>NC_086448.1:457941423-458556423 GCF_028390025.1 Pseudophryne corroboree | reverse complement strand
TATATGTGCTCCTCCCTGAACCTAGGAGAGGGAGGGGCTGTGGTTTTATGATTTCGTCATGTCAGACTTGCTATTACAAATCTCGCTTCTTCCAGAATAAACATTTCTGAACATTTTAAAAGCCATTAAAAGCACTTTATCTCCCCCATCCTGGCACTTTCATACTCAGGTACCCTCATTTGAGGGGAGTCCTCTCTTACAAGTAATTTGAACCCTGATTAGTTATTCTCTGGTGATTATTTGTGATCCCCAAAGAAACCCCATGCACTGCACAAAACATTATGATATTTAGGGGTGGGGGACTATGAACTCCATCATGGCTTCAATAAACTCAGGAGCACCATTATTTCAAAGGGGAAGGTCCACTCTTTTAAATGCTGAAGACCTTTAGTGGCTATTGTCTGGGGATCACCTGTGAGTCTCATAAATATCAACCTTCAGCACAACAATACTAGCAGAGGTGGCAGAGAATGGAGACCACTTAACATACACGATTTCCCTCAATTATTTTCTGTTAATCAGACAATAACACCATTTATATGCCCAGATCTCCTACATATTGGCATAAAAAGTAAGGGGGTCTCTTGATCTGATGTGGTAGGCTGACTATTTTTCATTTAGGTAAAGTATGCTATGTACAACTACCATATTATTCCTACACATTGTGGGCCTAATTCCAGGGTTGGACTGGCCCACAGGGGTACAGGAGGACCCTACTGCTACTACCTAACCCCGGTGGGCCCTATTGCTTGAGGGCTCTTCTCCTCCTCTAGAGATCATACTGTGCACTAATTATACATTATACATACTGTATGTTACACTATACTGAACAGGACTATGACCGTGCATTTCTGTTATTAATCGGGTACATTATCGTGCATGCACTAGTAGTATTTACTATATACTTATCAAGGGACCTAGACCATGCACTCTCTAATGGTTAGCCAAACCCATAGTTGACGACTTTTGGGCTGCTCTCTCCGGTAGAGAGCAGCCAGTCGGCTCAGCAGGGGGGCAGGCAGTGAGCTGATGTGAGGAGGGGGGCGGGCCGTAGGCAGCACGGGGGCGGACCAGAGGAGGGACGGGGGCGTGGCTGCTGGATCGCGTCATGCAAGCCACGCCCCCACTGTGTAATGCCGCAATTACTGGCATTATACAGTGGGGGGCGTGGCTTGCATGACGCGATTCAACAAGAATCACGTCATCGCCTGCCCGGACCGCCCACTTCACTCGCTAAGTGGGCAGCCGGGCAGGGGGTGACCCCTGTAATCGGAAGACTTTCCTGCTCTTCCGGGGGGCCGGGAGGGTCACCCGATTTTCGGGAGCCTCCCGGCCATTCCGGGAGGGTAGGCAAGTATGGCCAAACCTCTGTGGTGACTGGTCATACCCCCTCTGGAAAATGGCAGACCCCTAAGCATGGGCCCCTACCACTGCATTCCCGTGATGAGCACTTCATGCCCCAGCCCAACATTGTATGATTCTGACTTGTGAGTGAAGCAAAATAGAGCAAGTAACTTTGCATCTTGATAAAACCACGTTGCACTGCAGATGGGTGAGATGCAAAATGTTCACAGAGAAAAAGCAGCCAGTATTCACTTTGAATGTATTTAAACCCTTTGCATTGTAGCATGGTGTGTGCAGGACAGTGCAACAGTTACTTGCTCTAATCTGCATTTCTCACACCTCAGAATCAGGCCCTTCATCAGTATTGTTCAAATATATAAAAAATGACTGCACACAGGCCCGGCGCTACCCGCTCAGCAAAGGAATGCAAAGCTGATAGGCACCAGGGTTGGAGAGGCGCTCTCCCTGCTTTGCATCCCCGCTGCTGCACCTGGGCCCCCTGCTGCTGCTACCGGCTGCTGTGCCTGTCACATTGTTTGACAGGCAGCGGCGCCGGCAGCATGAAGCTTCTCCCTACCCCCCTGACAGTATCATCGTTTAGTCCAGTGTCTGACCAGTCCGAAAAGGGGATGGGGCTTACAGAAGCTGGGGGGCGGAGCTACACAGGACCATGGTCATGCTGCAGAGGAAGACAGAAAAAAGTGAAACTGCTACAGAATACAGATCTGGCCAGCCAGATAGTGAGTTGAGGGAGAGTGAGTGAGAAAGTGTATGTGTGTGTGTGTGTATCTACAGAATGTGTGTATTTGTACTGTATGTGTAATGTATATACAGTATGTATGTGTGTGTGTGTGTGTGTGTGTGTGTGTGTGTGTGTGTGTGTGTGTGTGTATATGTGTATGTGTGCAGCATAGTGTGTGTAAGCGTCACTGCTACAGGGGACGTTGCATCTTGTATAAGCATCACTGCTACAGGGGGCGTTACGTGTGCAAGCGTCACTGGTACAGGGGGGCGTTACGTGTGCATGCAAGTGTCACTGGTACAGGGGGTGTTGCGTGTGTAAGTGTCACTGCTACAGGGGGCGTTAGATGTGTAAGCGTCACTGGTACAGGGGGCATTGCATGTGTAAGCGTCACTGTTGCAGGGGGCGTTACATGTGTAAGCGTCACTGGTATAGGGGGCGTTATGTGTGTAAGTGTCACTGGTACAGAGGGTGCTACGTGTGTAAGCGGCACTGGTACAGGGGGTGTTACATGTGTAATCATCACTGGTAAAGGGGGCGTTGCATGTGTAAGCGTCACTGCTGCAGGGGGCATTACGTGTGTAAGCATCACTGCAGCAGGGGTCATTACGTGTGTAAGTGTCACTGTTGCAGGGGGTGTTACGTGTGTAAGAGTCACTGCGTTTTGTAGAAGCGTCACTGGTACAGGTGGCGTCACGTGTGTAAGCATCACTACTGCAGGGGGAGTTACGTTTGTAAGTGCCACTACTACAGGGGGCGTTGTGTGTAAGTGGCACTACCACAGGGGGCGTTACGTGTGTAAGCGGCACTACTACAGGGAGCATTATGTGTAAAAGCATTATGTGCGCTGTCCCTTTGTAAATTATGGTTGGGCGCAAATTTATTGTTTGCAGGGGGGCGCCGAACACCCTAGCACCGGCCCTGACTGCACATGATCATTTTCAAGTGCAGACATTATTTTTAAAACCAGCCTGTAGACTCTGGATTTATGCTGTTTTATGGCCCCCGTACGGAATACATATGATATCCTAGCAAATGGGATGCCGGCTGTCAGTATACAGACAGCAGCATCCCGTATTTCGAATCTCGACAGCAAGGCAGAGAGTTTCCTTGCGGGTTCGCTGCACTCACTGCGCTTCGGGCCGGTGGCTCGCTTCGCTTGCCACAGGTTTTATTCCCACTCGGTTGTTGGCGTGACACCAACCAACCGAGTGGGAATATCCGGTGTTGGTCAGGATTGTGGGCATCGGTATTTTACCGGCAGTCGGGATTCCGGTGTTGGTCTCCTGAACGCCGGGATCCCAACAGCTGGTATTTTAACTACATACATACATCTATGGTTGGGATGCGGTCAATTTACCTACAGTCAAAATCCCGCCGGTCAAAATCTCGACAACTATTGGCCGACGGTCAAAATCCCAACAAGGTTAAAATTCCAACATGGTCAAAATACCGACATTTAAAATGTCGACAGGTCAAAAAGTCGAGATGAGTTTTTCAGGATTTTTTTCATTGAAACCGACTTGTTCATACTTTACCATCCCAGTGGACCTGGAGGGGGAATATAATAGTGTGCCAAGCGCAGCAAGGCACTGTGCCAATGCATCGCAAGTGCAGCGGTACACTTATACAGTGTCCATGTCGACATACACACAAAAAATAATAAAAAACTTGTGTTGACTTTTTGACCTGTCGACATTTTAAATGTCTGTATTTTGGCCTTGTTGGTATTTTAAATATCGGTATTTTGACCTTGTCGGGATTTTGACCGTCGGTCAATTGTTGTTGGGATTTTGACCATCGGGATTTTGGTTGTAGGTATTCAATACTAAAGCCCTATGGTTAATTGGGGCAATTCTCCATTTTGCAGATGATTGTCCCAATTAAATTAAATGGCAATGTATTAGGTCATCCCGATTAGCGATTCTGATCAAAAACTGATTGGGATTGCAAAAAATAGATTTTCAAACATGTTTAAATTTACCAATTAATCTGGCTTTTTTTTTGTAATATATAGCAGCAATCATCCAGCCGGCCATGCCTAGTTGGGGGAACTGCATACTTTGTACTGATTGAAAGCATCTGCACAGTATTATTTCTCAAATGGTTTCTGTGGTTCCTCTGTTGACTTGTTGCTGCCCTTAAAGTATTTATATAGTTATTCCTTTTGATCTTTGTTCTACCATGTGATACAGTATATCATGTATATTAGTGATGTGCACTGGAAAATTTTCGGGTTTTGTTTTTGGTTTTGGATTCGGTTCCGTGGCCGTGTTTTGGATTCGGACGCATTTGACAGAAACCACCCTGAAAATTTTTTGTCGGATTCGGGTGTGTTTTGGATTCGTTTTTTTTTTTACAAAAACCCCTCAAAAACAGTTTAAATCATAGAATTTGGGGGTCATCTTATCCCATAGTATTATTAACCTCAATAACCATTATTTCCACTCATTTCCAGTCTATTCTGAACACCTCACACCTCACAATATTATTGTCCTAATATAGTCCTAATATTTGCACCGAGGTCGCTGGATGACTAAGCTAAGCGACACAAGTGGCCGACACAAACACCTGGCCCATTTAGGAGTGGCACTGCAGTGTCAGACAGGATGGCACTTCCAAAAATAGTCCCCAAACAGCACATGATGCAAAGATAAATTAAAGAAAAAAGAGGTGCAAGATGGAATTGTCCTTGGGCCCTCCCTCCCACCCTTATGTTGTATAAACAGGACATGCACACTTTAACAAACCCATCATTTCAGCAACAGGGTCTGCCACACGACTGTGACTGAAATGACGGGTTGGTTTGGGCCCCCACCAAAAAAGAAGCAATCAATCTCTCCTTGCACAAACTGGCTCTACAGAGGCAAGATGTCCACCTCCTCCTCATCCTCAGATTCCTCACCCCTTTCACTGTGTACATCCCCCTCCTCACAGATTATTAATTCGTCCCCACTGGAATCCACCATCTCAGGTCCCTGTGTACTTTCTGGAGGCAATTGCTGATGAATGTCCGGAGGAATTGATTATAATTCATTTTGATGAACATCATCTTCTCCACATTTTCTGGAAGTAACCTCGTACGCCGATTGCTGACAAGGTGAGCGGCTCCACTAAACACTCTTTCGGAGTACACACTGGAGGAGGGGCAACTTAGGTAAAATGAAGCCAGTTTCTGCAAGAGCCTCCAAATTGCCAGTATACGTACGGACTGTCTGACGTGCCTACTTGGATGCGGTCACTCATATAATCCTCCACCATTCTTTCAATGGGGACAGAATCATATGCAGTGACAGTAGACGACATGTCAGTAATCGTTGGCAGTTCCTCCAGTCCGGACCAGATGTCAGCACTCGCTCCAAACTGTCCTGCATCACCGCCAGCGGGTGGGCTCGGAATTCTTAGCCTTTTCCTCGCAGCCCCAGTTGTGGGAGAATGTGAAGGAGGAGCTGTTGACGGGTCACGTTCCGCTTGACTTGACAAGTGTCTCACCAGCAGGTCTTTGAACCTCTGCAGACTTGTGTCTGCCGGAAAGAGAGATACAACGTAAGTTTTAAATCTAGGATCGAGCACGGTGGCCAAATTGTAGTGCTCTGATTTCAACAGATTGACCACCCGTGAATCCTGGTTAAGCGAATTAAGGGCTCCATCCACAAGTCCCACATGCCTAGCGGAATCGCTCTGTTTTAGCTCCTCCTTCAATCTCTCCAGCTTCTTCTGCAAAAGCCTGATGAGGGGAATGACCTGACTCAGGCTGGCAGTGTCTGAACTGACTTCACGTGTGGAAAGTTCAAAGGGTTGCATAACCTTGCACAACGTTGAAATCATTCTCCACTGCGCTTGAGTCAGGTGCATTCTCCCTCCCTTGCATATATCGTAGGTAGCTGTATAAGCTTCAATGGCCTTTTGCTGCTCCTCCATCCTCTGAAGCATATAGAGGGTTGAATTCCACCTCGTTACCACCTCTTGCTTCAGCTGATGGCAGGGCATGTTCATGAGTGTTTGCTGGCGCTCCAGTCTTTGGCACGCGGTGGCTGAATGCCGAAAGTGGCCCGCAATTCTTTGGGCCACCAACAGCATCTCTTGCACGGATACACAAACAAATGAGAGATCACGTCTGCGCTCTTCAAATGATAAAACACATCAAGGAGTTGGGTTTGTGGTGCAAAGTCTTTGATGAATAGTAAGTTCTTTTTCTCAGTTCCTCTTCATAAAATTATGTACGTCGACTTAATATGTCCCGTATTCACGTTGATACGTGATAGACCCCTCCTTTGATGATATCTTTAGAATTTCATTCTTGTCTTTCCTTCTACTTCTCCGAGTAGGATCTTCAGTAGATTCGTATCCTCGGGGGTAAGAGGAAAAAGACAACTAATAGTGTAGTAAGTTCGTAATAAATGAGGAACGTCTATTTCCTTTTTCTTTTAATGAGGGGGTGCGTAGTGGGATGGTGAATGGACCTGTATATAACTGTGCCTTTAGGGTGGTCCCAATCCGAGAGATTAGGGTGAAAATGACTTTGTGCGTACCGTACTCACGTTAAAACGTGATGTGCCTCTCCTATAAAGGTATCTTTGGTATCTGTTCTCCGTGTTTTTTCCTATGCATCCGACCAGGACACCAGGATGGTTCTTATCCTCAAAAAGTTGGAAACAGAGAGACAGAAAAAATGGCTGATAGTGTAGTAGGTACATCGTAAAAGGTGTCCTTAACTACTAAAGGTAATTCAGGAGATTGTACTATAAGTGAGCCAAAGATGGTGAAAATGGGCGTACCCGACTCACGCAAAATTATACGTGAACCTTTACGTAAGGGTATCTTTAAGGAGGTCTTGAATTAAAATAGCAATTGCTTAGTGCGTACCGTACTCACGTGAAAATGTGATGTACCCCTTGTATAAAGGTATCTTTAGTGTCACTGTGTTTTTCTCCTCTTCCTCCAGACAGGATCCTAAATGGTTCTTATCCTCGGGAGTGAAAAGAGGAGATAGGACAATTGATAGTGTAGTAAGTTCGTTACAGTAAGTGACCGTTGAGAAGAGATTGACTCCTCTAGACTTATTCCTTTTAGTGGGGGAGTGCGTACCGTACTCACATCCGTAAAGGAAGGTGAAAACACATAAGGGTATCTTTTCTTCTATCAGTATACTCCCACACAGATTGAGCAGATGGAAAAAATAGTGGGCGTACCCAACTCACACTAGACAATGCAGGGACTTGTGTATAAAGGTATCTTTAGAGTGGTCCCACTGGTTCTAGCAGTTCCTGGTTCCAAAATCCACTCCACTCACATTATGCATGAGGAAAAAACGAAGCATAGTGTCATGGGGTGACACACAAATAATAAGAATTTATTACAGAAACTTGTAAAACAACATAAAACTGCCAATGGACTCCAGGTAAGAATGGGGGGTATACACGGATGAGTATTAAGATGTTAAAGTCCGGATTTCTCTCACCTTTGTAAATGCCGTCCCAGTCGGTCCCAATTGGTCCTGGCCCTCACACCAACGCATTTCGACAGAGAAAGTCTTTTTCAAGTTAGGTTTTCTGCACTGTCCTCCTACTATATATACTGCGCACAACTAAAATGCACCACAGGTATGGATGGATAGTATACTTGATGTCACAGAGGTAGGTAGAGCAGTGGACTACTGTACCGTACTGCTATATAATACTGGTGGTCACTGGTCAGCAAAATTCTGCACTGTCCTCCTACTATATACTACTATGCAACACAGATATGGAGCGTTTTTCAGGCAGAGAACTTAGATATTTTCAGCACACTGAGCACAGATATTTGCAAGCACACTGAGCACAGATATTTGCAGCACACTGAACACACAAACTGAGAGAACGCTGCACGTCCTCTCCCTATCATCTCCAATGCACGAGTGAAAATGGCAGCGACGCGCGGCTCCTTATATAGAATACAAATCTCGCGAGAATCCGACAGCGGGATGATGACATTCGGGCGCGCTCGGGTTAACCGAGCAAGGCGGGAGGATCCGAGTCTGCCTCGGAACCTTGTAAAATGGGTGAAGTTCGGGAGGGTTCGGATTCCGAGGAACCGAACCCGCTCATCACTAATGTATATGCTCTGATGAATAAAGAAATGTTAAAAAAAAAAATTGGCATCGGCAAGCCAATATTTGCAAGCGCAAGGCAGGGGCAGGCAGTCTAGGGATGACCATCGGTGGGTTATTCATCGATGGTTACAATCGATGGTACCATCGATTGACAATATTGATGGTGGGAAACAATCTGTAAGGGAACTATCGATGGTTTTGAATATTAAGTGAGTTGTGGGCCAATCAGGGTCCGGGGGAGTGGATTTGTGGGTGTCAGGGGGGGCGGAGCTATGCTCTGTGCCCCTGACACCCTGAAAGAAAAATAATAATATTTGATAGCTCTTTATCATCGATGGCAGGAAACCATCTGGTTCTTGCCCATCTATGGTAAAAGTAGTTACTATCGGTCATAGACCATCGATGATTCTGAATAATCGATGGTCGATGGCCATCCCTAAGGCAGTCTGACAGTGGAGGAGGAGCTGACAAGAGCTCCTGAAGACTGAAGATGCCAGAGGAAGTACCAGTGGACAGCAGCCATGCAAAAGAGCTTAAAGGAGGCCGTCCTCCGGTGAAAACTCCAGAAGTCTTGGGGGTAGGCGGAGCAGCGGCCATGCAAAAAAACTTACAGGCCTGCAGCCCCCAGGTGAAGATGCAAGATGACACCACTGCTGCAGCATGCCCTGGGGAGGTGGCGGCCATGTAAAACAGCTTACAGGTTGCTGCCTCCCAGGTAAAAATCAAAGAAGAAGACGGTGCAAGTTCTGGGGAGGCAGGGGCCACGCAAAATAGCTTAACCACTTAATTGACAATTTTTTCCCAAAAAAAAACTGCTCAGAAATTGTCGGATTTTATTTATGAGTGAATTAGGTGAAGAACATGAATTTGACCTCATCCAAAATGATTTTAGTTGAAAAAAAAAAAAATATTTTAAAACATCGAAACATCGATTGGGAACATCATGGCCATCGATAACATTGGAGACATCACGACCATCGCGGCTTTCATTTTGAAAGTCGGGACAGCCTTCAGGTACACAGGGGGGAGGGTGTTTGGGGGTTAATTTACACTTCCCCAGCAGCTGCTATTGTCTGCAGCTGCTGGAGGTGAAGAGGGTGGGGGGGTCCTGCCATGCTGACCGATCAGCAGTGATCGACAGCACGGCAATCAGTAGGGGAGAGTGCAGGGAGGCAAATGGGAGTTCCCTGTCGCTGCTAACACTCTCTATCTGGCTGGTCGCATCCTGTGCCACCAGGTCAGATAAAGCACTTGCAGACATGGTTGCATCTGATGCGACTATACCAGGCAAGTGGTTAAAGGCTGCTGCCCCCCAGGTTAAGGTGCTGCTGAATAAAATATTACAATATTCATTTTCCTGTTTTAATTTTAATATATTCAGGTGGACTACAGGTGTCAGGTGTTCGGGTTTGCTGGCACTTATAGTTCTCCAAGTTCTGGAATGAAGGGCTGCCCTGCTGGGACCTGTAGGATGCCTGTAAAGAATAAAATTAAAGTACCATGAACCCTATACCCAGTGGCATCCCGACGGTTAAAATCCCGACACATTTAGGTAAGTAGGCTAACGCTACACCTTGCTCTCACCTTAACCTAATCCCTCCCTACCGGCAGCCTAACCCTAACCCCACCCACACCCCTACAATGCCTAACCCTAACCTGCCCTCCTGCAGCCTAACCCTAACCCTCCATTTCATACTTAAGGTCAGGATTGTGACCGTCTAGATTTTGGTATTGAGATTCTGAGCTGACCACCAGAATTCTGATTGTCGGGATGCCAACTGCATCCCACCTCGGTTACTTGCTCAGGAAGGGGGAACCGCATTCCAGCCCTGGGATGACCAGAGTGTGGCTGGTTAATGTGATGGCAGGGGTCTCTGAGCTGTGCGTCCACTTGCTAATGAATTATACCCACCAGCTGGTTCAGCCTGGTGCTGCTGGTTGTAGGAGAATAGGGGAACCCATGCCATTTTTCCCTATTTTCCAATACCAGTTCAGGCACAGAAGTCCAGAGCTGGTTACTGATTTAAGGAGGGAAACCAATACAATTGAAAAACAATAATCTCTGTAGCCAAATGCCTTCCTTGCCCACACTGGATGTGTCCAGATGTCACAGAACGGGTTTAGGTCACATGGCACCTGCCCAAAAAGGAGATTCCCGCTTACCATCGGTTACCGCCTGTTACTGACTCCACCCTCTGCGCAGTGGGTGGGTACAATGCTGCAACCACCAGGCTCCTTATTCCCGTGGCACCTGGAACCACATTTCTGCTCAGGCACCTACCGTCGGCACCTGAATAACTCACTGCTGTGTATGCGTCAACACGCTTTTGCCACCCCTTCTGGTTGCCGTTGACTGACCCCCACTGGTCACTAACCAGGCCTCTGCATGGTAGCTGGCAGAAGGCGGGGCCTGTAGATGCTAGGCTCGAATCAGGACAGATGAAGAGCGGGGCTACGCTTGGCGTATCCCTGCTTGTCACAAGATGAAGGAGTCATCTTGAGTCAAAGATGTTTATTGCTCAAAGCAGGTCCTGAGAAGGACCCTCCCTGTTGCCAAGGGAATAGCATATAATAAGATGTTCACAGCAGAATGAAGTGAGATGGTACACACACACACACACACACACACACACACACACACACACACAGGACTCACAGCCCTTTTATACACTAAAAACACACTGCATCTCAGAGGGGTAGCTCCGCCCTGGGTTCTTTTTCATACAATCAGGATATCTTACAAAATATAAATAAATACAAGTTACAAAAAGAGTTGAGAATTGGATAAATCAAATTTCTGCTCCTTTTCATATATGAACCAAACCAGTGTGCTTTCCCAAACACAATATGATTAACATGTCCCTGTCTCTTTCACAAATGTAAATATAACTTGAATTTCAATTGCATTCATGCTCTCACACATAGACAAAAACTGTTCTTGTCGTTTAAACATAAATCTGCATCCTAAATAATGCAGCCTAGGAAATCTTAAATCAAATTGTTGTTACACGAAACCTACTGGACAGACACCCTAGTTTGCATTTGTAACACACAATTTGATTTGCGGTAGCATCCACTCCTGTCTTTCACGTCTCTATGCAAAACCAGTTTGGCTTATCACCCAACAGGACATGCTGAAAGCACAGTCTCCTTTTGCAAACCTTAGTATCAGGGCCGATTCTAGACCTTGTGGCGCCCAGGGCGAAAGTTCCCCCCCCCCCCACCAAGAAATGTAAAATAGGGGTGTGGCTTCATAGGGAAGGGGCGTGGCCACAGTTATGCCCCCTGTAGATGTGTCCCCTGTAGTTGTGCCCCCTGTAGATGTGCTCCCTGCAGATATGACCTCTAGCATCTGTCTCTGACAATGGTGCTGGCTGCAGCGGGTGCCCACACAGCCCACGGCGCCTGCTGCAGCCAGAGTGCAGGATGGAGGGTGTGAGTGGGCAGCGGGCACCTGCGGGGTGACTACGGCCACGTCCGCAGGCCGAGTGCCCATCCAGCTTGCCCGTGCCAAGATCCACTCCTAATTAGTATGTATCTCAAAGAAAATATATGTCCACAAAAAGGCTTGCTAATCGACACATATCCCCTGCTGGAGCTAAGACAATTAACATATGCCTTTCTATGTAAAATTGTCTCAAGAACAATTGTCAAGGCCTTTTAGAAACAAAATACCTCATACTTTTCTCATAAGTGCTTTGCCCATGCAGTTCTTTAACCGTGCAGTCCACAATTCTCCAACTGCGCATAGCGCAGTGACATAACATATTAAGACACATTAATAAACATGTATTTAGTCATGTACAGTGCATAGTGTCTAGAGCCAATTGTTCCTTTAAAAATGGCGCCTCAGCATGGGATTAACTCCTTCAGTGCCATGGCCACCATTAACCATTTGGCTGAGGAGGGTCTCCGGCCACAATCACCTTTTCTTTAGCCTGCACATATCACACTGTCCAGTGTAGTTCTGCCCATTATGTACATAGTTTGTGTTGTAGTACAACCCTTTAAATGTTATACATGATAATACCCTGAGGTGATGTGCAGTATGGGCACTTTCATGATTTGCAGATCCTAAACTTGAATGAAAAAAATCTGCAAATCACTAAAAAAAAATCTGTGGTTGTATGTGTGCAGGTTGGTGGATTGAGATATCTCCAGATCTGGGGGGGAAAAAATCTCAGAATCTGCAAATTGCTTTTTTGTGATTGTTCATCTGGGGGGGCATTTAGAAAGATGGATTTTGCTTTTAATTTACTTTCTTGGCATTTCAATAAAAAACTAACTAAAAAACACTTTTTGTCATGGGGGGAATTCAGTTAAAGGCAAATCCACTCCCCTGGCTTAATCTACGCAGCAGCTGCCATGCTTTATGGCAGTGGGATCTCGCACAAGGATGTTTACTATAGGGTAATGAGCACTTTTGTGAGAATCGGGTATTCGGCCGGCCAGGCGAAAGGTACAAAATGGGCTGCCATTGCCGGCGTTTAAACGCTATGGCAACAGCAATTAAAACTCTTTGCTGGCAATTTAATTTCCTCCATAAAGTGTTAACCAAGCAATATTATTGTTGAAATAACATTAAGGTTTGATTAACTAAAGGGGCAGTTTTAATGTGATTAAATCTAATGAGATGACTGGTTGTAGAAAGGGAGGAAGATGGACTTTGGTGGGGCTTAAATATATATGGACAGTGAGCCTCTTTCATTTTCTACCTCTCTTCTAACCTAGTTATATGACTAGATTTAATTTTAGCCTAGTTTTGGTGCTAGGTATTGTATTTACATACCATCCATATGTTATATCTGATAAATAGATAGATAGATAGATAGATAGATAGATAGATAGATAGATAGATAGATAGATAGATAGATAGATACTCAACCCACTGTACCATGGAGACTCATATTTCTGTCTTAAACTCAATCTCTCAGCACTATCTTTTCTTAATAAAACTGGAATACAAGTAAGTTAAGATATCTGTTACACTTACAGGCCATAAATATGTATTCAAATGCACATAGTCTGGATTGGATTCATAGTTTTTTTTCCATTATATGCAACAATTGTAATCTTATGAAACAATTACCTTAACTATGCATGAAGTTATAGCACCATGTACAATTCAACATATTCACTCTTAATATAAAATTAACATCTGCAACATGTTACCTACTGTACTGTATAGTATGTTAAATGCGACTAGATTGAAGCATTGGTTACCTGATTGCATTTGAAAAATTTCTAAAATATTGTATTATTTATTTATTGATCATAGTTATTTCCACTATATAGCAGGGAAAAGAAAAAACCTTTTCACTTATATGTGGATTTAAATATTATAGATTCAGATTTGAAAGTGTAGCTATTCTTCATTGACCATATGCTATAGGAATCAATGAGTGAAAGTGCCTTATGCTTTCACTTTTCACTTCTACCAAATGGGTGAGAGGGGTGTGGGGTAATTTAAGAGCAATTGTGGCTGTACTGATAGAAAGTGTACTGATCAGGAATAATCACAATGTGTAGGCTGTCCATTACACAAAAATAAAAAAAAATGTAATTCATAATATTGTGTGATGATATAAACGTGTCCATTATTACAGGAACTACAGTATTAACCCTGAATGAAAATAAGTTTCAGAACCATTCACTGGTGAACAGCGACTCAGACCTCCCCCCAGCCAGCAATGGGATCGCTAGAAACTGTCTACCGCTATCCACACTACTATGGAAGTACAATTCGTACATGGTAATAGTCAACAATTGTACATACTGTACATCCTTTCACACCATATCCTAGCAATAATTACATAATAATATATGAAATGGTCTGCCATACAGTTACTTTAAAACTTACAAATACATTGAGTGGCGATAAAATGAATTACCGTTTATACGTCTACATGGAAATACATTACCAAACAGAAACGTTTTAAAAATAGAAAAGTGAAAACACTTAGAAGAAAACAATTAATTAGAAAAAAAATGTAAATGCCAGACTGACATTTTGTAAATCAATCAGGTTGCAATTGCAGTCTATAGCAGTCATTAGTGCTGCCGGGCACAAGCTTACAGTCTAGCACGGTGCTGAAATCATCAATCACACACCAGAGACACCCCGTCCCGTAGCAATACCACCTGCAGGGATCAGCCGGCCTTGAACAGTAACTATACTGTAGACGGATGGATGGCTGTTATTATATTTATCACATTAATACTAAAGCTATATGTTATATCAAATATTAAGATGACGTTTGCACTCACTTTCTCTACATAATAACTACATTTGTTGGCAAAAGTTTTGCAAAGTGAAATCAAGGCTACGGTAACACTTTTGAACTCATTTTTTGTTGTTGTTCCTACTGTATGTTTTGGGTGAGATTTACTTAATACAATGACAAAGTTTAGATCAAGGTTATGTCAGTGTGTTTTACTTTTGCATATTAAAGTCAACTTGTCAATTAAAATGTCCTACGAGAAGCAGGATATAAAGTACATTACACATACCACATGCACATTATACAGCACTAATGTTATTACATTCCTACTAAAGCGTTAGGTGTTGCAGATCTGTACTTGTATATATTTTTCTAAATGTAAAGTATTTGTAAAAATAAACGCTGCTAAACTTTATAGCAATAATGTAGTAATGCCAACTATTTTACCCTATTAAATCATTATGCATCTTTTACAGATTAGCAAATAAAAAAGTGAAAATAAAAATATTACTTACTCTGCTTAAATTTATAGCATTGACTGTAAAGAATATTTAAAATGTTGAAGGTTTGTTTTACCAAATAGTAAAATTCTCCTGTTTGTAGAACAACTCTCAGGCACAGAAGTTATGTGTGAATAATTCTTTGTTTAGGATTTTCTCATCTTCTGTATCCTCACTTCTCCTTGTTGGTTGGTGAGATTCAGGATGTGCCTTGAACTCTACAAGAGCCAGACTGAATGGCGTGAAGATCTGCTGCATAGGCTATTGGCAGTGATAAGCTGCTAGAAAATAATAGGCAATAGCCCTCCCTCATCCTCATCTGCTCATCCTTTCAATGACTCTTCAGCTCAACCCAAAATTAACAGAAACCAACCTATGCCCTCTATATTTGATTCCTTCCACAAATAGTGAATTGCTGAATATTGGTCCTTTCAGGCTGATAGTGCCATTTACCATTTCCAGTCACAACATAACATAATTGTTAGGATAAGTCATTCAATACATTTCTTATGTATATACTATATTTATATTCTCAAAGCGTTATTGAGTGCTAGGAAAATCATTAAATGAGATTACCTTCAAGTATTGCTTTGCATGTTATATAGGTAGTTTTGCTTCTTTGTAGCTTTATTTTATTTCTCTCTCTCTCTCTCTCTCTCTCTCTCTCTCTCTCTCTTCTGATGTTGCTAGTAATGTTCTCTCCGCTTTGAGCATCAAGTGCAGAGTGGCCATCCTGGAAAGGGTATCCCTCAATATAAACTTCAAACTTTGGCAGCACAGTGTCAATTTTTGCAGATGATACTAAAATATGTAGGGTAATCAAGTCAAATATTGATGTGGAGTCTCTTCAGAGCGATTTATCTAAACTGGAAGTTTGGGCAATTAAATGGAGTATGAGGTTTAATGTGGAAAAATGTAAAGTTATGCACTTTGGGACTAAGACTAAACACGCAAATTACCAATGAAATGGGGAAAATATAGGGGAAACGGTATTAGAAAAGGATTAGGGGGTGCTCATTGATAGTAGATTTAGCAGCAGTACAATGTCAAAGTGCAGCAACAAAGGCAAATAAGGTGTTAACATGCATTAAAAGGGGAATTGAGATGAGGGTTGAGAATGTAATCTTGCCAGAGGCGGAACTACCGCCAGTGCAAGCAGTGCCTTGCACTGGGGCCCACCACTGTCAAGGGGTCCAAAGCAGCGCGGCATGTAATGAGTCAAACTGACTCATTACATGCCGCTGTGTGCTGCAGGCCACCGCCGCCTGCAGCACACAGCAGCCCGCTGAGGAGAGGACTGGAGCGCAGCGGCTACGAGGGAGAAGGAAGAGGAGGGAGCCGCAGCAGCACTGTGTAATTGGTGGAGGCGCTGCTGCTGCTCTCCCTCTCCTTCACCATAGGCTGTCCTCCGCTGCTATGAATGATGGGAAGCGCATCCCAGCATTCACAGCGGCGGAGGGCAGCATATGGTGAAGGAGAGGGACAGCAGCAGCAGTGCCTCCACCAATTACATTGCACTGCTGCGGCTCCCTCCTCCCCCTCCTTCCTCTTTCTCCTCCCCTGCCCTGGATCTCTGCCAGAAGAAGCTGCACCGAGGAGCCTGATTGCCAGCGGAGACAGTAAGTATAATCTATTCATTCTTTCTTTCTTTCTTTCTTTCTTTCTTTCTTTCTTTCTTTCTTTATATTCTGTCTGCCATTATGTGTAAAAAGGGGGCGCTGTCTTCCGTTATGTGTAAAAAGGGGGGTGCTGTCTGCTGTAATGTGCAAAAAGGGAGACGCTGTCTGCCGTAATGTGTAAAAAGGGGGACGCTGTCTGCCATTATGTGTAAAAAGGGGGGCGCTGTCTGCCGGAATGTGTAAAAAGGGGGATGCTGTCTGCTGTAATGTGTAAAAAGGGGGACGCTGTCTCCCTTAATGTGTAAAAAGGGAATGCTGTCTGCCGTTATGTGTAAAAAGGGGGACGCTGTCTGCTGTAATGTGTAATGTGTAGTGGTGCTACTGTGCGGCATCATTTGAATAATGGAGACTACTGTGCACCGTTATATGAATTGGTATTATTTTGTGGCCACACCCCTTCCCCATGAAGCCACGCCCCTATGTTTTTTGCGCGTGCCTACGGCGCGCACTGCCCCTGTTTTACATAGAGGGGGGCTCCAATGCCGCTTCTTGCACACAGCGCTAAAATATCTAGTTACGGCACTGTTGCTAGGTATCCATTTCTCTGGCCCTGAGCAGGTCCCCCTCACCAGATCCTCTCCAGGTTTGAGGGGGTGGACTTGGATGGGATGGGGGGGCAAAGCATTTTGTCACACCTGGGCCCACCGCTCGCTAGTTCTGAATCTTGCCACTGTATAAATCATTGGTACAACGCATCTTGAGTATTTTGTACAGTTCTGGGAACCACACTATAAAAAGAGATATTGGAACTTGAAAAGGTTCAGAGGTGAGCTACCAAATTGATTAAGTGGTTGGAGACACTGGACTATGAGGAGAGACTCTCTAGGTTAGATATGTTTACACTAGAAATGAGACGAATAGGAGGAGATATAATTAATAATTATTAATATATAAAGGGGCGATATGTGTAGCTATCAGGTGATTTGTATATTAAGAGACCTCTACACAAAACGCACAGATACCCACTAAGGCTTGAGGAGAGGAAATTTTGAAATTGCGCAGGAAGGGATTCTTCACTGTAAGAGCAATATGAATATGGAAAACACTGCCAGAGAAGATTGTAATGGTGGACTCAGTCGATGAGTTTAAAAATGGGTTAGATAAATTTTGAATGGAAAAAGATATCCAATGATATTGCCTTTAACCAGAATAGAATAGGGAATATAATATAATTCAGGTTGAACTCGATGGACTACTGGTCTTTTTTCAACCTCACCAACTATGTTACTATGTTACAATGGTTTGTGTACATCTCGGATGGTTACTGATCTGCACATGCACTGGATCTGTACTGTAAGATCTCTTGCAGTGCCCCCCATAAGCTGCAGCATGATTGACATACACGGAGGGAGAAGCACTGGGGAAGTGAGGATAATTTTACAAAACATTTTGTAGGTGCACTGAGGCCACAGTCTGCATCTACTGACACAGATTTACTGGCCCGCGTAATGTGAAAACACTCTCCATCCTGCGTAACATGAGGGTTACTCAGATGATCGATGTTCCCACAGAGTGGTCCAATGCTGCACCTTCTGATGCAGCAGTAAATCACAGAAGCGAGCAGGAGGTGTCTATTAACATAAGACATCTGTTATGCTTACTGCATCCATCTCTTCATCTGGCCCATAGCTTGAGAGGGAGAGAGGCAAAGAAGTCTTATTAATGAGTAATTATTGCTGTTGTTACATCTTGCTACATATACGTCCACTTACAGTGCAGCACAGTGTTCACAGCATAGCGAGCATACCATACTTGCCTACCTGACCCTCTCCATGAGGGAGAAAATGCTCTGTTCCTGGACTTTCCTGGTAATGTATGATTGCCATCACCTGTGGTGAAACACCTTTCTTATCAATTAACTAGCTCACCACAGGTGATGGCAATCATACATTACCAGGTAAGTCCAGGAACAGAGCATTTTCTCCCTCATGGAGAGGGTCAGGTAGGCAAGTATGGAGCATACGCTATGCCATTCAGTTCAGTGGAAGCCATGTGCGCATGCGAACGGATACAGCATACTGCATTACATTCACATTGCGGTCCCCCTACTGCATGCCGGTATATGCAGAAAGGCAGTAGCGGGACACATCTGTAGTTATCAGCAGGTTAATACAGTCTCTATAGTATGTACACTTAAATATGGTGCTTTTACATCCTGGGTAGGGGTTTATCTATAATGGGTGCAGGGTGTGCTATGCACACGGGCTCCACACATGGCTTCTGCATGCAATACAGAAAGCATTCCAGTGACCTCCACATAATACAGAGAACATTCTACCAATAAACAAAACAGACAGATTTTTGTGTCTTTCATACAATACATGGAGGGTCTGAGTCATACTTACCTACCTGACCCTCTCCATGAGGGAGTTAATGCTCTGTTCCTGGACTTTCCTGGTAATGTATGATTACCATCACCTGTGGTAAGCTAGTTATTTGATAAGAAAGGTGTTTCACCACAGGTGATGGCAATCATACATTACCAGGAAAGTCCAGGAACAGAGCATTTTCTCCCTCATGGAGAGGGTCAGGTAGGCAAGTATGGTCTGAGTGTCTGCCACATAATACAGAGAGTATCCTAGTGATCATTATACCGTCCACACATAGAACCTGGCAAGAACGGGACTCCTGCCAAGCCAAGCAGTTAGAATAGAGTAGAGATGAGCGCCGGAAATTTTTCGGGTTTTGTGTTTTGGTTTTGGGTTCGGTTCCGCGGCCGTGTTTTGGGTTCGACCGCGTTTTGGCAAAACCTCACCGAATTTTTTTTGTCGGATTTGGGTGTGTTTTGGATTCGGGTGTTTTTTTCCAAAAAACCTAAAAAACAGCTTAAATCATAGAATTTGGGGGTCATTTTGATCCCAAAGTATTATTAACCTCAAAAACCATAATTTCCACTCATTTTCAGTCTATTCTGAATACCTCACACCTCACAATATTATTTTTAGTCCTAAAATTTGCACCGAGGTCGCTGGATGACTAAGCTAAGCGACCCTAGTGGCCGACACAAACACCGGGCCCATCTAGGAGTGGCACTGCAGTGTCACGCAGGATGGCCCTTCCAAAAAACACTCCCCAAACAGCACATGACGCAAAGAAAAAAAGAGGTGCAATGAGGTAGCTGTGTAAGTAAGATAAGCGACCCTAGTGGCCGACACAAACACCGGGCCCATCTAGGAGTGGCACTGCAGTGTCACGCAGGATGGCCCTTCCAAAAACACTCCCCAAACAGCACATGACGCAAAGAAAAAAAGAGGCGCAATGAGGTAGCTGTGTGAGTAAGATAAGCGACCCTAGTGGCCGACACAAACACCGGGCCCATCTAGGAGTGGCACTGCAGTGTCACGCTGGATGGCCCTTCCAAAAAACACTCCCCAAACAGCACATGACGCAAAGAAAAAAAAGAGGCGCAATGAGGTAGCTGTGTGAGTAAGATAAGCGACCCTAGTGGCCGACACAAACACCGGGCCCATCTAGGAGTGGCACTGCAGTGTCACGCAGGATGGCCCTTCCAAAAAACACTCCCCAAACAGCACATGACGCAAAGAAAAAAAGAGGTGCAATGAGGTAGCTGTGTAAGTAAGATAAGCGACCCTAGTGGCCGACACAAACACCGGGCCCATCTAGGAGTGGCACTGCAGTGTCACGCAGGATGGCCCTTCCAAAAAACACTCCCCAAACAGCACATGACGCAAAGAAAAAAAGAGGCGCAATGAGGTAGCTGTGTGAGTAAGATAAGCGACCCTAGTGGCCGACACAAACACCGGGCCCATCTAGGAGTGGCACTGCAGTGTCACGCAGGATGGCCCTTCCAAAAAACACTCCACAAACAGCACATGACGCAAAGAAAAATTAAAGAAAAAAGAGGTGCAAGATGGAATTGTCCTTGGGCCCTCCCACCCACCCTTATGTTGTATAAACAGGACATGCACACTTTAACCAACCCATCATTTCAGTGACAGGGTCTGCCACATGACTGTGACTGAAATGACGGGATGGTTTGGACCCCCACCAAAAATGAAGCAATTAATCTCTCCTTGCACAAACTGGCTCTACAGAGGCAAGATGTCCACCTCATCATCATCCTCCGATATATCACCGTGTACATCCCCCTCCTCACAGATTATCAATTCGTCCCCACTGGAATCCACCATCTCAGCTCCCTGTGTACTTTGAGGAGGCAATTGCTGCTGGTCAATGTCTCCACGGAGGAATTGATTATAATTCATTTTAATGAACATCATCTTCTCCACATTTTCTGGATGTAACCTCGTACGCCGATTGCTGACAAGGTGAGCGGCGGCACTAAACACTCTTTCGGAGTACACACTTGTGGGAGGGCAACTTAGGTAGAATAAAGCCAGTTTGTGCAAGTGCCTCCAAATTGCCTCTTTTTCCTGCCAGTATAAGTACGGACTGTGTGACGTGCCAACTTGGATGCGGTCACTCATATAATCCTCCACCATTCTTTCAATGGTGAGAGAATCATATGCAGTGACAGTAGACGACATGTCCGTAATCGTTGTCAGGTCCTTCAGTCCGGACCAGATGTCAGCATCAGCAGTCGCTCCAGACTGCCCTGCATCACCGCCAGCGGGTGGGCTCGGAATTCTGAGCCTTTTCCTCGCACCCCCAGTTGCGGGAGAATGTGAAGGAGGAGATGTTGACAGGTCGCGTTCCGCTTGACTTGACAATTTTCTCACCAGCAGGTCTTTCAACCCCAGCAGACTTGTGTCTGCCGGAAAGAGAGATCCAAGGTAGGCTTTAAATCTAGGATCGAGCACGGTGGCCAAAATGTAGTGCTCTGATTTCAACAGATTGACCACCTGTGAATCCTTGTTAAGCGAATTAAGGGCTCCATCCACAAGTCCCACATGCCTAGCGGAATCGCTCCGTGTTAGCTCCTCCTTCAATGTCTCCAGCTTCTTCTGCAAAAGCCTGATGAGGGGAATGACCTGACTCAGGCTGGCAGTGTCTGAACTGACTTCACGTGTGGCAAGTTCAAAGGGCAGCAGAACCTTGCACAACGTTGAAATCATTCTCCACTGCGCTTGAGACAGGTGCATTCCACCTCCTATATCGTGCTCAATTGTATAGGCTTGAATGGCCTTTTGCTGCTCCTCCAACCTCTGAAGCATATAGAGGGTTGAATTCCACCTCGTTACCACTTCTTGCTTCAGATGATGGCAGGGCAGGTTCAGTTGTTTTTGGTGGTGCTCCAGTCTTCATTACGTGGTGCCTGTACGCCGAAAGTGTCCCGCAATTCTTCTGGCCACCGACAGCATCTCTTGCACACCCCTGTCGTTTTTTAAAAAATTCTGCACCACCAAATTCAAGGTATGTGCAAAACATGGGACGTGCTGGAATTTGCCCATATTTAATGCACACACAATATTGCTGGTGTTGTCCGATGTCACAAATCCACAGGAGAGTCCAATTGGGGTAAGCCATTCCGCGATGATCTTCCTCAGTTGCCGTAAGAGGTTTTCAGCTGTGTGCGTATTCTGGAAACCGGTGATACAAAGCGTAGCCTGCCTAGGAAAGAGTTGGCGTTTGCGAGATGCTGCTACTGGTGCCGCCGCTGCTGTTCTTGCGGCGGGAGTCCATACATCTACCCAGTGGGCTGTCACAGTCATATAGTCCTGACCCTGCCCTGCTCCACTTGCCCACATGTCCGTGGTT
This sequence comes from Pseudophryne corroboree, assembly GCF_028390025.1. Lineage (NCBI taxonomy): Eukaryota > Metazoa > Chordata > Amphibia > Anura > Myobatrachidae > Pseudophryne > Pseudophryne corroboree. Next base: position 458,534,167 of record NC_086448.1, on the reverse strand, counting down.
AAGTGGACATTGGGTACAGCTGCATTTTTTAGGACACTGGTGACTCTTTTTCTGAGGTCTGTGTACATTTTCGGTATCGCCTGCCTAGAGAAATGGAACCTAGATGGTATTTGGTACCGGGGACACAGTATCTCCAACAAGTCTCTAGTTGGCTCTGCAGTAATGATGGATACCGGAACCACGTTTCTCACCACCCAGGATGCCAAGGCCTCAGTTATCCGCTTTGCAGTAGGATGACTGCTGTGATATTTCATCTTCCTCGCAAAGGACTGTTGGACAGTCAATTGCTTGGTGGAAGTAGTAAAAGTGGACTTACGACTTCCCCTCTGGGATGACCATCGACTCCCAGCAGCAACAACAGCAGCGCCAGCAGCAGTAGGCGTTACACGCAAGGATGCATCGGAGGAATCCCAGGCAGGAGAGGAATCGTCAGAATTGCCAGTGACATGGCCTGCAGGACTATTGGCATTCCTGGGGAAGGAGGAAATTGACACTGAGGGAGTTGGTGGGGTGGTTTGCGTGAGCTTGGTTACAAGAGGAAGGTATTTACTGGTCAGTGGACTGCTTCCGCTGTCACCCAAAGTTTTTGAACTTGTCACTGACTTATTATGAATGCGCTGCAGGTGACGTATAAGGGAGGATGTTCCGAGGTGGTTAACGTCCTTACCCCTACTTATTACAGCTTGACAAAGGCAACACACGGCTTGACACCTGTTGTCCGCATTTCTGTTGAAATACTTCCACACCGAAGAGCTGATTTTTTTGGTATTTTCACCAGGCATGTCAGTGGCCATATTCCTCCCACGGACAACAGGTGTCTCCCCGGGTGCCTGACTTAAACAAACCACCTCACCATCAGAATCCTCCTGGTCAATTTTCTCCCCAGCGCCAGCAACACCCATATCCTCCTCATCCTGGTGTACTTCAACACTGACATCTTCAATCTGACTATCAGGAACTGGACTGCGGGTGCTCCTTCCAGCACTTGCAGGGGGCGTGCAAATGGTGGAAGGCGCATGCTCTTCACGTCCAGTGTTGGGAAGGTCAGGCATCGCAACCGACACAATTGGAGTCGGACTCTCCTTGTGGATTTGGGATTTCGAAGAACGCACAGTTCTTTGCGGTGCTACTGCTTTTGCCAGCTTGAGTCTTTTCATTTTTCTAGCGAGAGGCTGAGTGCTTCCATCCTCATGTGAAGCTGAACCACTAGCCATGAACATAGGCCAGGGCCTCAGCCGTTCCTTGCCACTCCGTGTGGTAAATGGCATTTTTTGCAAGTTTACGCTTCTCCTCCGACAATTTTATTTTAGGTTTTGGAGTCCTTTTTTTACTGATATTTGGTGTTTTGGATTTGACATGCTCTGTACTATGACATTGGGCATCGGCCTTGGCAGACGACGTTGCTGGCATTTCATTGTCTCGGCCATGACTAGTGGCAGCAGCTTCAGCACGAGGTGGAAGTGGATCTTGATCTTTCCCTAATTTTGGAACCTCAACATTTTTGTTCTCCATATTTTAATAGGCACAACTAAAAGGCACCTCAGGTAAACAATGGAGATGGATGGATACTAGTATACTTATGGATGGACTGCCGAGTGCCGACACAGAGGTAGCTACAGCCGTGGACTACCGTACTGTGTCTGCTGCTAATATAGACTGGATGATAATGATATGAAATCAATATATATATGTATATATAATATCACTAGTACTGCAGCCGGACAGGTAGATATATATTTATTAGGTAATGATGACTGATGACGGACCTGCTGGACACTGTCAGCTCAGCAGCACCGCAGACTGCTACAGTAAGCTACTATAGTAGTATGTATCAAGAAGAAAAAAAAAACCACGGGTAGGTGGTATACAATTATGGATGGACTGCCGAGTGCCGACACAGAGGTAGCTACAGCCGTGGACTAACGTACTGTGTCTGCTGCTAATATAGACTGGATGATAATGATATGAAATCAATATATATATGTATATATAATATCACTAGTACTGCAGCCGGACAGGTAGATATATATTTATTAGATAATGATGACTGATGACGGACCTGCTGGACACTGTCAGCTCAGCAGCACCGCAGACTGCTACAGTAAGCTACTATAGTAGTATGTATCAAGAAGAAAGAAAAAAAAAAACATGGGTAGGTGGTATACAATTATGGATGGACTGCCGAGTGCCGACACAGAGGTAGCTACAGCCGTGGACTAACGTACTGTGTCTGCTGCTAATATAGACTGGATGATAATGATATGAAATCAATATATATATGTATATATAATATCACTAGTACTGCAGCCGGACAGGTAGATATATATTTATTAGGTAATGATGACTGATGATGGACCTGCTGGACACTGTTAGCTCAGCAGCACCGCAGACTGCTACAGTAAGCTACTATAGTAGTATGTATCAAGAAGAAAGAAAAAAAAAACACGGGTAGGTGGTATACAATTATGGATGGACTGCCGAGTGCCGACACAGAGGTAGCTACAGCCGTGGACTACCGTACTGTGTCTGCTGCTAATATAGACTGGATGATAATGATATGAAATCAATATATATATGTATATATAATATCACTAGTACTGCAGCCGGACAGGTAGATATATATTTATTAGGTAATGATGACTGATGACGGACCTGCTGGACACTGTCAGCTCAGCAGCACCGCAGACTGCTACAGTAAGCTACTATAGTAGTATGTATCAAGAAGAAAGAAAAAAAAAACCACGGGTAGGTGGTATACAATTATGGATGGACTGCCGAGTGCCGACACAGAGGTAGCTACAGCCGTGGACTAACGTACTGTGTCTGCTGCTAATATAGACTGGATGATAATGATATGAAATCAATATATATATATGTATATATAATATCACTAGTACTGCAGCCGGACAGGTAGATATATATTTATTAGATAATGATGACTGATGACGGACCTGCTGGACACTGTCAGCTCAGCAGCACCGCAGACTGCTACAGTAAGCTACTATAGTAGTATGTATCAAGAAGAAAGAAAAAAAAAACCACGGGTAGGTGGTATACAATTATGGATGGACTGCCGAGTGCCGACACAGAGGTAGCTACAGCCGTGGACTAACGTACTGTGTCTGCTGCTAATATAGACTGGATGATAATGATATGAAATCAATATATATATGTATATATAATATCACTAGTACTGCAGCCGGACAGGTAGATATATATTTATTAGGTAATGATGACTGATGACGGACCTGCTGGACACTGTTAGCTCAGCAGCACCGCAGACTGCTACAGTAAGCTACTATAGTAGTATGTATCAAGAAGAAAGAAAAAAAAAAACACGGGTAGGTGGTATACAATTATGGATGGACTGCCGAGTGCCGACACAGAGGTAGCTACAGCCGTGGACTACCGTACTGTGTCTGCTGCTAATATAGACTGGATGATAATGATATGAAATCAATATATATATATGTATATATAATATCACTAGTACTGCAGCCGGACAGGTAGATATATATTTATTAGGTAATGATGACTGATGACGGACCTGCTGGACACTGTTAGCTCAGCAGCACAGCTGACTGCTACAGTAAGCTACTATAGTAGTATGTATCAAGAAGAAAGAAAAAAAAAACCACGGGTAGGTGGTATACAATTATGGATGGACTGCCGAGTGCCGACACAGAGGTAGCTACAGCCGTGGACTACCGTACTGTGTCTGCTGCTAATATAGACTGGATGATAATGATATGAAATCAATATATATATATGTATATATAATATCACTAGTACTGCAGCCGGACAGGTAGATATATATTTATTAGGTAATGATGACTGATGACGGACCTGCTGGACACTGTCAGCTCAGCAGCACCGCAGACTGCTACAGTAAGCTACTATAGTAGTATGTATCAAGAAGAAAGAAAAAAAAAAACCACGGGTAGGTGGTATACAATTATGGATGGACTGCCGAGTGCCGACACAGAGGTAGCTACAGCCGTGGACTAACGTACTGTGTCTGCTGCTAATATAGACTGGATGATAATGATATGAGTAGATAAAGTCAACCTTTCTGTCAAACTTGACAGTTGTTAACGCCCCCTTGCCCTAGGACCCGCCCCCTTTTAATATTAAATGATAGTGTTTTATATCGCTTAATATAAAATTAATATAAAATTTATAGTGTTCGATATTAAACCGTATTAAAAATTGTCGCGTAACACCAGTCGCAGAGTGTCGCGCAACACCCCGTCGCAGTATGTCACGCAACGCGGCGCGTCAAATCAGGCGGATGAAAGATGCATATTACACAGTGTTAAAACCAGGTAGTTTTAGCGGTATTGATAAATATTATGGGTCGGTTAAAAATAAATTTAAAAGATCCGACGTAAGAAAGTGGTTACAAGAACAAGACGCCTACACGCTGCACAAGCCAGCAAGAAAAAACTATAAAAGGAACATGATTTGTGTATCGGGTATAAACCAACAGTGGCAATGCGATTTGGTCTCGCTGATAGATTTGTCAAAATACAACGATGGCGTTAAATACATATTAACAATCATCGATATATTCAGTAAGAGGGTGTGGGGTGAAAGTCTGGCCGCTAAGAATGCAGCAACAGTCGCTAATGCTTTTGAAAAAATATTCCAGCGTGGTGATGTGCCGATGAAGCTACAAACCGATAATGGTAAAGAGTTTCTAAACAGAAGCCTAAAAAAGGTGTTAGAAAAATACGGTATAAAACATTTCACGACCAATAACGATGTGAAAGCGGCTGTTATAGAGCGCTTCAATAGGACTTTAAAAACACGCATGTGGCGCTATTTCACGGCAAAGAATACCTACAGATATATAGACGTTTTACAAGACTTCATACGCAGCTATAATAACACATACCATAGAACGATTAAGTGCGCTCCAAACGATGTGAATGACTCTAACGCGTTGAGTGTCTTCAAAACGACCTACGGTGATTACTTTAGAAGTAAGAAAGCCCCAGTTTGTTTAGGAATCGGTGACCACGTCCGTATTTCTAAATATAAGGACATATTTCAGAAAGGTTACGAACAGAGCTTTTCTGAGGAGATTTTTGTTGTACATAGTGTGAACACTAAAGGGATTAAACCGCTTTATAAGTTGGCAGATCTGTACGGTGAAGTTATAACAGGTAGTTTTTACCCCGAAGAGCTTCAAAGCATACCAAAAAACTATAACAGAGTTTACAAAGTGGAAAAGATTTTAAAAAATAAGACGGTCAGAGGCCGTAAATACGCTTTAGTCAAGTGGCGCGGTTACCCCGCAAAATTTAACAGTTGGGTCGCAGCATCGGTGATAAAAGACATATAAAGATCATCAGTATCTAACAAGACGAGCGATGGATGACAAGTCGTTCTACATAACCTTACCCAGCAACGCATCGGCTGTTACCTTCCCGCAAAATAAGATTTCTAACTATACGACAAAGTTGGCTAAACCGATAGACTTAAATGGCGAATGGGAAGTGGCACTTACTGAGATACAATACCCGCATACGTGGAATACATTGGATTTACAAGATTGTAGACTGCAATTATCATGGGATGGAACGGCGGAACAGCCGGTGGCGAGAGTCGCGAGTTTGTGCATTAAACCCGGTTTTTATGAGACAATCGAAGCGTTACTGAACGTAATCAACGCTGAAATTGTACAACTGAAACTGGACGTTGGATTAAGACTAACGTATGATCCATTTGCACGCGTTGTAACATGTGACAGTAAACTGTTGTATCAAATCCACGCCGGTTCTAAGCTGACATGGATACTGGGTTTACAACCTAAAACTAATATTTCTAAACCATGCGCCGACATCAAAGGCGGCCAATATACGATGTACGTGTACACAGACATTATCGAACACCAACGGGTCGGGGATAGTTATGTACCGCTACTTCGCACTGTTGAAATGAAGGGTTATAACAATGAGGTTGTCACAATACGATACGAGAAACCCGATTACGTACCATTGTGCAAAACACATTTTGACACGATAGCCATAGAGATAAAGAACGACCAAAACGAGAACATGGCATTTAAGTTTGGGAAAGCGATCGTGAAGCTACACTTCAGGCGCCGCAAAACTGAATTTTATTAACTAAGCAGAATGGTCGCTGTAAAAAATTATGGCGATCCGGGACTCTATGCGCAATATTATAAAACTCAAGCCGGTAATGGATTACCAGGTTTTCACGGCAGCGCATACATGTACGGCTGCGGTTTAGGCGGTATTTTTCGAAGTCTTTTCAGAAAAGCTGTTCCTCTTTTCCGGAGAGGTTTAGAGTTGGCTAAACCGCATATGAAGACAGCGGTTCGTAATATAGCGAAAGATGTTATCGGGCAAGCCACAACGGCCGTTGTGAATAAGATACACGAGGCGAACCAGGCAAAGCAAGACGGTTCAGGACTAATATATACAAGAAAAGGCGTGTCTAAAAGAAAACGGAAGCGTATGATAACGCTTCCGCCTTGGGACATACCCTTTTTAAATAAAAAACAGAGACGACGCAACTCAAAGAAGAAGAGAAAGCCGAAGAGTGCCGTTGGTGATATTTTTTAAACATGTCTTTCATACACCACGAATCCGTTGAATGTGCAAAAACAGAGCTGGATCTTTTTGACGTGCCCCCGACACAAACTAGCATAGAAAAAAGTCTATACGTCGAAGTTCAACCTTTAGCGGCGTTATCCGACACAGCACCGCTTGAATTTTATATAGCAGCCAGCGGTGAACACTACTACGATCTGAACAATACGCTGTTGTACGTGACATGCAAGATCGTACGAACCGATAACACGCCGATACCGCAAGGTGCGCGGGTCGCGCTTATTAATTACCCAATAGCGACCTTATTCAACCAAGTGGATGTAACTCTGGGCGACAGGCTCATATCACAATCCAACAATCTTTACGCATACCGCGCGTACATTGAGACTATATTAAATTACAGCTCGGACGCGTTGTCAACAAAACACACAACAGGACTATTTTACAAAGATGTGGATGGTGAATTTAACAACACGGCGCTGGACGGCCCGAATACGGGATTCAAAAAACGAGCAGGCGCAACAACGCAGAGTCGCACTGTTGAACTGCTAGGCCCGCTTCACTGCGACCTTTTCCATCAACATAAACTAATTTTAAACGCCGTTGATCTGAAGATTAAACTAACCAGAAACAAAGACGCATTCTGCTTAATGTCATCTGAGGCGGATGCCTTTAAAATACAGATCACAGCTGCATCCCTGTTCGTGAAAAGAGTTCAGGTCTCACCGGCCGTGCGGATTGGGCACGCGCAGGCTCTGTTAAACGGTAACGCGAAATACGCGATTGACCGCGTTGGGATGAAAATCTACAGCGTACCAGCAGGCAGTAGAGTATTTAATCTAGAAAATTTATTTTTAGGACAAGTGCCGAAAACAGTTATAGCCGGTTTCGTGGATAACGAATCATTTTCAGGAATACATAACAGGAACCCCCTGTGCTTTGAACACAAAAATGTAAGTTTTGCGTCCCTTTATCTGGATGGAACGCCGCACCCCGCCAAGCCATTTCAACCCGACTTTGAAAGCGGTAATGCTGTAAGAGAGTATATGTCACTCATACAGATCACAAATAAGCAGAAATCTGACAATGGTATACTGATTGACCGCGAAGAGTACATCAGGGGCTACACGCTATTTGCTTTTGACCTTTCACCAGAACAGGAGTGTGGAGAACACCTTTCCCTGATAAGAACAGGCAATCTACGTGCCGAATTCCGCTTTGCAGAAGCGTTGGACCGGACAGTCAATGTGATAATATATGCTCTATTTGATAACATCATCGAGATTAATCAAAGGCGCGATGTGCTGTACGATTATCTATAAATGAAATAAACTAACACTATGCTGCTGAAAAAATGAACACATTACAGATAAACTGTATTCTGTACGCCGTGCAAAGCACAAGGCATATTTTTAAAGGAACGTATCCGTGCGATATGTTGCCGGTCAGTAAACTGTCGCAATACCCCTGCGCGTTTGTAATCAATACGCATAGCAGCGGGCAGCCGGGTGAGCACTGGCTGGCCGCTTATTTTAACGAACAGCGTGAATGTTACTTTTTTGATTCTTACGGGTTAGCCCCTGACAGCCCCCTATTCCCAAAAGCGATAATAAATTTTTTAAACTTGAATTCAAAAAGTGTTTATCACCAAAATAAGCAGTTGCAAAATTTTAACAGCACCGTTTGCGGTCAATATTGCATATACTTTATATTTTACATGTGTAAAAAATACAAATATGTGGATGTACTGGCCCGTTTTAGTGATGACACAAAACGTAATGATTGTTTTGTTTCAAATTTTGTAAGACGACTCCCAAGAAGCCATTGTCTGAGTCATTATGAATATAGATATATACAGAATTGTGTAACTTGTAACCAACGCTGTGCGTGAAGCGTTTTATGTACAACGTGTCATAACTATGACACGTTGTACATAAAACGCTTCACGCACAACGCTGTGTGTGAAGCGTGTTACGCACAACGTTGTATTGTTTGTGTAACTTGTAATCAACATTCTGTTTGATACGTTTTATGTACAACGCATCATATCTATGATGTTTTTCTAATAAACAACGTTGTTTATTAAACTTTATATCGTGTGCTTGAAATTTCTTCCGTTTACAGCAATAGAAACAAAGAACAAAACGTTGTTTTATAAAGCATAAGCATATTTTATTGATATATGTATATATATATATATAACACGGTAAAGATGCATTTAAAACATTACATAAAATATTATTGACATAAGTTAAACATTGTGGCGCAAAATACCAACACAAAATACAGTGTATAAAAATAATATAAATTAGTTATATGTTATAGTTTCAGCCACTGTGAATCCTGAAATAGATTTACGGATCTTTTCCTAGGCAGTAAGTAACCGTGCGGTGTTGTTAAACCTGGGGGACTTAAAACATTTATTCGCCCTTTGTTAAGGGTTTGTAACGACATGGGCGATGTCACAGCGCCATCAGAGTCATCCTGCATCTCAGCTTTTAATCGTTCTAAACACATTCTATTCCCCGCATTGGCTATGACGGTTGAGGGAATATTCAATTCAGACATAGCCCGCATAAATTCAGGCCAACCATTCGGTATATTACGGATCGACACACCGTTACTTTGCGTGATGCTTCTTATTAAATCTAACATGTTGGAACCAGGCACAGTGACACCTTTGTACAGAAACTCCCCTTTACTGTTCCAGTCTGTGATGTGTTTAGAGCGTGTCATTTTACTCAATAGTATTTCACAGTTTTTCTTATACCGGTCATTAACACCGCTCAAAAGCTCATGATAAACAGCATCGGGGGCAATAGGCTGTGTCGTATTATTTGATTCATCAACAGATTTTGCAACGGGTGATAAAAGAGCTAAAGTTGACATTTCACTATCAGCCTGCTTACTCAACACCAGGTATCTCTGCAACAACATTGTATATCGCTTTGCTTTTTCATATTCTGATAAATCATTATTCTGTAGTATTTTCACGATCTCTACATCTAGACCGTGCGTTGCTGTTTTACGTATGTCGTCGCTGTTCGTTTTATTATGTAAACGTTCTATCTGATTCTGAGGCACCAGATACATTTTCTCAGCGTACTCCATCAGCGATTAGACAATAGTCCTGTAATTAGCGGTATAGCAAAACCAAGCAGCGAGCCGATAAAACCACCCGACTGTTTAACCAGAATCTTCTTTTTTCCAATGGCACATTTCTTATTACAAAGTGATTTTATAAGCGCACGCTTCTTTTTAAGGTAGTTCAGCTGCCGCTGAGACAGCGGTATTTTGCCTTTAAGCGTGTTGAGCGCTATCTCACAAATGGCCGTGACTAAATCGTTTGAAGCGTTGGATAAAATAGCATTTCTTTGGATTGGTGTTGCTTTAATTAACGTTTTTAAAAGCACCCAATTACGTCTTATCCGCCCCGACATGTTCACCGTTGTTAGAATGGCAACAAGTGACTAAAGGTTGTACTGTTATAGCTTTATAGAACCACGCTTCTTAATGACAAAAGCGACAGGCTTGTCTGGTGGGAATAAGCCGCTTCGTAAACGATAATCGTCAAGAGCGTTGTTTCTTAAATCAACCAGCAAATACCCATAAGGGGCAGCCGTCGCGGATTCATAGGATTCGAGAAAAAAACGATGTTTCGATGGGTACATTTGTCTAGCCAGAATGCCCACCTGCATTTTATCCCTGGGGTTTTTGAACAGGACCATATATTTTGTGTTTAAATGTATAGTTCTGCTCTTTTTACCTTGACAAAATATGTTTTGGACAAGGTACAGGATACTGAGATTACGATGATGTACATACTTTGTGAAAGCCTTCTCAACCTCAGAATTATTACTTGCCGCGTCCATCAAATCATCAATCACTGTTAAATTAACCTTATCAGGGGGAAAAAGTTGATCATCGCTAAAAGACTCTGGTAACCCCTCTATAAAGCGCGTACCGGGGTAATCACGCAGAAGTTGGTCGTATATAGGTTGCCAACAGGTGTAAAACCAAACAACATTATCAGGTACATGAGTCATATGTGTTGCAGCGTGTTGCAACAGCGTTTTGACAAAATAACTTTTACCCGAATTGGACGGCCCCGCTAAAATACATGAGAAAGGGTGTTGAAATCTGGTGTCCATCTTAATAGCCGAACGGCAGTGTTGTGAAGTTGTCCGTAAGAGACCGTTTAGTATAAACACACCTTTGCGTCTTCTGCAAAGTACGCGTCTCTATCTGCCAGCACTTTTTCACACGTACTATACCGGGTTGACGGATCACAACCTTTTTCTGGTCATCGCCTTCGGGGTTTAAAGGATAATCTAAGACCAGTTCTTTCAGGCTGTCAAAGTTAACGTGCTGCGCATTATCAACATTGAGCGTTATACCTTTAACTTTTAAACAGGTCTTTCCGTTGTTTAGTCGATAGCCGTATGACTTGGGACCGGCTGAGACAAATTCTGTTATATGTGTGCCTGTGGGCAGTTCGCTGGTCAACTCACCTAAATAATCACCCAATGGCGGGCTCCAGTCACCGGGTCTACTGACAAAAATTACAGAATCGGTGTCGTGATAAAGACATCTATCTTGTAATCTATACAGTAGTTTGTACAGTTCAACACGTGCATAAGCCGTTGTAAAGATGGCTATAGTTACATTTGAAATTGCACCCCTGGTGTAATGATCTTTGGAATACTTCCAATTTACCATAACTGTATCATCGTCAATAAAATCCAAAGCGGACACGTCATAGTACGGTAAGAACGCGTATTCAAAAAGTTTGTCGGGGTCAGTCACTAGACACGTATTGGGCATGTTGCTACGTTGACCAAATTTACCCCATAAGGAATTTAAAAACAATTTTGAAATTTGTCTTTTAGCGGGGTTGATTTCTATGTGTTCGGGTCGTAAAGACACGCCTTCATTTTTTTGATAGGCGTCTATATACTCTTGGCGTTTCTCGGCGTCTGTACACCATTCGGGATAACCAGAGGCCTCTTGTTTATCCCTGAGGTGCGTTTTAATGTAGCCTGAAAACAATTTGTCAGATCTCTCATCAAAATGCCACACCTCATAGATTTTACATACCTTGTAACCCATTTCTACAGCCAAGTTTAGTTCCACGGTACACCATGTACCGATGAGCGCACGTTTTTCTGAATCATGAACGCACGGCTCAGTCTGTCCAGACTCAGCGCATGTGCGACATAATGGAAACATTAACTTGCCGCCCATTTTAACCGGCAGAACCGGAAAGAATAGGCCACGAGGTGGGTAAACTTTAACCCTGGCAAAACCGAAATACTTTGTGACATCACCAAAGTCCTTATAAATAATGCGTGGGTGCTGTATAGGATACGTTTTGGTTTTATTAACATACGGATAGAGGCTGGTGAAATCAAAATAGTGTATTTTTTCATCACAGCCTGTTTTGTGATACAGCTTTATGGCGTTTGTGCGCCCGCCATAAAGAGCATCACGTGGCTCCAAGGGTTCGGGTAAATCTTTACCCTTCAGAAAAGCCTGTAGATCCGCATCAGAATCTAGCATAGACTTCCATTCACAACCCCAGATTTCACGTATCTGAAATCCACAACGTTTAAGGTAGTGCAACTTTACCTGCGTCTTGTGGTGTAATTGACCGTAGGTCGTTTTAGTCAGTTTGTTTTTATCATCGGCGTTGTAACAAGCACCACAGCCGTGGTAAAAACAACCTTGGAATTCAAATGCAGTGGGTGTTCCGTTAATCACGGCATAACCATCCAGGCTGTATTTACCAACTTTCTTCTCACCCCCTTGTAAAGCGTGTCTTATACTCACCCCTTCTTTGTGTTCTATGTACATTAACCACTGTATGGCGGGCGTTGAGTAACGCTTCTGCGTCTTGTGATAGTTATCACCCGGTACAAGCGCCAGTGTCTTTTCCTGTAAAAATTTACACCGGTACATGGCCATGCATACGCTCGCCAACGTGACTAATTGAAAAGCCTCGATGTGACGTTTAACCACAACCTTTTTTTTTTTCTTTGTTATTAGAAACTCCTGTTCTGTCATGGCTATAACAGCAGATCTGAAAGCATCACAAGCTTTTTGTAATATTTTCACATCGTCTTTACAATATCGCACGAGCTCTTTTTGAAAGTTAAACGGTTTGTGTACGCACTGTTTATACCAAGCTGTAAACTCAGATAATTCATCAGGCATCATGTATTGTGGACCAAAATACTCTATTGACGGCATAGTTCCTATGTAATTTTGGTTATCAGCTGTGTTAAAAAAATGTGGGAAATAACCTTTGGTACCGTCAAACCCCATCGCCTTTGGTAACTTGCTAAGCCGCATGGGTAAAAAATTTAAAGAGTCGATAAATCTTATCTTCAAATCTTTTACCGTGATGCACATTATGTTGCCGCCTCTAGATAATAATTCAATCTTTAATTTCTCCTTAATCAGCTGGCGCAGCACAAAATATGCATCATAGCGACCTGCATTATGGGCTATGAATGTGTAATGCTCAAATTTTGGTTTCATGAACGTCTTTACAAAGTCTTCGATACACGCAACACCCTTAAACTCCCAGTCTTTCTCACCCGTTAATGTTAAAGCGTAACAGTAGTTTGGTATGTGCACACCCGTCTCCTGCATACACTCAAAATCATAAAAGATGTATTTCTTTGTGGGCTCTTCCGGCTTGATGGTTTGTATATAGCACAAATGGTTCGAAAACCCATCAACGAACACCTTACAAATGGGGCACTTTAGGCCTCTGCAGTTATGATCTGTTCGCCTGTAGAGACAACACTTGTCACAATATACATGTTCAAGACAGGATATTTTGTGATCAAGAGCTAAAGCTTTGTGTAGCTCTAAACACTCGTTTGATCGACAAAATACCCTACACACCGAACACCTTAAAGCCGTCACACCGTCGTCAATACAAGCCGGCCTGTGACAAGCCTTACAAAAGAAAAGACAATCGTGATTATTTCTATGATGGTAAGCGCTATGACAACGGACGCAGTAATATCGGGCACCAAGAAACGCTTTGATATCGAGTATCCCATAAAAGTGACAATCGTGATATAGCACAAAGATCGTGTCTTTGTAACGACTGTCTGCACTGTAGTATTTCCAAGACCCTTGACTGTAATAGAGGAGATTGATGGATACTTTTAAATAATTTTCAAAAATTGCAACATCGCTAAAGCTGACCGCTTTATCAAGCGGCAGATTCAAAGCTTTATGTAGTTGGATCGCTCTCTCCTGTATTACATGATCATTGGCATTGTTACCTTTATCCAGAAGTTTACAGACGCTAGCGGCCAAACACAGGTTATTACCTACGCGTCTGAAGTCATAGAGATATCTCTTTCTTTTATCTATTATTAAACTTTGGGGCAGGCGCTGTAAACTACGCCCAGTCAAACCAGACCCTGCCCTGTTTTTAAAAATACTGATCACAAATCTTAAGCCTGTGGATAATAAGAATTCAGCGTTACTTTGAAGCGTGTTTGTAATCTGATTCAAAAAACTGGCAGCGTCTAATGTTTCTTGCGGCTTACGATGCGAATAGATGGCATTGTGTAACCCACCCCCCTCCAATCTAAGCTGAACGCGGTCGGCCGGATCCACGCCCGCAAGGACACCATCGAGCATGGCCTGTATAGCCGTATGAATGGCTCGAACCCCCTCTACAAATGATGTAACCCTGTCCAAATTAACAAACCGATAGTGATTGTGGTACTCAACGGCTCTGAAATTCGGTCGTTGTCGTTCATAACTGTTAATTGCCTCTAAGTATACATGTTGCCGACCTTCGTCATTACCGGGTGACTCAACACGGCCTGCATCATCATATATGGGGCTTGCATCGCGCTCAATATTGTCAGCCTGTGATTCGTCATTCGGTAATGCATGGGGTGGGGATTGATCTAAATCTACACGCCTCGCACTGTGCTGACCGCCTACCACATGTTCCCTGTGCCGCTTGCGTTTTCTCAATTGGCCACCTACCGCATGTTCCCTGTGCCGCTTGCGCTTTCTCGATCTGATTAATGTTGTTACAGCCTGTTTCACCTTTGCGCGTCGGAATAACTGTGAGATCTTGTATGTTAAACAAGGTTTAATTCGTGGTTTTTTTTTACAGTCATTTAAATTTAAAACACGTTTCAAACCATTGCCTAGCATGCCTAGTCACGGATCAGTTTCATTTATTTCTGCAAAATGATGTATGTTGGCTTTAATAAATTCAGTGGTCTTAACCGACCGATCTATGTATTTTGACATGACATTCATATACGTCTCAACAACTTCTTTAACAATGTCTTGTTTACATTTACTACCGTGGCACACACCTTTAATGTGTTTTAACAAGTATCCGGCTTTTACGCCCATGTTCTCAACATCTTCCCGTATCTTACCCAACAGCGCGTAAAATTGTATTTCAGCGTCTTGGCCTAATTGTTCTGAATTTTGACATTCATCAACTATGTCGGGCGCTAGCCCTCGCGCCGGTACACAAGCATCAGCCGATGCGTGTACCAGGGCTGTCGTTGTAAAAATATTGGGCATTGATGTTACACAATCAACCGTTGTAGTATCACCAGGTATTCCTGCAACGGCTGATAATACTTCATCAGAACTATTCTGCGGATCTTGTGTCGTTGACTCTACACAGTTTGTAATAAGCTCTTGCCCATTTATGTCATCAATATCTGATATCACAGGATTACCGGCTATGTGTCTTGTTTCTGTTTCAGAGCAATCCTGTGTATCGGTAATAGTGATGACATCGGATTGCGACAATTGCTTAACATTACTTCTTGAGTCAATATTTGATAACAAACCAATGCCTGCTATGTGTCTTGTTTCTGTTTCAGAACAAACCTGTGTATCTGGAATTGTGATTACAGCGGATTGCGACAATTGCTTAACATTACTTCTTGAGAGACGCGATGCCCTCTTAACCTTTACAGTCTTTGTATTACCAGCGACATCCCGGTCTGCAGTGTTAAACGCTGTGTGTTTTGATGTTACAGCAACATCATTACTTACGCATGATACAGTTTGTAACGCGATCCTTCTCCGTTGCGGCTTATCATTTTCGGAATATGACAATTTTCTTTTCAGATCTGTAAATGTTGAATTATGACTTCTCTCATTCGTTCTTGGTCGAGCTGGCTTTCGTTTGTTCGGGACGATACAGCCGTTATGCACAGCCATAACTGATGACCTAGCAACGTCCTTATGTACAATTGCCGGCGTTACGAATTGATGGTTCTCCGCTTCAGCGGCGGTTGTGCGTTTTGATATTTTCCCGCTTGTACTAGGTCTGTGTATCTGCGCGCATGTATCACTGACTGTTGGTATCAAAGGAGCATAGCGTCTTGCTACAGCATCATCTGTAATACATATATTATAAAATAAATATAAACGACTCTGCATGTAAATCAGTATTTAAATCACCGCATAACAATATACCATATAACAGTGTTTGATTACACACCTGCTGCTGCGAATTGATGGCTTTCCGTTTCAGCGGCGGTTGTGCGTTTTGATATTTTCCCGCTTGTACTAAGACGGGGTATTTGCGCTACTGTATCACATCCTGATGGTATCGTCGGCGCATAACGCATTGCTACAGCGTCATCTGTAATACATATATTATAAAATAAATATAAACAACGCTGCCTGAAAATCAGCATTTAAATCAACGCATAACAATATACCATATAACAGTGCTTGATTACACACCTGCTTTATATTCGAATGTTTTAGCACGACCCCCTGTCGCGTGTGGGAAAAACGGTTGCTCATCAACAACATTGCTGTTCTGTATAGATGTGTTGTGACAATAATCAGGTTTGTTCAATATATCCCGTAGAATAACATCAGCCGTCGCATCATCCATTTTTGTGGCATCTTTAGCCGGTGAAAAATGAAAAATAAAAATAAAAAAAATAAAAAATATTACATACGGTATAAAATTAGAATAACATGAAAAAGCGATTCATTACTGAGAATATAAAGTGTGTACAGTTGACAACAAATCAGCACAACTGTACAAGGTTTATTTTTAATTCTTTAGCCGTGGAAAAATAAAAAATAAAATGAAAAATAAATAAAGATATCATGTTACTCACAATCTGGCGCCAATTCCAAAATATTATTAAAATCCGGTATAGCGCTGAAGTCTAAGCCAAAGGGACTATCAACAGACAAATCGAGATTCTCTGTATTTGTGATTACTGTCAAATCGTGGGAAATAAAAATGAGAAAATAATAATTATTTAATAATTACTATTTAATAATTACTTATCAATGTATCCAGACTGTTGTACGTTCATACTATTTAAACTTTTAAAAATGAACAAATTGTAGACCTTGACTATAATTTCATACTATTTAAACTTGAAATATAAATAAAAACGCGTCAATGTCCTTTATAGACATAGCTTACTTTGAGAGGTTTGATAACTTGGCAAAGCATCATCATCATCAGAAGAAGAAGATCTGTTTCTAACCATGAAAGTGTTTTTGTTGTTGATGTTCTGCATTGTCTGTCTCTGAAAATGAGAGACGGTTAATTTTAGTTGAAATATTGTGTTGGCGCATTCCCAAAATGAACCACTAGATGTCGCTATTACCACATATTTAAATAACATTCAGACAGCCACATTATTAAAACTATATGTTCTATGTGTTACAATGCATCGCTAAACAACTACATCAATGTGGTATACCCACATTGATGTTGCTGTTTAGCGATGCATTTCACATATGAGTGCATAATGCGCTTTGTACAATAGGTTTGAAATATTAACATATTATACATGTATGCCTAAAAACAAAGGATGCAATGGCAGGACAGAATCGTGTAACAGTGTGTATATCGTGGCATAGAAACAACATATTTAAACAGCATTCAGAGCCATATTTGTAAAATAAATAAAAAATAAAAAAAAAAAATAAAAAAAAAATGCAATATGTATAAATATAATAATAATAATAATAATTATGATAATAATAATAATAATAATAATAATAACAACAACAACAACACTTACCATTATAACTTCAAGTGTGTATAGCTGTGCGGCTTCAGTTGAAATTTCTTCTCAGTGCACTTCAGTGATGTGGTCTGTTCTTATAACACTGGCTGTGAGCCATATGGCCCCCACCAACCTGTGGTACGCCGTCCCACATTTCCAAGATGCTTGGGCGGGACTTTTAAATATATAAATTCTAGTCTATAATTTAGTAAATGTGATAAATATTTTCAGTTACAATAAAGATATAATCTTTTAGCTGTTTCTTAAATGTCATACACAGTGCATCAAACGCATACCAAATACATTTATATTATATATACAGAAGAAAAAAATAAATAAATAAATAAAAAAAATAAAAATCCTGAGTGGTCTAAACTACTTGTATAGATTGAATGGAAGTCATTCCAAATGGGTATATCTTATACTGTAGAATATGAGGCTCATAAAAAGCGCATAAATTATTTAATAATAAAATGAATTTATAAAAAGCATTATACAGAAGTTCTTATGAACTAATGTGCATGAATACAAAATTATTTTATGATTCCATAAATATACACTGGCTTACTGATTTGTAGCTAAAATTACAAAAAATATTGTCTTTGTACATGAATACAAAATTATTTTATGATTCCATAAATATACACGGGCTTACTGATTTGATTAGGACCCATCACCATGATATCTCATTATGGTATGTAATGAATCCAAAAGTTGGAAAAATCCGATTTGAGTTAACACATAAACCTGTAGGTGGTGCTAATGTTCCTCTACAGAGATAACAATCGAAAATGGTCATGGTCAAATTATAAGCAATGGTCATGGTCAAATTTGCACATCGTGCTTCTGAGGGGTTTCTGTGACATTTAAAATGACCTTTGTGACATTTTAAAATGATCTTTTAATTAGTGCCATGTGTGATGAACCCTTGCTTCTAAGAATGGTCATGGTTAAATTGTACATCGTGGCTTCTGAGGGGTTTCTGTGACATTTAAAATGACCTTTGTGACATTTTAAAATGATCTTTTAAATTAGTGCCATGTGTGATGAACCCTTGCTTCTAAGAATTGTCATGGTTAAATTGTACATCGTGGCTTCTGAGGGGTTTCTGTGACATTTAAAATGACCTTTGTGACATTTTAAAATGACCTTTTAAATTAGTGCCATGTGTGATGAACCCTTGCTTCTAAGAATGGTCATGGTCATTAGTGATTATCCTTTTTAAAACTGTAACATGTGTGACTCATGAAGTTTCAGCTGCTGGAATGTAAGAACATTTTGTGTTACAAAAAAAAAAAAAAAAAAAGATGTATTTTAAAGTGTGTGTCATATGTGACATTCTGCGACGGGGTGTTGCGCGACACTCTGCGACTGGTGTTACGCGACAATTTTTAATACGGTTTAATATCGAACACTATAAATTTTATATTAATTTTATATTAAGCGATATAAAACACTATCATTTAATATTAAAAGGGGGCGGGTCCTAGGGCAAGGGGGCGTTAACAACTGTCAAGTTTGACAGAAAGGTTGACTTTATCTACTGATATGAAATCAATATATACATGTATATATAATATCACTAGTACTGCAGCCGGACAGGTAGATATATATTTATTAGGTAATGATGACTGATGACGGACCTGCTGGACACTGTCAGCTCAGCAGCACCGCAGACTGCTACAGTAAGCTACTATAGTAGTATGTATCAAGATGAAAGAAAAAAAAAAACCACGGGTAGGTGGTATACAATTATGGATGGACTGCCGAGTGCCGACACAGAGGTAGCTACAGCCGTGGACTAACGTACTGTGTCTGCTGCTAATATAGACTGGATGATAATGAGATGAAATTAATATATATATATATAATATCACTAGTACTGCAGCCGGACAGGTATATATATTTATTATGTAATGACGGACCTGCTGGACACTGTCAGCTCAGCACCGCAGACTGCTACAGTAAGCTACTATAGTAGTATGTATCAAGAAGAAAGAAAAAAAAAAAAAACACGGGTAGGTGGTATACAATTATGGATGGACTGCCGAGTGCCGACACAGAGGTAGCTACAGCCGTGGACTAACGTACTGTGTCTGCTGCTAATATAGACTGGATGATAATGATATGAAATCAATATATATATGTATATATAATATCACTAGTACTGCAGCCGGACAGGTAGATATATATTTATTAGGTAATGATGACTGATGACGGACCTGCTGGACACTGTCAGCTCAGCAGCACCGCAGACTGCTACAGTAAGCTACTATAGTAGTATGTATAAAGAAGAAAGAAAAAAAAAAAACACGGGTAGGTGGTATACAATTATAATATTATATATATATTAATTATATACAATTATATATATATATATATATATAAATTAAACTGGTGGTGATTATTAAACTGGTGGTCATGTCACTGGTCACACTATCAGCAACTTGCAAGTAGTACTCCTAAGCATACAATCACAATATATATTATACTGGTGTGGCACTCTGGCAGCAAAAGTGTGCACTGTACGTTATATGTAGTATGTACTCCTGAGTCCTGAGTCCTGCTCTCAGACTCTAACTGCTCCCCACTGTCAGTGTCTCCCCCACAAGTCAGATAATACATCACCACAACCATTGTGACCAGCAGTGCGGCTGCTGCGTGTGCGTACACTTCAGTTGCATCCAGGTCTAAAATTAGGGGTGTGCACCGGCCACTTTTCATGTTTTGTGTTTTAGTTTTGGATCTGGATCTTTCTTCGTGTTTTGGCTAAAATCATAGAATTTTTTTTTTTGTTCCTATGCTACAGTATAATTAACCTCAATAACAATCATTTCCACTCATTTCCAGTCTATTCTGAACACCTCACAATATTGTTTTTAGGCCAAAAGTTTGCACGAGGTAGCTGGATGACTATGCTAAGTGACAAAAGTGGGTGGCACAAACACGTGGCCAATCTAGGAGTGGCACTGCAGTGGCAGACAGGATGGCAGTTTGAAAAACTAAGCTACAAAGAGTATCATGAAAAGAAAAAAAGAGGTGCAAGATGGAATTGTCCTTGAGCCCTCCCACCCACTTTTATGTTGTGTAAACAGGACATGCACACTTTAACAAAGCAATCATTTCAGTGCCAGGGTCTGCCACATGACTGTGGCTGAAATGATTGGTTCGTTTGGACCCCCACAAAACAAAGTGGCAATGCTCTAAAGAGCATATAGTGCAAATAAAAGAGGTGCAAGCTGGAATTGTACTTGGGCTCTCCCACCCACCCTTATGTAAGACGGAATCGCTCCATCTTAGCTCCTCCTTTACTTTCTCCAGCTGTATCTGCAAAAGCCTGATGAGGGGAATGACCTGACTCAAGCTGGAACTGACTTCAAGTGTGGCAAGTTTGAAGGGTTGGAGAACCTTGCACAACACAGAAATAAATCTCCACTGCGCTTGAATCAGGTGCATACCCCCTCCTTTGCCTATGTCATAGGTGGATGTATACTCTTGAATGGCCTTTTGCTGCTCCTCCTTCCTCTGAAGCATATAGAGGATTGAGTTCCAACGCATTACAACCACTTGCTTCAGGTGATGGCAGAGCAAGTTTAAGAGTGTTTGCTGGTGCTCCAATCTTTGGCACGCAGTCACTGAATGGCAAAAGTGTCCCGAATTTTTTCGGGCCACCGAAAGCATCTTCTGCACGGCACTGTCATTTCTCAAAAAATGCTGCACCACCAAATTCATTGGGGGATATTCAAATGTTTGAAAAGTTGATTGGGTGTCTGTTTTTTCCTGTCTATTAGATAGGAAAAAAACAGACACCCAACTGACTTTTCAAACAATTGAATCTCCCCCATTGTGTGAGCAAAACATGGGACATGTTGGAATTTGCCCTGATTTAATGCCCGCACAATATTGGTGGCATTTTCTGATATCACAAATCCCCAGGAGAGTCTAAGTGGGGTAATCAATTGTGCGATGATTTCCCTCAGTTTCTCTAAGAGGTTGTTGGTGGTGTGCCTCTTACTGAAACCGGTGATACACAGCGTTGCCTGCCTTGGAACGAGCTGGCATTTCTGAGATGCTGCTACTGGTGCCACTACTGTTGCTACTGCGCAAGGCGATACATCTACCCAGTGGGCTGTCACAGTCATATAGTCCTTAGTCTGCCCTGTTCCACTGTGGGTACAACTGCATTTTTTAGGACACTGAGCACATTTTTTCTGACGTCTCTGTACATTCTCGGTATCACCTGCCTAGTGAAGTGGAATCTAGACAGGATTTGGTACCTCACACTACCTCCATCAGTTGTCACTGATGGAGGTAGTGTGATGGACACACTACCTCCATCTGTTGTCTAAATCTCATTGCAATAATGGCGGATACCGGACGCACATCTAACACCAACATAGCTGTGAAGGCCTCAGTTATCCACTTTGCAACAGGATGACTGCTGTCGCACTTCATCCTCCTCGCAAAGGTCTGTTGTTCGGTCAATTGCTTAGTGAAAGAAATAGTGGTGTTCCAACTTCCTCTCCGGAATGATGAACAACTCCCAGCAGCAACAGCAGCAGCGACAGCAGTAGGCATTGCAATGCAGGATCCTCCGGAGGAATCCCGGAAAGGAGAGGAGTTAGTCATGCCAGTGACATGGCCTGCAGGACTATTTCCAATCCTGATTGATGAGGAAATTGACAAGGAGGGAGTTGGTGGTGTGGTTTGCAGGCGCTTGGATACAACAGGACAAAGGGATTAAGGTGTCCCTGGACTGCTTACGGTCTTTTTATGAACGCGCTGCAGGTGACGCATAAGGCAGGCTGTTCCTAGGTGGTTAACATCCTTACCCCTACTTATTACACCTTTACATAAAGTACATATGGCAAGACAGTAGTTGTCCAGATTTGGATAGAAATAATTCCAGACCGAAGAGGGGGATTTTTTGATTTCCTGCCCAGGCATGACGATGGGCTTATTCATCCCACAGACAACAACTGTCTTCCTGGGTGCCTGAATAAAACAAACCACATCACCATCAGAATCCTTCTCGTCAACTTCCTCTTCAGCGCCAACTACACCCATATCCTCATCCTGGTGTACTTCAACAGTGACATCTTCAATTTGAATATCAGAAACTGGACTGTGGGTGCTCCTTACAGCACTTGCAGAGGGCGCGCAAATGGTGGAAGAAGCCATCTCTTCCCGTCCAGTGTTGGGAAGGTCAGGCATCACAACCACCGAGACACTTGGACTCTCCTTGGGGATTTGTGATATCATCTTAGAACGCAGAATTCTTTACTGTGCTTTTGCCAGCTTAACTCTTTTCATTTTTCTAGCAGAAGGATGAGGGCTTCCATCGTCATGTGAAGCTGAACTACTAGTCATGAATATAGGCCAGGGCCTTAGCCGTTCCTTGCCACTCCGTATCGTAAATGACATATGGCAAGTTTATGTTTCTCCTCAGATGATTGACATTTATTTTTTTTTGGGTCATTTTACTGAACTTTGGCTTTTTGGATTTTACGTGCCCTCTACTATCACATTGGGCATTGGCCTTGGCAGACGACGTTGATGGCATTTCATAATATATGTCATGACTAGTGGAAGCAGCTTCAGCACTAGGAGGAAGTGGTTCTTGATCTTTCCCTATTTATCCTCCAAATTTTTGTTCTCTATTATTTTTCTGGAGTTATATAACAATATGCAGCAGAGGAGAGCATACCCCTAAACCACACACACCACACACTCAGCAAAGCCTGTAAAAATTATTTGGATAATAACCCTTTTTTTTGGAGTTATTATAATAATATGCAGCACACGAGAGCATACCCCTACACCACACAGGGCAAACCCTGTAAAAATTATTTGGATTTAATATTAATAACCCCCTTTATTTGGAGTAAATAATATACAGCATGGGACAGCACCACTGGACTAACAGTATACGGCAGTACTGCTGGACTTGTACGGCTGTACCACTGGACTTGTACAGCTGTACCGCTGGACTTGTACGGCAGTACTGCTGGACTTGTACGGCAGTACCGTTAGACTTGCATGGCTGTACCTCTGGACTTCTATGGCAGTACCACTGGACTTCTACAGCTGTACCACTGGACTTATACATGCCCTCTACTATGACATTGGGCATTGGCCTTGGCAGACTATGTTGATGGCATTTCATCATCTGTGTACTGCTGGACTTCTACGGCTGTACTGCTGGACTTCTACGGCTGTACCGCTGGACTTATACATGCCCTCTACTATGACATTGGGCATCGGCCTTGGCAGACAATGTTAATGGCATTTCATCGTCTGTGTACCGCTGGACTTATACGGCTGTACCACTGGCTTATACGGCTGTACCGCTGGACTTATACGGCTATACCGCTGGACTTATACGGCAGCACCACTGGACTTATGGCAGCACAGGACACCACCGCTGAACTGATGGAGCACAAGACACCACCACTGGACTGATGCAGCACAAGACAGCACCACTGGACTGGACTTATACAGCAGCACAGGACACCACTACTGGACTGATGTAGCACAAGACACCACCACTGGACTGATGCAGCACAGGACAGCACCACTGGACTGGACTTATACAGCAGCACCACTGGACTTATGGCAGCACAGGAGACCACCACTGTGACTGGACTGATGCAGCACAAGACACCACCATTGGACTGATGCAACACAAGACAGCACCACTGGAATGATACAAAAGAGCAGGTCGCCACCCCACGCGCCACGCCACTTTCCTGCACAGACACTGAGGAGACACGTCCTCTCACTAAACTCTCCAAGACTGGAGTGAAGCTGGCGGGGCGAGAGGCGCAAAATATACAAAGTCTGGATCTTGCGAGAATCCGACACCAGGATAATGTTTTGCCTCATTCTGGGAACCGAGTCTGGCGAGAAAAGAAAACCCGAGCCAGACTCGGTTCCCGACTCAGATCGGGGGTGTTCGGTGGGGTTCGTATTTCAAAAACCCGAAGCCACTCATCCCTAGTCTAAATCAGCCCCTATAAGACATTGGGGGTCATTCCGAGTTGTTCGCTCGCAAGCTGCTTTTAGCAGCTTTGCACACTCTAAGCCGCTGCCTACTGGGAGTGAATCTTAGCTTATCAAAATTGCGAACGAAAGATTCGCAATATTGCAAAAAGACTTCTCTGTGCAGTTTCTGAGTAGCTCGAGACTTACTCTGCCAGTGCGATCAGTTCAGTGCTTGTCGTTCCTGGTTTGACGTCACAAACACTCCCAGCGTTCGCCCAGACATTCCTCAGTTTCTCCAGCCACTCCCGCGTTTTTCCCAGAAACGGTAGCGTTTTTTCGCACACACCCATAAAACGGCCAGTTTCCGCCCAGAAACACCCACTTCCTGTCAATCACATTACGATCACCAGAACGAAGAAAAAACCTCGTAATGCCGTGAGTAAAAAACCTAACTGCATAGCAAATTTACTTGGCGCAGTCGCGCTGCGGACATTGCACATGCGCATTAGCGACTAATCGCTCCGTTGCAAGAAAAAAATAACGAGCGAACAACTCGGAATGACCCCCATTGTCCACAGAAAAGTTGCTATCCAGCTTTTATCTGAAACTCACATTATGCATGCTTACGGATATCTGATAATAGTAAAGTTCTGATATTTTTTTCTATGTAATCCTGATAAAGCAAACAGCATGAATATACCTTTTTATTTGACCATGGATCAAAAGGACATTTTATGCTTGCATTGCTGCTCTTGTATTCTGAGAGAACAATGGAATGTATAAACTATGGAGTGCCATCTGCTGGTCCAATATGTGCTTTACCATGCTTCAGTAAATCAGGAATATTTCCCAGTTTAGTTTCTTGTAAATATACAAACGACAAACCCCTTAAAACTGCAACTAATTTCACTTCAGCCAGTTTCTCTATCTTATATCACTCATACATTTGTACTACTGTGTTTTAAGAGAAAACTATTGTGTTTTTACTGTAACATATATATACAATTTCATTCAGAACTGACTCTAGAATGCCCAATAATCAGGGCTGCAGTAAGCACGTGTATGCTACAATTTGAGTACTATACTTCCACCCCTATCTCAACCTCTTGGTTTGAGCGTCTGGGGTGTCTGCATTTTCTGCTCTTTTGTGTCAGACAGGGACTATAGCTCGGTACCATTCTCCCAGCCATTTAGGAGCAAAGATAAAAAGCTGCAGCATTTAGGAGCAAAGATAAAAAGCTGCAGGATGATGCTCCTCCATGTCAGTGGTTGTTTTCCAATGAGGCACCACAAGGACATTTTTAACCACTGCATTCTGTTTTTTTCAGCACTCCAAACTATCATTTATAGTATGTCACTAGTAGCATCTCCAGCACAGCAATCACATTTTCACTAAGGATGTATGAAATGTACTCTTTAGGCATACTTACCTACTTTGCTGCCTCCTCCTCATCGTGACTCCACCCCCCGCTGTGCTGTGCCGAGAAACGAGGCGCTGCATAGCGGGGGGCGGAGCTATGAAGACGCGATTCAGCGCGAATCGCGTCATCGGACCCCCTCGGCCCGCCTACTTGTTCACTGCTGTGGGCAGCCGAGGGAGAAAGCGGGAGACTTGCCCACCTTTCCGGGGGGCCGGGAGGGTCACCCGATTTTCGGGAGCCTCCCGGCCATTCCGGGAGGGTAGGCAAGTATGTCTTTAGGGTTCTGCCGAAACTGAATTCTCAGAATGGAAATTGTTCCCATAATGAATCTGAAACTTACAGAGTATGTTAAAATTATTAGAAAACTAAGAAAGTTAAAATTCAGGACTACAGTATATGTAGTGCATCCGGAAGTATTCACAGCACTTCACTTTTTCCACATTTTGTAGCATTCTGTAGCAAGAAGGTCAGCTAAAGTAGAGCAGTGAGAAAAGAAAAAAGGCAGGCAGCTGCATGTAGGATTGGTTGAAGAGTAGTGAGGTTGGACTCGGAAAAGACATAGAGAATGAGGTTACAGTAATTGAGAAGTCATAATGAGGGAGTTATGGTTGAGTCTAAGAGACATGTCAAGATACTGGAGATGTTAGCATCAGGAATATGAAAAGGTCTCTATATGGGAAATAAAGGAGATGGAGGAGTTGAGGATGGCTCCCAGACAGTGGACTAAGGGGGACATTTACTAAGCAGTGATAAGAGCGGAGAAGTGAGCCAGTGGAGAAGTTGAACAACCAATCAGCAGCTCTGTATAATTTCATAGTATGCAAATTATAGATGTTACTTCATTGCTGATTGGTTGCCATGGGCAACTTCTCCACTGGCTCACTTCTCCACTCTTATCACTGCTTAGTAAATGTCCCCCTAAATCAGCAGAGGAGTGTGTATTGCCATCAGTGGATAAGTAGATGAGGGGACTGATATGGAAATGAGGGGACTTGGGACAGGGAAAGATGATATCAGTTTAAAATATACAGTACTGGGCAGGGGTTCTCAAACTGTGTGCCTTGGCACCCTGGGGTGCCTCAGAACACTTGCAGGGATGCTATGGGTTGGTGGTCCAGGACCAATGAAAATTTTTTATGGTAAATGTAATAGGCAAAACCAGTGCTGGTGGCTGTCAATCATAAAATATTTGGACAAACAGAAGCAAGCCTTGTCCCTCACCACTCAATTAAACCTAAGGTTGAAATACAAATACTATTTACTTAATTTTATATTTCTTTCTAAATTTCTCAATAAGAAACTTTTGGCCTAAGGGTGCCGCGAAAAAAATTCTGATCCTCTAGTCTAGGGAGTGCCGTGATTCAAAAAAGTTTGGGAACCACTGGTATAGGGGCTGATTAAAATAGTAATAAGCAGCAGAAGCGGCTTCAAGTGGCTTTATGTGATGTGTCTCTCACCGATTTTATGCTCACTGCCTATGGAGGTGCGAACAGAAATCAGCTGCTGTAATTGCACGTTTTCTAGGACATCCAGGATGAGATTTCCAAAAGTCAATGTTAATGAAACAGAAGAGATGGGGAGAGGTCAGGAAAGTACAGAAAACGTGTGTCTCATTTGAGAGCAGGTGATATTGGAGGCCAAAGGAGCTGATGAAGTCACCAAGGGAGGAAATGTAGACAGAGAAGAGTAGAGGGCCAAGACAGATCCTTGGGAGACTCCAATAGATAAGGAAAGAGAGGAAGGAAAGTGGAGTCAGGAGTAGATACAGGGGGGTTTGTTTACCAAAGTCCCGATTTCTCCAAGTTTTTTTTCAAAGTGTCAACACGGGAATTTACTAAACACAAATCTCGGCAGTGTTGGGGCTATTCTTAATGGTTTTCATAGCAGAGGGCAGAAATACGAATGACTAGACCATCAGTCAAACTCGGCTGTTTGTTCATACAACACGGTGATTTACTATTCATTCGTATTTTGGTGTTTGTCAGTGAATGTTCAATTGTGGTCGTATTTTTTTGCAAATCGTAAAAAAAAGCAGCACAAAAATAGACCTGCTGTTTCCTGACGTGTTTGGATAGTCATGCACAGATTAGTGAGATCCGTGCATGCTTATCTGTGGGAAAGGGTCTGTTTTCCTTAAAAATCAAAGAAAAAAATCGCGTGGAGTCTTCCCTCCTAAGCATAACCAGCCTCGGGCTCTTTGAGACGGCCCTGGTTGTAAAAATACAGGGGGGAAACTGCGTAGGGTCCCCCCATATTTATACAACCAGCACCGGGCTCTGCGTCCCGTCCTGGTTCAAAAAATACGGGGGACAAAAGATGTAGGGGTCCCCCATATTTTTTAAACCAGCAGCCCAATTAACTTTGCGGTTAACTGCAGACCACAAAGTTCCCATCATTGGGTAGAATGGAGGAGCGCTCTCCTCCATTCTAGCCAGTGCGCTCCTCCTGATTGACAGGCTAGGAGCGCACAGCCAATCAGGAGAGTGCAATTACGTGGTGCTCCCTGATTGGCTGGCGGGACCTTCAGTGACAGAAGTCAAGGGGGGTCCCAGCATTCGGGGAAAGGGGTTCCATGTGTAAACATGGAACCCCTTTAAGTGCGTGGATCGGGTTTCCGGTTTGTTTTTTTATTGAAGGCCGTGGATTACGTCGGAGAAGAAGAGGACAGATCTATACAGGATTGGTTGTAAGTATAATTGTTATTTGACAGGTACCCTGTGGATTCTACTTGACAAGGGGACCGAGGGGCTACGTGGGACAATAGGTAAGTATGTGAGTGTGTAAGTGTGCATGTATGTAAAATAAAGCTTTACTTTCACGGTGTGTGTGTTGTGTTTTTTGGGGGGTATTTTGTTGTGGTAGAACTACAGGTACCAGCAGGCCCGTTATTTCCCCGCATGCTGGTACTTGTGGTTCTCCAAGTACCAGCTTGGGGAGGCTTGCTGGGACTTGTAGTTCTGCCACAAAAAACAATATTCTTTTTTAACACAAAGGCTATCAGCCTCCCATCCACTGCCCACGGATGGGGAGGACAGCCTCGGGCTTCATCCCTGGCCATTGGGTGGCTGGAGGGGGGACACACCTTGATTTTAGGGGTCCCCACTCCTCCAGGGAACCCCGGCCAAGGGTGACTAGTTGTGGGGGTAATGCCACGGCTGCAGGGACCTATATAAAAGTGTTCCCCGGCTGTGGCATTATCTCTCTGGCTAGTGGAGCCCGGTACTGGTTTAAAAAATACTAGGGGACCCCTACATCTTTTGTCCCTGGTACTTTTTGAACCAGGACCGGACGCAGAGCCCGGTGGTGGTTGTATAAATATGGGGGGACCCTACGCAATTTTCCCCCTGTATTTTTACAACCAGGGCCAGCTCAAAGAGCCGAGGCTGCTTATGCTTAGGAGGGGGGACCCCACACAATTTTTTTCTTTGATTTTTAACAATTTAAACACTTCTCATAATGAAGCCCTGCACGGCTCTCACTGATCCAGGCGGACTTCATTGTGTTATGTCCGGCAATGTTTTACTAATCACTCCCGTAAAACACTGCCCAACAATACGAATCACATCGACATCGGAAAATACGAAAATATAAAACTCGGCAGCTTAGTAAATTACTGTAGATGGATTCAAAAAGTTGCAATAAAATACGTCCGATAAAATTCGAGATCAAACTCCCTACAGATCGGCACAAACACGAATATTAGTAAATAAACCCCAATGTGTTCTTTCTTACTGTTGCTCCAGTCAGTCCAAATATTTGGTGTGGCAGGCCCTATGGGACTCAACCGTGCTTTTTGTTCGCTCAACATGTGCAATTTATTCACATAATTAAAGCACAGAGAAGTGACAAAAGTACCCTGCTAGCTTACACTGATTAATATGGTGTACAATATGGGTAATTCCAAGTTGATCGCAGCAGGAAATTTTTTAGCAGTTGGGCAAAACCATGTGCACTGCAGGGGGGCAGATATAACATGTGCAGAGAGAGACAGATTTGGGCGTGGTGAGTTCAATCTGCAATCTAACTTGCAGTGTAAAAATAAAGCAGCCAGTATTTACCCTGCACAGAAACAAAATAACCCACCCAAATCTAACTCTCTCTGCACATGTTATATCTGCCACACCTGCAGTGCACATGGTTTTGCCCAACTGCTAAAAAAAATTCCTGCTGCGATCAACTTGGAATTACCCCCATTATTTGTTTTTCTGTGTGCAACGGAGTAGGAATTTGTGTAAAAAGGGCTCCTATGCAAGCAGACGTGGCTTTTCCACATACCAAGTTCTAATGCGCTTCATGTGCAAATTTGTATGTGTGTAAAATAAATTACTGTGCTAATAAAGTTGCAGGCTAGCAGAGCTGGCCCTAACCAATATGATGCCCTAGGCAAGATTTTGGCTAGTGCCCCCTAGCACCGCCGCTAGTTCTACAGGAGATGATGGTATGAGTCAGCTGGTAGCTCTGCTAATGTCGGGCGCCTTTTGTTTATAAAAATGCATCTTATTTGCATTACTATGTGGCTAGGATGCACATGCAGCTTCTGCTGATTAAAATGATATGCAGCATGCCTATAATCTGTGTGTGACTGCGGCTGTATCTGCATATGAAATGCTACATTACAATGGTTTTCAGGACTACACTGCAACGTAGCATTTTGTATGCAGATACAGCCGCAGTCACACACAGAATATAGGCATGCCGCATATCATTTTAATCAGCAGAAGCTGCTGGTGCCCCTAAGCATACCAAATGCCCTAGGCAATTGCCTAGTTTGCCTATGCCTAAGGCCGGCTCTGCAGGCTAGCATCTCTGGTACACTGTGAGTAGCTTTTGGCTGTGTCTGCGATGCAACAAACATGAAAAATGTACAGAAAAATATGGTACACTACACCTCTTGGAGAGTCTGAGTCACACCGTACAGAAAAACAGTAATTAAGGACACATCTATACAGTAACTATAGGCCTACTTCAAGGTTGTTTGTAAAACAAAATTTTCCTCTAATGGGCAAAACCATGTGCACTGCAGATGGGGCAGATGTAACATGTGCAGAGAGAGTTAGATTTGGGATGGTTATTTCCTTGTGGAACCCCAGTGTACCCCGCTGCAGAAATATGCATTTTACATAATATGCCCAGTCACAGGTATCATAAGAAGCCTGCTGCTCTGCATATTATGCAAATGGCATGTTTAGTGATGTCACTAAACATGAAAACATGCATGGGGTAATAGCGACAGAAAATGCGTACAGATCGTAATCGCAATGTAGTCACTGTTCGACTGACAGGAAACTGGCATTTCTGGGTGGAAACCTGTTGTTTCTGGGTGTGTCAGAAAAAACACGGTGTTCCCAGGCGTTTATATGGAGGGTCTCTGATGTCAGCGCAGACCATTTCCAGCCCATCTCAGTTGCAGATTAGTGGCAGCCTCAGAGTTAGGCCCAAAGACTTCTTATTTGCTACAAATTGCAGTGAAAAGGGATCTTAAATATCGGGAGCTGACTGCAAAAATTAATAAATGTACTGCTTTAAGTTACTCAAGTGTGGTGTGTCAGAAGAAAATGTTCTTTTACACATAAGCAATACCTACCTGACACATCAGTACTGGTATACCTGTCAGGTAATGATTTTATTTACTGAAAATGTTCTGCTTTTTAACAAAAAAAAGTGGAATTGTGCTGTAATTTTACTGAAATATGAGTGTTTTCTGAATCAGCAGATGTGTTGATATGATTTGTATACTAGCCAGCAGTGTCCATATTATTATATACTAGCCCAGCAGAGAGTCCATACAACCAACTGCTTTTCTACAAACTTGTAATCTAAGAGAAATAATCTAATGTCTTTATAACTTGCTCTGGGGGACAGATTATAAAATAATATAGATGATAATTTTCAGATGTGCTCAGTGTTACTTGAGTACATGTGAAAATGTATCGGGCGCACAATTTTAGTTAGTGATTAACACATACTTATCGACATTCTGGCTGCTCTCTGCGGGAGAGAGCAGCCAGGTCGGCTCAGCAGGGGGGCAGGGGAGTGCTGTGACGTGAGGAGGGGGTGGGCCGGAGTCGGTATGGGGGCGGGATTACAGTGACACCTCCTTTAAGCCACTCCCCTCGCTCTGTAATGCTGCGATCACCAGCATTACACTGCAGGGGGTGTGGCTATGATGACGCGATTCAGCAAGACTCGCGTCATCGGCTGCCCGGACCACCCACTTTACACACTAAGTGGGCGGACGGGCAGGGGGGACCCCTCAAATTGGTAGACTTTCCTGCTCTTCCGGGGGGCCGGGAGGGTCACCCGATTTTCGGGAGCCTCCCGCCCATTCCGGGAGAGTAGGCAAGTATGGATTAACACCTCCTAAACAGAAACAAAAGAAAATATTAAATAAGTTTTCCAAATTTAAATAATATAGTTAGAATAGTAATAATGAATAAAGCAGCTCCTACAGGGCAAACTGGATGTCAATTTAGACAAGTAGATAAATTAAAAACATTGATATTACTAAAATCAATGATAAGGAGTGCTTGATAAAAGATATTTATAGTATTTTAATAGACAAAAGTGATATAAAAAAACACATAAAAATATAATGACCTCTGATAAGAAGTACTTATTGGCTGATATTATAGTGAGCTCATACTTGTGCACAATGCTAAATCCAGAAGATTTAGTGGACATAGGTGTCAGTTCATTTTTTGACAGAAAGCCGGTAATTAGGCAAAGCAGCCCAGATATTTAAATGAAAGTATCTCACCCTCGGCAACTAATCAGGAGTAGTGTCCAAATACCTCTTGTTGAGCACAGAAACTCAATTTAACACCGTAGAAGTGTAGCGAGGTAGAAATTCATTAAGGTGCTAGCGGCATCAGTAAGGGCTTGGCAGCATTTCATGCACGCAGACGATCCTGATTACATATCCATTGCAGGACATTCAAAGGGGGGTGGAATTACCGGAGCAGGCAGTCACGGCACTTGGTCCACAGAACTGATGGTTAGTTGGGGCAACCACTGCGGGGGAAGTGGACACGGCTGCAGTATACCTTCGTTACCGGAGTTGATGTTCCATAGCCGGAGCTGCCAGACATGGCACTCAGTCCACACAGCTGATGATCACAGCAGGGCATTCACTGCGGGGAGATGGTAGACACGGCTACAAGTTGTCCTTCTTAGTTAAAGCAATTGTGCACACAGAGGAGCTTCCTCTATGCGTTTCTCCACTGTAACTATTAGCTTTTTCTTCAGGAGATGTATCACTAAACATGCAAACATGCATGGGGTAATAGCGACAGAAAATGCGTACAGATCGTAATAGCAATGTAGTCACTGTTCGACTGACAGGAAACTGGCATTTCTGGGTGGAAACCTGTTGTTTCTGGGTGTGTCAGAAAAAACACAGGCGTGCTAATGCGTTTATATGGAGGGTCTCTGATGTCAGCGCAGACCATTTCCAGCCCATCTCAGTTGCAGATTAGTGGCAGCCTCAGAGTTAGGCCCAAAGACTTCTTATTTGCTACAAATTGCGGTGAAAAGGGATCTTAAATATCGGGAGCTGACTGCAAAAATTAATAAATATACTGCTTTAAGTTACTCAAGTGTGGTGTGTCAGAAGAAAATGTTCTTTTACACATAAGCAATACCTACCTGACACATCAGTACTGGTATACCTGTCAGGTAATGATTTTATTTACTGAAAATGTTCTGCTTTTTAACAAAAAAAGTGTAATTGTGCTGTAATTTTACTGAAATATGAGTGTTTTCTGAATCAGCAGATGTGTTGATATGATTTGTATACTAGCCAGCAGTGCCCATATTATATACTAGCCCAGCAGAGAGTCCATACAACCAACTGCTTTTTTACAAACTTGTGCTTTAAGAGAAATAATAATAATCTAATGTCTTTATAACTTGCTCTGGGGGACAGATTATAAAATAATATATAATTATAAGCAACCAATGTATTCGGCTTACCTTTCCTAGATTGTCACAAAATCCGCTTATTACAGAAGTTTGTTTGTAGTTCACCTCTCCTTCCAACTTACTGCTGTCTGTGAAAATGGGTGTCTGAGCTTCAGAGTGTCCAGGACATTGCCAAAAACACAGCGCAGCGATATGTGCTCTGTGTAAGCATTCTTTTGTCATATAGCATAACAGCTTTTCTTTCACTCCTCTGTGCAGTCTGTATCAGCCACAGAAGCTCACACTCTTCCACATGAAGGCTCAAAGCAGATAACAGTGAATACAGTATGATAGAGAAATAGTGATAGATGTGTTATGCTATATTTTCAAATATATGAATTTGTGTTTTTATCACTACATTTTGATTTTACACATAACACTCAGGGGACGATGTACTAAGCAGTGATAAAAGTGGAGAAGTGAGCCAGTGAAGAAGTTGCCCATGGTAACCAATCAGCATTGATGTAACATTTTCATACTATAAAAGTATACAGAGCAGCTGATTGGTTGCCATGGGTTGCAACTTCTCCACTGGCTCACTTCTCCACCTTTATCACTGCTTAGTACATGTCCCACTCAATGTTACATGCTACTGTCATTTTCAGTCATTAATCTTAAAATTAACAAAGAACTGACAACAGTGATGCAACCATTATGCCCAATCAACGTGTGATAAAAATACATTTATCTCCCTATGGGGATTTTTTATTAACAATATTTATGGGAAATCCTCTGACAACAGTCATTTGTGGATTATTTCCCAAAAATTAAGCATCCCCTGAATATTCGTAGGAGTGACTTAAGCAGGTATCAGAGAAGCACCCAGAAAATACTCCAGGATTCCATATAATAGTGAAACACTCCAGACAAAAGCAACTAAGTTCTAATTACATTTTTGGTGTAGTTGACAGAATAATGTCTGGCAAGTAGCTCTAGTGACACAATACTGTGACACCTCAAGCGATGATCAACATATGATCTGCTGTGACCCACATTCCCTGGTTCATTTTGCTCAACCTGGCACTGGCTGATTGGAAGAAGAGGCTGGAAGGAACGGCCCGGCTTTACCAGATTCTGGCAGACATGAAAGTTTAGCTTGCATTGGATGCGCTGGGAGCAGGTCAGTAGAGAGCCTGGCTGGGCCCAGGTATGTTTTAGGGTGTGTGGCCTAATCACAGGAGGAGTGGCCATGTACCTTTAGAAAAAATACAGAGAGAAATGTATTTTAAGTGCTCCCTTGCCAAACTGCAGCTCAGCACACATCAGCATGTGCTGGGCTGAGGGGAAGAGCTGCAGCTGCTGCTGCCAGGTAAGGGGGTGGGGAGATCCTGGGCAGTGCCGTTTCTTGCGGCGGGCGAGCCGTGCAACCGCACGGGGCGCCCGCCGTAGCACTTCCTGAGCACTTTCAAACCCCCCTCCCCTCTCCTCCCGAGTGCCCAGCTCGGGGGGCGGGGTTTCGCGGAATGACGCCTTTGCGTCGTGATGTCACGACGCAATCGCGTCATTCCGCGAAACCCCGTCCCCCGAGCTGGGCACTCGGGAGGAGGGAGAACCAAGCCGGCCAGCGCTGCGCAGAGGGAGAGGCGGCTGAAGAGTGGGAAGAACCACTTCAAATGTAAGTCAGCCCCTCTCCCTTTCTCTCTCTCCCTCCCCCCCACCACCACCTGCCGTACTGTGTAAAATGGGGACACCTGTCTGCCGGAATGTGTAAAGTGGGGACTCTTGTCTGCCGGAATGTGTAAAATGGGGGCACGTGCCTGCCGGAATGTGTAAAATGGGGACACTTGCCTGCCGGAATGTGTAAAATGGGGTCACGTGCCTGCCACAATGTGTAAAATGGGGTCAATTGCCTGCCATGCTGTGTAAAATGGGGGCACGTGCCTGCCGCAATGTGTAAAATGGGGACACTTTCCTGCCGCAATGTGTAAAATGGGGACACTTGCCTGCCGTACTGTGTAAAATGGGGGCACGTGCCTGCCGCAATGTGTAAAATGGGGACAATTGCCTGTTGTACTGTGTAAAATGGGGGCACGTGCCTGCCGCAATGTGTAAAATGGGGACAATTGCCTGTTGTACTGTGTAAAATGGGGGCACGTGCCTGCCGCAATGTGTAAAATGGGGACACTTTCCTGCCGCAATGTGTAAAGTGGGGACACTTTCCTGCCGCAATGTGTAAAATGGGGGCACGTGCCTGCCGCAATGTGTAAAATGGGGACACTTGCCTACCGTGCTGTGTAAAGTGGGGACACTTGCCTGCTGTAATGTGTAAAATGAGGACTTTTTTTTATTTATCCTGTGGTGGCCATGATGATGAAATCAGATGAGGCCACGCCCATCTTAACAAAGCCACGCCCATTTTAACGAGGTCACAACCCCTTGCCGGGAGCGATGGATACTGCAATGTTGTAGACAGCAGTGGAAGGTTTTCCGGATACTATGGTGCGCTACTTTTTGCAACGGAGAACTGGAAGCTGGCAAGAACCAGCAAAGTCTCTAAGGCCGCTAGGGATATAGGACAGTCCCTCTGGTTCACTGGAGGACCTCCAGTGAGTCTGGAGATGCTAGGATGTAGTGACAGCGATGGTTCTTTAAATCATCCAGGGAGTCAGGAAGTGCGTGAGATGACAATTGCAAATGGTACTAGGGATATAAAATAGTCCCTGTGGATTTTGTAATCCTATAGAAAGTTCACCATTTCAAGTTCAAAAAGAGAGTATTTAGAAGATAAACAGTGGTAATTTGGAGATCCCTCTGTAAATGACGTGTTCACAAAAGCATGCTTGTGGTGTTAATTAGTAGCCACCTGAAGGAGTCTGGTTTTAAGATTCTCCTAGTCAGCGTCTTACTTCACTGCTCAACCCCCACACACACATCCATCAATATTACACTAAGCTCACCGCAGATAAGATGATGCAGTTGTCGTGTCCTATAGCACAAGGACAACCAGGCAGTGCGGGAGCAGCGATGTGGAGACGATGGCAGGTCCCAAGCGTGTCGTGTGTGGATGAGAAATCCTTTGCCACCCTGGGTAAAGCCCAATACTTCTCCACCTTGGACTTCACCAGTTGCTATTAGCAGGTACCATAGCTCACCAGGGTTAGTAGAAGACTGCCTTTGTGACACCCATGGGGTTATTTGCCTTTTGGGTTGTCCAGTGCCCCAGCTACCCTCCAATGGCCCATGGAGTGATGCCTGTGAGATCTGAATTTTGATTCCCTGCTGATTTATTTGGAAGACAACATTGTACTGGCACCTATGTTGGAGGAACATCTAGATCAGTTGGATTGCATGTTAGGGCGCCTGAAGGGATATGTGTAAAAATGTAAACCCCACGGGTGTCACTTTCTCAAACCACACCTAGAGAAGTGTCCCAGGATGGAGTAACATTGACCCATGAGAAGGTAGTAGAGTTGCAGGAGTGAAAGGTGCCTAGAATGGTGACAGAGCTTAAAGGCTTCTTTTTTACCAAGATGGTAAGTCCATTACACAAATTGCTCTGGGGGATTGCTAATAAACAAAAAACAAATGGCAGCAGTATGGGGAGATCCACAAGAAGCTGCTTTTGCCTCCGAGCACCAGTGTTAGGGTATGAAGACTTCACAGTTGGAAGCCTACAGGGGTTGGGAGCAGTCTTTGAACAGGAAAGTGATAGCAATGAGCATGTGTTTGCTTATGGGAGTCGTAGTATTCAGAAATTTGAAAGAAATTGGATAACTACAGCTCCTTTAAGCTGTAACTGTTGGCCGTAGTGTGACCTGTTACTTATAAATGTTCAGAATATCTTACCATGGCACATGTGGCCATCTATCTATGGACAACAACCCATTGACCTACATGGACACTGCACAATTGGGTACTCGAGAACAACACTGGGTGGCTTGATTTTCAAAGGTTTCCTATAAGATTTGTTACATCCCTGTAAGAAGTAATGAAAATGCAGATGCCTTATCATGGTAAACTATGAGATGTTCCGTTAGTCCCAGTAATGAGGAAAGAAAGGAAATTAAGAACCCTATTTTGACCAGGGTGGCATAACAACTTGGTGGAGAAATTCAAGGGCCTCATTACAGTTCTTAACCACTTTTCTACAAAAGATGCATCAAATTCATGGGTAGAAACAGAAGGGGCATTGGCCATACACTTGACAACGAAAGCACCTTTCTCCGAATGGCCAGAAGCTATTGTACAGTTGAGCAATAAAAGTGAAGGTGGTTATCCTCAGGCAGGGATTTGGAACCTTTGGCCCTCCAGCTGTTGTTGAACTACACATCCCAGCATGCTATCAACAGTTTTAGCATGGACAAATAGCAAAACTGTAGCAGGACATGCTGGTGTGTGTAGTTCAGCAACAGCTGAAGGGCCAAAGGTTTCCCCACCCCTTTCCTAAAGCATTGTGCCTATCTAGAGCAGGAATTTTGACAGGTGCCAATGATCATGGTACCTAACAGCAAAGTTCAGTCTCTGGTGGAAGAAGAACATGGGAATGGAGCACACCAGGGAACAAGTATGCCAGACTTATTCATGCTGTGGGCAGGCAAAACCCATAGAACCCTCACAAAACTCTTTTTTCAGGCGCTAATATATGGAAACACTCTTTATTATGAATAGAAAGTTTATATTTAATAATCTTATCCTGCAATAACGATGAGCAGCAATAAAGTCCAGCAGTGTCTGTGTGCACACAGCTAAAATAAGTAGAGATGTGCACCGGAAATTTTTCGGGTTTTGTGTTTTGTTTTGGGTTCGGTTCCGTGGCCGTGTTTTGGGTTCGAACGCGTTTTGGCAAAACCTCACCGAATTTTTTTTTTTTGTCGGATTCGGGTGTGTTTTGGATTCGGGTGTTTTTTTCAAAAAACCCTAAAAAACAGCTTAAATCATAGAATTTGGGGGTCATTTTGATCCCAAAGTATTATTAACCTCAATAACCATAATTTCCACTCATTTTCAGTCTATTCTGAACACCTCACACCTCACATTATTATTTTTAGTCCTAAAATTTGCACCGAGGTCGCTGGATGACTAAGCTCAGCGACCCAAGTGGCCGACACAAACACCTGGCCCATCTAGGAGTAGCACTGCAGTGTCACGCAGGATGGCCCTTCCAAAAAAACACTCCCCAAACAGCACATGACGCAAAGAAAAAAAGAGGCGCAATGAGGTAGCTGTGTGACTAAGCTCAGCGACCCAAGTGGCCGACACAAACACCTGGCCAATCTAGGAGTGGCACTGCAGTGTCACGCAGGATGGCCCTTCCAAAAAACACTCCCCAAACAGCACATGACGCAAAGAAAAATGAAAGAAAAAAGAGGTGCAAGATGGAATTGTCCTTGGGCCCTCCCACCCACCCTTATGTTGTATAAACAAGACATGCACACTTTAACGAACCCATCATTTCAGTGACAGGGTCTGCCACACGACTGTGACTGAAATGACGGGTTGGTTTGGACCCCCACCAAAAAAGAAGCAATTAATCTCTCCTTGCACAAACTGGCTCTACAGAGGCAAGATGTCCACCTCATCATCATCCTCCGATTCATCACCGTGTACATCCCCCTCCTCACAGATTATCAATTCGTCCCCACTGGAATCCACCATCACAGCTCCCTGTGTACTTTGTGGAGGCAATTGCTGCTGGTGAATGTCTCCACGGAGGAATTGATTATAATTCATTTTAATGAACATCATCTTCTCCACATTTTCTGGAAGTAACCTCGTACGCCGATTGCTGACAAGGTGAGCGGCGGCACTAAACACTCTTTCGGAGTACACACTTGTGGGAGGGCAACTTAGGTAGAATAAAGCCAGTTTGTGCAAGGGCCTCCAAATTGCCTCTTTTTCCTGCCAGTATACGTACGGACTTTCTGACGTGCCTACTTGGATGCGGTCACTCATATAATCCTCCACCATTCTTTCAATGGGGAGAGAATCATATGCAGTGACAGTAGACGACATGTCCGTAATCGTTGGCAGGTCCTTCAGTCCGGACCAGATGTCAGCATCAGCAGTCGCTCCAGACTGCCCTGCATCACCGCCAGCGGGTGGGCTTGGAATTCTGAGCCTTTTCCTCGCACCCCCAGTTGCGGGAGAATGTGAAGGAGGAGATGTTGACAGGTCGCGTTCCGCTTAACTTGACAATTTTCTCACCAGCAGTTCTTTGAACCCCTGCAGACTTGTGTCTGCCGGAAAGAGAGATCCAAGGTAGGTTTTAAATCTAGGATCGAGCACGGTGGCCAAAATGTAGTGCTCTGATTTCAACAGATTGACCACCCGTGAATCCTTGTTAAGCGAATTAAGGGCTCCATCCACAAGTCCCACATGCCTAGCGGAATCGCTCTGTGTTAGCTCCTCCTTCAATGTCTCCAGCTTCTTCTGCAAATGCCTGATGAGGGGAATGACCTGACTCAGGCTGGCAGTGTCTGAACTGACTTCACGTGTGGCAAGTTCAAAAGGTTGCAGAACCTTGCACAACGTTGAAATCATTCTCCACTACGCTTGAGACAGGTGCATTCCACCTCCTATATCGTGCTCAGTTGTATAGGCTTGAATGGCCTTTTGCTGCTCCTCCAACCTCTGAAGCATATAGAGGGTTGAATTCCACCTCGTTACCACTTCTTGCTTCAGATGATGGCAGGGCAGGTTCAGGCGTTTTTGGTGTTGCTCCAGTCTTCTGTACGTGGTGCCTGTACGCCGAAAGTGTCCCGCAATTCTTCTGGCCACCGACAGCATCTCTTGCACGCCCCTCTCGTTTTTTAAATAATTCTGCACCACCAAATTCAAGGTATGTGCAAAACATGGGACGTGCTGGAATTTGCCCATATTTAATGCACACACAATATTGCTGGCGTTGTCCGATGCCACAAATCCACAGGAGAGTCCAATTGGGGTAAGCCATTCTGCGATGATCTTCCTCAGTTGCCGTAAGAGATTTTTAGCTGTGTGTGTATTCTGGAAAGCGGTGATACAAAGCGTAGCCTGCCTAGGAAAGAGTTGGCGTTTGCGAGATGCTGCTACTGGTGCCGCCGCTGCTGTTCTTGCGGCGGGAGTCAATACATCTACCCAGTGGGCTGTCACAGTCATATAGTCCTGAGTCTGCCCTGCTCCACTTGTCCACATGTCCGTGATTAAGTGGACATTGGGTACAACTGCATTTTTTAGGACACTGGTGAGTCTTTTTCTGAGGTCTGTGTACATTTTCGGTATCGCCTGCCTAGAGAAATGGAACCTAGATGGTATTTGGTACCGGGGACACAGTACCTCAATCAAGTCTATAGTTGGCTCTGCAGTAATGATGGATACCGGAACCACGTTTCTCACCGCCCAGGATGCCAAGGCCTCAGTTATCCGCTTTGCAGCAGGATGACTGCTGTGATATTTCATCTTCCTCGCAAAGGACTGTTGGACAGTCAATTGCTTGGTGGAAGTAGTAAAAGTCGTCTTACGACTTCCCCTCTGGGATGACCATCGACTCCCAGCAGCAACAACAGCAGCGCCAGCAGCAGTAGGCGTTACACGCAAGGATGCATTAGAGGAATCCCAGGCAGGAGAGGACTCGTCAGAATTGCCAGTGACATGGCCTGCAGGACTATTGGCATTCCTGGGGAAGGAGGAAATTGACACTGAGGGAGTTGGTGGGGTGGTTTGCGTGAGCTTGGTTACAAGAGGAAGGGATTTACTGGTCAGTGGACTTCTTCCGCTGTCGCCCAAAGTTTTTGAACTTGTCACTGACTTATGATGAATGCGCTGCAGGTGACGTATAAGGGAGGATGTTCCGAGGTGGTTAACGTCCTTACCCCTACTTATTACAGCTTGACAAAGGCAACACACGGCTTGACAAATGTTGTCCGCATTTCTGTTGAAATACTTCCACACCGAAGAGCTGATTTTTTTGGTATTTTCACCAGGCATGTCAATGGCCATATTCCTCCCACGGACAACAGGTGTCTCCCCGGGTGCCTGACTTAAACAAACCACCTCACCATCAGAATCCTCCTTGTCAATTTCCTCCCCAGCGCCAGCAACACCCATATCCTCCTCATCCTGGTGTACTTCAACACTGACATCTTCAATCTGACTATCAGGAACTGGACTGCGGGTGCTCCTTCCAGCACTTGCAGGGGGCGTGCAAATGGTGGAAGGCGCATGCTCTTCATGTCCAGTGTTGGGAAGGTCAGGCATCGCAACAGACACAATTGGACTCTCCTTGTGGATTTGTGATTTCGAAGAACGCACAGTTCTTTGCTGTGCTTTTGCCAGCTTAAGTCTTTTCATTTTTCTAGCGAGAGGCTGAGTGCTTCCATCCTCATGTGAAGCTGAACCACTAGCCATGAACATAGGCCAGGGCCTCAGCCGTTCCTTGCCACTCCGTGTGGTAAATGGCATATTGGCAAGTTTACGCTTCTCCTCCGACGATTTTATTTTAGATTTTTGAGTCCTTTTTTTACTGATATTTTGTGTTTTGGATTTTACATGCTCTGTACTATGACATTGGGCATCGGCCTTGGCAGACGACGTTGATGGAATTTCATTGTCTCGGCCATGACTAGTGGCAGCAGCTTCAGCACGAGGTGGAAGTGGATCTTGATCTTTCCCTATTTTTGGAACCTCAACATTTTTGTTCTCCATATTTTAATAGGCACAACTAATAGGCACCTCAGGTAAACAATGGAGATGGATGGATACTAGTATACTTATGGATGACGAGTGACTGACGACACAGAGGTAGCTACAGCCGTGGACTACCGTACTGCGTCTGCTAGTTTAGAGATGATAATGATATAAAAAATATATATATATCACTACTGCAGGTATATATAATATAATGACGGACCTGCTGGACACTGTCAGCAGACTCCTAAACTACTAGTATGAAGAAGATAGAAAAAAAAACCCACCACAGGTAGGTATACAATTATGGATGAGCACTGACGACACAGAGGTAGCTACAGCCGTGGACTACCGTACTGCGTCTGCTAGTATAGAGATGATAATGATATAAAAAATATATATATATCACTACTGCAGGTATATATAATATAATGACGGACCTGCTGGACACTGTCAGCAGACTCCTAAACTACTAGTATGAAGACGATAGAAAAAAAAACCCACCACAGGTAGGTATACAATTATGGACGAGCACTGACGACACAGAGGTAGCTACAGCCGTGGACTACCGTACTGCGTCTGCTAGTATAGAGATGATAATGATATAAAAAATATATATATATCACTACTGCAGGTATATATAATATAATGACGGACCTGCTGGACACTGTCAGCAGACTCCTAAACTGCTAGTATGAAGAAGATAGAAAAAAATAAACCCACCACAGGTAGGTATACAATTATGGACGAGCACTGACGACACAGAGGTAGCTACAGCCGTGGACTACCGTACTGCGTCTGCTAGTATAGAGATGATAATGATATAAAAAATATATATATATATCACTACTGCAGGTATATATAATATAATGACGGACCTGCTGGACACTGTCAGCAGACTCCTAAACTACTAGTATGAAGAAGATAGAAAAAAAAAACCCACCACAGGTAGGTATACAATTATGGACGAGCACTGACGACACAGAGGTAGCTACAGCCGTGGACTACCGTACTGCGTCTGCTAGTATAGAGATGATAATGATATAAAAAATATATATATATCACTACTGCAGGTATATATAATATAATGACGGACCTGCTGGACACTGTCAGCAGACTCCTAAACTACTAGTATGAAGAAGATAGAAAAAAAAAAACCACCACAGGTAGGTATACAATTATGGACGAGCACTGACGACACAGAGGTAGCTACAGCCGTGGACTACCGTACTGCGTCTGCTAGTATAGAGATGATAATGATATAAAAAATATATATATATCACTACTGCAGGTATATATATAATATAATGACGGACCTGCTGGACACTGTCAGCAGACTCATAAACTACTAGTATGAAGAAGATAGAAAAAAAAACCCCACCACAGGTAGGTATACAATTATGGACGAGCACTGACGACACAGAGGTGGCCACAGCCGTGGACTACCGTACTGCGTCTGCTAATATAGAGATGATAAAGATGATAGAGAGGAACAAAAAAAATATAACACTACTGCAGGTAAATATTTATATAATATAATGAATGACGGACCTGCTGGACACTGTCAGCAGAATGCGTTTATAGAATTAAAAAAAAACACCACAGGAGTGTTTAACTTTTTCAGGCAGACAATATACTGGTGGTCACTGGTCAGTCACACTGGCAGCAAAAGTGTGCACTGTACTCCTGCTATAACTGCACCCCAGTCTCCCCCACAATTCAGCTGTGTGAGCAGTGAGCACTCAGCACAGTCAGATATACATAGATATATCATGCAGCACACTTAGGCTGAGCACAGATATGGTATGGAGCGTTTTTTTCAGGCAGAGAACGGATTAAAAAAAACTAGCAAAACTCTGCACTGACTGTACTCCTCCTAACAGCTCTCCCCAATCCTCCCCACAATAAGCTAAGCAGCAATCAGATCAACTAACTACTAACAGTAACTATAAACGGAGAGGACGCCAGCCACGTCCTCTCCCTATCAATCTCAATGCACGTGTGAAAATGGCGGCGACGCGCGGCTCCTTATATAGAATCCGAGTCTCGCGATAGAATACGAGCCTCGCGAGAATCCGACAGCGGGATGATGACGTTCGGGCGCGCTCGGGTTAGCCGAGCAAGGCGGGAAGATCCGAGTCTGCCTCGGACCCGTGTAAAAAGGCTGAAGTTCGGGGGGGTTTGGATTCCGAGGAACCGAACCCGCTCATCTCTAAAAATAAGTAAGGCTCTTAATGCCTATACTAAAAACAA
Source organism: Pseudophryne corroboree (assembly GCF_028390025.1). Classification (NCBI taxonomy): domain Eukaryota; kingdom Metazoa; phylum Chordata; class Amphibia; order Anura; family Myobatrachidae; genus Pseudophryne; species Pseudophryne corroboree. The sequence goes on along the minus strand of NC_086448.1, from coordinate 458,489,305 downwards.
TCCAATTTATGCGCTTATAAAAATTCAGGTGTATAAATGACTGAACACACACTGCTTCAATAGATTACTTTAACTTATGTATGTCATACATACAAAGACAATTCATTACATTTAATGTTAATTAATGAACAGCATCCAATGCTATACATAAAAATTGTTGGTCACGTGACTGTTATTGTGTCTACTATAGACACCATAAAAAATATATAAACTATCCTCATTTATAATGTCCCAACAAGAGTATTAAAACTTTGTAACATACGTGGACTCCAAAGTGCTACAATGTAGTTTGTAGTGTCAGAATTAGCAAAAGTCTCCACTTGTCGTGGGCTTACCTGCCTCCACTCTCTGCCACACTGAATGTCCACTCCTAAGTGCTCCTTTCCAGAAGCTGCAGGTATGCTGTGGAGCGATTGGTGATAAAACACCTTCTAGCAGAGGAATGGACTTGTAAATGGGCAATAACGGGAGTCCTATTCTGCTGCTGCTGCGGTGGGTGCGTCTCTCGGCGGTGTGCACCAGCTGCCGGAGCTCACCTTCGTGTCCGGACCGCGTCCAGCCTTTACACACCATCTGTTTGCCTCCGGTCCTGATGTCTCATTCACGGTGGGCACCTCTAGCATGTGGCGTCACAATAGGTGCGTGGTGACCAGACAAATGAAAGTAGTGATCCGGGTGTAGGCAGGCAATTATAGCTGATGGTGCGTCCTTCCTGGAATTTAGGGGTGCAATCTCTAACACATTTCGCACCCCTGGATGCTTCCTCCCGTTATTGCCCATTTAAAGTGAGCGTTTTAATTTTTTTCATTGCGATCTCTGCGTTATGGGACAAGTATGCAATGATGTGACCACGCAAATCTGCTTTTGATGTTGACCAGAAGAGGATAGGATCATTTCGATGGGTAGAATTAGTGTCTGAGTACTCGTCCCATTTCGACTTAAGATATATGATAAAATCATCTTTTGAGTACAAATATGAAGGAAAACACCATGTGAGATTTTTGTTGTAGGGTGTCCTGAGGGTTATGTCTAAATAAATGGGTACATGGTCGGAAACGAGAATGTTTTCAATGTTAGCATGTTGGAATCTCGGAAGGAGATAGTCGGCAGCCAAAACGTGATCAATACTGCTGAAAACATTATGCACATGTGAGAAGAATCGGGGTCATTCCAACCCGTTCGCTCGCTTCATTTTCACGCAGCAATGTGAACAAGTCCCTGCTGTGCATGCACCGGCGCCTTTGTGCGCCTGCACATGCGGGACGTCCAACGACCATGGCAGGACAGCGATTGCCTCTGCCTGATTGACAGGCAGAGGCGATCAATGGGCGGGAGGGGGCGAAACGGCGGCGTTTGGCCGCCATTTCATAGGCGCAGTCCGGCCAACGCAGGCATGCCCGGCCTGAACGTGGGGCGTGCCACAGCGGCTGTGTGACGTCACATGCAGCCGCTGCGGGCCAGGGAGTGAGGAGTAGCTACCGGCCAGCTCGCTAAAGCTGCGCTGGCCGGGAGGTTCTCCTGAAGTGCAAAGGAATCGCCGCTGTGCGATGCCTTTGCACTTCTGCAAGGGGGGGGGGGCCGGACTGACATGCGGGGCGGAATAGCCCTGTGCTGGGCGTCCCCCCGCATGTCAGGAAAGTTGATCGTAGCAGTGCAAAATTTTGCACAGCTACGATCAACTCGGAAATGACCCCCAATGTGAATTCTTTACTACTGTAGTTTAGTAACCTCCAGGGATCCATCAAATTATGGTGAGACATTAATAAGTGCAATCCATCTCGATACCTATCTATCTGTGTTGGTGATAAGGGGTATATTATTTTCCTTCTCTTCTATTCCCCGCCTTTTCTCTGTCTGATTCTATTGTTTGTATTATACTACTATATTTCATATCTTTGAAGCAAATGTATATTTTTAACCTTTTAGTGATTTATAATAATTCATCAGTAATTGTGTACCTTTTAATAACAAACCCGCAGAGGTTGCATCTAGACATATATATCTTTAAATCATTAGGAATATTCTGTTCATGAAAGAATGCACGCCAGTCATATAGAATGTAAAACGTAAGAATGTATTTCAACAAACAATTGGTACTCATAGAATTCACTTTTATCATTAAACAGTATTGGTCAAATACAATGCAAGTCACCATAAAATAGTTTCACAGATTAAAACTATATAAGAAAGAAACAGGATGAAGGAAGTGTGTGTGTGTATTTATTTGTTACTGAGGAGATATCACTCAAAGCACTCGGTTAAATCACAGATTGCATAAAATGAAACCCTAGGTTTATTGATATTGATAAAGCTGATTATTTACTGTAGAACACAAGCTATTTACTAATATCGTGAAGCCGTAATGGCCGCTGTCCCTCGTGCACGTGCTACGCACTTCGTACGCTATTTGCGTACAAAGACCTCGCACGTGGTACGCAAGTTACGTACACACGCTGCACTGTGAGTACGGAATACACACAGCGAGCGTACACACAGATAATAACCTTTTAAACCTTACACAGAGTATGCTTATACTGTAATTCTTAGTGTTGAGATACTGCAATGATATAACACTGTTTAACCTTGGTCTGTAAGCTAGCTGTTTGAGCGATTGAGATGCTCAGCAACCCTTAATAACAAATGGTGAAACACACTCCTTGCTAAGGTACCAACACCTTTACTAAACGATGTAAGTAAGTAAAAGGAAAAAGAGATACAATAACAGCTTATACACTACAGGCTAACATTAATAACTAACAGAATAACTAAACAAAAATATACACAACAGCGAACGATTGCAAACACAAATACATAGACTAAGAATGAATGGTTAACATTAAACGGGTAACAAAGTGGCCACAGAGAAACATACCATACGGGGGAACACTCGCTAGCGCAACCGGATCCAGTCCTCCAATTATCAGAGATAAATGTTGAAGAGAGAGAGTACTGGCCGGTCTGGGGACAGTGACCCTTATATACACAACATACAGTGTACTACAAAGGGCCCTACAATCTTATTGTTCATTGGACACAGGAATGTCTCTCCGCATTATAACAAAAGGTCATAGGTTAGTTTGAACAGGTGGGCTGTGACTATATCAAACTGCTCAGGTGGGAGGGAATCTCAGAATTCCCGCCGCATGGATAATGAACCGCAAATATAGTAAATGTCCAGAAACTAATAGACATAACTATACGCAGGAGCGATTAATCTTTACCTAACCAGCACCGGATTGTTCCTAATAAAATGTTCTTTAGTTAGGTACCAAACACCACTGCTCAAACCCTGTCTGACCCTTCGTATCATGCAAAGAGGAATTCCTCTGTCCAGCGACCAGTTACAATAAACAGACTTACAGTTATTATTAAGGGGAACATTACCTATAAAACATACTATTTGGATTTATTATTTAACGATTGAGTCGCCCGCTAGACGCACACAAACTCTGCCGTAAATGCACATACCACGCGCTCGAGCGCATGGCCGAGGAGGCGCCATCACGCAGCTGCGAGTATCCGCACGCACGGGAGAGAATGTGCACATGCAGCGGGCAAGCGCATGGGGTGAATATATGGCAACGTGTAGCGTGATATTTTTCGACTTTGACAGTCCACCCTTTGGCAGTCATCAATAACTGCCACTTCCTAAAACAGTTCAAAAAAGAAAAATATATGTCATCATGTAAATACCATTTTATGATTGGGTAAAGGGAGGAGAGGAGAAGGTGGGAAAAGTATGACCTAGTGAAATAGTAGAAGCATGTGTGTATGAATCCATGTCTGAGGGGTCATGTATCATCGTGCCGTACGTGTTTTACATAAAGCTTCGAGGTATTGCGAAGTATACATTTGAATCCTTCTTATCCCGTATTACGGGTCTGTGGATGGGCTGTCAAACTTTACCGAGCTCTTTTCGGCTTTTGGTTGCAACAAATGGGGGAGCACATTTAGTTGATGATACATGAATGGGGGGATATGTGAGTGCTGATATCTGTATCTATATTCCCTATCGACTATGTGTGTCATTACCTGAAGGTTGTAGAGGTGAAGATAAGAAGCAATTATTATAAATGCAGTCGTAAACTATGTGAGTTTAATATGCATTCGCCGATTGAGGTCTTGTCTGATGTCTTGTCTTGATGTACATGTTGTCTGATGTCTCTCGATGCTTTTGCTATAAATGGCAACAAAAGCTTTTCCATTGTCCAGAAAGTTACAGTCTCTAAGGTATTGGGCTATCGTAATAGTTAAAGTCACTAGGGAAATTGGGGGCTTGTAGCATAGTTCATCAATGGTCTGTATAAAAGAGGTTGTCAAATTCTTCTTCCAAGCGGATGTCTTTGTACCTTGGAGGAAAACAAAGGAGAAACGGGTGAAAGAAACGGACCGTGGAATCACATTTTCATCACAACATTGTCTCTATCGTTGGGTCATAAATCAAATTAGTTGTTGTTATTACAATGTCCTCGCTCCTCAGACTCATCACTCTAGTACTACCTTTACACTTCGTTAAAGCCCGAACGCATCTAAATATCAGTCCAACCAATATGACGACTCCTAGAATACACAAAAGAAATTTCCCTACATCCATAATAATACCTTGGGCCCATTCTCCTAAGCCCGAGAACCAATTTCGTGGGTTCAACCATGACACCCAACTGGTCAGCTCATTACCCACAGCAGCGAGTGTGAGATTGTGTTTCCTTCGAAACTCCCATTTTAATTGTAAAATGTCATCCATCTTTTGATCTATGACCTCGGCCGGGTCCTCTGTGCTGTTTGTAATGTACGTGCAGCACTTTATTCCATATTGAGTTGCTAGGGTAACACAATACCCGCCTGTCACAGCTGTGAGGTAATTGAGAATCATCCTATGCTGAACCAGTTCTGTTTTGTAGGCTTGTAACTCTTTCCCAGTATACCTGAATGTGTTGTCATACATTTCGGTGATATTGTCTAATAAATTTGCAAGCGCAGATATATATCTATAATTTATCACTCCTCTGGCTGTACGAGTGATATCTAACTCGAGTAGGAATTGAATCCCGGTGGATTCATGGATCAGATCAGAGGCTGGATGCTCTGTCCTCTCTATCAGGTGCCGTTTAACGACGTGCTCGTAATGAGTGTGAGTATAAGGAGCTTGGGCACTGCGGTGAATATCTTTCATTTTGTTATGAGATACAGTCATTACTTCAGGCAGTACTTTTCCAATATAACACAATCCCTCTGAGTTTGGGGCAAGCCACTTATACGCCTTCCTCCCGCATATGAAATATGCATCATCGGGGAGAACATATGGGACAGAGTATGACATTACCATGTTACAAATTTTCCATGTGAAATCTCCTAACCCTAATTCTCCCATCTGTTTAGTACACGTATCTGTTTGTACGATATGTGCACAGTATCCTGGTGATACTTCTCCAACTCGCATGGTCCTACTTCCTAGAGTGTACCTATACCGGAAAAATCTTCCATGGTCGGCTATCTGGCGTATAAGTTCTGTGTCTATGGGCATTTGTTAGGGTCTCCTGCCCTGTGCTGCCACGTCGTCATGGCAACCGGGAGACAAGTGCTAGTGGAGTAACCTGAGCGCAGCTGATACTCCGGTTCGGGTCTTTTGCTGTGCAGTGGTTATAGGCTCTGTGCACGGCAGGGGATCCGGTGCTGGTTTTTGTGCTCACAGTCTGTGAGGTCTGAGTGGGGCGTGGACAGCACCTGCTTTATAAGGCCTCTTTTCAGGGTAAGCAGATGCTGCTGAATCTTTGTTGGTTAGTCAGTTCATGAAAGTTAGCCAGTACTGTGTAGCTTTGTATTTGTTTGTTGCTTACTGCAAATAGGCCTGGGGATTTGGTATTACACTCTGCCAATCCAGACCTAGCAGTAAGACTGGAGTCAGTCGTTTAGCTTGCTGGGGTTCTGTTACTACTCTGTGAACTTAGCAAGTTTGCGGCTGTATTCTAAGACTTGCCTGTCTAATCCTGTCTCACTGTGCTAGGTGTCAGGGGTCAGTTTAGTGGCAGTAAGCTAAAACCTGTGCACTGCAAGTGAGAAATAGGATTGTGGAGACTCTCCTTGTGTCTAGCATTCCATCTCTGACCAAGGAGTTTACTGCCACACCCGTTGGTAACCCTTTAGGGTTTTGCTGTTGCCCTTAGCAACAGCATTTCGGGTTCTCTATGTATTAAAACACAACATCTTGCTTTTTCCATCTGTGCAGTTCTAATACAAGGGAGATACCCAGTTCCTTAGCCTCTGGGCTTCTCTGTTCACTTTGTGTGTATTTTGTTACCCTATTACCTTCTGTGTACGTTATGTCATATTCCCCAGTTTGTCTGTGAGTCCATTTGTTTTGCATAACAGTTCAAACACCAGTACATTCCTGCAGACACTGGAGTGCATAACAGTTCTGACACCAGTACTTTCCTGCAGGCACTGGTGTGCATAACATATTCAGCAGCCTAATACTCCTGTTGAAATTTTGTGGGAATATGGAGCATACCCCTCAAAATACGTTGCAACAGGTGGTCGATCAGGTGCAGGTCCTGACTCGACAATTTAATGATTTGTCCATTAAAATGCACACCTCCCAGGCTGCTGGTGGAGCTCCCGCAGCAGCAGCACCTGCAGGGGTTAAGGAGCCGAAAGTAAATCTCCTGGATCGTTTTTCTGGAGATCGCTCGCAGTTCTTTTGTTTCAAGGAGAGCTGCAAGCTATACTTCCGGCTTAGGCCTCAGTCTTCTGGGTCGGAGATTCAGCGGGTGGGCATAGTGATTTCCTTGCTACAAGGAGACCCACAGGTCTGGGCATATGGGTTGCAGCCTGACTGTCCGTCGCTTAAAAGTGTTGATGCTTTTTTTACGGCACTGGGCATGTTGTATGATGACCCTGACAAGACGGCCTCAGCCGAGGCTCAGATTTCGATCCTTAAGCAAGGGCGAAGGCCAGTTGAGGTTTACTGTACGGAGTTTCGGAGGTTGGCCCATGATACCCAGTGGAATGACCCAGCCCTGAGACACCAGTACCGAAGAGGTCTTTCTAACCAGATAAAGGACCAACTGGTACAATATCCCTTGCCTGATAGCTTGGATCAGCTCATGCAGTTATCCATCCGGGTGGATAGACGGCTGAGAGAGCGTAGGCTTGAAAGGGAGACTGAGATTTCCTTCCTTCCCAAGGGAACCTCAGACTCTGAGGAATTTTCTGAGGAGCCTATGCAGATTGGGGCTACCCGCCTCTCCTCGCGTGAGAAGACGCGGAGGAGACAGCAGGGGTTGTGTTTGTACTGTGGGAATAAAGGTCATGTGGTAGTATCATGCCCAGAAAAGCCGGAAAACTTCAGGGCCTGAGGGTGATGGGAAATATCCTGTCAGGCCAGAAGTCAGAATTTCCCAAGAAGACTTTTATCATTCCGGTGACCTTGAAGATCCTCGGTCAAACTGTCAAGACTGAGGCCTTTGTGGACAGTGGGGCCGACGGGGTTTTTATGGACCGCCAATTCGCCCTGAAACACTCTGTTCCCTTAGTACCCTTGGCATCGGAAATTGAGATTTGTGGGTTAAACGGGGAACCATTATCCCAAGGTAAAATTACCTCTTGCACCAGCCAGATTTCTTTGTTTATTGGAGCCACACACTCTGAAAAATTGTCCTTTTATGTGACTGTCTGTACTTTTGCCCCATTGGTGTTGGGGTTACCCTGGTTAAGGGCCCACAATCCTCAATTTGACTGGGTCTCTGGGGAGATTCTTAGTTGGGGTACTGATTGTTTCAGGAGTTGCTTGAGCCTTCCAGTCAGGCTCTCGCAGCTAAGTTTGCCAGGATTGCCAGGGTGTTATGCAGATTTTGCGGACGTGTTCTCCAAAAAAGTTGCAGAGGTACTACCTCCCCATCGCCCTTATGACTGTGCCATTGATTTGTTGCCAAATGCTAAGCTTCCCAAGAGCAGGTTGTACTCCCTGTCACATCCTGAGACTCAGGCTATGGCAGAGTACATTCAGGAGAACTTGGCTAAGGGATTTATCAGACCTTCACAGTCTCCAGTTGGGTCGGGGTTCTTCTTCGTGGGTAAAAAGGACGGTTCGTTGCGACCCTGCATCGACTTCAGGGAATTGAACCGTATCACGATTAAAAACTCATACCCACTGCCTCTCATTTCGGTCTTGTTTGACCAGCTTCGTACTGCCACCATTTTTTCTAAGATTGACCTACGCGGTGCGTACAATCTAATCCGAATAAGAGAGGGGGATGAATGGAAGACTGCCTTTAATACCCACTCAGGGCATTATGAATATTTGGTGATGCCTTTTGGGCTCTGTAATGCCCCGGCAGTCTTCCAGGATTTCATGAATGATGTGCTCAGGGAATATTTGGATAGATTCTTAGTTGTATACTTAGATGACATCCTAATCTTCTCCCATTCCCTGGAGGAACATCGGAAGCATGTACGCTTAGTCCTCCAGAAACTCAGAGACCACCGGCTTGGGGCGAAGCTGGAGAAGTGCGAATTTGAAGTTCAGCAAATCGCATTTCTAGGATATATTATCTCCCCAGAAGGTTTCCAAATGGAGGGTTCCAAGGTACAGGCAGTCCTGGATTGGGTGCAGCCCACTAGTTTGAAGGCGCTTCAGCGTTTCCTGGGCTTTGCGAATTTTTATAGACGATTTATCGCTGGATTTTCGTCTATAGTGGCGCCCTTGGTGGCACTCACTAAGAAAGGGGCGGATGTTGCTCACTGGTCTTGTGAGGCTAAAGCGGCTTTTGCCCGTCTCAAAAGGGCATTTGTTTCGGCCAAGGTGCTGCGACACCCAGATCCAGAGCGTCCTTTTGTGGTGGAGGTGGATGCCTCTGAGATGGGTATTGGGGCAGTGCTTTCTCAGATGGGAGTGTCTGATAATCGCCTTCATCCCTGTGCTTACTTTTCCCGTAAATTTTCGCCTGCCGAGATGAATTATGACGTGGGTAACCGGGAATTGTTGGCTATTAAGGATGCACTCGAGGAGTGGAGACACTGGCTTGAGGGGGCTAAGTTTGTGGTCTCAATTCTCACTGACCATAAGAATCTGGCATATTTAGAGTCAGCGAAGCGTCTCAATGCCAGGCAGGCACGATGGGCTTTGTTTTTTGCTCGCTTTAATTTTTTGATAACATATCGCCCTGGGTCAAAAAACATCAAGGCTGATGCGCTCTTGCTTAGTTTTGCTCCAATCCAGGAGACCACCGAGGAGCCGTTGCCCATTGTTTCCCCATCATGTATTAAAGTGGGCATTACCCAGGACCTCTTATCATTAGTCCTTAGAGCACAGGAGCAGGCTCCTCCAGACCTTCCGGTAGGTCTTTTGTTTGTGCCTCCTAGGTTAAGACAGCGAGTGTTCCTGGAATTCCATGCCAAGAAGTCGGCAGGTCACCCGGGTATTGCCAGAACTCGGGAGTTGCTATCTAGGGCGGTGTGGTGGCCCTCGGTGGCTAAGGATGTGGATCAGTGGGTTCGGGCATGTGACATCTGTGCCCGAAATAAGATTTCTAGAGGGGTTCCTGTTGGCCCATTACATCCACTCTCTATCCCATCTAAGCCATGGACCCACATTTCAATGGATTTTGTGGTGGACTTGCCCAAATCCTCGGGGATGACAGCCATCTGGGTTGTCGTTGACAGGTTTTCGAAGATGGCGCACTTCGTTCCACTGGTTGGGCTGCCATCAGCCAGACGCCTGTCTGAATTATTTATGCTGCATGTTGTGCGTCTCCACGGGTTGCCACTTGATGTGGTCTCTGACCGCGGATCCCAGTTTGTGGCCAAATTCTGGAGGGCATTTTGTTCCGATCTCCAGATTTCTGTCAGCTTGTCGTCAGGCTACCATCCGCAGTCTAATGGGCAGACTGAAAGGGTGAACCAGTCCTTGGAGCAGTTCCTCAGGTGTTATGTCTCCAAGTGTCAGACTGACTGGGTTGCTCATCTGTCCATGGCGGAGTTTGCCTATAACAACGCGGCTCACTCTGCTACAGGGATCTCTCCCTTCCTTTGTGTGTATGGGCATCATCCTAAGGCCAATTCTTTTGACCCCCTGGACTCCACGCCTGGTGGTTCCTCTGTGGTTTCGGTCCTTAGAGGTATTTGGCGGAAAGTGAAGAAAGCCCTTGTGTCTGTGTCATTAGTGACCAAAAGGGTTTTTGATAAGCGGAAAAGACCCTGCAGCTTCAAATTAGGAGACTTCGTCTGGTTGTCTACCAAGAATTTGAAGTTGAGACAGCCATCTCATAAGTTAGGGCCCCGGTTCATCGGCCCTTATAAGATCACCAGGGTTATCAATCCGGTGGCATTTCAGTTAGATCTGCCCCGTTCTTTGGGTATCAATAAAACATTTCATTGTTCCCTTTTAAAACGGGCGATTAGTAATCCTTCTTCCAGTGGAAGACCTTCCCCTCTTCTGATACGTGGCCAGAGGGAGTTTGTTGTTGAAAGGATTCTTGACTCCAAGGTGGTTCGGGGTCGGCTGTCATTTTTGGTGCACTGGAAGGGGTATGGCCCGGAGGAGCGGTCGTGGGTGCGCAGTTGTGATCTTCATGCCCCCAGACTGATACGCTCTTTCTTCTCGCAGTTCCCCGATAAACCCGGTGGTAGGGGTTCTTTGACCCCTCGTCAGAGGGGGGGTACTGTTAGGGTCTCCTGCCCTGTGCTGCCACGTCGTCATGGCAACCGGGAGACAAGTGCTAGTGGAGTAACCTGAGCGCAGCTGATACTCCGGTTCGGGTCTTTTGCTGTGCAGTGGTTATAGGCTCTGTGCACGGCAGGGGATCCGGTGCTGGTTTTTGTGCTCACAGTCTGTGAGGTCTGAGTGGGGCGTGGACAGCACCTGCTTTATAAGGCCTCTTTTCAGGGTAAGCAGATGCTGCTGAATCTTTGTTGGTTAGTCAGTTCATGAAAGTTAGCCAGTACTGTGTAGCTTTGTATTTGTTTGTTGCTTACTGCAAATAGGCCTGGGGATTTAGTATTACACTCTGCCAATCCAGACCTAGCAGTAAGACTGGAGTCAGTCGTTTAGCTTGCTGGGGTTCTGTTACTACTCTGTGAACTTAGCAAGTTTGCGGCTGTATTCTAAGACTTGCCTGTCTAATCCTGTCTCACTGTGCTAGGTGTCAGGGGTCAGTTTAGTGGCAGTAAGCTAAAACCTGTGCACTGCAAGTGAGAAATAGGATTGTGGAGACTCTCCTTGTGTCTATCATTCCATCTCTGACCAAGGAGTTTACTGCCACACCCGTTGGTAACCCTTTAGGGTTTTGCTGTTGCCCTTAGCAACAGCATTTCGGGTTCTCTATGTATTAAAACACAACATCTTGCTTTTTCCATCTGTGCAGTTCTAATACAAGGGAGATACCCAGTTCCTTAGCCTCTGGGCTTCTCTGTTCACTTTGTGTGTATTTTGTTACCCTATTACCTTCTGTGTACGTTATGTCATATTCCCCAGTTTGTCTGTGAGTCCATTTGTTTTGCATAACAGTTCAAACACCAGTACATTCCTGCAGACACTGGAGTGCATAACAGTTCTGACACCAGTACTTTCCTGCAGGCACTGGTGTGCATAACAGCATTCTGTCGGCTCTGTATGAAAAGGTCATGGTTTGATTACTCCATGACACTTCCCAATTTCCCGGCTTTCGGGGATTGGAAATGTTAAAGCACACTAAGGACCTATCCACATGATATTGGTGGAGCTTCAAACTAGGAGGACTAGAGATATTAAACCTCTTGTCCACCGGCCTCCCACCACTTAGCTCAAGTACCTCTCCTACAGTTAAAGGGAATGGTACTAGTCCTGATTTGCTATGACCTTGAGGTAGTTGAGAGCATACCCAACAGTCTGTCTGGTTTAACACTTTACCCACTAAGGAGTGATAGTCACTCAATGGATGCCGGTCCATGTGGACATTAAAACTGGACTGACAGTTCTTGATGCACCCATCCTCAACTATATTGTCACAATGCCTACAGATGCAGTTCTCTTCAGCTAACAATCCTTCACAATTTCTTCTATTGTCAATGCTACCAGATCGTTTTCTGATACTCGCCTTTACTCAGTGATTATGTTGTTCTTGGAAATTTACGCCTCCATCCTGGTCATCAGAACCCATTCCAGATCCTTCTTCGACCTCCATGGTACTCTCACCGAAAAAGACTGCTCTGGTCAACATCATGGTCAACAGGAAAATCCGGATCACAGTCTCTTGGGGCAAGTCCATTTAGAGGAGCAAAAGGAGAAAAATAAGAAGGGGGAAAGGAAATAGGAGGGAGGTGGGAACTGGAGAAAATAACAAATGGGAAAAAGAAATCTGGCTCGACAAGCTTCCGGTCTTATTATTCTCAGCGCTCAGGTGTCGTCTCAATCCTCCCTGAACAGACACTCTAGTGATACAACCTCTACCGTCTGTTCTTTATCACGGGACCTCTCTGGGTCAGTGACCATTTTACAATGAGACGAATGGACCCAAGTCTCTCTCTCGGCAACCTTCAATGCTGTTGTGCTGGTCAATAAGACTTGATATGGTCCTTCCCATCTGTCAATAAGGCAACCTGAGTGTAGAAAATTCCGTATCATTACATAATCCCCAGGTTCAATGTCATGACAATTACTGTCTGGCAAATCAGGAATCACCAACTTTAGATTATCATTCTGATTCCTCAATTGCTTACTCATCTTAACCAAGTACTTTACGGTTACTTCATTGTTACATTTCAAATCATCCTGGGGGTTAATCATAACATGAGGTTGTCGACCAAACAGAATTTCAAAAGGAGACAGATTAAGAGGGGACCTGGGAGTGGTTCTGATGCTGTATAATACGATTGGCAAAGCTTCAGGCCATAACAGTCCTGTTTCAGTCATTACCTTGCTCAATTTATTTTTAATAGTGCTGTTTACTCTTTCCACCTTCGCACTCGCCTGGGGGCGGTACGGAGTGTGCAGCTTACTATTAATTCCCATCAACTTACACATTGTCTGAAAGACTTCACCTGTAAAATGGGTACCCCTATCGCTTTCAATTATTCTAGGGATACCGTACCTACACATAAATTCCTGCACAATTTTCTTTGCAGTAAACACAGCGGTATTTGTGGCCGCGGGAAATGCTTCAACCCAATTTGAGAACACATCAATACAGACCAATACATACTTTAAATTTCTACAAGGTGGCAATTGTATGAAATCAATTTGTATTACCTGAAAAGGGCCATCTGTCGGAGGGATATGGGATGGCTCTGTTGGTATTGCCTTTCCGATATTCTTCCTCAAGCAGGTGAGACATGTCATCGCTCTTTTACCCGCATGGGAAGAAAATCCTGGGGCGCACCAATAAGCTCTTACCAACTTACACATTCCTTCTTTGCCTAGATGAGTCAGCCCATGTGCCGCTTCCGCTAGACTTGGAAGGTATGCTCTGGGTGCCACTGGCTTACCCTGTCCATCTGTCCAGAGTCCTGAGGACTCCTGGCCATATCCTTTTGACCTCCAAACTGCCTTTTCTTGTGGTGAACACAAATTTTGCATTTCATATAATTTCTGTGTATTTACAGTATTAAATACCATCAGTTGTGTGTTGTCTGTCTGTATGGGGTTACCGGCTGCTGATTTAGCAGCTTCGTCTGCTCGGCTGTTACCAAGTGATACCGGGTCTTGGCTATACGTGTGAGCTTTACACTTGATAACAGCCACTCTGTCGGGTTCCTGTATCGCTGTTAGAAGTCTTTTGATGTGGGCTGCATGCGCTACGGGTGTGCCAGCTGCCGTCATGAAGTTTCTGAGGCGCCATAGGGCCCCGAAATCATGGACTACTCCGAAGGCGTACCTTGAATCTGTGTAGATATTGGCTGACTTGCCTTTAGCCAGTTCGCATGCTCTGGTTAGGTCAACCAGTTCAGCAACTTGTGCTGAGTGTGGTGGGCCTAGCGGTTCCGCTTCTATGGTACCTTGGTCATCTACGACTGCGTATCCAGTACACAAGTCTCCCGAGTCCGTCTGTCTGTGACAACTACCGTCAGTGTAGAAAGTAAAATCTACATCTTCCAGTGGGTTGTCACTGATGTCAGGTTTTGCCGTGAAATTTTGGGTCAAATATTCCATACAATCATGCATGTCATCCCCTGCATTAAATCCTCCTTCACCATCACTCTCATCCTCCACCCTTTGTGCCTGTCCAGGCACACCTGGGAGATACGTTGCAGGATTTAATGCGCTGCATCTCCTTATGGTGATGTTTACGGGGGCCATCAATGCCAATTCCCATCTTGTAAACCGCGGTGATGAGACGTGTCTGGTTTGGGCCGAATTCAGTAAGGCTGACACTGCATGTGGTGTATGAATTGTGAGGTTGTGTCCTAGCACTACATCTTCGCTCTTTGTGACTAGCAATGCTATTGCTGCAACACTTCGCAAGCATGTGGGGAGGGATCGCGCTACCGTATCTAGCTGAGCGCTATAGTAGGCTACCGGCCTGCTGGCATCACCATGCTTCTGGGTTAAGACACCTGCTGCGCACCCAGCACTCTCTGTTCCGTACAACTCAAAGGGTTTCCCATAGTCTGGCATACCTAATGCTGGTGCCTGCGTTAGGCACTGTTTAAGTCTCTCAAATGCCATCTAGGATTCGTCTGTGTGCGAAATCCGATCAGGTTTGCTTGATGAGACCATCTCCTGTAAAGGTAGGGCCAGTATGGAAAAACCTGGGATCCAGTTACGGCAATACCCACACATTCCTAAAAACGTTCTAATCTGTTGCTGGGTTTGTGGCAGGGTCATGTCACGAATTGCTTGAATTCTATCAGCGGTGAGGTGTCTCAGTCCTTGTGTTAAACAGTGTCCCAAATACCTCACACGGGTCTGGCATAATTGTAACTTGTCCTTGGAAACCTTGTGTCCTGTGTCTGAAAGATGAAACAGGAGTTGTTTCGTATCTCTCAGGGACGCTTCCAGTGAATCTGAACACAGCAGTAAATCATCCACATACTGTATCAATATTGATCCACTCTCTGTTTGGAAAGACTGTAAACAATAATGCAGGGCCTGTGAGAAAATACTTGGACTGTCTATGAAACCTTGTGGTAATCGAGTCCAGGTGTACTGAACTCCTCTGTATGTAAATGCGAATAAGTATTGACTGTCAGGGTGCAGAGGTACCGAGAAGAAAGCGGAGCAGAGGTCAATCACAGTGAAAAATTTGGCAGTGGGAGGGATTTGCATAAGGATGACAGCTGGATTTGGCACTACGGGGAATTGACTCTCAACTATTTTGTTGATCCCTCTTAGATCCTGCACTAATCTGTAACCCCTCCCCCCACTCTTTTTAACAGGGAAGATGGGACTATTGGCAGTGCTGGACGTC
Organism: Pseudophryne corroboree; assembly: GCF_028390025.1. Classification (NCBI taxonomy): domain Eukaryota; kingdom Metazoa; phylum Chordata; class Amphibia; order Anura; family Myobatrachidae; genus Pseudophryne; species Pseudophryne corroboree. The sequence goes on along the minus strand of NC_086448.1, from coordinate 458,473,925 downwards.
CTTACCAGAATGCCCTGTTGTAGCAAGCGCTCTATTACAGGGTAAACTCCTAACTCCACCTCTGGCTTCAGAGGGTATTGTGGGATTTTTGGAGCTATCCTACCATCTTTTACTTGCACAACTACTGGGGCTACGTTTGCCATCAATCCAGTGTCTTGTCCGTCCTTGGTCCAAAGTGACTCCGGTATCTGGGAAGTCATTTCTTCTACTTTGGACAGACACCTATTTACAACAACAGTGTGTGACATTAATCTTGTTGGGGAGTCTAGCATATCCTGCGCTTCCTGAGCGTGGTTTTCGGGTATGTCCAAGAACACACCTTCAGGAGTACAGTATATGACGCATCCCATTTTGCACAGTAAATCTCTCCCTAGGAGATTAGTCGGAGCCGATGCAGCCAGCAGAAAAGAATGCTGGTATGCAAAGGCCCTATCGTAATCTCTGCTGGTTTGCTCAAAGGGTATTTTCGCACTACTCCTGTTACTCCCATGGCTGGAATTGTTTTACCAGTGGTTCTCATGCCCACGGTCGAATTTATCACTGACTTGGCCGCCCCCGTATCTACAAGGAAATTTAGAGATTTACCAGCTACATCAATTGTAACCTCTGGTTCACTTCCAAGGCTCGCAATTAATTTCACTGGCTGCAGATTACAGGTGTGGCCCCACCCCTATGGTGCGTGGTGACCTCACTGCATTGCGCTGGCAGCTATTACCTGTGAAGGGGGTAAACGGGAACTATCAGAGACTTGCCAGTCTCTTCTTGGGGGATACCTTCTTGTTTCCCCTGCGTGTGGCTCATAACTCCGTCTCTGCGGTCCTTGATCCCAATCTCGTATGTCATGTCGTTGTCTAGGGTTTTTATATGCATTGTGTGGGTTACTGGTGCAGTTACGTGCAAAATGTCCTTCCCTGTTACAATTGTAACATTTTACCATATACGGCTTACCACCAGGGGTCTGAGATTTAGACTGAGGCGGCCTTGTTGTAAGGGCTTGGATACTTATAGCCATCAGTTTATCACTCTGTGACTCCCTGCATCTTGTGATGTTCCTGTCGTGCCCAACAGCAGTCTCTCTTAAGGCGACCACCGACATACCTCTCCAGTTAGGTTGAGTGGTTTGTACCCTATTCCTTAATACCTCCTTTAAACCGTCCATCAAGACGGACACCGCTACCTCTCTATGGTGTATATTTGCCTCAATGTCCACGATCCCAGTATATTTAGCCATTTCCTCCAGTGCCCGGTGGAAATAGTCAGAGGCTGTTTCTCCTTCCGTTTGTTTGATGGAGAAAATTTTGTTCCATTTTACCACAGCTGGGAAGTATATTCCCAGCTGCAGATTGATGCTTGTTACATTATCTTGATTATACTCATCCGTAAGGGGTACCTCTTCATCTAATTTACAGTCAGCTATAAATTTCACAGGGTCAATACTAGAGGGCAGACATGCCCTCAGTAGTGTACGCCAATCTTTGTTGTTAGGTTCAGTGGAGTTACCCAGGTCCTTAATGAACCTCTGACATGCGGCTAAATCTTTTCTGGGATCAGGAAATTCAGACAAAATTGTTCTTAATTCTGCTCGGGACCAGGGACAGTGCATTGCAATATTCCTGATGGGTGTGACCCCATTTGTGTCGGTCTTCCCATTGGGGACCGCTATCACTCTAACAGGATTAAGATTAATTACTTCACTCTGGGTTGATTCTACAGTGTGTGGTGCAACAGTTTCAGCATATTGTACAGTGCCGTACTTACCTCTAGACACAACCTCACCTGTCCCTGAACTATGGGCTTTTGATACCACTCTTACTGGTTGGGTGGTGCCCACTGAAGTATCGTTTATGGTGGCCGCTAGAGAGAGAGCTGAAATCGTAGTGGGCTCATCTTCCTGGTCGTATTCCTGGGGGAAGTTTAAAATGGGATACAACTTGCATGGGTTAGCGTTAGTATCAACATTTGCATTAACTTTCATTTTATTCTTATCACTACTACATTGGTTAAGTGCACCCTTATCGTACACCCGCATGTCATTCTCTGCAGCCACTTTTTCCCCTACTAAATACGGTGGTGGTGCCGTTGCTATCAGACTCCTACCAGGATTTGAATTTGCTTTCTGAGCTAATTCCTGTTGTATTTCACTTTCCTGTTGCCATACCTGTAAACAATCATAATGTCTAATCCTCTGCTTTGCAGATTTTATTAGACCTATCCTTTTTCTTAGATTCTGCAATACCTCAGGGTTCAAACTGCCTACCCGGGGAAACTGCTCCCCATCATCCTCTGTCATTCGTTCCCATTCTTTGCAAAATACCTGTGTGTGTGATCCGTATTTTTCACACATTATATACCGTGCTGACCCTTTGGGCCAACAAATACCAACGTGAACCCTTGTTGGACGTCCCTTCTTTGAACAACTGGCCCCCATCGTTTGCAGATATTGCTGTCTCAGCGAATTCTTACAAACAAACCAAGTTGCCCGCGGTAAGGCGACGGTGAAAGTTCAGCTAGTGCCTTCACTCACTTTACGCCCCAATTGGCCAATACGAGTTCCAGCAATGTGCCCACCACTGGACGTACCCAATTCGCGGGATCTTTTTGTAACCTCTATTTACTGGGGCGTGTGGGAGTATGCTACCCTCCCCAGTAAGTATTGGTTGTTGGAGATTTCCTGAGTGAACAGCGAAACTCCCTTAAAATAACAAAAACCTACACAAATCACGTTAGAATGTACAAATAGCGTTTATGATCCCACAGTAAATTTTAATGGGTATCAAGGTAACAAACTAATGCACACAATTACGTGCGGTCCAGTCGCACTGCGCATAAGTAACTTAATATTTATACGCTGTACGACCAACGGAATCGGTTGTTTAGGTTGCGAAACCTTCAGCCGGAGCTCAACTTCTCTATATCGGTACTACGCAAAACCCCCCGGGCTGCGCTTAAACCTTCGCAGTCCTTTTGTCTGCGGATACTACTTGCTCCTTTTACCTTGTATAATGTTAACGCGGGCAAGCCAGTCCCACGCCACCAAGTGTCCACTCACCTGATGTGGTCTCCGACGGGATCCCGATTTCTGGGTTCACAAAATAATACCTTTATTTCCACACTCACTCCTACTCACTCATATGCACACTGATCTTTCTGTACAGAAATTCCTTTCATACAGGCAGTAGCCCAATCCCTGGGTTTTGCAATAGAAAAAGGTTCTCTTTTAACTAAGCTTTTTGGAAACTGAACAAACCTGTGCTATTATCAGGTGGCTATACTATACCGCCCCCACTAAAACAATGTTATCGTGTCATTTGAGTTTCGGTGGGCGTATCCGTAAGCTCCGTTGCGTAAACACGCCACGTGCGTATGCCTTTGTGTTGCATACGTAATCTCGCACGTTGCCCGAGACACGTATGCACAAAGTCCAGATATGCCCACAGCAACGCAACTAACACGCTTCTATAAATGTAAACGATGTTCAACTGTAATCGCTTACCGTACACCACACAGTATTTGCTATGCTGTGTGCGTGTCCTTTACAATTATTCCCTTAAAAATTATCCTTTATAATCTCAACTAAATAGCACCAGATTTCCTCAGCACGTCTCTAATAATCGATTCTAATGGCAACAAGAGAGTGAGATGCAACAATGCAGGTGTGTGCGTGCGTGCGTGCGTGTGTGTGTGCGTACGCAAAACAGAAATAAACAGTTTTTAAAAGATAATAGCGTATTGTTCTTACCTTCCTACCTTCCGGTTCCGGATTCCACCCCAGCACTCCTACAGTGTAGCGTAACAGACGCTTATCTAGTCAGTAACACTGTATCCTTCACCACCAATACGGATACGAAGGTATACTGCCTTCCCGCCCTTTGCTGACAGACAAAATCTGTGTTCGCTAATGCAGATATGTGGAGGATGGACGAGGCCCCAATTGATAAAGCTGATTATTTACCGTAGAACACAAGCTATTTACTAATATCGTGAAGCCGTAATGGCTGCTGTCCCTCGTGCACGTGCTACGCACTTCGTACGCTATTTGCGTACAAAGACCTCGCACGTGGTACGCAAGTTACGTACACACGCTGTGCTGTGAGTACGGAATACACACAGCGAGCGTACACACAGATAATAACCTTTTAAACCTTACACAGAGTATGCTTATACTGTAATTCTTAGTGTTGAGATACTGCAATGATATAACACTGTTTAACCTTGGTCTGTAAGCTAGCTGTTTGAGTGATTGAGATGCTCAGCAACCCTTAATAACAAATGATGAAACACACTCCTTGCTAAGGTTCCAACACCTTTACTAAATGATGTAAGTAAGTAAAAGGAAAAAGAGATACAATAACAGCTTATACACTACAGGCTAACATTAATAACTAACAGAATAACTAAACAAAAATATACACAACAGCGAACGATCGCAAACACAAATACATAGACTAAGAATGAATGGCTAACATTAAACGGGTAACAAAGTGGCCACTGAGAAACATACCATACGGGGGAACACTCGCTAGCGCAACCGGATCCAGTCCTCCAATTATCAGAGATAAATGTTGAAGAGAGAGAGTACTTGCCGGTCTGGGGACAGTGACCCTTATATACACAACATACAGTGTACTACAAAGGGCCCTACAATCTTATTGTTCATTGGACACAGGAATGTCTCTCCGCATTATAACAAAAGGTCATAGGTTAGTTTGAACAGGTGGGCTGTGACTATATCAAACTGCTCAGGTGGGAGGGAATCTCAGAATTCCCGCCGCATGGATAATGAACCGCAAATATAGTAAATGTCCAGAAACTACTAATAGACATAACTATACGCAGGAGCGATTAATCTTTACCTTACCAGCACCGGATTGTTCCTAATAAAATGTTCTTTAGTTAGGTACCAAACACCACTGCTCAAACCCTGTCTGACCCTTCGTATCATGCAAAGAGGAATTCCTCTGTCCAGCGATCAGTTACAATAAACAGACTTACAGTTATTATTAAGGGGAACATTACCTATAAAACATACTATTTGGATTTATTATTTAACGATTGAGTCGCCCGCTAGACGCACACAAACTCTACCGTAAATGCACATACCACGCGCTTGAGCGCATGGCCAAGGAGGCGCCATCACGCAGCTGCGAGTATCCGCACGCACGGGAGAGAATGTGCACGTGCAGCGGGCAAGCGCATGGGGTGAATATATGGCAACGTGTAGCGTGATATTTTTCGACTTTGACAATATATATATATTGGAAAGATACATACCTTAAAGAAATATCTTAGGGGATTGGTTTTGGTTTGTGTGTGTGTGTGTGTGTGTGGGGGGGGGGCAGCATGTGACTGCATGGTCCACAGACCGCATGGGACAGAAGCTAGACTCCATTTTGGGAAAATTCCCATGATTCCAAAGTCTGTAACACATGGTTCAAAAGGGAATGCCAGCAGCCATTTTAGGTTTGCAAGTTCAAACACATGGCATTCTTTGCTAGGCCATAGTCACATAGCAGAAGCCATATATAAACTACATTTCTCTGAAAGACTCCACTATATTCCAGAATGTATAAGCTTCAACATAATGCATTTGTGCTGATTTTACAATTCCAAGCCATCTAATCACATTTCACAATTCCAAGCCAACACAGTATCTCAATAACCAGAGCATATTGCATGCTGGCTATGCTATATAATGTAGCCTGTAATTATATGCCAATCCCGGTCTGTACCTTTGGAATAAACACGTCCTACATTATGCTAACTTTTCAGCCTTCCAATACCAGATCACCAAGTAACCACAAATATCAGCATGCCATTGCCACAAGCACATGACTACAGTAACAAAAGGAAGTATGTGTCGACTTCTACATTTCAGCAAGATGCACTATATAAAACCACTACAAACTGTTATAAATCACCATCCACAAATGTATACCAGGAATGCTATGCTACAGATTGTCTTATGTTCCAATTACCATTACAGATTTCACAGAGTATTATCGCCAACACATAACAATCACATAATTGCACAAGCACCATTAACCTTAAAGTCAAATGTATTTCCAAATTAACTATTCTACGCCATTAAGCCATGTGTGTACAATACTTAGCCTTAGTAAGGAGGTCGGTCCTGGTGATGAGCAATCCATGCTTCTGGAGGCTAGGTTGTTTCTGAGTGAGTGTCTGTAGCTCTGTGTGCCAGCGTGGGAGTCAGAGAGAGAGTGGGCTCTGATTTCAAGTAGGTACAGTATATCATACCTGCAACTTGTGGGTGTGTCTTTCACAGCATGTGGGCTAGCTGTATCAGTGAACTGAGCTGGCCATGTGCTGGGATTGTCTGTTCAAATGCTAACTAGCCAAGACTACAGTGTAGAGATGTTAATTAGGCTCAGGTTACAGAAGCCAATATTATCAATTAATTATTTGTATAATAGTAAAATATAATATATGTCTCTAAAATGGATATAAGGAAATTACTCTGTAACAGTTGGTATAGAGGGAGACCTGTCCAGGGATGTATCAAAGATTAGGTTAAAATCTCCCCTCCCCCCCCCCCGCCACAATGAGGTTTGGGGTATCTCTAGACATTAATAAGTTAGAGATTTTGGTATAAAAATCAAAATTAGGAGTATTGGGACACAAATGTTAAGTATGGTGAAACTTTACTCAAATATAGTAACTTATAGTAAGATGAATTGGCCATCCGGGCCAGATTCGGACTCAATAAAATCATATTGTAAGTGTTTGTTAAAAAGAATGGCGACTCCTCTTTTCTTGCTAGTGAATGAGGCTGATATACAATCTCCTACCCAAGAGCCAGATGGATTGGTGAACGGTCCATCTATCCAGTGAGTCTCCTGCAGTAGTATTATGCAGTGGCGTAATGAGGGGGGTGCAGTGGGTGTGGGCCGCACCCGGGTGTCACCCTTCAACCCGCATCCCATTAAATTAACGTGAGAGGCGAGACAGAGCGGCGGAACTAGCAGCGGTGCATTGCACCGAAGCCCGCCGCTGTCAAGGGGCCCACAGCCGCCGGCATTACATTGAGTCACACTGACTCACTGTATTGCCGCCATCAGCGCTGCGCCCGCCGCCAGTCAGTGTCCCAGCCAGGGGGAGAGGGGAGGAGGGGCCACACTCCCATCTCCGCAGCAGCTGCCTCTCTCCTTGCTGGTGCGCGCTGAATGCTGCCTGGGAGGAGGGACAGGAGCTGTGGAGACAGACTCAGGATGTGCTGGAGCAAAAGAGCAGCCTGGGAGCAACCTTATATCCTTTACAGTGGGAGCCAGCCATTCCAGTCGCCATGAAAAGTATGATGAGGGGTAAGGGGGGAAGGGGGGGGGGCGATGGTGTGTGTGTGTGTGTGTGTGTGTGTGTGTGTGTGTGTGTGTGTGTGTGTGTGTGTGCAGATCTATATATATATATATATATATATATGTGTGTGTATGCATTGTGTATGTACATGTGTGTATGTATAGAGAGATGTGTCGTGAGCAGCTGGTTCGGCACTCTCGTATTAGTAGTCAGTCCGTGAGCTCTTGCCTCAAATAATGCAACTTTGTTGTGTAACCAAACATTTCCTATTACTCCTATCCAATCTGCCGCGGACCAGCAGCCAGTCATTGGCTGCCGGTCCGCGGCAGATTGGAAATAGTAGCGCCGGGTCATAGGAGCCAGTGCGGCACCACCAAAGGCCGCTGACCACAGCCTCCTCCATTGCACCGCTGCCGCCCTCTGCCTCCTCCGCTGCGCAGCCGCCACCCTCAGCCTCCTCAGCCACCCTCAGTCCTTCTCTGCCCATAGCCTCCTCCGCCCCCTGCCGACCACAGCCTCCTCATGCACTGCAGACCACATCATCCTCCGCTCCGGCTGCTAAATAGGTAATCTTACCCTGCTGTCCTTCTCTCTCCCTAGTCCCTACTGTATGCCCTTGCTGGTCCTCTCTCTGTCACTCTCCCTGTCCCTATGTCTTTGCTGTCACTCCCCCTGTCCCTATGTCCCTGTCACTTTCCCTGTCTCTCTGTCACTCTCCCTGTCCTTGCTGTCACTCTCCCTGAATTTTGTCTCATTCCATGTGGTATAATGTGAATTTCGGCTCATTCTGTGTGCTATAATGTGAATTTTGGCTCATTCTGTATTCTATAATGTGAATTTCGGCTCATACCGTGTGCTATAATGTGAATTTTGGCTCATACTGTATTCTATAGTGTGAATTTCGGCTCATACTGTGTGCTATAATGTGAATTTCGGCTCATACCGTGTGCTATAATGTTAATTTCGGCTACCGTGTGCTATAATGGGCGTTTTGGCTCATTCCGTGTGCTATAATGTGAATTTCAGCTCATACCGTGTGCTTTAATGTGAATTTTGGCTCATACCGTGTGCTATAATGTGAATTTCAGCTCATACCATGTGCTATAATGTGAATTTTGGCTTATACTTTGTAGTATAATGTGAATTTTGGTTCATACCGTGTGCTATAATGTGAATTTTGGCTCATACCGTATGCTATAATGTGAATTTCGGCTCATACCGTGTGCTATAATGTGAATTTTGGCTCATACTTTGTGGTATAATGTGAAAGGGGCACCAGTATAAGGGGTCCTACTATTGTGGTGCATAATGTGTATAAGGGGTATGTAGTGTGGTAAACTACACTAAAGGACATGCCCCCTTTTGAGTGGCTATGCCCCCTTTCCCGAAGAGATATATATGTACATATGTATATATATATATATATATATATATATATATATGAAACTTGTGTGGCCGACACTCCTTGTTTAAATTCTTTTTAAGAAGTGCTTGGAGTGCCAGATTATATATAGACACACAAACAAACACACACACACACACAGTGTGATACGGAAGGAGGTCCATGGGGGTGACACCATAAGTTGCCATACCGGGTGACACCAACCCTAGTGACGCCTCTGGTATTATGTCAGGGTTCAGGGAATTAAGGTGTGTAGTCACCTTCTTAGCAAAACAGCTGAATTTAGCCCCGCTACATAGCAAGAACGGAAGCAGATATGTTTGGAACTGCTAGTGGTAGGGAGGGGGTGTGGGGGGGGGGGCTAGAATGTGCGGGGTTGGATATATCCAATACCACTCTTGTGAAGGCATTTAGTGGGTAATAAATAAAGTGGAGCCGTCGTCCTGTCCCAGTAAGTTGGACGATGCAGCCCCAAAAGATCTAGGCCATCCACTGGTGATATAGCTACCTTTGGATAAATGGCACTAGATAAATAGCTGCCTTTAAGATAAATAGCACTACCAGTATTGTAATGCAGAAATTATATCTTATAAACAGGTAGTACTATATAACAAAATCACCAGGTGTCACTAGTACCTCGGGTTTACAGGGATTGTGTCTGTGAAACACGTATTAGAGGAATGTTTTAGGCCAATCAGACTAGGCAAAACTGTATAAGTGCAAATTGTCTGCCAATTCTTGTGATCACAGATAATAAACTGAACATGTGATGGATTATATCGGTTTAAATCCGGGTGCCCCAGGCTCAATAATATATGAAAGTTGTGCACACTAGTGGATCACTAAGCAATACTTAAATTTGTCTAGTTTCCAACGTTTGGGAGCAAATGATTGATTCTTATTTGCTCTCATTCATTACCAGATTCCAACCAGCCAGATCTAGCAGATGATCTGCCAAATAATTGTGTAGTATACGACTAGCATTAGAGATGTCTCTTGTTGCGAGTTCTAAATATCTTAAACTGTCTCAAAATCTTCCTGTAATAAAACAGAGTTAACAGACAGCATGTAGCGATTAACCATTTAACTACACACCAACAATGGCCACATAGAAGAGGGGTGTATCTACATTACAAAGGGGGTGTCTGATTTTGATGTCTTGATGTCTCTGAACTCGTGGCAGGGGTACTGGCACTTGGAGTTGTGTTATGATGGAGGCTTGGTGGTTTGATGTAGTTTCTGCTCATAGGAGGTGTGAAGGACTTTCAAATCAGCGGAGAACAATCAGAACAAGCAACAGGTAGTTGGCTGAACTCAGGACAGGGCGCGGAGTCTTAACCCACCAGTGGTCTTCTCCAGGGAACCCTGCAAGAAAGGTTCATTATCTCAGTACATTAGGTGAATTGTCTTAAAAGCCAATATAAAAGAAAACATTTTTAGATAAATAATGGAGCAGGAAAATAAATTGCTGAGCTTAGTGGAAATGGAAGTCTATCCCTGTGAACCCATGTGTGTATTAATTGTCAATACATGTCATTGGTTTTTAAATGTAAGTACAGATGTGTCCACATACATGTGTGTCTATCCTGAAATTGCACCAAATAGCATTCTTAGATATTGTAGTTACAGACTTGCGACAAAGCTGTGCCATGGCCACATGTGAGATGGGTCATGCCATGCAGTACTCAGCTCATTTGCTGGGTGACCAGTGTGCCGCTCATGGAAACTACAGTACAGTATAGCAGTGAGTTGGGTACAAAATCCCGGTAGTCAGGTTCCCGACAGAAGACCGACAGCGTAATCCCTATGGTCAGAATCCTGATACAGAGTACATAACGGACACATGTTGCTGCCAACACGTTTCAATATACTGAGTAGCTTTCTCAAGGCCCCTGTGTATTCTACTCATTTATACGTATCAAACTTGCAATGCCTAATGCTATGTTATATTGATGTGTGTAATAGGAACAGTGTAGTCAGCAGGGCTGCCAAGAGAAATCTCAGGCTTCGGAACAACAACTACCTGGCTCACCCCCCTTTGGTGGGGGTGTGACCACAGCATGCTGGGGGCATGCCCCACCCCTTTGGGGGCATGTCTAGCACATATGAAAAACACCCACTCACAGTAGCATGGCATGCCTCCAGCAGCTGGAACAAAAGTATTCACTATTAGAATGGAGGAACAGCCCCTTAAAAGCTGCATTTCTAGCTGGATGTATTTAAATGTTATAATAGCGAACAGTGTAGGAGGCTACTTCCTCAAAATGTGGAAAAGATAATGTTCATCAAAATTAACTAGAAACTCCATGAGGAAAACCTTTCCCGGCATTTACGTCAAAGTACAGAGACTTCTGTAATGGTGAATTCCAGTGGGGATGAATTAATATTGTGTGAGAAATAAAAATAATCACTGTGCTGGTTAATTTATAGCAGCTCTGCTTAAATAAAAGGTATATAATAATTAAAGATTGGGGACACTTGGTATAGAGGGTATATGAAATATGTATATATGTGTTGCGTTATTCCAATTGTTAGAAACTTTTGCGCTATATTATAAATTTATATGATATGGCTGACAAAAATAACAGACTCCTATTGAATTAAAAATATTGAATAATATATGAATAATCACAAATCATAAAACAAGACCGGTCTTAGTAGTTTAAACATCTAAGATGACAAGTATATATACTTTCCAATAAAAGGAGGTGGACTTAAGCATATTCTGTGCACAGAGGTGTAAAAACTAGCTCTATAGCTAAATGACTTAATTTACAAAGTCAAAAAAATAGATCAAGTGTAGCTGCTGGTAGAACCCGTATAATAAATGTTTCCAATAGACAGTCACTTTGTATCAAAGTTCCTTTGAATGTAATAATCCAACATAGGTCAGTAAAATGAATGAGAGCCGTTTTCAACCGGAATCTTACGTGAGGTGTGAGCAATTCAGAAGCTGAATTGTTGGACCCCAGCTGGAGTTAGACCCGTAGTACATACCGGCCGCAGCATTCATCTGCTGGTTGTTTATTCTTGAGTGGAGAGGAGCCGCTCACCGGTGCCCGCAAACGGCACGTAGAGGTGGAGACCTGTGGAGCATTCAGACCGAGCAGGACAGGTTGTAGCAGGCGCCAGTGCAGGTGCCGTTTTCCCCGCAGCTAGAAGCCAGGGTGGTGGACGTCGGGATGTACTCCTGCTGATACTACTTGCTCACACCTCACGTAAGATTCCGGTTGAAAACGGCTCTCATTCATTTTACTGACCTATGTTGGATTATTACATTCAAAGGAACTTTGATACAAAGTGACTGTCTATTGGAAACATTTATTATACGGGTTCTACCAGCAGCTACACTTGATCTATTTTTTTGACTTTGTAAATTAAGTCATTTAGCTATAGAGCTAGTTTTTACACCTCTGTGCACAGAATATGCTTAAGTCCACCTCCTTTTATTGGAAAGTATATATACTTGTCATCTTAGATGTTTAAACTACTAAGACCAGTCTTGTTTTATGATTTGTGATTATTCATATATTATTAAATATTTTTAATTCAATAGGAGTCTGTTATTTTTGTCAGCCATATCATATAAATTTATAATATAGCGCAAAAGTTTCTAACAATTGGAGTTTTGTGGTTAATTGCACTTGGGTGGCCCAGTGCAATTTGATTGACCTGCTAACCCCAGGTCATTAACTTTTTGCAGCTGATTGTTATTATATCCAAAAGGGTTTTTTATAGCATTTGATATTAGCGCCTGATAAAAAAGTTTTTTTTATGTGTTGCGTTATTACCTTTTAAAAAAGGGTGGGTTAAAAGTAATGTTTTACAGTCATTTTTTTTTATACTTGGACGAGTCCATGATAACACCGTTGCCAGGGTTCCTATACGAGCTGGCTTTGGGAGCCGCACAGATACAGAGTAACTTTGGATGCTGGTACTAGCTGTCCCTATCACTACTTGCCTTGCTCCTTGTCAGTCTCTGCCTCTTCTCCAGATGCTCCCTTGCAGTGCTCAGCCGTGCTTGTGTCTGTCGGCGCTTTGCCTGTGACATCACTAGTATTAGTCTCCGTCTCAGCATACACTGTTCACTGAGTCAGAATAGCCCATTAGCTGGTATTGTGGCTGGCGGCATTCTCAGTCTTCGGGATCCTGGCATCGGTATGTTGCCCACCAGGATCAAGTACGCCGGTCACATAACTGCTTCCCATATATCTGGATAGAGATATATAATTTTAACACTAATGGAAGGACATATTTAATTATTTTATACAAATGTCTACATTTTTCAGCAGCAACCTTTAGGCCAGGCACCACACTGTCTGTCACTCACTTACATACTCAGTGAAGAGCAGAGAGTCAGTGGCTCTTATCACTAACACAGTTCCAGAGTCATGACTGGGAGACCTGCCCTGCTGCCCCTGAATCTTCTGATGGAGTTGTGAGTCTGTATGACTAGCTGCGCCACAACTCTTGAGGATCCACGCAGCCAGGCTAGTCAGCATGCCTTTGCTCATCCCTCCAGGCTCCTCCCAATCCCCGCTTGCCACCTGCTGAAGACGGAGATCACCTGGAGGATGGAGCTATCTGCAGAAGGACAGAGAGTGCAAAGCCCTGCTGCAGCTAGACCGTACCTACCCAACCCCCCCTTTCACACTGCAGCCGGCATACAGCCACCCACCAGCGGGCTGCAACAGGTGCACTAAACGTTACTTAAAAGAATAATAATTGGGCTGCGCTCCAGCCCGGGCCCCCTGTCAGGCCTGAGTGAATAGTATTTCCCCCCCCCCCCAAACCCAGGGCCGTAACTACGTGTGTGCCAAGTGGGCTTGGCACACAGCGCAGTTGCCCTGAGGGCGCACGGCCAGCGGCATGTAATGTGTCAAATTGACGCATTACATGCCGCCTCTGCTGTGTGCGCCGTGCGCCGCGCTGTGGAGGGAGAAGAGGACCAGCGCCGGGCAGCGGAGAAGGAGGAGGAGGGAGGGGGAGCAGGGAGCCGCAGCAGCGCTATGTCATTGGTAGTAAGCGCCGCTGCAGCATCCCCCTCTCCTTCTGTATTGGCTGCCCGGCACTGCTGTGGATGCTGGGATGCTGTTCCTCCATCCCAGCATCCACAGCAGCGCCAGGCAGCCAATACAGAAGGAGAGGGGGATGCTGCAGCAGCGCTTACTACCAATGACATAGCGCTGCTGCGGCTCCCTGCTCCCCCTCCCTCCTCCTCCTTCTCACCTCACTGCCTGCACCGGGGGAGCTGCATGAGGAGCCTGACTGCCAGCAGGGAGATGGTAAGTATATCTTTCTTTCTCTCTCTCTCTCTCTCTCTCTCTCTCTCTCTCTCAGGGGGTCACCGTCTGCCGCAATGTGTAAAAAGGGAGATGGCTGCCGCAATGTGTAAAAAGGGGGACTGGCTGTAAAAAGGGGGACTGGCTGCCGCAATGTGTAAATAGGGGGCCTGGCTGCCGCAATGTGTAAAAAGGGGGCCTGGCTGCCGCAATGTGTAAAAAGGGGGACTGGCTGCCGCAATGTGTAAAGAGGGGGCCTGGCTGCCGCAATGTGTAAAAAGGGGGACTGGCTGTAAAAAGGGGGACTGGCTGTCGCAATGTGTAAATAGGGGGCCTGGCTGCCGCAATGTGTAAAAAGGGGGCCTGGCTGCCGCAATGTGTAAAAAGAGGGACTGGCTGCCGCAATGTGTAAAGAGGGGGCCTGGCTGCCGCAATGTGTAAAAAGGGGTACTGGCTGTAAAAAGGGGGACTGGCTGCCGCAATGTGTAAATAGGGGGCCTGGCTGCCGCAATATGTAAAGAGGGGGCCTGGCTGCCGCAATGTGTAAAAAGGGGGACTGGCTGCCGCAATGTGTAAAAAGGGGGACTGGCTGCCGCAATGTGTAAAGAGGGGGCCTGGCTGCCGCAATGTGTAAGAAGGGGGACTGGCTGTAAAAAGGGGGACTGGCTGCCGCAATGTGTAAATAGGGGGCCTGGCTGCCGCAATGTGTAAAAAGGGGGCCTGGCTGCCGCAATGTGTAAAAAGGGGGACTGGCTGCCGCAATGTGTAAAAAGGGGGCCTGGCTACCGCAATGTGTAAAGAGGGGGCCTGGCTGCCGCAATGTGTAAAAAGGGGGACTGGCTGCCTCAATGTGTAAAAAGGGGGCCTGGCTACCGCAATGTGTAAAGAGGGGGCCTGGCTGCCGCAATGTGTAAAAAGGGGGACTGGCTGCCGCAATGTGTAAAAAGGGGGCCTGGCTGCCGCAATGTGTAAAAAGGGGGCCTGGCTGCCGCAATGTGTAAAAAGGGGGCCTGGCTGCCGCAATGTGTAAAAAGGGGGACTGGCTGCCGCAATGTGTAAAAAGGGGGACTGTCTGCTGTAATGTGTAAAAAGGGGGACGCTGTCTGCTGTAATGTATAAAAGGGGCTCTACCTGGTGTAGTGGCGCTACTGTGCAGCGTAATTTGAATAATGTAGACTACTGTGCACCGTAGTATGAATTGCTATTATTTTGTGGCCACGCCCCTTCCCCATGAAGTCACGCCCCTATAAAAATTTTGCGCGCCTGCGGCGCGCACTGCCTCTGTCTTGCATAGGGGGGGCGCCACTGTCGTTTCTTGCACACAGCGCTAAAATGCCTAGTTACGGCACTGCCCAAACCCACTTGGTGCCACTGACAGTCAGTACTAGAAACAGGGCATTCAGCAGACAGGACCCCTGTGAGTTACGATACAGATATCACAGATATGGGAGAGATCAGACCCTGCTGCTGCATATCTGTTTAGTTATAGGAGTACACTCCACCCTACTTTAATTAGTCTGAAGTAATCTGAATAGTTGAAAAAGCAGAAGGCAGCAGTGACTTGCGGTGAGGTGCTGTGGGGTGAGGCAGAGCCTTTCCTGTTATACTAATGTATACACCAGAGTTTTGAATACATGAAGTAAATTAAAAATACAAAGAATATATTAGAATTATCTTTGTGGTATTATTTTAATCATTCTTATAATTAGAATTCTGGAGTAAAAAGACTATGGCAGGGGAGGGACTGGCTATCTTTTCCGCACATCTCTGATCAAAACTCACCAAATTCCCAGCCGCAACTGCGTATAATGCCCACATGAACCCTTTTGCTTATATATTGTGCAGTATGTAAATATGGCTCTGGTACTAGCCAGTGCCTCCTGAGCCATTTAGCTCACTGCACATCCCTGGAAGGAAGCTAATATATGATACAGTGACATATAACTGTGTCATCAGAACCCATGAATTGCAAAAAAACCTCACTATGGGGGTCATTCTGACCCGTTCACATGCAGCAATTTGTCGCTGCGGTGCGAACGGGTCCGGAATGCGCATGCACGGTGGCCGCAGTGTGCGGGCGCGACGGTGCCCGGCGATAGGTGTCGCCGAGTTATGTTGCGTCCTACGAAGGAAGCGGTTTCAGAGCCGACCGCAAAGAAGATTGACAGAAAGAAGGCGTACCTGGGCGGATCCGGACCGTTGAAGACCGTTTTCGGGGAGTGGAGAAGAAAACGCAGGTGTGTCCAGCAGAACGGAGGGCAGATGTCTGATGTTAAAGCTGGCCCCAGCATCACAGAGATCGTCGCACAGGGTAAGTATGTCCAGGCCTAGTCTACTTTTGCTTGAAATTTTTTTAGCTTAGCAGGGCAGCACGAGCTTTCGCAGCTCTGCTAAGCTAAAATACACTCCCCCATAAGCGTGGACTAGTTGATCGCAGCAGCAGCAAAAAGTTGCTGGCTGCGATCAACTCGGAATGACCACCTATGGGCCTAATTCTGAGTTGATTGCAGCAGCAAATTTGTTAGCAGTTGGGCAAAACCATGTGCACTGCAGGGGGGAGGGGGGGCAGATATAACATGTGCAGAGAGAGTTAGATTTGGGTGGGGTGTGTCCAAACTGAAATCTAAATTGCAGTGTAAAAATAAAGCAGCCAGTATTTACCCTGCACAGAAACAAAATAACCCACCCAAATCTAACTCTCTCTGCACATGTTATATCTGCCCCCCTGCAGTGCACATGGTTTTGCCCAACTGCTAACAGATTTGCTGCTGCAATCAACTCTGAATTACCCCCTTTATGGGAAGATCTGGGAATACTGAAAGACAATTGAATCATTAAAATATTGGCCCTCATTCCGAGTTGTTCGCTCGCAAGCTGCTTTTAACAGCATTGCACACGCTAAGCCGCCGCCTACTGGGAGTGAATCTTAGCTTAGCAAAATTGCGAACGAAAGATTCTCAAAATTGCGAATAGAAATTTCTTTGCAGTTTCTGAGTAGCTCGGGACTTACTCTGCCACTGCGATCAGTTCAGTCAGTTTCGTTCCTGGTTTGACGTCACAAACACACCCAGCGTTCGCCCAGACACTCCTCCGTTTCTCCAGCCACTCCCGCGTTTTTCCACACACTCCCATAAAACGGCCAGTTTCCGCCCAGAAGCACCCACTTCCTGTCAATCACATTACGATCACCAGAACGAAGAAAAAACCTTGTAATGCCGTGAGTAAAATACCAAACTTCTTAGCAAATTTACTTGGTGCAGTCGCAGTGCGAACATTGCGCATGCGCAATTAGCGGAAAATCGCTGCGATGCGAAGAAAATTACCAAGCGAACAACTCGGAATGACCACCCTTATCATTTCAAAAGTGGATTTATTTCTGGCATTAACAAAATTACATTATCTCTCTCTCTCTCTCTCTCTCTCTCTCTCTCTCTCTCTCTCTCTCTCTCTCTCTCTCTCTCTGTCTCAGAACTTTAATACTGTCATATCATAAGGTATAAAGTTTCAGTTATTTGTAACTGAAATGTAGCTATTGTAGAACATTGTAGCTATTGAAAACATACAGAGTGAGACTACACTAGCTATAATGTGATGACATTGATAGCTTGAGCATCCGTGTCATAAAGAAATGTCCCTGCAAGACAGCAAGGGAACAGGAAGTAACCTCTTTGTGGGGGCACTCTTATGTAAATACTTTTATTTGTTTATTATTTAAAACTTAACTTTTCTTAAGTATATTTTAAGATAAATTGTAGGTACCCAAGTTATTTGTTCCTTATAGGTCAAACAACCTAAAATAGCAAAAATAATTTATTTCCAAATATCTATCAGCATCTTGAAAAATCTACCAGCAGAAATACTGTAGCCTGATAAATATCTCTAATAAGAAAATGCTGACTAAGATAGAAAAAAGACTTCTAGACAACCACCAGCGGTCCACAAGGGGGTGAAAATATTTTATACAACTATATATATATATATATATATATATATATAATATATATATGTAAATATTTCCACCCCCAGACATGGGCTGCATCCAAGGCCCACTGCTCTGCCAATAAAACCACCTTTCCCCTGCAGGCTGCAGCTACCTAGAGTATGTAGGGGGGCCCTTCCTGGCCAGCTCCAAGTCCCGGCTGCTGGTGCCGTGATTCGTGGGTAGTTAGGGGGCGGACCCTTATTTCGTGAAGTGCCCGTACCATCAGACACCTCTGCTGTGTTCTGGACAGACAAGTAATGTATCTCCAGCTCGTTCCTGTTTTCTCAACCTCTCACCCCTCTATCTCTCTCTCTCCCTCCCTGACACTGTCTCTCTCTCTCTCTCTCTGACACTCTCTCCCTCACTGTTACTGCCCCCACTCTATATCTCTCTCTGACACGGTCTCTCTCCCCCTATTTCTCCATGACACTATCACTCTCTCTCCTTCTATGACACTGTCTCTCTCTGCCTAACACTGTCTCTTTCTCACTCTCTCTGACACTGTCTATCTCTTTCTCTCCCTGACAATTGCTCTCTCCCTCCCTGACACCCGCTTTCGCATTCTCTCTCTCCCGCTCTTTTTCTCCCCTACACTCTCACTCTCTTTTGGTCCCCTCTCTTTCTCTCTCCTTCCCTCCCTGACCCTCTTGCTCTCCCCTCCCTTTCTCTCTTCCTCCCTGATGCTCTACCCCTGCCTCTTTCTTGTTAATGTCTTTCTTTTTCCCATTCCATCTTTTTCCATGAAACTCGATATCCTTCTCTTTCTTGCTCCTCTCTCTTTCTCCCTCTCTCCTCCCAACACCCGCTGTATGTGTGTCTTTTTCTCTCCTGCTACTCCCATAAGGGGCATTGTTGTGACAATGTCGGAGGAGTTTTCAAGATTTTGCTATGGGGCCCCCAAAGTTCTAGTTACACCCCTGGGAACAGAGGTTATATTATATCAATTTGTGTTCTCTGATTAATTAAAAACAAAGAGGTCATAGGAAAGTGATTTTAATGTTTGACACATAGGGGGCGATTCAGTTGTGGTGCACGCCCCCTCTGGGAGTCTATCAGATCTATTTTATTATTGCTACAATCAGACAGCTCCAGAATTAGCCACGCAAATTGGCTAAACCCATCTAAAGTTCTTGATTGGGCATCTTAAAGTCCAGGTTTGGGTGCTTTGGGCATCCAAACTACGGACTTTTCACACATTTTTATTCACACCTCTGGAGGTTGTGACAAAAAAATGTGTGTGCCACTGCTAATGGTTTGGAGAAACAATTGAATAGCATCAATAGATGTCTATTCATATAGACGCCCAAGACGGTGAATGTGCCGCAACTGAAATGCCCCCATTGAGTTAAATGCATCACTGAATTTAAAAAAACATCTAATTTCCAACTGTCAATTTTACATACAAGTATATATCTATCTTAAGATCATGGTGCGAATGTGATACTGTTACTATACATGTGATAAGAATTCTATAGCTTCACAAATAACTTTTATGCCAAATACTTTGACTCTTCACAGCTTAGTATTGTGAAGATTATTGCACCCACCAAGAGAGATCTGTGCACTTAAATAGTGTATCAAAACTTCCTAATATACAGAATCTTGCCCTGATAGCTGACTCCCTATTACCAGGGCTGCCATCAGAAAATGTGAGGCCCGGGACCAACAAAATAGGCAGCCCCCCAAAATTATATATATATATATATATATATATATATATATAAAAGAAATGGAGAGAAAGAGCGCCGGATAGTATATGATTTTAAATAAAAGTGCTTACTGGATGTGACAATAATATAAACCACATCTTATCTGCTTGTTTTTTTTTACAAACTCTTGAAGCATTCATGCATCATTGGAATCATGGCATATGGAGTAAAAGACAAGAAAAAAAAGGAAACAACATAGTGTGTACCAGCTTAAAAATGCAATAAACTCTTAATGTGCATTTTCACCAAACTTTTTAAGGAACAAGCTATTCCCATTTAAATAAGCAACATCAGTGGTTAAAAATAAAACACAATGGTTTAATTAGATACTGACATAAAAAATGTCTGGATTACACACGTACAAGATTCAAAACATAAAAGGCTTATCTGTCCATAAAAGGAGATATTAGGAAACAGTCCCAACGCGTTTTGTCCACAGATGTCTGGACTTTATCAAGGGGATGAACAGACTGAGCCTGGAGACTCTATTTATACCTGTCTAGCAATCAAGGGTGGAAGTTGCATTCAAATTCACTTCCTGCGACATCATATCCTGTGATTAAACATCAGGTTTAAGGGATACAATTTCAGACTAGTTATAATGGAAAAGGTAAACATATATCATAATATTCAAAAGAGATAAGAAAAACCACTAAGGTTAGAGCAAAGGGCAATATTTAGAAACTATCAGAACACACACACACACACACACACACATATATATATATATATATATATACAGGTTGAGTATCCCATATCCAAATATTCTGAAATACGGAATATTCCGAAATACGGAATTTTTTGAGTGAGAGTGAGATAGTGAAACCTTTGTTTTCTGTGGCTCAATGTATACAAACTTTATTTAATACACAAAGTTATTAAAAATACTGTATTAAATGACCTTCAGGCTGTGTATATTAGTTGTATATGAAACATAAAAAAAATTGTGTGAATGTACACACACTTTGTTTAATGCACAAAATTATTAAAAATATTGGCTAAAATGACCTTCAGGCTATGTGTATAAGGTGTATATGAAACATAAATGCATTCTGTGCTTAGACTTAGGTCCCATCGCCATTATATCTCATTATGGTATGCAATTATTCCAAAATACGGAAAAATCCGATATCCAAAATAATCCTGGTCCCAAGCATTTTGGATAAGGGATACTCAACCTGTATGTATATATATATATATATATATATATATATAAAAAGAGAAAATTAAGACCCCTTAATTGCGCAATTATCTGATAGCTCAAACCACTGAGAGGTACCCCCTGTCAGAAGGAGTACTGCACATAGAATGGACAATGGTAGTATTCCCCTTTTTTCCATACTACGTTCTAATAACCTTTCTTGGGTCAATGTCTGATCCTTACTATTTAGGGTTTGTTTCCTTACTTTTAGAGCACCTTTCTTTCTTTTGGGATAAGAATTTTAACTCATATCATCTTTTGGTCAGATTTATATAAGATTTATACACATATCCTGATGTTTGAAATTAAATCTTGGGTATTTTTTTGGGGCAATTTAAGTAGGAAAAGGCTGTATGTATAATATTCATTCAATAATTTAGGAAATTAATCACTGGATTGAGGGTTATGGGATTATGTGTTCTGTTTAAAAGTCTTGTAAATGGGGGATCATGCTGATGTAGATTGTTACTTAGTTTTGATATTATAACCACTCATCAAGTTCATGGTAATTATACGATCCCATTAATGTATTGAGTAAATTATGGATTTTTCTTACACATATTTATTATTTATGGTTTATGTTTATTTATACATCATCTTTGTAGTAGGATTCACTCACTAGCCTGCACAAATCACTGTTATTTACATCTTTTTGACACCCAATAGTGTGGGTAGATCCGAGTTTGGATTTATTACCTTTAGGGTGGAAATAACGTTATGATGGGCAATTGAGAATGGGTTGATCGATGGATCTATGCCCTAACACTGCCAATTCACGTTTCAGCGGGAATAATCGTAATTAAAAAAGGGGTTGGTTAGTTCTTTAGGAGTATTAATATATTCACTAATTAGTACACTAATTAATAAATTAATCACTGACTAAAATGACTCTAATTCCCGTAGATGAGGTATGGGACTAATGGATTTTTTTCAATTTTTTAAAGTTTTTTTAAGTGTATAATTGGCCACATTCACACTTAACGATTATAGGTGTGATTAATGCACCACACTAAATAAACATAATATATTATTAGTAATAGGCTCTGATTATGGATAAAAAAAATTTTAGGAAGTCGAGCACAGCTTATTATCACTTTATTATTATAATTATTATATAGCCCATTTGGGTACATGAAAAATAGCTAATACGGTTAATATTTGTAAATTGATAGGGTTTGGTATAGGGTGTTACCCAGTAATATCAGTGACACTGTTGGAGTTATTTGAAATTATGATGTCAGTAGATTATATTAGGGACATTAATACATGTGTATTAGATACCATGAGACGCATCACCGGCGTCCGTGGAACGCATGATGCTTTTCCGCCGGAACCGTAAGTTACGGCTGTGGAACGCATACCGCTCGACAGGAGTGGAACGCAATGATGCATTCCTTGGCTTGTCTGAAGCGGAATGTACAGTGGACACAGTCTGTGGGGCATCGTTAGTGACTTTTCTGGATGATGCATGTCCCCAATGGATTGCTCTACAAGTTATGAGATCCATTAAAGTTTTTTATTAACGTATGACGCACTTCTGCCAGAACCGGAAGTTACGGCTGTGGAACGCATACCGCTCGATAGGAGTGGAATGCAACAATACATTTTTCAATTTATCTAGAGCGGAGTGTACAGTAAACACAATATATAAGGCATCATTTATGATTCTTCTAAATAATACACGTCCCCAATAGGTTGTTCTACAAGCTATGAGATCCATTAAAGTCTTTTTAGGCACTTTCAATTAACTTAATTGAGGGACCTAATTAACTTGACAGGAAATGATGTCAATCATACAGGGGGTATATATAGGACTAAAGAGTTCACTCTCACTTATAGCTGTGAGGTGGACCTTGAGATAACACGCCAGGTAAATACTTTATCCCATCCAGTCTTTTATTGATTTAGACATGTCACATTTCCAACTAAGACATCCCATTTTTATAGGGTTTGATCGGATAATATCTCCTGATTCCATCCGAATTGCCATTTGATACTTGTGAAATCCAAATAGGAGTTTCTGGTAGGTGAGCTTGATTTCTAACTAATCAATAGTGTTATTAGGATCTTTTTAAAATAATTTGATTGCTACATTTTTTAGTTAACGTTGTTGCTGTATTGGAGGTGGTCTATTGCAAGTATCCCTTTCTAATTTAGCACTTCACAATCCTATAGGGAATACACGGATGCACTATTGATGTATTTCGGCCAACACCCATAATTTGAAGGCCTGTTAGTTTCTACAGGTGAGCATATACTCATAAATGAGAGCACACACCCTAATTATGTTAGATATGTAGAAAAACCTGTATTCTATTATGGCCACATATGAACTGTCATAGTAGAATTTCTATCGGAGACAGTCTACCTTTTCAGCATGGTCCTTTATTAACTTCCATATGTATGTATATGTAGATATAATATGGACAGTGATGTTCGACTTTAACAAATTCATTATGTATGATTTTTTGTAATGGAGGCACATTTCAATAGTAGTGGGAGAATCTATTGAAAACTGATTAGTGGCATGTCTAATAAATGTTTAAGACTATACCAAACTCCTGATGAACATCATAATATTTGTTGAGTTATTGATGCCACCTATTGTATTTGTTAAGAATCATCACTAATAGAATGATGCCTCATGTTTAAGATGTTTTTTCATTCTAATGGGAGTACAATTCTAATTTGTAGGAATACACTCTCAGTGAATTCATGCTCTGTTTGTATTTCCTTTGGTGAACCCATTCTTTGGTATGTACAATTACTTTATTTAACCAATTTAATATTACTTGAACTAGATGCCATCCTCGGTCATTATACAAACTGTTCATTAATCTATGTGTACTGAACTGTATAGCTATATGGTACATGATAAAAAATTACATGACAAAAAACATAAGTGAATATTAGTATATTGGTCTTTAGATTTGGTATTTGAAGTTGACCTACTTAGTAGGGTTCTGATCCTTACTTTCAACTCCGTATGTTCCCTCCTCCTCCGATGTTCTCCTCATTTTTTCTTTGTATCCCCCCTTCTTTGCATTTTTATGTGATATATTTGTTTTTATATAAAGCAGGTAAAATAATATTAAATAATGAAGTGGTTTCATGAATTTGAAATACATGTGAATTAGGGATTAGTAAATGTATGTATTTGATGGGATACTATTTGATATATATGTATTTTTTTGAACCACCCAGATTTGCACCCCTGATGAAGTCCTAAGGGACGAAACGCGTTGGGTTTCAACGATTGTGCGTTTTCTTAAAACAGTGAACAGATCATACATACTTTCTCATGCTGAGGAATAAGTATTTCATAAAATGATTGAAAACATCATATAACAGATAATCAGAAATGAATGTATTGCTCAAGTGACATGTGTGATCTTGTGATTCATGTTATAAAATTATGTATGTAACATGTTTTTTAATAAATGATTTTATAATAATATAAGATATCTGTGGTGGTAAAAGCTCCCCAAGAGAACCTTTGTTTTTGTCCATTCTATGTGCAGTACTCCTTCTGACAGGGGGTACCTCTCAGTGGTTTGAGCTATCAGATAATTGCGCAATTAAGGGGTCTTAATTTTCTCTTTTTTATCTAGTATTTCTGTCAGTAAGATCCATTTCTGCTGCTTTGTGTTTATATCTAAAAAGCAATGCCTGTTTTTAATGATAGATCCAAGAGATCTTTAAAAGTGAGGAACATTTTTGAGGAGGAGGAGCAAGTGTTTCAAACAGACGATGATGATTACTACGGCTATTTAAATCTAGTTGAGAAATTAGCCGTGAAAGAGTTGAAAAACTGGTATGACATCGTGACTTTGGAGAAATATCTTGAAGTAGGGAGAATCCCTAGAGGCCTACTGGTACATAAGACCCCCACCATAGGGGAGGGGGGGGGGGGGGGGTAATGAGGATTTCATTACTAATTGGAATACCATTTTAGATGATTGTTCGGTGAAGCTTATCACCCTCATTATTTCCGAAAGAAAAAAAGAACTGAGTCGCATAGAGGATGAAATAAAAAAGGTAGAATTACAGGCAACCAAATTTGATGATAGTGAAGAATTTAAACGTGATGTCTTAGATCTGCATTACAAACTAGACTCCGTTGAAGAAGAAATAATAGCACGTAAACAAAAGAAATTCATCAGAGATAAAAATGATTACGTCTCTGGTCAAATACACCATTTGCCCATAAAAGAGACGAAATTTGAAGAGAGGAATCAAGTACCTGCAGCCAGAAACCCTCGACAGGATAGAATGCAACAGGGAGGCTATAGAAACCAGAGATTTTATGCTGGAGATAAACAGGGTCAATATAGACCTAGAAATACATACAGGTCCCCCTACCCAAACCATAGATACCATCAGAGAGATTTCAGGAATGGTTACCCTCCCTATCAGGAACATCAGAGAAATCGGTATATGTCCAATGAATATCATGATTCTTCCTATAGGAGTAGATATGTGAGCTTTAGATCACCAACCCCGAAAGGAGTCAGAAAGGGCATTTTTTAGAAGAAAGACGGGGTTACAGATTTCCCTGTATACAGCAACAAAAAGAGGAACTCCACACAAGGTTGGACTCACCGCAGGGTATCAAGAGAGGTCACAACGGTGGAAACGAGGATGTAGAGGTGGACGAAAGAAGCCCCAAAAAAAGGAGGTCATTGTTCAATCAAGACAAACCCCGTCCGGGATCGTTAATATTACAGAGAGACAATTATCATCAGCGGAAAGTTCCCTACTAGAGAAGGGTCTTAAATTCGCCCCTGACTTACATGTAAATAAATTCAATTTATTTATTGATCTTAATAAATACATCCGTAAATTAACTATTCAAAGGCATTTTCTTAAAAATCCTCCTGTAAATTCAATCAATGACAAAACTCCACTAGTTAAATTACCATCTAAATACTATCCGGTGGAGTCCAGAGGAAGCAATTTGGACATCTTTTATGAGTCCGTGAGGGAAGATTTCAAGAAAATCAAACTAAAAAGTGACAAATATGGAACAAACTTGAATTCCCAAGAGAAGGGGGCCCTCAAGTCTCTTAGTAAGGATACAGATATAGTGATTAAGGGGGCTGATAAAGGAGGGGTTGTGGTCCTCCAAACAAGAACTGCGTATTTGACTGAAGCATCAAAAATTCTCCTAGATGGACAGACTTATATAGAACTACCAGGGAACCCTACTGGACTGTACCAAGAAGAGCTCTGGCATTTATTATCAAAGGCCCTAAGAGAGAATTTAATTTGCAGGGAGGAATTTGACTATATGTATGTCAAACATCCCTTAGTCCCCAATTTCTACCATATCCCAAAAATCCACAAGAACAAAACTGCTCCACCGGGGAGACCTATAGTCACAGGGATTGATTCCCTGACTTCAAACCTGTCTCATTATTTAGACATCAGACTACAACCATATGTGATGGAAATGAAGTCGTACCTTAAAGACACCACTAGTGTCTTACAAAAATTGGAGACATTAGTCTGGATGGACGACTATTATTTGCTCACTATAGATATACAAGATTTGTATTCCTCAATACCACATAATAAAGGTCTAGAGACCATCAAGCTTGTACTTTCTAAAGACTCGAAACTACTTCCGAACGAGATTGCGTTCCTATTGGACAGCATCGCGTTCATCCTAAATCACAATTTTTTTGAGTTTAATGACAAATTCTATTTGCAAAAACAGGGCACGGCGATGGGGACTAAGTTTGCCCCATCGTACGCCAACCTGTATATGAAAGCATGGGAAGAGATCTATGTGTATGGCTCTGCATTTCAAGATAACATTATACTGTATCAAAGGTATATTGATGACCTTATTTTCATTTGGAAAGGAAATGAGAGCAGCATTGACAACTTCATGCTATCCATACAATCCAATGAATTCAATTTGAAATTCACACACCTGAAAAATTCAAGAAGCATCGACTACCTTGATTTGACCTTAACAGGTCAATCAGGAGATAGGATAAAAACAAAAACCTTCTTCAAGGAAGTCGATGCAAACAGTTACATCCCGAAGACAAGTTGCCATTATCCAGCCTGGAAAAATAGCGTCCCTTATGCACAGTTCCTTCGTTTGAAACGAAATTGCACTAATTTAGAGGACTATTGGGAGCAGTCAACATTGATTCAGCAAAGGTTTATAGATAGGGGCTATAGTCTCGAGTCTATTGAAATAGAAAAACATAAAGCCTCTTTACAAAAAAGGGAGGTATTGTTACAGTCCAAAATCAAGACCTCGAACTATCAGCCATGTTCCAGACCTTTTGTAACACAGTTCAATCAGGAGAATCAATCTATCAGAAAAATCCTTGAACATCATTGGGGTATACTTTTAAGAGACCCTGTGCTGGGTCCATCTCTCCCCCCAAGACCCAATCTGATTTTTCAGAAGGCAACAAACCTTAAAATTATTGTAGCTCCTAGTAAAATTGTGAGACCTAAAAATTCCAGCATGAGCTCAGGATCTATCATACCCACTAAAGGGTGTTATCCTTGCTCCAGATGCATATGCTGCAAATATATGGATCGGAAATCCTTTAATATCAAATTGAAGACAGGAAGATGGTATAAATTAACCCATTTAGTTAACTGCAACACTGAGTACGTAGTATACAGGGTCACATGTGATTGCAACCTATCCTATGTGGGAAAGACAAAAAGACTTGCAAAAATTAGGATACAAGAGCACATGAGAAATGTGAAACATAAACTTCTATCGCACAGTCTCTCCAAACACTATGCTGATAAGCATAATTCAACTGTAACCAAGGACAACTTTACATTTACAATCTTGGAACACATACCAGTAGATCCAAGAGGTAGCAGCAGAGATTTAACCTTAGCAAAACGAGAAACATTCTGGATATACACACTTAACACCTTGGCCCCCAAGGGCTTGAATGAGGACATCGACATTGTCTCATTTTTGTAGTATTCCCCTTTTTTCCATACTACGTTCTAATAACCTTTCTTGGGTCAATGTCTGATACTTACTATTTAGGGTTTGTTTCCTTACTTTTTAGAGCACCTTTCTTTCTTTTGGGATAAGAATTTTGACTCATATCATCTTTTGGTCAGATTTATATAAGATTTATACACATATCCCGATGTTTGAAATTAAATCTTTGGTATTTTTTTTGGCAATTTAAGTAGGAAAAGGCTGTATGTATAATATTCATTCAATAATTTAGGAAATTAATCACTGGATTGAGGGTTATGGGATTATGTGTTCTGTTTAAAAGTCTTGTAAATGGGGGATCATGCTGATGTAGATTGTTACTTAGTTTTGATATTATAACCACTCATCAAGTTCATGGTAATTATACGATCCTATTGATGTATTGAGTAAATTATGGATTTTTCTTACACATATTTATTATTTATGGTTTATGTTTATTTATACATCATCTTTGTAGTAGGATTCACTCACTAGCCTGCACAAATCACTGTTATTTACATCTTTTTGACACCCAATAGTGTGGGTAGATCCGAGTTTGGATTTATTACCTTTAGGGTGGAAATAACGTTATGATGGGCAATTGAGAATGGGTTGATCGATGGATCTATGCCCTAACACTGCCAATTCACGTTTCAGCGGGAATAATCGTAATTAAAAAAGGGGTTGGTTAGTTCTTTAGGAGTATTAATATATTCACTAATTAGTACACTAATTAATAAATTAATCACTGACTAAAATGACTCTAATTCCCGTAGATGAGGTATGGGACTAATGGATTTTTTTCAATTTTTGTAAGTTTTTTTAAGTGTATAATTGGCCACATTCACACTTAACGATTATAGGTGTGATTAATGCACCACACTAAATAAACATAATATATTATTAGTAATAGGCTCTGATTATGGATAAAAAAAAATTTAGGAAGTCGAGCACAGCTTATTATCACTTTATTATTATAATTATTATATAGCCCATTTGGGTACATGAAAAATAGCTAATACGGTTAATATTTGTAAATAGATAGGGTTTGGTATAGGGTGTTACCCAGTAATATCAGTGACACTGTTGGAGTTATTTGAAATTATGATGTCAGTAGATTATATTAGGGACATTAATACATGTGTATTAGATACCATGAGACGCATCACCGGCGTCCGTGGAACGCATGATGCTTTTCCGCCGGAACCGTAAGTTACGGCTGTGGAACGCATACCGCTCGACAGGAGTGGAACGCAATGATGCATTCCTTGGCTTGTCTGAAGCGGAATGTACAGTGGACACAGTGTGTGGGGCATCGTTAGTGACTTTTCTGGATGATGCATGTCCCCAATGGATTGCTCTACAAGTTATGAGATCCATTAAAGTTTTTTATTAA
This sequence comes from Pseudophryne corroboree, assembly GCF_028390025.1. NCBI lineage: Eukaryota > Metazoa > Chordata > Amphibia > Anura > Myobatrachidae > Pseudophryne > Pseudophryne corroboree. The sequence continues at coordinate 458,444,663 of NC_086448.1, read as the reverse complement.
CGTATGACGCACTTCTGCCAGAACCGGAAGTTACGGCTGTGGAACGCATACCGCTCGATAGGAGTGGAACGCAATAATACATTTTTCAATTTATCTAGAGCGGAGTGTACAGTAAACACAATATATAAGGCATCATTTATGATTCTTCTAAATAATACATGTCCCCAATAGGTTGTTCTACAAGCTATGAGATCCATTAAAGTCTTTTTAGGCACTTTCAATTAACTTAATTGAGGGACCTAATTAACTTGACAGGAAATGATGTGAATCATACAGGGGGTATATATAGGACTAAAGAGTTCACTCTCACTTATAGATGTGAGGTGGACCTTGAGATAACACGCCAGGTAAATACTTTATCCCATCCAGTCTTTTATTGATTTAGACATGTCACATTTCCAACTAAGACATCCCATTTTTATAGGGTTTGATCGGATAATATCTCCTGATTCCATCCGAATTGCCATTTGATACTTGTGAAATCCAAATAGGAGTTTCTGGTAGGTGAGCTTGATTTCTAACTAATCAATAGTGTTATTAGGATCTTTTTAAAATAATTTGATTGCTACATTTTTTAGTTTACGTTGTTGCTGTATTGGAGGTGGTCTATTGCAAGTATCCCTTTCTAATTAAGCACTTCACAATCCTATAGGGAATACACGGATGCACTATTGATGTATTTCGGCCAACACCCATAATTTGAAGGCCTGTTAGTTTCTACAGGTGAGCATATACTCATAAATGAGAGCACACACCCTAATTATGTTAGATATGTAGAAAAACCTGTATTCTATTATGGCCACATATGAACTGTCATAGTAGAATTTCTATCAGAAACAGTCTACCTTTTCAGTATGGTCCTTTATTAACTTCCATATGTATGTATATGTAGATATAATATGGACATTGATGTTCGACTTTAACAAATTCATTATGTATGATTTTTTGTAATGGAGGCACATTTCAATAGTAGTGGGAGAATCTATTGAAAACTGATTAGTGGCTTGTCTAATAAATGTTTAAGACTATACCAAACTCCTGATGAACATCATAATATTTGTTGAGTTATTGATGCCACCTATTGTATTTGTTAAGAATCATCACTAATAGAATGATGCCTCATGTTTAAGATGTTTTTTCATTCTAATGGGAGTACAATTCTAATTTGTAGGAATACACTCTCAGTGAATTCATGCTCTGTTTGTATTTCCTTTGGTGAACCCATTCTTTGGTATGTACAATTACTTTATTTAACCAATTTAATATTACTTGAACTAGATGCCATCCTCGGTCATTATACAAACTGTTCATTAATCTATGTGTACTGAACTGTATAGCTATATGGTACATGATAAAAAAAATTACATGACAAAAAACATAAGTGAATATTAGTATATTGGTCTTTAGATTTGGTATTTAAAGTTGACCTACTTAGTAGGGTTCTGATCCTTACTTTCAACTCCGTATGTTCCCTCCTCCTCCGATGTTCTCCTCATTTTTTCTTTGTATCCCCCCTTCTTTGCATTTTTATGTGATATATTTGTTTTTATATAAAGCAGGTAAAATAATATTAAATAATGAAGTGGTTTCATGAATTTGAAATACATGTGAATTAGGGATTAGTAAATGTATGTATTTGATGGGATACTATTTGATATATATGTATTTTTTTGAACCACCCAGATTTGCACCCCTGATGAAGTCCTAAGGGATGAAACGCGTTGGGTTTCAACGATTGTGCGTTTCCTTAAAACAGTGAACAGATCATACATACTTTCTCATGCTGAGGAATAAGTATTTCACCTAATGATTGAAAACATCATATAACAGATAATCAGAAATGAATGTATTGCTCAAGTGACATGTGTGATCTTGTGATTCATGTTATAAAATTATGTATGTAACATGTTTTTTAATAAATGATTTTATACTAATATAAGATATCTGTGGTGGTAAAAGCTCCCTAAGAGAACCTTTGTTTTTGTCCATATATCTATATATATATCTATATATATATCTATATATATATATATATATATATATATATATATAATAAAAGTAAGTAGATTTTTAAAAAAAAAATCCTATGCACATATGGAGCAATTCAAATTATGCCCCTAATACCATGTTATGCCCCCACAGTTATGCCCCACACAATAATGCCCTTGTCGCCATATTATGCCCACATATATAAATCCAGTACCTGCTTATTGTCAGTGGTTCTGCTTGTTATCAGGGGATCCCTCCCCCCAACCGCTGTGGGGACCACTGCTCACCCCTACCTGCTTTAAACTATTGAAAACATACCTCCCAAAATAACCACCACCTCAGAAGAGACAGTTATTAAAGATACAATTCTTTAATAACTGTCTCCTCTGAGGCAGTGGCCATTTTGGGAGGGATATTTTCAATAGATTGCTGCTGGTGGGCAGGGACCAATGGAGACGAATGGCGGTGGGGGTAAGGAGGCGGGCATGAGCAGCCCGAGGCCCTCCACTCTGTCAGAGAGGCTGGGCCTGGGCCCGGGACAACTGTGCCTCCAGTACCTCCCCCCCTCCCCGATGGTGGCCCTGCCTATTACTATGAGGAAAAGGGGAGAACTTGCACACTTGAGATGCTAATCAAAACTTCCTGATATACAGATTGTTGCTCTAGTATGAGCTAACCGCAGGATTATTATATAAAGACACAAAGTGCATATTGTCTGATTCCCAACTGTTACAAAAAGGGAACATTCAAATTTATAGGAAGGGATCTGTGCACTCTAGGTCTTATTTTCCTGATGTATATAACGTTTCTCATAATATGATATAATCACAGGAGTATTATACTTGTATGTAGTGCACATTAATATTTGAACCTTAACCTATTATTATTATAAGTATGGGATATCAAACAATTATCATATTAGTCAGACAGCTTTTTTTCATATATTCCTCCTGTAAGCCTCAGTTATATGAAGGACCCATATTTTCTGATGCTTACAGTATGCTTCATTATTGCACAAATATTTAAATCGTACATACATACTGTACAAGTAAGACAATTACAACATACTCACATATTAATATATTATTATTATTATTATTATTATTATTATTATTATTATTATTAAAGAAGTAAACAGTTGGACATCAGTTTTTAATCCATTCTTTATTTTTATTGCACTATTATATATGAATTTAAGTATCTACATTTTGCTTTTAACATATTTCGCTGTTTTAATATTTTAATGTGACACAATAAAAATGTTATTTTTAATAAAAGTTCACCTTGTAAAAAAAACAACAACAAAAAAACATTTTCCCCTTTCTTGGTGTGGCTGTAATCATTATTATTTTCACGTGCACTCTGTGCTCAGTAAGGTGGCATGCTGAATATGATCTTTCAGCAGTCACCGATGGGACACAGTCGCATGTTTACAACTGTGTCCTGAATGCACATTGCAGCAAGCCGCATGTACTGTATTTATCTTAGTTTGTGCATAATCTTACACTTACATGCCCTATGTGTTTTGGAAGGTAACTTAGTGCCCTCAGCATGCAAGATTATTTCTCTCTATGGGCGGGATGTACTAATGCACATCGCCGCCCAGCGCCACAATGCTGATCGCATATATACATACATATGTGATCAGAATTGCGGAGGACAGCTCTTTTGATGCGCTTCGACTGCCTGACTTTCAAGATTCTGCCCCGGGAATCAGTCTGCGCATGCGCAGGGTGACAGGGGCAGGCACGAGGCATGCTGTAAGGGATCCAATTGGATCACTCACACAGCGTTGCGGAGAGAAGCCCATAGGCTTCTATGGGGTATCACCAGCAAAAGCTGATGAACCCCGCTGCAGTGCTGACCTGCCGGCTGGGGGTTAGTACATTCCAAAAATGCAGTAACCAGGAGTTTACCGCATTTTCCATTTAGTACATCCCGCCCTATGTCCAGTGAAATGTTTTGCTACAGTAAAATACTAATATGTGGGTATATTACCAGAAATACCTTGAGTATATGGTAGCAACATACACTTGAGGAGTACCATGCATGCATGAACCACGTCATGTTCTACTACATAAGGAGTTCATTCTTAGGGCCGTCTTTTTGTATGGGCTCTTGCCCAAGGGCACCAGGAGTATAAGGGCCCTAGGCTGATAGCTGAGGTTCCTCTCTTTCCAGGGGTACCAGATTTTTGAAAATCGGCCCTAGGGAACCGGAGATATCCGACTTGAAAGCAGTGGTCCCCATCCAAGCTTGTTAATTTCTCTTCCCAGACAGATATCTCAGGTTCTATCTGACTTAGATTTTTTTCTGAGGGTATAATCCAAAAGTAGTGACTCTCCCCTTTTGGTGGACACTGGCATCTTGTCTCTACTCTGCCCAGAAACAGAGATATAAGTCTTCCAGCAGCTGGTCCCTGCTCCAGCTCCACACGCCTAATATGCAGTTTTAGATTTTCGTTGGTGAATTGTTCTGGCTCCTGAACTCTGATCCCCAAGTCCCCAGAATCTCATGAAAGGTGGGACTCTCTAGTTTTTTTTTTTTATCCTATTCAAAGCTAATAAATATATTTTCAGGAACTTGAGATATCTACAGTCATGCAAGCGGCCCTCCAACTGGAAAATGATAAATATTAAGCCCACTCCACTATCCACCCCTCCCCTACGTGTTAAACACCCCCTACCATCCTGGAAGTCATGTACCAGGACTTCTTCATTCAGCCCAATGCCCCCTCTACAGTTTAGTCCCATCTGTGCAGTAAAGGAGTAATTACCAGAAATTACTGCACCAGGTCCTACATGCTGAGCGGAAGATAGAACACCCCCTACCACCTGCGGGACATCAAAGCTGCTGCTGCTAGCACCCCCCACCCCTACAGGTGGAGGATGGGTAGGGGGGCCAGTGCATTGCTGTACCCAGGGGCCTACACTGCTGATAAGACGGCCCTGCGCATTCTCCCAATGCACTCAGATAATAAAGTATGTTATATGAATGTATACTTGCCACAACTCTTTATTTTGAACTATATTCAGTTGCTTTCTTACAACACAGATAGATGATTATGTTTTTAAACAGGCAATCAGAGCAGTGAATTACCATTTTTATTATTTGAACCAGTACAGTCCTGTAGGGGGTTGGGTATGTGTGAGCCATGTTCAGGAGACCACCGGTCACAATACCAATGATGGCACTTAGATGCCCGGTGGGGAGTGGGCGAGCACAATGAAGCCCCTTGCAGGCTTGCTGCACTCGCCACAGGTTCTATTCCCACTCTATGGGTGGACACTTACAAGTGGAACTAATCCCGTCAGGATAGTGAGGCTTCGGGATGGAGGTGCCGGGATTGTGACTGGCAGTCTCCTGACCGCTGGTCACGTCACTACATCCCCTCTTTACTTCTGCCATTGGCAGAAGTTCTCTTAACAGTCAGCAAAAGCTGAGTTTATACAATTAGTATTAACATATGTTCTATCAGTTTTAAAGGCATGGATTGAAACCTCATTCACTGGTTTTTAATGGGAAACTTACTACTACTGTACTTTCCAATCATTAATGACTACAGTAAGCATACACACTTACAAATTCTATGGAGCTGAAACAGGATATCTTATTCTCAGTATAGAGTATTCCGTGAACAATTCCTAAGCAAAGTTGCTCGAGCAAGAGCTGTAGAAGATAAAGAGAATGCCTTAGTAAAAACTTTTAATGTGGCTCCATTGGGTGCATTTCTAGGATTGTGATTTGCTGCCAGATGAATAATTGCAGACAACAGCTGTTCTGCAGTAAATTGAAACCATCTGCTTTTTACACAGGACTGCAAATGAGATGCTAAAACTTCAAACTAGAAATTAGATTTGTAGAGGTTAATATCACTGTTTCCAGAGGAAAAAATAAAATCAGTGTAATTAGGAGTGATAATTACCCTGTTGCTAGAATGTGTTAATAGTAGATTAGTTTGTGCTATGTTCTTGAGATAGTTGAAAAGCATCACAATGTTATTTAACAGAAAAGTAGAACCATAGTATTTATTCTCGACCTTTAGGTATTATGCCTTCATATACTGCACATTATGGGCGGAATTCAAATGTTTGAAAAGTCAGTTGGGTGTCCGTTTTTTCCTGTCTATTAAAATTCCCCCCTATGTGTGGCTCAGGAGTGGTCATCAGAGAGCACCCTCAAAAATGTGGTGTAAATGCAGCTTTTGTGCTATGCTTAGCACATGAAATCCACATTAAGATAAGATTTCAATAAGATCAATAAAGCCCAAGTGTTGATCGTCATTATACATAACCATTCTAAAATTGTATTTTAAAAAACGATAGTAACATTATTATACTCTTATTTTTCATTGCTTTTATACTCTTATGTGGATAGGTTGTCTCCTTTTAGTAATTGATTTGCTTCTGAGCAATGGTCATTCCATGAGGCTCATGTTACATTGCATGTTAATTTTTGAAGCTTAAATGCACCACACAAAAAAGAACAGAAGGTAGTTTGTTCACTGAAGGACTGGAGAACAGTACAATAATGAATGTGTGCAGACAACAGTGAAGCATGGATAAGGTTCCTTGCAAGTTTGGGGCTGCTTTTCAGAAAATGGAGTTGGGGATTTGGTCAAGAGTAATGGTGTCCTCAATGCTGAGAAATACAGGTAGGTACTTACTCAGCATGCAAAACCATCAGGGAGGCGTCTGATTGCTCCCTTTTTTTTCTGCAGCTGGACAGTGATCCCAAACATACAGTCAATGTCATTAAGAAGTATCTTCAGTGCAAAGAAGAACAAGAAGTCCTGGAAGTGATTATATGGCCCCACAGGGCCCTAAGCTCAACATCATGGAGTCTGTCTGGGATGACATAAAGACACAGAAGGATTTGAGTAAGCCTACATCCACAAAAGATCTGTGGTTAGTTATCCAATATGTTTGGAACAGCCTCCCTGCAAAGTTCTTTCAAAAACTGTGTGCAAAAGTTCTTAGAAGAATGTTTTGAAGGCAAAGGGTGGTAACACCAAATATTGATTTGATTTAGATTTCTCTTGCACGGTACTGTATATATGTGTATACAGGATAGATAGATAGATAGATAGATAGATAGATAGATAGATAGATAGATAGATAGATAGATAGATAGATAGATAGATAGAGATAGGTATGTAGAAATTGTGAGTGAAGAACTCCAATGCCTACTAGTGGTACATATAAGTGCAAGCAGTGTAAATAATTAAAACAAATGAAAACAAATTTGGCTTATCTTTGCAGCTTTTTCTCCAGAGCATTTGTTGGTCCATACATCAGGTATCGGAAGAGATGTATAAAAGCGAAATGTAAAAAGACCATTGTCCATATTCTTATACAATATGTGTATCCTTACTCATAAACAATTAGGTGTTACTTGTAGAGCAACCAAACCATGGTCTCTACACCCTTAGTATAAGATACTTGGAATTTATTTTTTATAGAACAAACACAATAAAATATAAAGCATAAAAAACATAGGAACTTCTGAATTTCTTCAGCAGACTATGGGCCTAATTCAGACCTGATCGCCTCAGCAAAATTGTTCTCTAATGGGCAAAACCACGTGCACTGCAAAGGGAACAGATATAACATGTGCACGGAGACTTAGATTTGGGTGGGGTATTTTGTTTGTGTGCAGGGTAAATACTGGCTGCTCTATTTTTACACTGCAATTTAGATTTCAAATTAAACACAACCCACCCATTTTCAGGTCTGAATTAGGCAGTATGTTCAGTAGCACACGTACATCAAATAATGATTAATAAAGCCAAATGTTGGAATCAGGAGGCACCAGGGTAAGCAGTTTTCCCAACACGTTTCATCTATGGTGTAGACTTGATTAAGTTAAAAATAAAAAAAGTAATGATGTTATTCTGCATTACTTAGATAAAAGCATGAGATGTAGTTAATATTTATTTATTAACAGCTTCTTATATAGCATAGCAAATTCCGTTGCACTTTATAATTGGAAACAACTTTGATAATACGAAACAACTGGAAAGAACAGTAATAAAACAAGATTGGGTTAAAAGAGACAGACATAAAGGCAGGAAGGCCCTGCTCACAAGCTTACAATCTATAGGGAAGTAGACATTGATATACAATTACAGGTGTAATCTATTGCATAATGGTCCACCAGATTGCAAAGGGTCTTGGTGGGCTGTTTTCAGGAAATGTTTGAAGGTTTTTGAGACTAGAGGAGAGTCTGAATGTGTATGGAAAGGCATTATACAGAGTGAGTGCAGCCTGAAGATACAGTAGTCCTGCATTCGTGAATGGGAGTAAATAATAAGTGTAGATGACAGATTTAGCTCTTGTGAAGAGCAAAGAGGTTGGGTTGGAAGATATTTTGAGATAAGCGAAGAGATGTATGTTGGTGTAGTATGGTTAATAGCCTTGTGTGTGAGAGAAAGTATTTTATATTGAATACAGTAGAATATAGGTAAACAATTGAGGGACTGACAGAGTGGATCCGCAGTTGATGAACATCTAGCGAGGTATAATAGCCTTGCAGCCAGAGCCGGCCTTAGCTATAGGCAGGCTAGGCATTTGCCTAGGGCATCCAAGCATGTCTAGGGGCATCCAAGCATGTCCCTGCAGTATCTCATGCTGAGAGAGACAGTCTGCAAACTAACTGTTACTTTCCAAATGTATTCAATCAGTACTTGTATACACTGCTGTTTACATTTATATAAAAAAAATGCACACTCTCCCTTAAAGTTCTTAAAACTCCCTCTGACATGCTTGAATGCCCCTGACTTGTGAGAACTCAGACAGACAGCAGAAGCCCAGTAACTGCAATGCCTGGACCTGTGACATTTTCACTGATTATATAAGGTTATGACTGGATGGCTCCTTATGATACCACATGTGTATTTGGAAGACTGCTTCACAGAAACCTGACATCACCTACAGAGCCGGCCCTAACCAATATGATGCCCTAGGCAAGATTTTGGCTGGTGCCCCCTAGCACCGCGGCTAGTTCTGCAGGACATGCCTGGCATGAGTCAGCTGGCAGCTTTGCTAACGTTGGGGCGCCTTTTGTTTATGAAAATGCGTCTTATTTGCATTACTATGTGGCTAGGATGTGCAAGCCGCTTTTGCTGATTAAAGTGATATGCAGTATGCTTATATTTTGTGTGTGACTGCGGCTGTATCTGCATACGAAATGCTACATTACAGTGATTTCCACAGAATATAGGCATGCCGCATATCATTTTAATCAGCAGAAGCTGCTGGTGCCCCTAAGCATACCAAATGCCCTAGGCATTTGCCTAGTTTGCCTATACCTAGGGCCGGCTCTGATCACCTATACTGCTTGTGCACATGGGGGAGGTGGACCCTGCCATCCTTTGTGTGTGTGTCCCTTATCCCTGTGCAAACCCCAGGTGTCTGCAGGGACATAACATGGGCAGTGTTCTCCTCACACTTTATTTTCTAGTCAGTCCATGCAGTAAAATTCCCCTGCCATTATGGCATACCCTGTGAGGTCACATCCCTTGTATGGGTGCCCCTTTAACGGGTGTGAGCGCAAGCATGCACCCACTAACAAAGCTAAATATTTATCTTATTAAATACACGTTAAAGGTTAAAGAACACAGTACGCAATTGGCGCAAAAAGTACCGCAAGGGTACTCCCTTAACTATACCTTAAGGAATGTACTTATACTGTAAACCTCTGTGTAGTGGTAGAGTGTAAATGCAACACAGTGTAACCTTATTAACTTCAAAGCTGTTTGAGCATCACCGACGCTCTGAGAGTACTTAACACTATAAGAAATACACAGATACCTGGGCTTAGGGTCTAACGCCTTATATATATATTATGAATGATATACTTGCAAAAGAATTAATACAAATACAAATCATACACTACAATATAACATAGACTACCTAACCAGATAACTACACAGGAAATACAATACAATACAATACTATTTAAGGGAAAATAAGAGAGAAAGAGGGGAAGAGAGAGAGAGAGAGAAATGGCTCATAATAACAAGAAGATCAATATGATTTCAGAGAAGCTTACACATGTGAGGAACAATCGCTGCGCAGTTATTCAATGCTGAGAATCTTTGTGGAGAAAATACTTGACCTTACCCATACTGGCTGTCCCTATATACAACACAACCCTACAATACCGCATGGGACAGAAGCTAGACTCCATTTTGAGAAAACTCCCATGAAGACTGCAACACATGGTTGAAAGGGGGAGGGGAAAATACCCGGCAGCAGCCATTTTAGATTTGCAGGTCCAAACACATGGCACTCTCTATTACACCACAATCACATAGCAGAAGACACAAGACTCCATTTTATTCCAAAATGTCCAAGCCTCAGAACAATGCATATGTTCTGATTTTACAATTCCAAACCATCTAAATCACCTGTTTTACAATTTCAATCCAACTTCCTAGAACCATCTTATTCACTTTCACATTCCAAACAACTTCAGTATCTCAATAACCAGAGCATATTCATCACAAGACCAGATCACAATGTAACCACACATCTCAGCCTGCCATTGCTACCAGCACATGTTCAAACGTAACTGCATGGTGGTATTTATGATTAACAAGATATATTATAACTAACCAGCACAATCTATTTTAAATCACCATAGGCAAACAAATACCACAAATACTATGCTACAGATTGTCTACTGTTCCAATTCATCACAGACTTCACAGTGTCACAACACAAACACCCAACAATCACACAACCAAGTTACAATATCCTATTTAATCCAGCACCATTGACCTTAAAGCAATCTATCTAGATTTCCTTATCTAGCCATGTGAATTCAATACTTAGCCTTTAGTTTGTAGGTCAGTCCTGGGGATGTAGCCTCCATGCTGCTGGGTGCCAGGTAGCTGTGTGAGTGAGTGAGTGAGCCCTGTGATCTCCAGTGGGTATATCATACCCTCATTCCAGCTCTGGGGGTGTGTCAACAACAAGATGTGTGTGTGTGTCCCTCACAGCATGTGAGCCAGCTGCATCAGTGGCCTTGGTTATGCAAAACAATGGGTGATGACCAACACATTCCTGTCTTGTGGGAAGCTATTGTTTGGCGAATACTATCTCACTGTCTACTCTCAGTTGAGACAATGACATCTCAGCAATCATTCTTCTGGAGACAAATCCTAACCCATTGGTAAACACAGGTGTTGGCCCTCCTCATTGAGTCTCAAAGCTCAGTGTAATTAAAGGCTATTGTACTCCGTCTGCGGGAAAGATACTGATTTGGAATACAATTAATCTTCAATTACTATTCCTGTGCTTACCTATGCATAACACCATGTGAAGCCCTCACAACATGCAAACTATTGTTTGGGGGATCTCTAAGGTCAAAGAGCCATTTGAGACCCACTGATACCTGTTGGACTCAGGGGGATATTAACTTATAAAATACATTATATGGTTGAATTATGTAACGATTGAGTCGCACGCTGGGCACACAGAAACTCTACCGTAAATACGCATACCGTGCGCCTGCGGGTGCCCGCGACTGTGAGTATGCGCACGTACGGGAGAGCGTACGCATGCGCAGCACGGACCTGTATGAGGTGCAAATATGGCAGTGTGTATAGAGATATTTTTCTGACTTTGACAGTCCACCCTTTGGCAGTCAATAATAACTGCCACTTCCTAAAACATTTCAAAAGGAGAAAAATATATGTCAAGTGTAAATACATTTCCATGGTTGGGTTGGGGAGGAGAAAGAGAAGGTGTGAAAAGGGTATGACCTAGTGAGATAGCAAAAGCATGTGTGTATGAATCCATGTTTGGGGGGTCATGTATCATCGTGCCGTACGTGTTTTAAATCAAGCTTCGAGGTATTGCGAAGTATACATTTGAATTCCTTCTTATCCCGTGGTACGGGTCTGTGGATGGGCTGTCAAACTTTACCGAGCTCTTTTTGGCTGTGGTTGTAACAAAATGGGGGAGCACATTTTAGTTGATGATACATGAATGGGGGAATATGTGATTGCTGATATCTGTGCCTGTATTCCCTATCGACTATGTGTATAATTACCTGAGGGTTGTAGAGATGAAGATAAGACATAATTACGGTAAATGCAGTGGTATTCTATGTCAGGTTAATGAACATTCGTCGATTGAGGTCTTGTTCGGTGTCTGTTGAATGCAGTCTTCTTTGTGCTTTTGCCCATTAGGTGCGAGCAAAAAGCTTTGTCAATGTCCATAGATTTACAAAAATGTTGGGCTAGCGTAATTTTAAAATTTCTAGGGAAACTGGGGATCTATGGCAAAGTTCATCAAATCTCTGGGTATAAGGTTGTCAAAACTTCTTCTTTAATCCATCCGTTGTCTGTATATAGGATCATCAAACTCCTCGTCAAAAGTGGGTCTTTTTACCTAGGAGAAACCGGAAAAACAGGTGAAAGAAACGGACCGTATAATCGCATTTTCATCACATCATTGTTTCTACCGTTGGGTCATAAATCAAATCCATTGGAATTACAATTTCCCCACTCCTTAGACTCATTACCTCAGGTAGTACTTTTCCAATATAACACAATCCTTCTGAGTTTGGGGCAAGCCGCTCATACGCCTTTCTCCCGCATGTGAAATATGCATCATCGGGGAGAACATATGGGACTGAATATGTCATTACCATGTTACACATTTTCCATGTGAACTCTCCTAACCCTAATTCTCCCATCTGTCTAGTACACCTATCAGTTTGTACGATCTGTGCACTGTATCCTAGTGATACCTCTCCAACTCTCGTGATCCTATTTCCTAGGGTATACCTATATTGGAAAGATTTTCCTCTACTGGCTATGTGGCGTACAAGCTCTGTATCTGTCGGCATTCTATCTGCTCTATATGAAAAGGTCATGGTTTGGTTACTCCATGACACTTCCCAATTTCCCGGCTTTCGGGGATTGGAGATGTTAAAACATAATAGGGACCTATCCACATGATATTGGTGGAGCTTCAAACTAGGAGGACTAGAGATATTAAACCTCCTGTCCACCGGTCTCCCACCCTTTAGCTCAAGTACCTCCCCTACCGTTACAGGAAATGGTACTAGCCCTGATTTGCTATGACCTTGAGGTACTTGAGAGCATACCCAACAATCTGTCTTATTTAACACACTACCCACTAAGGAGTGATAGTCACTCAATGGATGCCGGTCCATGTGGATATTAAAACTGGATTGGCATTTCTTAATGCACCCATCCTCAACTACATTGTTACAGAGCCTACAGATACAGTTTTCTTTTCAGCTAACAATGTTTACAAATAACATGGCTGTTAGATCGTTTCCGGTACTCGCCTTTGCTCGGTGCTTGTGTTGCTATTGGAAATTTACACCTCCGTCTTAGTCATTGGAACCTTTCTGGATCCTTTCTCGACCTCACTGGTACTCTCACCGAAACAGACTGCTCGGGTCTACGTCATGGTCAACAGGAAAATCCATATCACAGTCTCTCGGGGCAAGTCCATCTTACAGGAGGAGAAAAGAAGAAATTTGTAATGGGGTACAGAAAATCAGTTTGAGGGGGAGAGAAACTTGTTACGATAATTAGTTCTCTCGTCTTGTTGTTCTTCTTGTTCTGCTGTCTTCTCAAAGGTGCTGTCTCTCAGTCTTCCAAACGAACATTCTGGTGATGCAATATTCCCTCCAAACCAGCGATCTTTCTGTAAGGAGCAAAAATCTTGCATTACCATTTGTCTAACTGATGGGTGACATACCATCTTTAAAACATGAAAGCATGAGTGAGAAGAGAGAGGAAACAAAAAAAAAACAAAGAGAGAGAGAACAATTTATATGCATATATAACATAACACATCAATAAACAACAGAAAAAAAAAGAAACATTTTTCAAACATAAGCATTTTCTAAAACATTGTCAGATCATCAGGCTGTCATATCTACATGTCCCATGGTTTCCTTGCGCAGTCCCTCCCCCCAGCACTTCCATATTCCATTGTCTGTATCTGGCCAGAATACATTGGTGCGGATAGGTCATGCTGGGGTTTGGTAGACTTCTGCAAAGACCAAGTATATATGCAATGTTTGAATCCTACCAATAATCGTCAGAGGTGGGGAGAGAGAAAAAGAAAACATTTCACAGATACATTTACAACGTTTCACCCGGTCATTCCTGTGTCTTCAGGGAATGACCTCCCAATTTATTAACCGTTACCTCAGGCTTACCATCAGTTCTAATGATCACCTTTCCTGACCACATATCATGGGTGTGGCCCAAAATTCTTCCTATATGGTCCCTGTTTATAATTGTGTGTGTTTTAATTTTGCTCATTTCTGGGTCTAGGGGGTCTGACTTTATGTGGGTTATTACAGCTGCTGGCATAATGCCCTTCTCCTTTACAAAGATAACAAACCCGGGGCTTCTTCCAAGTGTCAGTGACCTGAGGTTTTGGTTGATTTGATGCCTCCTCAAACGCTCGGATGCTCATCACCATCAACCGCTTTCCCTGTGCTTCCCTGCTTCCTTGGATATCATGATTATGTCGTTGTCTAGGGCGTTGATATACCTTCTGTGAATCTTTGATCATACACTTAGATCTTTCCTAGGATCTGGGAAATCAGACATGATTGATCTCAATTCTGTCCGGGACCAGGGATGGCGCATTGCACTGTCCTTGACGGGAATGATTCCCTGATCGTCAGTCTTCCCATTGGGGACTGTGATCACCCTGACAGGACTAAACTCAATTACATCACCTTGTTTTGGTCGTACAATATGGGGTACATTTGTTTGTGCGTGATATAAAACATTGTACGTACCTGTGGACACGACCTCACCTGACCCTCCGTTAAGGGGTTTGATTATTGCCTTTACCAATTTGGTCGCATCCACCTGGATGTCTTGTAGGCTGGCTGCTGGAAGAGATGCCGACATCGTTCTGGGCTCACTTTCTTGTTGGTAATCCTGAGGGAAGTTTAACATGGGGTGCGACTTGCACAGGTTAACATTTGTGATTTTTATACATTTATTTTTATAAACATTATTACATTTGTTACTTTCGTTCTTAATACAGTTACTAAGTGCATTTTTATCATACAACATTGTGCCATTTCTCTGCAACCATAATCCTCTCCATTGCCATGTCTCTCCTCTCAAGATGAAAGTTAGGTATGTAAGTTACATTTCTTTGCATTTCACTTTCCTGTTGCCATAACTGCAAACAATCATAATGTTTGATTCGTCTCTTTGCTGATTTAATGAGACATTCTCCTTAAATTCGTTAACACTTCTGTGCTGAAGCTACCTACTCTTGGGAATTTCTCCCCGTCATGTACTGTCATTCTCTCCCATTCATCACATAAAGCTTCTGTGTGACTTCCGTATTTCTCACACATTACATACCTTGCCGACCCGACTGGTCGGTTCACTGAATCAACCCGAACCGAGGTTGATCGCCCCCTACCTGAACAAGTGGCCCCCATAGTTCGAAGGTGTTGCTTTATTCAGCCAACCCTTACGCAAACCAAAATGTTCAAAATAGGCTGACGGTGGCGGTTTACCGAGTACCCCACTCACTCGCCCACGCCGACCAATACGACCTGATCACACCGATATGGTGCTGGCGTACTCGACCCAGGGCCCCTGCGACCTGAACCTCTATTTACTGGAACCAGTGAGGGTGATCCGAAGAACACTTACTCTTTCCAGTAACTATTGGTTGTTGGATAGTTCCTGAGTGAGCAGCGAACCTCCCTTAAAATAAAAAAAATTACACAAATCACGTTAGAATGTACAAATAGCGTTTATGACCTTCGTACACAAATAGTACCGGTCAGGTTTACTAATGTACACAATTACGTGCGGTCCAATCGTTCAGCACATAAGCAACTAATCTTATGTACGGAGCGACCAGTGGAATCGAAAATTACGGCTGCAAATTCCTTCAGCCAGAGCTTGTATGGCCTATATGGGTGTTGCACCAACCCTTTCTTGGTGTTGTGCCTGTGGACTGTATAGCGGACTTCCTTGTCTGCTGTACCTAAACCTGCTGGTCTGCTATGACCTCCTGGTCTGTTACAGTATGACCTCCTGGTCTGCTACACTCTAATGCTCAAATTGTATGTTTTAACCAGGGATGCCTCCCTAGCCACCATGTACGTCACTTACACGCATGTACCTCACGAGAACTCGACTTTTCTTGTGGTTCAACCTCAAAAATTGTAAAAACAAACACTCACTCACCACATATACACTTTTGTTTCTATTTCTATTTCTGCGCAGAAATTTCTCTTTAGACCAGATGTGTTACCAATTAGGAGAAGGATCTGTTAATTTAAATTTCGAATGTTAGAATAGATTTGCGCGATTTATCGCCTTGCGTTATTTATCGCGTTGCGCTATTTATCGCGTTGAAAAAAATTAACACTTGTGATTTGAGTTACGTGGGCGTACCCGTACGCTCCGTTGCGTAATATACGCTGCGTGCGTCGGCCTTTGTGTTGCGTTCGCGAGTCTCAGTCTTTTGTTAGAGACACGTGTACGCTGGCCACAAAAATACAATTAGCACGTTTATCAATGTAGATGATCTTTAACTGTACTCATCTACCAAGCACCACACAGGTCTTTCCTTGTATCTCAGGTAAAGCTGTGCGTGTGTCTTACAATTTACCCCTTAATGTATTACTTTTACACTTTAACTATTTAAATAGCGACAAATCTCTCTTAGCACGTTTATCAATTCAAATGGCAAACAGGAAGGTGAGATATGTGAAAGTACACAGATGAAAATGCAATTCTAAATTTAATCTAATAACATACATTGATGTAAGCACACGCATATAGATTTTACATATAAGTACCAATCACTATTACTTATTCTGACTTTGACACCACTCTGCTACCCCCATCTCACAAAACGCAGTCATGGATCCAGGGAGCTGCATGGGCGCACACACTGACTGCAAGCACGCCAGCAAGCAAAAGTAAGTTATATAAAAAAAGCTACTAGCATTACTAATGCGGGGCATATGTGTAAGGTGCATTGCTATGTGGAATTATGTGTATTATGGGCATCACTGTGTGCCATTGTGTAGGGTTGATCTGGCCCACAGTGTACCCCCCCCCGGTGGGCCCCACTTCCTAAGTGTGGCTGGGTCAGATGCAGAACCAGCGGCGGTGCTAGGGGGCACCAGACAAAATTTTGCCTAGGGCATCAAATTGGCTAGGGCCGGCTCTGCTTGCAGCTGCATTCAGATTGGATTATAGTGGTAATAGTGTCACTTTGTTAAGACCAGTAAAAAGACTATTGCAATAATCAATGTTGGATATAATGAGAGCATGGATTAGAGTTTTTGCATGTAGCAAGATTTAGAGACAGACTGAATCTGGGGAACAAAGGACAGTTCAGATTTGAGGGTGACTCCAGGGCCGAAGCTTCCACTAGGCAGCTTTAGGCAGCTGCCTAGGGGCGCCAGGACCTGAGGGGGCGGCCTGCTGCAGATGCCTGAAAAAGGTAGCATGGTCCTACCTCCCACAGGCGTCGCAATACCCCCGGCACTCATATCTTACAGTAGCAGCGACTGCCAAGCTCTCGTATTGCAGCCTCCAGCTCCGGCATAGGCAGTAACTTTGACTGCTCCTGGAGTCTTGGCCAGAGGTAACATGCGGCGCTGCTCTTCATTCCAGGTTCTTTCAAAGTCTACTCAGTCTCAACTCTGCATCGCAGCCTGCAGGTAAGGTGGCTGCACAGTGCACTCTCTGCATTTGATAAGGAAAGAGGGGGAGTGCAGCAGTCAGAAAGGGGGGGTGGGGGTGGAGATGAGCAGCAGGCATGCACACAGTCTGGGGGTATGAGCACCAGCATGTACACAGATGGTGGAGAGCATAGAATTGCAGACATCTAACAGAGTGGGGGAGGGGGGGTGAGAGGCTGAGAGCAGCAGGCACCCACACAGACTGGGGAGATGGGGAAAAGAGAGCAGCCATGCAACAGACTGGGGGTGGGGGAGAGCAGCAGCATGCCTTTCACCTGAATGGTTGGTTACAGTGCCGTTTCTTGCGGCGGGCGAGCCGTGCAACCGCACGGGGCGCCCGCCACGGCACTTTCAAACCCCCCTCTCCTCCCAAGTGCCCAGCTCGGGGGGCGGGATTTCGCGGAATGATGCGTTTGCGTCGTGATGTCACGACGCAATCGCGTCATTCCGCAAAAACCCGCCTCCCGAGCTGGGCACTCGGGAGGAGGGAGAAGGGGGAGCCAAGATGGCCAGCGCTGCGCAGACGAGGGAGAGGCGGCTGAAGAGCGGGAAGAACCGCTTCAAATGTAAGTCAGCCCCTCTCCCTCTCTCTCTCTCCCTCCCCCCCACCACCACCTGCCGTACTGTGTAAAATGGGGACACTTGTCTGCCGAAATGTGTAAAATGGGGACACCTGTCTGCCGGAATGTGTAAAATGGGGACACTTGCCTGCCGGCATGTGTAAAATAGGGACACCTGTCTGCCGGAATGTGTAAAATGGGGACACTTGCCTGCCGTAATGTGTAAAATGGGGACACTTGCCTGCCGTAATGTGTAAAATGGGGACACTTGCCTGCCGGAATGTGTAAAATGGGGACACGTGCCTGCCGCATTGTGTAAAATGGGGACACTTGCCTGCCATGCTGTGTAAAATGGGGGCACGTGCCTGCCGCAATGTGTAAAATAGGGACACTTTCCAGCCGCAATGTGTAAAATGTGAACACTTGCCTGCCGCATTGTGTAAAATGGGGACACTTGCCTGCCGTACTGTGTAAAATGGGGACACTTGCCTGCCGTACTGTGTAAAATGGGGGCACGTGCCTGCCGCAATGTGTAAAATGGGGACACTTTCCTGCCGCAATGTGTAAAATGGGGACACTTTCCTGCCGCAATGTGTAAAATGGGGACACTTTCCTGCCGCAATGTGTAAAATGGGGACACTTTCCTGCCGCAATGTGTAAAATGGGGACACTTTCCTGCCGCAATGTGTAAAATGTGAATACTTGCCTGCCGTACTGTGTAAAATGGGGGCACGTGCCTGCCGCAATGTGTAAAATGGGGACACTTTCTTGCCGCAATGTGTAAAATGGGGACACTTTCCTGCCGCAATGTGTAAAATGGGGACACTTTCCTGCCGCAATGTGTAAAATGTGAATACTTGCCTGCCGTACTGTGTAAAATGGAGGCACGTGCCTGCCGCATTGTGTAAAATGGGGGCACGTGCCTGCCGTACTGTGTAAAATGGGGGCACGTGCCTGCCGCAATGTGTAAAATGGGGACACTTTCTTGCCGCAATGTGTAAAATGGGGACACTTTCCTGCCGCAATGTGTAAAATGGGGACACTTTCCTGCCGCAATGTGTAAAATGTGAATAATTGCCTGCCGTACTGTGTAAAATGGAGGCACGTGCCTGCCGCATTGTGTAAAATGGGGACACTTTCCTGCCGCAATGTGTAAAATGGGGGCACGTGCCTGCCGCAATGTGTAAAATGGGGACACTTGCCTACCATGCTGTGTAAAATGGGGACACTTGCCTGTCATGCTGTGTAAAATGGGGTCGCGTGCCTGCTGCAATGTGTGAAATGAGGATTTTTTTTTTTATCATGTGGTGGCCATGATGATGAGATCAGATGAGGCCACACCCATCTTAACAAAGCCACGCCCATTTTAACGAGGGCACGCCCCCTTGCCGGGAGCGCGCGCATACTTTTCCTCTTTATATCTATGGGGGGGGGGCGCGCATTTTTTCCTATGTGAATGGGGGGGGGGGGCATTTTTAAATCTCGCACTGGGAGCCAAATTGGCTAGAAACGGCCCTGGGTGGGTACGGGGAAGGGGCAATAGGCAGAAGTTTTGCCTAGGGTCCCGGGAAACCTTGCACCGGCCCTGGGTGACTCCTAGGCAACGAGCTTGTGTGGTAGGATTGAGTGTCGAGTTCTCAATAGTGATAGCCATATCAGCTTGGTAACTAGTGTACTATTAGTTGGTGGAAATATGATTCATTCTGTTTGGAAATATTAAGTTTCAGGTGGCGAGATGACATTAAAGGGGAAATGGCAAAAAGGCATTCAGTGACATGCACCAATACAGATGGTGACAAATCTGGGGAGGATAGGTAGATTTGAGTATAATCATCATACAGATGATACTGAAATCCAAAAGAGCTGATTAGTTTGCCAAGAGATGTGGTATAGATTGAGTAAAGCAGAGGAGCTAAGACTGATCCTTGTAGTACTCCATCTGATAGAGGAGGTGGATTCAAAGTAGCGGACACTGAAATAGTGATTAGATAGGTAGAATGAAAACCAAGAAAGGGCTGTGTCCTGAGTGAAGACCCAGGGATTGTAGTGTTTGCATGAGAAGAAAGTGGGACCCAGTTTTAAAAGGAGCAGATACAGTAGATCTACAAGAATATGGCCTTTGGACCTAGCAGTGACCAGATCATTCACTACTTAAGTTATTGTGGTCTCTGTGGAATGTTGGGAATGAAAGGCTGACAGAAGGGGGTCCAATAAATTGTGCAAGTTAAAAAAGTGTATCAGGCAAGTCGCTCAAGTAGCTTGGAGGGCCATGGGTGCTGAGAGAGGGGACGGTAGTTTGTGAGGGAATTTGGGTCAGAATTTGTTTTGCATGATTGAATGTTGAAGGAAATATACCAGTAGAGACACAGAGATTGCAGATTTTAGTTAAAGTTAGGATGAACACAGGAGATTTTTACTTATTTGTGAGAGTACAGGATCAAGAGGAGAGGTAGTGGAGTAGCTGGATGAGAAGAGTGTTGACACTTTGGGTGGTATCCAATTATATGCAATCCATTTCTGGCAGATCAAAACGTCCTAATATCGCGATTTTTGACTGATGGTCATTATCGTGTTATCCAATTAAAGGCCATTTTGATCGACTGAAAATGGACCCTTGGTCATGCGATAACACATGCAATCTGGGATAAGATCCTGAACACATGTATTATCGCGCCTCCAGCACCAGTTATCTCGGATTATGCTTTGGGTACCTGAGGCCCCCAAAGCATAATCCCTGATAAAAGCCGGCATCGGGGGTGGGGGGGTGGGGGGGGAGTACTAAGCATCAGGGCTAATTGAATAGCCCCGGGGATACAATTCCGTGAGTAGTTGGATAACCCCCTTAGTATAAACAATGCACAGTGTGTGTGTTTTTTAATATTGTGCCCTTAAAGAGATCTCTGCATTTTCAATGGCTACATATATAATGTAGATCATTAGAGCCTTGACAAAGCTTATCAGGAGTCAAATATGTATAGTATTTACTGTGTGCCGCCGATACTTATAAATATTAGTTAACATTATTTACTAATATATGCTGGGCTCTTAAAAGTACACTGGACCTTGGGATACTACTGTGATATGGTGTAGGAGACACAATACTCCAAACCATTGTGATTTACGAGATATATGTAGCCACCGTGAATGCAGAGATCTCCTTAAGGGCACAATAGGAAATAATAGGATTTTAATACCTACCGGTAAATCCTTTTCTACTAATCCGTAGAGGATGCTGGGGTCCACTTCAGTACCATGGGGTATAGACGGTTCCGCAGGAGCCATGGGCACTTTAAGACTTTTCAAGGGTGTGAACTGGCTCCTCCCTCTATGCCCTTCCTCCAGACCTCAGTTATAGGAACTGTGCCCAGGGAGATGGACATTTCAAGGAAAGGATTTACTTTTATACCTTTAGAATGTAAGCTCTCACGAGCAGGGCCCTCTTCCCTCATGTGCTTATCCTTTCTTACTTTAATAATCTTCAACTGCACCACATCCAGCAGTCTTCTGCCACCTGATACTTATTCCAGTGTCATCTGCTAATGTAACTATATTTATTTACCCTGTACTTGTCCTATACTGTCATCAACTGTAAGTTGCTGTTTTCTTGTTTGTTTGATTATTTGTTTATGTATTCTGTAATTGGGCGCTGCGAAACCCTTGTGGCACCATATAAATAAAGGATAATAATAATAATACTAATGGTGAGATTCATACTAGCTCACACCTTAACCATGCCGCACAACATGGCATTTAACATGACACATGCCAACAGGCATGAACCATTTACAGCAACATACTTAAAACAAATGAAACACAACTTGTGTAACTATAAAGAACAAACTGCAGGTAAAGTACGCACTGGGTCGGGTGCCCAGCATCCTCTACGGCTTAGGAGAAAAGGATTTACCAGTAGGTATTAAAATCTTATTTTCTCATACGTCCTAGAGGATGCTGGGGTCCACTTCAGTACCATGGGGTTATACCAAAGCTCCAGTACGGGCGGGAGAGTGCGGATGACCCTGCAGTAACGATTGACCGAACTTGAGGTCCTCATCGGCCAAGGTGTCAAACTTATAAAATGTAGCAAATGTGTTTGACCCTGACCAAGTAGCTGCTCGGCACAGTTGCAAAGCCGAAATGCCCCGGGCAGCCGCCCAGGATGAGCACACTTTCCTAGTAGAATGGGCCTTCACCGACTTCGGTACTGGCAAGCCTGCCGTAGAATGAGCATGCTGAATTGTCCCTCTGATCCAGCGCGCAATAGTCTGCTTAGAAGCAGGACACCCAATATTGCTAGGAGCATACAGGACAAACCGTGCCTCTGTTTTCCGTAATTGACCTGTTCTTGTGACATAAATCTTCAAAGCTCTAACCACATCTAGAGACTGTGACTCAGTGAAAGTGTCAGTAGCTACTGGCACCACAATAGGTTGGTTTATGTGGAAGGATGAAACCACCTTTGGAAGAAATTGTTGACGAGTTCTTAACTCTGCCCTATCTTCATGGAAGATCATGTAAGGGCTCTTGTGAGACAAGGCCCCCAACTCAGACACCCGCCTTGCGGATGCCAAGGCCAAAAACATCACCACTTTCCAAGTGAGAAACTTCAATTCTATCTCCTGCAGAAGTTCAAACCAATCTGATTGAAGGAACTGCAACACCACATTAAGGTCCCATGGTGCCACTGGAGGCACAAATGGAGGCTGGATGTGCAGAACCCCTTTCACGAACGTCTGAACTTCTGGAAAGGAGGCCAATTGTTTTTGAAAGAAAACTGAAATGTCGACCTTTATTGACCCCAATCTAAGGCCCGCATCCACACCAGCCTGCAGAAAATGGAGAAAATGTCCCAACTCAAACTCTTCCGTAGGAGCCTTCTTGGATTCACACCAAGACACGTATTTTCTCCAAATACGGTGGTAATGTTTAGACCAGGCATGTCCAAACTGCGGCCCTCCAGCTGTTGTGAAACTACATATCCCAGCATGCCCTGACACAGTTTTGCTGTCAGAGAATGCTAAAGCTGTGTCAGGGCATGCTGGGATGTGTAGTTTCTCAACAGCTGGAGGGCCGCAGTTTGGACATGCCTGGTTTAGACGTTACTCCTTTCCTGGTCTGAATAAGAGTGGGGATGACTTCCTTGGGAATACCCATTCGGGCTAGGATCCGACGCTCAACAGCCATGCCGTCAAACGTAGCCGCGGACAGTCTTGATACACACACGGCCCCTGCTGTAGTAGGTCCTCTCGAGGAGGAAGAGGCCGAGGATCTTCTATGAGCAACTCCTAAAGATCTGGATACCAAGCCCTCCTTGGCCAGTCTGGGGCAATGAAGATTGCTCAAACTCTTGTTATTATTATTATTTTGAGAAGTTTTGGAATCAGTGGAAGTGGAGGGAAAACATATACCGACGAAACACCCACTGGGTCACTAGTGCATCCACTGCTATTGCTTGAGGGTCTCTCGACCTGGAACAATATCTCTGAAGCTTCTTGTTTAGATGAGATGCCATCATGTCTACTTGACGAACTCCCCAAAGACTTGTCACCTCTGCGAAGACTTCTTGGTGGAGGCCACACTCTCCTGGATGGAGATCGTGTCTGCTGAGGAAGTCTGCTTCCCAGTTGTCCACTCCCGGAATGAAAATTGCTGACAGAGCTCTAACATGTCTTTCTGCCCAGAGGAGAATCCTTGTCACCTCTGCCATTGCCGCTCTGCTTTTCGTTCCGCCTTGCCTGTTTATGTACGCGACTGCTTTTACATTGTCCGACTGGATCTGCACGGGATCTTGAAGATGATGTACCACTTGTAGAAGGTCATTGTAAAATGTCTCTCAATTCCAGAACGTTTATGTGAAGGCAGGCTTCCTGACTTGACCATTTTCCTTGGAAGCTTTCCCCCTGTGTGACAGCTCCCCAGCCTCGGAGACTTGCATCTGTGGTTATTAGGACCCAGTCGTGAATCCCAAACCTGCGTCCCTCTAGTAGGTGAGAACTGTGTAGCCACCACAGGAGCGAAATCCTGGCTTTGGGGGACAGGATTATTTTCTGGTGCATGTGTAGGTGGGATCCGGACCACTTGTCCAACAGGTCCCACTGGAATACTCTGGCATGAAATCGGCCAAACTGTATGGCCTCGTAGGCCGCTACCATTTTCCCCAACAACCGAATGCATTGATGGATCGACACGCTTGTTGGTTTCATTATTTGTTTGACCATTTTCTGGATTTCCAGAGCCTTTTCCACTGGAAGAAATACTCTCCATACTTCTGTGTCCAGAATCATCCCTAAAAAGGACAATCTTGTCGTCGGTTCCAACTGCGACTTTGGAAAATTCATGATCCAACCGTGTTGTTGGAGTATTGACAGGGAGAGTGCGATGTTCTGCACCAACTGTTCCCTGTATCTCGCTTTTATCAGGAGATCATCCAGATAAGGAATTATATTGACTCCTTTTTAACGAAGGAGGACCATCATCTCCGCCATCACCTTGGTGAATACCCTCAGTGCCGTGGAGAGTCCGAATAGCAATGTCTGAAACTGGTAATGGCAATCCTGTACTGCGAATCTCAGATAAGCTTGGTGAGGAGGATAAATGGGAACATGCAAGTAAGCATCTTTTATGTCTACTGACACCATGAAGTCCCCCTCTTCCAGACTGGAAATCACTACCCTCAGGGATTCCATCTTGAACTTGAACCTTTTCAGGTAGAGATTCAGATTTTTCAGGTTTAAAATCGGTCTGACCGAGCCGTCCGGCTTCGGAACTACGAAGAGGATTGAATAAAAAACTCCTTACTGTGCCAAGGGTACCAGGACAATGACCTGATCCTGACATAATTTTTGAATTGCCGTTGTTACTGCCTCTCTTCCCGGAAGAGAAGCTGGCAAGGTCGATTTGAAAAATCGGCAGGGGGGGACATCTTGAAACTCTAGTTTGTACCCATGGACACTATTTGTAAGACCCATTGGTCCAGGCCAGATTGAATCCAGATTTGGCTGAAAAGTTTCAGACGTGCCCCCACCCGAGCGGACTCCCGCAAGGGAGCCCCAGCATTATGCTGCAGATTTGGCAGAAGCAGGAGTGGACTTCTGCTCCTGCGATCCGGGAGACACTGCAGATTTCTTTCCTTTTCCCCTTCCCCTACCTGCAAAAAAAGGGGGAACCTTTGGCCTTTTTGTATTTGTTGGGCCGAAAGGACTGTATGTGAGAGTGACGTGTCTTTTTCGCTGGTGTAGGAGCATAAGGCAAGAATGTCGACTTACCTGCGGTAGTCGCCGAGACAAACGCATCCAGCCCATCACCAAACAAGGCCTCACCTTTATACGGGAGAGCCTCCATATTTCTTTTGGAATCTGCATCAGCATTCCACTGGTGAATCCACAACGCCCTCCGAGCCGATACTGCCATGGTAGCGGTTCTTGATCCCAAGAAACCAATATATTTCATGGTTTCTAGTACGTACGCAGCAGCGTCTTTGATATGACCTAACGTTAGGAGTATCTTGTCTCCATCTATTGTGTCAATGTCTAATGACAAGTTTTCTGACCACTTTTCAATAGCACTACTCACCCACTCGCAGACAATGGTAGGCCTGAGTAGTGTCCCATTGGCCACATCAATAGATCACCTCACTCACTTGCGGTCTGTCGGCTCCTTAAGTGAAGCCATTCCAGGCGCAGGGAGAAACGCCTTCTCTCTTTTATGACAGGGCCCTGTCTAAAATGCGGGGTAACTCCCACCTTTTTTGGAAAAAGATAAGCTGCCTGAATTCCTTTTGGGAATCTGAAATTTATTTTCAGGTTAAATCAGACTCCCTCCAAGAGACTGTTCAACTCCTGAGGTGGAGGGAAAATTACATTACTTCTTTACTAAAGTAAACCCTCTCCCTTGTGGTAAAAGAGGGGGCTTCATAACTTCTAACATGTCCTTTATAGCTAAAACATGTTTTGAATGCTTTTTGCTAACTTAGGACCTATTCCCCTGGAATCACTAGTGTCGACACAGGAATCAGAGTCCGTGTCGGTATCAGTTTGTACTACTTGTGCAAATTTGTATGTGACCCAGAAAGGTCCCTGTGGATGAAAGGCAGAACTATTAAAAATCACATCTTCAACAGATTATTTTCATTTTCTGTATGAGATTCAGTCTAACCTCTTACTGATATGATTCACACTATCATGTAACCTTTCACCCAGTCAGGCTCTTGGTGTCATATTACACCTCTGTGTCCCTAACATATCTCCACAGAGTTCCCTGCCACAGACATGTCACACATGTGCACAACCACACCACAGACACTCCGGGACTTATAGGGGACAGACCCACAGTAAAATCTGTCAGAGGGACACAGATAGGATTTGCCAGTTCACAACCCAGTGCCAGTAACACAATGTCTGTGAACACAAAATGCCCACTGACATGCAGTGCTTTATAATGTTAATCACACAATTATATAGCACCAAATTCACTGTGGCCCCCCTGTTTTGCACCCTGATACTTGTTCAGTAGTGGAGGAGGACCAGCGTTGTCTCTGCAGCTGAGGATAGAGAGAAAATGGCGCTGAGCAGTGTGCTGGCTGACTGAGGCGGAAGCTCCACTCTTCAGTGGTGTGTTTCTCTTCAGCTTTTATGAGGTCATTTTTTATACTGGTGGGGGTAGGACTGTGCCTCAGCAACTTATGCCCCTTATTTATGCCAGTTTCCATAGGTTTCATGCTTCCCAGGGCGCCCCCTCCCCCACGCCCTGCACCCTGAAGTGCCTGTGTATGTGTGGGCAACATGGCGCACTGCGCTCCCGCCAGCCGCGCGGTACCTCAGCCGTCACTTTACTTGATTGAAGATCTATCTTCTTACACTCACCTGTCTTCTGACTTCTGGCTCTGTGAAGGGGGTGACGGCCTGCTGTGGGAGTGAGCATCTAGGCACAGCTAGCGTTCAGTACCCTTCAGGAGCTAATGGTGTCCTTCCAGCCAGAAGCAGAGCCATGAAACTCTTTAGGAAGTTGGTTCCTACTTCTGCCCCCTCAGTCCCACGAAGCAGGGAGACTGTTGCCAGCAGTTCTCCCTGAAAATAAAAAACCTAAGTCTTTTCAGAGAAACTCAGTAGAGCTCCCCTGGAGTGCATCCAGTCTGCCTGGGAACATTTCTAAAACTGAGGTCTGGAGGAGGGGCATAGAGGGAGGAGCCAGTTCACACCCTTGAAAAGTCTTAAAGTGCCCATGGCTCCTGCGGAACCGTCTATACCCCATGGTACTGAAGTGGACCCCAGCATCCTCTAGGACGTATGAGAAAACACACATTGTGCCTTTTTTGTATACTAAGTATCAACTATCTGCTGCCCTACATTTTGAATAGATAAGGTGAACACTTAAACCACCATCTAAATACACTGCTTGGATGTTGATGTTATCCAGAATTGTTAGGAGTAATAATAATGTGGTGACAATAATATGCGGGACATATTCTTAATGATTTAATCTGTTGGATGCAATAAAAAATAGATACATAAATATCTAGCATACTGTGGGGTATATTCAATAACTGTCGGAAGCTGCCGTCTTGTCGGAAAGATGTCAGTTTCCGACAGATTTCGGTCGGAAGGGGTTCCGACCTATTAAAAAAATGCTTTTAGCCACCGATCCGCGTGCTTCTGTCTGAAATGGGGCCAAATCCGACAGGTTTTGGCCCTCTTTCCGACAAACTCAATCTGACTTGAAAACAAGTCGGACTGAGGTGAGGAGACTGGGTGCGCTGCGGCAGGTTACGGGGATGAGAGGTACCTTGCCTGGCCAGGCACCTCTCTCCATGCAGTGCCTCCCCCCCACCGCAGACTTCACTCTCCTCAGGCACTGGCAGCTCCCTCCGCTGCCATCACCTCGCGCCCGCCGCCGTCACCTACCCCCCGCCAGCCACTTCTGTCTGCTCTCCCCGCCGCCGCTGTCAGCACACCCAGCAGCTGACAGCAGCGGCAGAACAGCACCCCGGGTACTGCCATTAAATAGGGGTTGTCGGATCCATTCCAACAAATGAATGTCGGAATGGATCCAACTTTTATTGAATATACCCCTGTATATTGCATTTTATATATATATATATATATATATATATATATATATATATATATATTTATTCCTATTTTACAGCCAGTAGTACCAAATGTTATAAATATTATACTAATTGAACCACATAAATGTGTCAGTAGCACTGTAGTCCAGGGACTTCATACATTGTTGCATATAAGGAGATATTTAGTATCCCTGTCATTCTAAGCAGTTTACAATTACTTATCTCAGAGCTATAGTTCTCTCTATATATCACTTACTTTAGTAGTGAATTTTCTAGAGCTCAGGCATAAAAACTACTATTAAAAGTAATAAGATGAAACGGAGTTGGTTTTAAAAAAATCTATATTTACGTATTTTTTCTTTCTTTTTACACACATCTCATTGCTTTTCTATCAATTAGTTTTAATACTTCATAGGGCACACAAATATATACTGAGATTATTACAATAAATAGCCTGTAAGATGTGAAATATGGGTATAAATACCTTTTAAATATTAACTGAATAAACAGTGGCTTTTAACTTTCTGCTTACAAGGGAATGAGTGTACCCATGTTCTAAATGATTACTTTTTCCTGATTATTAAATGTTAAACCTCCTCCCTCCGGTAAAAGAAAAGTCTAGATTTGCTTCTGGTATTTGCTTACCCTATATACACATAATATATATTTACCATACTATCCCTGTACACTAGGACACTAATGAATTACACAGGTTCTCTGGCTGACTGACTTCTAGTATGCAATTCACCTGGTTTTGATTAGCCACGGAACCTGTGAAATCCATACTTGCCTACTTTTGAAAAAGCATTTCAGGGAGACTGTGAAAGTAAACACCTATCAGCGCGGGTGCGTACCGCTACATCGGAGAGGCGAGTCATGAAAATGACTTACATCCAAATGTAATTGAGCCCCAAAGTTAGTAAGATCTACTTGTTGAAGAAAAGACACTGACATTTTGCAGAATTTGCTCAGGTATTGTGTTTTACAAGAGGTTCCATATACTGTAAGTGGCCACGAAAAACCTTATTTAAAACGCATGTAGGCATATGGATCATTGTGCCTTATAACCAATGCAGAGAAATGGCACTGATGATCCCATGTGAATGTATGTATCTCTGATTTCTTTTTCCCCCCAAGAATGTAACAGCTGCATAATGGGGGTAAGGTGCAATCAGGGAGATTGCTGGTCTATTCAGGGAGTCAGGGAGATTGCTGCTATTTCAGGGAGTCTCCTGCAGAATGAGGGAGGGTAGGCAACTATGGTGTAATCCATGAGTGTACCGGTTTAAAGGGATAGTATGGTAATTATATAAGTAACCACTATACATAGGTCACACTGACATCAGACGCCTTATGTGCACTTGACACACTGATATCACAAAACCCATACACACTGTCGGTACAAAAACCATGCAAAATACCATACATAAAAACTGAAGAATATGAGGTAACTGAGAACATGAGACCAGCGGTGTGCATGGGAGCTCATAGCTGATTCTGAGTTAAAATCAAAAATAATCAAGTAACTTTTCACTTGAACTGATGGCTTTCAAACAGCAATAGCAATTAAGGCTAAATCAGGCTTGGTTTCTATTTCTATAAGCAACTGATCATCTACATCAGGCCTCACCAACCAGCGGCTCTCCAGCACCTGGAAAACTACACATCCCAGCATGCTCTGCTGCTGTTAAAGCATTCCATAATAGCAAAACTGTGTCAAAGCATGCTGGGATTTTTAGTTTCACAACAGCTGGAGAACCACAGGTTGGCCAGGCCTGATCTACATCTTTGCCAAACTGCTGAGTAGTAAACCTAGTCCCTTGTAGCATGTTTTTTTTTATTTTTTTTATTTTTTTATTAATCTGGTATTCTTTTGGAGGGGTGTCAAGAAATTTTACAAACACCTCTATGATTTATCAACAAGTTTTAGCTATTTAAAACTTATTGCGTAAGATAAATGATGCTCGAACAAATCATGTGCAACACATTTTAAATAGCTATAACTCATTACTAAATGGACACCTAAGTTTGATACCTATATAGTTTGGTATTGATAACTCACAGTGGTAACAATATCAAGAAGATGTAGCTGTTCTCTTTCTTATTTAACACTAGATGTCAGTCTTGTCATGCAGATATAGAAATAGAAATAGAAGAAAGGTAACTATGGGTTCTGGCTTGCAAGATAGTGACTTAAAATCAATGGTGGTCATTCCGAGTTGTTCGCTCGGTAATTTTCTTCGCATCGCAGCGATTTTCCGCTAATTGCGCATGCGCAATGTTCGCACTGCGACTGCGCCAAGTAAATTTGCTATGCAGTTAGGAATTTTACTCACGGCATTACAAGGTTTTTTCTTCGTTCTGGTGATCGTAATGTGATTGACAGGAAGTGGGTGTTTCTGGGCGGAAACTGGCCGTTTTATGGGGGTGTGTGAAAAAACGCTACCGTTTCTGGGAAAAACGCGGCAGTGGCCGGGAAACGGAGGAGTGTCTGGGCGAACGCTGGGAGTGTTTGTGACGTCAAACTAGGAACGAAACTGACTGAACTGATCGCAGTTGCCGAGTAAGTGTGGAGCTACTCAGAAACTGCTAAGAAGTGTCTATTCGCAATTCTGCTAATCTTTCGTTCGTAATTTTACTATGCTAAGATTCACTCCCAGTAGGCGGCGGCTTAGCGTGTGCAAAGCTGCTAAAAGCAGCTTGCGAGCGAACAACTCGGAATGAGGGCCAATATGTCTTAATAATTTATAAGCAAAAGTGAATAAAAAAAATGGAATTAAACGAATGCCACCCTCTAAATTTACAAAATTACAGTGCCATAGTAATAATATGAAATTCCACTGTAGACAGAACTGCTTAAAATATTATATATATTAGCTGTTCTACCCATTCTTTGCACAGGAGTTTATGAGTTTCAAGGTTGTACATAGAAATGAGTGTTAAAAATTTGGTAAATTACATAGAGATGTACATTTGAGCCGTCCTTATGTAAGTAAAGTAAGTACATATTAATCTATGGTTCTTGGCGTTACCGGAGGAGCACCCGTAGCAGATACAGTAAAATATACGGGACTATTTTTGTAGTTCATTAAATTCTACACACTGGAGGTGAAATCCAAATTTTGATCTGATTGTCCGTTTGAGTATTATTGTTCACGCAACGCAAGCCACGCATCAGTAATGACGTCATTATGTCATCTCCTTTTCATCCCCTTAGGGGAGGCTTATTAAGATTCTGATTAAGTAGTTTTCCTATTTCCCATCTGAAGAATACCTATGTTAACTTTCAGCTTCCTAACATATCGGGAAGTAAGAGAATTAGTGATGAGTCAGTCAGTGAGTGAGAAATACAGTAAAAAGTGACGGGACCATTTTTGTAGCTTATTAAATTCTACACATTGGAGATGCAATCCAAATTTTGATCCGATTCTCCGTTTGAGCATTATCATTCACGCAACGCAAGCCACGCATCGGTAATGATGTTATTATGTCAACCCCCTTCACATCTCCTTAGGGGATGGTTATTAAAATTCTAATTACGTAATTTTCCTATTTCCCATCTGAAAAATACCTGGTGTTAAATTTCAGCTACCTAAAATATCGAGAAGTAAGAGAATTAGTGATGAGTCAGTGAGTGAGTGAGTGAGGGCTTTCGCATATATATATATATATATATATATATCTCCTATATAATAGCCCAGATCTGTGACTTTGTGACTCATTTGCTAACGCTGGGCGGAGTCACAACACTGGGCGGAGTTAGTCAAATGAGTCACAGATCTGGGCAAATCTATAGGAGACTAGGAGCAGAAGCAGATAGTATGGGCATGGCACAGGCAGGGGTGCATACCTCCCAGCTTTCTTCAGGCAGACAGGGGTGCATACCTCCCAGCTTTCTGCAGGCAGAAGGAGGGACACACGTGCGGTGAAAAGGGGCGTGGCAAACAAAAAGGGGGCGTGGCTTCATGGGAGGGCCCCCGTTTTCGTCAGTGAGGGGGCATGCCCAGCACTCTGTGAGATGCTGGCATGCCTCTAGGGGCGGATTATGAGTTCGGGGGGCCCAGGGCACTTGAGACAGGGGAGCCCTATCTCATTGCTGTGCCTGCTGTGGGGTTGGGGGCGTGGCATAATCGCGGCTCACGTGGCCACGCCCCCTTATGCAAATTCTGGGATTATTTTTCTTTCATATGGAATTTTGACCCCTCAGCTAGGGCTAAATCCAGAGGAGGTGGTCGCTCCCTCCTACACACCCACACAGGCAGAAGAAAGCAGGGAGACTGCTGCCTCCCTGCAACACCACAGACCTGCCAACACGCAGCAGCGTGTGCTGACTGTAGCACAATGCTGTCGCTGTTGCTGGCAGGACGGGGGAGCTTCTGAGCTGGGACAGAGCTACTCCAGCCGGGGGGCCCCCTAAAACTGTGGGGCCCACGGTACGTACCCCCTGCCCCCCCCCTTAATCGGGCTCTGCTGCCGAAACCCCGGGACAGTTGGGAGGTATGGGGGTGTGTGAGGGGGTATGCCGTACAGACAGACGGGCACCGGCTCACTGTGTGCTTGACCCCCCACATCAGCATACTCAGCAGGGTCTCTCTTGCGCGAAGGAGCGTCACTTTCTAGCACACTCCACGCTTCTTAGCTGCAGTTTTGTGGGGCACCTGCCGCTGTGCAGGTTCCGTACTGCCTCTGTTATCTCCAGCCCCGGCAACCCCACCACTAGCTGCAGCGCTGCCGCCCACAGTGAGGTGCGCCCAGCTCCTTCACACACTTTAGCCAGCGGATAGCGCTGCAGAAGTCCGAGCTGCTTGCAGGCTCCGACCCCCTCCTCCCTTCAGCCGCAGCGTCTCCTGGGAGCTAACCAGTCACTCCCAGTCTCCCCTTACCACAGTGCCCAGCAGCCGCGAGGTCCGCGCCGCATGCATGCTATGACCCCCTCCTCCCTCTAGTCGCAGCGTCTCTGGGGGCTAACCAGTCACTCCCAGTCTCCCCTTACCACAGTGCCCGGCAGCTATGCGAGGTCTGCGGTGTGTGACTGAGGAGGGGGGGAGGGATGCTGACGGGCAGAGGAAGCAGGACTCCAGCCTGAGAGAGTCAGCCATGCCAAGTCTCCACCAGCAGCAGATCCCAACAGATTGGAGTGGAACAGCAGCAGCCAGCAGCAGTGAGTCCGGTAAGACACATCTGTCTGTCACCACTGTTTTTTCCCTAATACCAATCTCTCCCGTGCCCTGTGTTCTGTCATGTCCCCGTCAACCCTGGCCTTACCCTGTCACCCTTATCCTGGCCCTTTCACCCTTATGCTGGCCCTGTTACCCCTATCCTGGCCCTGTCACCCCTGTGCTTGCCCTGTCAACCCTATACTGGCCCTGTCACCCCTGTCCTGGTCCTGCCGCCCCTACCCTGGCCCTGTCATCCCTATCCTGTCCCTGTCATTTCTGTGGTAGCCCCTGTCCTGGCCCCATCACCCCTGTCCTGGCCCCGTCACCCCTGTTCTGACCCTGTCACTCCTGTCCTGGCCCTGTTACTGCATGCCCTCCAACTACCTTTATGGCAGGTACAGTACCTGCAGCGCCTCCAGACCCCTCCTCAATGCACCACACCTCCGCACCGTCCCCTCCACCACATGCGACACTCCACCCCTCCCCCACACGCTGTGCCTCCAGACCCCCTACACCACCCGTGGCTCCCACTCCTATGCCCCTCCACCACCCACAGCACCTCCAGACCCCCTCCACCATCCACCCCCCAAATATGTCTCCCCCCACACCTGCCCCCCTCCACCCGCAGCTTCTGCAGTCCCCCCCTCAACCACCCCTCCCCCACCCATGGCACCCCCACACCTGCCGCGCCTCCGGACCCCCTTCCCCATCCACCGCACCACCCGTACCTGCCCCTCCCCTACCCACGGCGCCTCCGGACCCCCTACCCCACCCCCGGCACCCCCGCCCCTTCCCATCCCACAGCACCTACGGAACCCTTCACCCATCCGCAACATCCCCTCACCTGCCCCTCTCCCACCCGTGGCACCCATGCCACTCCCCCACCTACAGTGCCTCCAGACCCATCCCCCATCTGCAGCCCCCACTCCTCTGCCCCTCCCCGACCTGCAGCAACTCCCGACCCTTCCCCATCCGCCCCCCCCCCCCACTTCCGCCCCCCCTTAACCCGCAGCATCTACAGTCCCCCCCGCACCCGCTACATTCTGTACATCGTGCCCTGCAGGTGCTGTTCACGCTGTCGCAAGGTGTTGCGCCTCTTTCACCATCGCACGCCCTTTCATTGTGCAATATTTAACCACTAACAAAGGAATGCAGGTAATATTCCATATAATACAAATATTGAACCCCAGAAAGGCATGCAAGGGTTAAGAGGGCGTAGCCCCTTGCCACGGCGTGAAGAGCGCCCGTAGGGCGCGATGTAGCACCTAGTATATATATATTAGTGATGTGCACCAGAAATTTTTCGGGTTTTGTGTTTTGGTTTCGGATTCGGTTCCGCGGCCGTGTTTTGGATTCGGACGCGTTTTGGCAAAACCTCCCTGAAAATTTTTTGCCGGATTCGGGTGTGTTTTCGATTCGGGTGGTTTTTTTTTACAAAAAAACCCTCAAAAACAGCTTAAATCATAGAATTTGGGGGTCATTTTGATCCCATAGTATTATTAACCTCAATAACCATAATTTACACTCATTTTCAGTCTATTCTGAACACCTCACACCTCACAATATTATTTTTAGTCCTAAAATTTGCACCGAGGTCGCTGGATGGCTAAGCTAAGCGACACAAGTGGCCGACACAAACACCTGGCCCATCTAGGAGTGGACCTGCAGTGTCAGGCAGGATGGCACTTCAAAAAAATTGTCCCCAAACAGCACATGATGCAAAGAAAAAAAGAGGCACACCAAGGTCGGTGTGTGACTAAGCTAAGCGACACAAGTGGCCGACACAAACACCTGGCCCATCTAGGAGTGGCACTGCAGTGTCACGCAGGATGGCCCTTCAAAAAAATTGTCCCCAAACAGCACATGATGCAAAGAAAAATATAAGAAAAAAGAGGTGCAAGATGGAATTGTCCTTGGGCCCTCCCTCCCACCCTTATGTTGTATAAACAGGACATGCACACTTTAACGAACCCATTATTTCAGCGACAGGGTCTGCCACACGACTGTGACTGAAATGACTGGTTGGTTTGGGCCCCCACCAAAAAAGAAGCAATCAATCTCTCCTTGCACAAACTGGCTCTACAGAGGCAAGATGTCCACCTCATCATCATCCTCCGATTCCTCACCCCTTTCACTGTGTACATCCCCCTCCTCACAGATTATTAATTCGTCCCCACTGGAATCCACCATCTCAGATCCCTGTGTACTCTCTGGAGGCAATTGCTGGTGAATGTCTCCCCGGAGGAATTGATTATAATTCATTTTGATGAACATCATCTTCTCCACATTTTCTGGAAGTAACCTCATACGCCGATTGCTGACAAGGTGAGCGGCTGCACTAAACACTCTTTTGGAGTACACACTGGAGGGAGGGCAACTTAGGTAGAATAAAGCCAGTTTGTGCAAGGGCCTCCAAATTGCCTATTTTTCCTGCCAGTATACGTACAGACTGTCTGACGTGCCTACTTGGATGCGGTCACTCGTATAATCCTCCACCATTCTTTCAGTGGTGACCGAATCATATGCAGTGACAGTAGACGACATGTCAGTAATCGTTGCCAGGTTCTTCAGACCGGACCAGATGTCAGCACTTGCTCCAGACTGCCCTGCATCACCGCCAGCGGGTGGGCTCGGAATTCTTAGCCTTTTCCTCGTACCCCCAGTTGCGGGAGAATGTGAAGGAGGAGCTGTTGACAGGTCACGTTCCGCTTGACTTGACAATTTTCTCACCAGCAGGTCTTTGAACCTCTGCAGACTTGTGTCTGCCAGAAAGAGAGATACAACGTAGGTTTTAAATCTAGGATCGAGCACGGTGGCCAAAATGTAGTGCTCTGATTTCAACAGATTGACCACCCGTGAATCCTGGTTAAGCGAATTAAGGGCTCCATCCACAAGTCCCACATGCCTAGCGGAATCGCTCTGTTTTAGCTCCTCCTTCAATGTCTCCAGCTTCTTCTGCAAAAGCCTGATGAGCCTGACTCAGGCTGGCAGTGTCTGAACTGACTTCACGTGTGGCAAGTTCAAAGGGTTGCAGAACCTTGCACAACGTTGAAATCATTCTCCACTGCGCTTGAGTCAGGTACATTCCCCCTTCTTTGCCTATGTCATAGGTGGATGTATAGGCTTGAATGGCCTTTTTCTGCTCCTCCACCCTCTGAAGCATATAGAGGGTTGAAGTCCACCTCGTTACCACCTCTTGCTTCAGATGATGGCAAGGCAGGTTCAGGAGTGTTTGCTGGTGCTCCAGTCTTCGGCACGCGGTGGCTGAATGCCGAAAGTGGCCCGCAATTCTTCGGGCCAACGACAGCATCTCTTGCACGCCCCTGTCGTTTTTTAAATAATTCTGCACCACCAAATTCAATGTATGTGCAAAACATGGGATGTGCTGGAATTTGCCCAGATGTAATGCACGCACAATATTGGTGGCGTTGTCCGATGTCACAAATCCCCAGGAGAGTCCAATTGGGGTAAGCCATTCTGCGATGATGTTCCTCAGTTTCCGTAAGAGGTTGTCAGCTGTGTGCCTCTTATGGAAAGCGGTGATACAAAGCATAGCCTGCCCAGGAACGAGTTGG
The DNA here is from genome assembly GCF_028390025.1 of Pseudophryne corroboree. Lineage (NCBI taxonomy): Eukaryota > Metazoa > Chordata > Amphibia > Anura > Myobatrachidae > Pseudophryne > Pseudophryne corroboree. The sequence continues at coordinate 458,407,573 of NC_086448.1, read as the reverse complement.
CGTTTGCGAGATGCTGCTACTGGTGCCGCCGCTGCTGTTCTTGCTGCGGGAGGCAATACATCTACCCAGTGGGCTGTCACAGTCATATAGTCCTGAGTCTGCCCTGCTCCACTTGTCCACATGTCCGTGGTTAAGTGGACATTGGGTACAACTGCATTTTTTAGTACACTGGTGACTCTTTTTCTGAGGTCTGTGTACATTTTCGGTATCGCCTGCCTAGAGAAATGCAACCTAGATGGTATTTGGTACCGGGGACACAGTACCTCAAACAAGTCTCTAGTTGCCTCTGAATTAACGGTGGATACCGGAACCACGTTTCTCACCACCCAGGCTGACAAGACCTGAGTTATCCGCTTTGCAGCAGTATGACTGCTGTGATATTTCATCTTCCTCGCAAAGGACTGTTGGACAGTCAATTGCTTACTGGAAGTAGTACAACTGGTCTTCCGACTTCCCCTCTGGGATGACGATCGACTCCCAGCAGCAACAATAGCAGCGCAAGCAGCAGTAGGCGTTACACTCAAGGATGCATCGGAGGAATCCCAGGCAGGAGAGGACTCGTCAGACTTGCCAGTGACATGGCCTGCAGGACTATTGGCTTTCCTGTGTAAGGTGGAAATTGACACTGAGGGAGTTGGTGGTGTGGTTTGCAGGAGCTTGGTTACAAGAGGAAGGGATTAAGTGGTCAGTGGACTGCTTCCGCTGTCATCCAAAGTTTTTGAACTTGTCACTGACTTCTGATGAATGCGGACCAGGTGACGTATAAGGGAGGATGTTCCGAGGTGGTTAACGTCCTTACCCCTACTTATTACAGCTTGACAAAGGCAACACACGGCTTGACACCTGTTGTCCGCATTTGTGTTGAAATAATTCCACACCGACGAGGAGATTTTTTTGTATTTTGACCAGGCATGTCATTGGCCATATTCGTCCCACAGACAATAGGTGTCTCCCCGGGTGCCTGACTTAAACAAACCACCTCACCATCAGAATCCTCCTTGTCAATTTCCTCCCCAGCGCCAGCAACACCCATATCCTCATCCTGGTGTACTTCAACAGTGACATCTTCAATTTGACTATCAGGAACTGGACTGCGGGTGCTCCTTCCAGCACTTGCAGGGGGCGTGCAAATGGTGGAAGGCGCAAGCTCTTCCCGTCCAGTGTTGGGAAGGTCAGGCATCGCAACCGACACAATTGGACTCTCCTTGGGGATTTGTGATTTAGAAGAACGCACAGTTCTTTGCTGTGCTTTTGCCAGCTTAAGTCTTTTCATTTTTCTAGCGAGAGGATGAGTGCTTCCATCCTCATGTGAAGCTGAACCACTAGCCATGAACATAGGCCAGGGCCTCAGCCGTTCCTTGCCACTCCGTGTCGTAAATGGCATATTGGCAAGTTTACGCTTCTCATCAGACGCTTTCAATTTTGATTTTTGGGTCATTTTACTGAACTTTTGTTTTTTGGATTTTACATGCTCTCTACTATGACATTGGGCATCGGCCTTGGCAGACGACGTTGATGGCATTTCATCGTCTCGGCCATGACTAGTGGCAGCAGCTTCAGCACGAGCTGGAAGTGGATCTTGATCTTTCCCTATTTTAACCTCCACATTTTTGTTCTCCATTTTTTAATGTGTGGAATTATATGCCAGTATCAATAGCAATGGCCTACTACTATATATACTGCGCACAACTGAAATGCACCACAGGTATGGATGGATAGTATACTTGACGACACAGAGGTAGGTAGAGCAGTGGCCTTCCGTACCGTACTGCTATATATACTGGTGGTCACTGTCAGCAAACTGCAAAACTAAAATGCACCACAGGTATAGAATCTAGATGGATAGTATATGTGACAACACAGAGGTAGGTAGAGCAGTGGCCTTCCGTACCGTACTGCTATATATACTGGTGGTCACTGTCAGCAAACTGCAAAACTAAAATGCACCACAGGTATAGAATCTAGATGGATAGTATACTTGACGACACAGAGGTAGGTAGAGCAGTGGCCTTCCGTACCGTACTGCTATATATACTGGTGGTCACTGTCATCAAACTGCAAAACTAAAATGCACCACAGGTATAGAATCTAGATGGATAGTATACTTGACGACACAGAGGTAGGTAGAGCAGTGGCCTTCCATACCGTACTGCTATATATATACTGGTGGTCACTGTCAGCAAACTGCAAAACTAAAATGCACCGCAGGTATAGAATCTAGATGGATAGTATACTTGACGACACAGAGGTAGGTAGAGCAGTGGCCTTCCATACCGTACTGCAATATATACTGGTGGTCACTGTCAGCAAAACTCTGCTCTGTACTCCTCCTATATAATACTGCTGGTCCCCAGTCTCCACAATAAAGTAGTGTGAGCACAGATATATGCAGCACACTGAGCACAGATATGGAGCGTTTTTCAGGCAGAGACCGGATAAAACTGGTGGTCACTGATCAGCAAAACTCTGCACTGTACTCCTCCTATATAATGCAGCTGCTCCCCAGTCCCCACAATTAAGCAATAAGCACAAATATTTGCAGCAACATTAATAAACGGAGAGGACGCCAGCCACGTCCTCTCCCTAACATTTCCAATGCACGAGTGAAAATGGCGGCGACGTGCGGCACCTTATATAGAATATGAATCTCACGAGAATCCGACAGCGGAATGATGACGTTCGGGCGCTCTCGGGTTAACTGAGCCATACGGGAGAATCAGAGTATGCCTCGGACCCGTGTAAAATGGGTGAAGTTCGGGGGGGTTCGGTTTCCGAGGAACTGAACCCTCTCATCACTAATAGTATATTGACCTGCTGCAGTTCATTCATGATAAGGACCCGCATAAAGCATTCCAGTGTGCCTCTAGACACAGGAGAGGACATAGAATTAACAGTCTTCTTTAATTGTGGAAAGTATAGACACAGTGCATCCATGCCAAATGTTTAGTAATAAAGACCCAAATTGTCCACAATAGTTCATTGGAGACAATCCTCTTGCCACAGCTGACACAGAGGGCAACTGGACTGTCTCCTTTGGCTAGTCAGGGTCGTCTGGCAAAGTTGTGCCTGGTGTCCTTGTGTGGATAGTTTTGCGCATTAGAAAGTTGTGCAGGACACAGCTTGCCAAGATGACCCAATCAATTTTGTCGGGGCGCATGTTGATAGCAGTGTTGAAGATGTGGAAACTGTTACTCAGGATGTTAAAGGCATTTTCCACAAGCCACCATGCCCTGGCTAGCCTGCAGTTATATATGTGCTTCTCTTTGATCAGACCCCTTTGCATGTAAATGTATATCTAGTGCGAACGTCTTACCGGCCACAAATACAAAGCAAGTGTTTTCTTTTTTCTCCACAGTCGGCAATTTTAGGGTCTTCGAGATTAGTCTCTCATAGAATACGGTGCTTTTCAAATACCTACTATCTGATGCATGGTTATTGTTGCCAACATCCACAAAGATGAATTTATAGTTGGCATTCATAATGCTTATCAGAACAATACTAATAAATCCCATATAATTGTAGTAATATGATCCGCTTGTGCAGGTGGGATTATGCAGATATGCTTGCCATCAATAACACCCCCACAGTTTGGGAGATTGATGGAAACTATAATAAAAAATAAGAACATTTATAACATAAAATTTATGAAACGTTTTTCTCCCCTCCAACAGTGTTCTACACCAGACCTGGACTTCTACCCTACCCCCCAAAATGGCTGCCAGGAGTGAAAGAGACAGTGAATCCAGTCAACCACTAAGCAAGAGAAGATATTGGCACAAAACAATAACCTGTCAGTCAACATCATCTCCACTACTGAACCAGATGTTTTTGACCACCTAGGCACCCATATAGTCAGTTCTATGTGTGTGATGGAACCAGATCAGCAGATCCACTTTGAACGGCTCCTGTACGACATGGTGATATGGGGGAAATCAAGCAGCTATCCAGTACCACACGCCTTACTGATGAACCTCTGCCCCAGACAACTGTGCAGCCCATTCAGGCTATTGGTCGCTCCCCATCACAATATAACCTCCCAGCCACCTACCAGCCCACTATAGTGAAGGGCCCACCCACATCCCACCCTACTCCCCAACTCCATCCCACCCTACTCTCCAACCCACTTACCCTGCTCCGCAATCCAATTACCCTTCCCCCAAACCACTTACCCTACCCAACTCACTTATATTACTCCCCAACCCACTTACCCTACCACCCAACCCACTTGCCCTATGCCACAACCCAGTTGCCTTACTCCCCAACCCACAGAGGCCATCTACAGAGCCATGCTGGATGCAGATGAGGAAACACCTCAATTTTTTTACATTTTCATTTTAATCCAAAAATTTGACTTTATCAAACAAATATCAACAAGTTTTATCTCTCCCAGTGACTACTTTATGGTATATGGTGGAAATCACGCTGATTTAACAGGTTCACTAAACACATGGTGCAAGGAAAGATGTTGAAATCCAGGGCATCAATCTGGAATTGTGACATGTGTTTCTTGGCCAATGCAAAACAGTGTCAGACCCACCATACAGTATATCATAGAGCAGCATAGCTATTTTGACAGATAAAACTTTTTGATAAAGCAGTTTATATATATATATATATATATATATATATATGCCAGGTATCAGAGACCAACGAGATCTCAAAAGAGGGCACTCACCAGTCCAATTGACTAAAAGGCTTTTATTATTTCATCACAGTCATCAGTAAAGAGTCGACGTTTCGACCTATAAGGTCTTTCTCAAGACAGTCACCAAAGACATCCAGTCAGCATGCCAGCTAACAGCATGCTGAGCACCACAGAGGGTGGCATGTCTTGTTTAACTCCCAGCAATCCTATATTTTTGCCTTGATTCAGTAGCTAGGGTTGAGGGGGTCCCTAGAAGTAAAGCAGCCTTTACTGGTTAAGTCTTGGGGTTTCCCTCAGTGTCTGGCATACCTGTAGGATCAGAGTTGAAAATTAATGTGGGAGAGAGATCTCAGTTTCAGCTGCAAACTGTAGGGTACCCATCTCCCCCACCACTAATTGAAAAGAGGGCTTTCCTATATGGATTTATTCATAGATTAGTCTTCTGAGCTCCAGTACTAAATGGAACTATGGCCTTGAATTGCTGTTGAATTGCTGTTTAGGATGTCCACAGAGTGAATACTGTATATTTATCCCCGAGTTTGAGTTCCTATGTGATAAAGCTACAGAGAAACACGTGTCTGTGACTCACAGGTGGTCCTGTCTGTCCACAGTCTGTACCCCAATCGGCACTACAGTGTCTTATATATACAAGGCACAAGGCTCAGCCATGTGACCCTGGTCTGCTCTCCACCCTACTCAAAAAGGCCGGAACTCTGTCCCACAGTGTGAATTGTTTGAGGCTGACATTACGGACGATGAGATTTTTAGAGCTATCAGCTTGGTTTCGGTAGTGGCCATCACTCTGTGAAGGGTATAAGGTCCGCAGTTACAGCTGTAATGGCGTCATCCCTAACATTCCCCTCGACCCACTTACATATGCTTATTAGCCTGTATGCTCAAAAAGCATTTGACAGTCTCTTATGCTATATGAGGTCCTCTCTCAAAGTGGTTTTGGCACTGATTTCAGATCCTTGGTTGCCATTTTTTGCACTTTCTTGTTACCTTGCTTTTAGTTAACAGGTTATGTGGTGAAAAGGTTAAAAATTTCCGTGGATCAAGACAGGGTGGCCCTCTGTAACTTAATTTACTATTAGAGCCTATGTTACGTGTTATTCACTACTGGTCAGCGATTGAGGGGATTCTGACTGGAAAGTGGACCATCAAGATATTGGAACATGCCGATGATATTTTATTGTCTGTCTATATCCCCAAAGACTCCTTAGGCTCTCTTATACATAAAATTAAGCAATTTAGTTTAGTTTCAGGGTTGTGACGTAAATTAAAAAAATAGAGGAAAATCCCTGCGCTTGGAGAAGGAAAATACACCACAAAAAAAAAAAAACACATTTTCCTCTATTTATTAACTTTTTCCATTTAGTTTAGCAAGCTATAATCATCCTGCAGCTGGAGTATTGGTAGTTATATGATTCACTTAAAGCGCCAGGTACTAAACAGCCCGAGATTACAGTCTCAGTCTGTTCTTCCATTTTGTCTAATTATGTAAATTTTAAAAAATCTGTTGCCCTGTCACTTAAAAAAGGCCGTCTACAACCCTCATGGGCCTGCACTATGAACCTTCGGTGGGCCAAGCACTCAATACCCTACTTAGGTATCCAACACCCCAAAGATATCTCTCACCTTCACACACTTAATATCTCTGCAGCCATCCGTCAGCTTAGAACTGAGCTGCAGGGTTGGAGACACCTTAGTTTATCATACAGTATATGGGCAGAATTAATTTAATTATAATGGTGTCTTTTCCTAGATTACATTATACCCTCCAAAATCTCCCTTTCTTGTTATCGAATAGGGACACTTTAAAAAGTAAAAGCCTTTTTCACACTTTTAATAGGCAAAATAAAAAGCCCTGAATCAGCCAGATTAAATTACAACAGCAAAAGGCCCATGGTGATATTAATTTCCCCAATGCGGTATGGTACAACCAGGTGGTTCTGATCCGACATCATAGAGATTTGATTCAACATTCCCATTTTTACATGGACACGACTTTGGAACAGGGATTCTTTACAGATACTTATCTTTTAGCATTTTTGCATTTACATGATGCGGAACTTGACCCTGTAATACTTAACAACTCCATACTTATGCCCACCAGGAAGTTATGGTTATTATGTAAAAGATTTAATATGAACCTATATCTCAGTTTGTGCCCCTATTACAAAACCCAGACTTCCAGAGTAGTGTGGCGTCTTACCCCTTCACCTTCATACAAAGTGGATTCACAGTGTTGGCCACCTTTTGGACAGATCCCCTGGCAGAACACTTTCTTTTCATAGGCTAGTTCTCACCTCACATGACCAGGTATTCTTACAGCATCAACATTATGCTAGCTCCATTGCCCATCAGTTAACATGGGTGGTCCTGTCCAATCCTCTGGACCAGCTGCTGCAACAACAACAACCGCTCTTAACTCGGAAAGTCATTTCCACACATTATAACTTGTTACATTCCCCATTAGATTCCTCTAAAACACCAGTGGAAATTTTGAAGTGGTCAGACCATTTTCCTCATATAACAATTGATGCATTATTATGTTCTCTGGCTGACTCTTCCCGCACTGTCGTTACAATAACTTATACAGAAATGTTCTACAGTTTATTCCACAAATCATACTTATCTCACAAAAGGCATTTTCATATTGGTTTGTCTGAGGATCATAGTTGCTATAAGTGTAAGGCTCCTATTGCTGACCTATTTCACAGTCTTTGGCAATCCCCTAATAATTTTTTTTCTTTTTCCCCTGATGTTTGGCAATTCACTGTCTGTCATCTAGTCCTCCTCACTCTGAAATGGGCTGTATCTGCAATCTTACCCAAAGGATTCAGAATCCCAAAAGGCTCTAAAATTGATTACTACAGCAGCTTGGTCTGCAGCAGCACACAAAAGTGAGTTGCACATGCGGATACATGCCACCCCCCCTTCCCTCCCTGTCTTTATTTAGTGCAAAACTGTTTTATATTTTCCGTATCGAATGGTGGAGTCTTCATTTAGAAAAGAAAACCGTGTGAAACAATTATTTGTTTGATGTACAAGAAATATATAGGTCTGTGATCCTGCGCTGCAATTTTAAAGCTGCCGTTTAAAATCGATGGGATTTACCCTCCAAAATCCCCACACACATATACAACGAATACAAAGATGATTAAAAAACAGGCGCTCTTTAAAGTATTAAAACTTTAAAACATTGGAAGTCCACTTCAAACTTTTATAGCTTCCTCCAGATCGGTGCCCAAATGTCAACGTGGGGTTGAAAAGACACTTACATAGCAGTTCAACCTCGCGTTCCTATAAAGGTATCTTTAAACAGGTCTGGATGAAGTTGATCCTATCACACACAGCGGTCGTATGTAATAACACTTACATTTGGTTTCAGTCCCGAGTGCACTGAAAGGTATCTTTCAAACGATCCCCATAGGCAGTGGGTAGGAAGCAGGCAAACCAACGTGCATAAAAACATACACAGATTTTATTCATAAAATAACACAAAAAAGAAAGCTGCAGCAAGAATGTCCCATGGAAGATAAATGTTCGTCACAGCATGGATAACTTCAACACGTTTCAAGGATTCTTTCCTCTTTATGAAGAAGTGCTCTTCTTGATAAAGAGGAAAGAATCCTTGAAACGCGTTGAAGTTATGTTTTTATGCACGTTGGTTTGCCTGCTTCCTACCCACTGCATATGGGGATCGTTTGAAAGATACCTTTCAGTGCACTCGGGACTGAAACCAAATGTAAGTGTTATTCCATACGACCGCTGTGTGTGATAGGATCAACTTCATCCAGACCTGTTTAAAGATACCTTTATAGGAACGCGAGGTTGAATTGCTATGTAAGTGTCTTTTCAACCCCACGTTAACACTTGGGCACCGATCTGGAGGAAGCTATAAAAGTTTGAAGTGGACTTCCAATGTTTTAAAGTTATAATACTTTAAAGAGCGCCTGTTTTTTAATTATCTTTGTATTCGTTAATTATTTGTTTGATACCTGGGAAAGTTTCACTGCCATTCTGTCTTCTAATGTTAAAGTTCAAATTCACAAATGCTTTCACATAACACTATGGTTTGAAACTTGGATGCTCCTACAGGATGATCCGATGCTTCCTTCCTGGCTGGCACTTTTCACTGTCTGTATGGGGCTTCCCACACACACATACCTGACGTGGAGGCTTCCCACTAGAGATGTGCACCGGAAATTTTTCGGGTTTTGTGTTTTGGTTTTGGATTCGGTTCTGCGGCCGTGTTTTGGATTCGGACGCGTTTTGCCAAAACCTCCCTGAAAATTTTTTGTCGGATTCGGGTGCGTTTTGGATTCGGGTGTTTTTTTTACAAAAAACCCTCAAAAACAGCTTAAATCATAGAATTTGGGGGTAATTTTGATCCCATAGTATTATTAACCTCAATAACCATAATTTACACTCATTTTCAGTCTATTCTGAACACCTCACACTATTATTTTTAGTCCTAAAATTTGCACCGAGGTCGCTGGATGGCTAAGCTAAGCGACACAAGTGGCCGACACAAACACCTGGCCCATCTAGGAGTGGCACTGCAGTGTCAGGCAGGATGGCACTTCAAAAAAATAGTTCCCAAACAGCACATGATGCAAAGAAAAAAAGAGGCGCACCAAGGTCGCTGTGTGACTAAGCTAAGCGACACAAGTGGCCGACACAAACACCTGGCCCATCTAGGAGTGGCACTGCAGTGTCAGACAGGATAGCACTTCAAAAAAATTGTCCCCAAACAACACATGATGCAGAGAAAAAAAGAGGCGCAATGAGGTAGCTGTGTGACTAAGCTAAGCGACCCAAGTGGCCGACACAAACACCTGGCCCATCTAGGAGTGGCACTGCAGTGTCAGACAAGATGGCACTTCAAAAAAATTACCCCAAATAGCACATGATGCAAAGAAAAAAAGAGGCGCAATGAGGTAGCTGTGTGACTAAGCTAAGCGACCCAAGTGGCCGACACAAACACCTGGCCCATCTAGGAGTGGCACTGCAGTGTCAGACAGGATGGCACTTCAAAAAAATAGTCCCCAAACAGCACACGATGCAAAGAAATAAAGAGGCGCAATGAGGTAGCTGTGTGACTAAGCTAAGCGACCCAAGTGGCCGACACAAACACCTGGCCCATCTAGGAGTGGCACTGCAGTTTTCTAGCGAGAGGATGAGTGCTTCCATCCTCATGTGAAGCTGAACCACTAGCCATGAACATAGGCCAGGGCCTCAGCCGTTCCTTGCCACTCCGTGTGGTAAATGGCATATTGGCAAGTTTACGCTTCTCCTCCGACAATTTTATTTTAGATTTTTGAGTCCTTTTTTTACTGATATTTGGTGTTTTGGATTTTACATGCTCTCTACTATGACATTGGGCATCGGCCTTGGCAGACGATGTTGATGGCATTTCATCGTCTCGGCCTTGACTAGTGGCAGCAGCTTCAGCACGAGGTGGAAGTGGATCTTGATCTTTCCCTATTTTAACCTCCACATTTTTGTTCTCCATTTTTTAATGAGTGGAATTATATGCCAGTATCAATAGCAATGGCCTACTACTATATATACTGCGCACAACTGAAATGCACCACAGGTATGGATGGATAGTATACTTGACGATACAGAGGTAGGTAGAGCAGTAGCCTTCCGTACCGTACTGCTATATATACTGGTGGTCACTGTCAGCAAACTGCAAAACTAAAATGCACCACAGGTATAGAATCTAGATGGATAGTATACTTGACGACAAGGAGGTAGGTAGAGCAGTGGCCTTCCGTACCGTACTGCTATATATACTGGTGGTCACTGTCAGCAAACTGCAAAACTAAAATGCACCACAGGTATAGAATCTAGATGGATAGTATACTTGACGACACAGAGGTAGGTAGAGCAGTGGCCTTCCGTACCGTACTGCTATATATACTGGTGGTCACTGTCGGCAAACTGCAAAACTAAAATGCACCACAGGTATAGAATCTAGATGGATAGTATACTTGACGACACAGAGGTAGGTAGAGCAGTGGCCTTCCGTACCGTACTGCTATATATACTGGTGGTCACTGTCAGCAAAACTCTGCACTGTACTCCTCCTATATAATACTGCTGGTCCCCAGTCCCCACAATAAAGCAGTGTGAGCACAGATATATGCAGCACACTGAGCACAGATATGGAGCGTTTTTCAGGCAGAGAACGGATAAAACTGGTGGTCACTGATCAGCAAAACTCTGCACTGTACGCCTCCTATATAATACAGCTGCTCCCCAGTCCCGACAATTAAGCAATAAGCACAAATTTTTGCAGCAACATTAATAAACGGAGAGGACGCCAGCCACGTCCTCTCCCTAACATTTCCAATGCACGAGTGAAAATGGCGGCGACGCGCGGCTCCTTATATAGAATACGGATCTCGCGAGAATCCGACCGCGGGATGATGACGTTTGGGCGCGCTCGGGTTAACCGAGTCATACGGGAGAATCCGAGTATGCCTCGGACCCGTGTAAAATGGGCGAAGTTCGGGGGGGCTCGGTTTCCGAGGAACCGAACCCGCTCATCACTACTTCCCACACACACATACCTAACCTAATTAACCTTCTCTTTATTTATCTTGTTCAAAGTTAACAGAAAATTGTTTTCTACAGTATTTGTTCAGTACAGTTGTCTCAGTATGTTATACTTATATACTTGTATTTGATATTCGTCATTACTAAGATTTCAACAAAAAGAGTAAACATTTTGTTGACGTATTTTTGAACTAATACTTCAAATAAAGTTGTTTAAAAAATAATTAATTCAAATTATCTACCAGTCCTTACAGCCATAATAACAGTGTTTTCAGGAAAACACTCTAGCATGCAAGAGTTACTACAAACTGTAGTTTTTGCATTTGTGGTCATACTACCGAATTAGTGATGAAGTTTCAGTAAATCAGCTTTTGTGGAATCCATTTTGTAAAACAGATTATTTTATCATGTGCATTGTACTCTCATATCATCCAAATTGCCCATCGATTTCATCCAGTGTGTAGGCAAAAATCGCTGGTGAAAATATTGACCATCGATAATATCGTTGGTCGATAAAATCGCTAACATCGCCTAGTGTGTAGGGACCTTAAGACATCTAATTGTAAGTTACAAAGCAACTAGATGGGTTCCCCCAGAGAGTTGTGTTCATGCATGATAAGATTTATAATCAGAGGCATATCTAGGGTAGGGCGAGTGGGGCACGTGCCCTGGGCGCCTTGGCAGGCCCAGGAGAGGGGGGCGCCGCCGGCGTCCAGGGCATCATGCCCCACTCGCCCCCGTCAACCCTAAATGTGAGGGGAGGAGAGCGCAGCGTCTCTCCCTCCCCTCTCCGCCGCTGCCAGCAGCGCTGCTGTGTCCGGTCTCCGGTGTTAGCCAATCAGAGCTTGCGGACCGGCTCCTGATTGGCTGCCGGTCCGCGAGCTCTGATTGGCTAGCGAACCGGCGCCAGACAGCCGCCGGAGACCTGGAGCGGTATGGGGAAGGAGAGGCGCTGCGCTGCGCTCTCCTCCCCTCACATAGCAACAAGCGGCCGGTAAGTGACGGGGGGGATCCGGCGGCACGGGGGGGGGGGATCCGGCGGCACAGTGGGGCATGTATCTGGCACCAAGTGGGGCCTGGCACTGTGGGGCATGTATCTGGCACTGTGGGGCATGTAACCGGCACTGTGGGGCAATGTATCTGGCACTGTTGGGCAATGTATCTGGCACTGTGGGGCAATGTATCTGGCACTGTGGGGCAATGTAACTGGTACTGTGGGGCAATGTATCTGGCACTGTGGGGCATGTAAGTGGCACCAAATGGGGCATGTAACTGGCACCAAATGGGGCCTGGCACTGTGGGGCATGTATCTGGCACTGTGGGGCATGTAACTGGCACTGTGGGGCAATGTATCTGGCACTGTGGGGCAATGTATCTGGCACTGTGGGGCATGTAACTGGCACTGTGGAGCATGTAACTGGCACTGTGGGGCAATGTATCTGGCACTGTGGGGCATGTAACTGGCACTGTGAGGCATGTAACTGGCACTGTGGGGCAATGTATCTGGCACTGTGGGGCAATGCATCTGGCACTGTGGGGCATGTATCTGGCACTGTGGGGCATGTATCTGGCACTGTGGGGCATGTATCTGGCACTGTGGGGCAATGTATCCGGCCCTGTGGGGCAATGTATCCGGCCCTGTGGGGCAATGTATCCGGCCCTGTGGGGCAATGTATCCGGCACTGTGGGGCATGTATCCGGCACTGTGGGGCAATGTAACTGGCACTGAGTGGGGCATGTATCTGGCACTGAGTGGGGCATGTATCTGGCACTGTGGGGCAATGTAACTGGCACTGTGGGGCAATGTATCTGGCACTGTGGGGCACATAACTGGCACTGTGAGGCAATGTATCTGGCACTGTGAGGCAATGTATCTGGCACTGTGGGGCAATGTATCTGGCACTGTGGGGCATGTAACTGGCACTGTGGGGCATGTATCTGGCACTGTGGGGCATGTATCTGGCACTGTGGGGCAATGTATCTGGCACTATGGGGCAATGTATCTGGCACTGTGGGGCATGTAACTGGCACTGTGGGGCATGTAACTGGCACTGTGGGGCATGTATCTGGCACTGTGGGGCAATGTATCTGGCACTGTAGGGCAATGTATCTGGCACTGTGGGGCAATGTAACTGGCACTGTGGGGCAATGTATCCGGCACTGTGGGGCATGTATCCAACACTGTGGGTCAATGTAACTGGCACTGAGTGGGGCATGTATCTGGCACTGAGTGGGGCATGTATCTGGCACTGAGTGGGGCAATGTATCTGGCACTGTGGGGCATCTATCTGGCACTGTGGGGCATTGTATCGGGCACTGTGGGGCAATGTAACTGGCACTGAGTGGGGCATGTATCTGGCACTGAGTGGGGCATGTATCTGGCACTGAGCGGGGCAATGTATCCAGCACTGTGGGGCAATGTAACTGGCACTGTGGGGCAATGTAACTGGCACTGAGTGGGGCATGTATCTGGCACTGTGGGGCACATATGCGGCACTGTGGGGCAATGTAACTGGCACTGTGGGGCAATGTATCTGGCACTGTGGGGCATGTAACTGGCACTGTGAGGCAATGTATCTGGCACTGTGGGGCAATGTATCTGGCACTGTGGGGCAATGTGTCTGGCACTGTGGGGCAATGTAACTGGCACTGTGGGGCAATGTAACTGGCACTGTGGGGCAATGTATCCGGAACTGTGGGGCAATGTATCCGGAACTGTGGGGCAATGTATCCGGAACTGTGGGGCAATGTAACTGGCACTGAGTGGGGCAATGTATCTGGCACTGAGTGGGGCAATGTATCTGGCACTGTGGCGAAATGTATCTGGCACTGTCGGGCATGTATCCGGCACTGTGGGGCATTGTATCTGGCACTGTGGGGCATGTATCTGGCACTGTGTGGCAATGTATCTGGCACTGTGGGGCATGTATCCGGCACTGTGGGGCAATGTATCTGGCACTGTGGGGCAATGTAACTGGCACTGTAGGGCAATGTAATTGGCACTGTGGGGCAATATAACTGGCACTGTGAGGCAATGTATCCGGCACTGTGGGGCAATGTATCCGGCACTGTGGGGCAATGTATCCGGCACTGTGGGGCATGTATCTGGCACTGTGGGGCATGTATCCAGCACTGTGGGGCAATGTAACTGGCACTGTGGGCCATTTTCAGTGGCCACACCCCTTCTGGAGCGTGGCCACACCCCATCTGGAGCGTGGCCACACACCCTCTGGAGCGTGGCCACGCCCATTTTTTCTCAGTGCGCGCCGTAGGGGGGGGGGCATTTTCCATCTTGCCCTGGGCTCCGAAAACCCTAGTTACGCCTCTGTTTATAATCACTTGTATATTCTTACTGAGATAGAGACAGATTATGCATAGGTTTCCTAAAGTGCTTTTCATTTTTTGTGTATAATTGAATTTTAAAACTTAAAAAAAATTATTGTCTTGCTTAAGTTACTTTGCGTATATAATTAGTGTAAGGGAAATTGAAAAACAAACTATTTGTTTATATATTCCTGTGTGCACCCACTCAGGCCAAATACAGCAGAGGTGCACTGACCCCCATGTGTATGTTTAGCCAAACCGCCATCACGTGTGTTTCATTTGTATTTTTTTTTTTAAATGCTCAATACAGCAAAAATCATGCAATTTGGGCCTTGTTTGTTCCTACAGTCCTCAATAACATTCATTTCCAGTCAATTTTGACCACCTCACAGCTCATAATATTGTTTTCACCAATATTGACCAAAAGCTGCACGGAGCTGGGTGGCTATGGGACAGAGCAGCAGCACAAACACATGGCAGTTTATAGCACATCTATAAAACACTGCCACACAGCCATAGCAGAAAAGAAAAGCGGTGCAAGATGAAATTGTCCTTGGGCCCTCCCACCCACCGTTATGTTGGATATTAAAAAGGACAGTTTAAAAACTAAGCTGAAGTACCCGATGTTGCCCGGATTTTAAGTTTCCAGTTATTAAGTTATCAATAAGTTGGATGTAATGGTTAACAAAATATTTAATAGCTTAATACCTCTTCCAACACACCTATGAGGTGGCTGACCAGTATCATTTTTGTTTTTGCGGCGTTGCCAGTAGCTTTGATCTCAAAAATGTCTTTCTGTTCAGTTTTATAATGACTTTTCCATTGTGAGATGGGTTTAAAGTTTTTCTTCTGTTATCAATGTTGCTATGCCAAGGCTTTTGGGTACACAATATTTTTTTGTCTTCCTACCTCTATTTCTATCAGTTATTTTATGTCATTGATTTATGGTTATTTCAGGTCATTGAATTGTGGTAATTTCTATCAGTTATTACAGTTCATTAAAGTTTTCTACCAAATCCATCCAGTGGAAGTCCCAGAACTGGCTCCCTGGGTCAAAGTTCTGCCCAGCGCATTCCACTGTGAGGACAGACTGACCCCAACCCCCTAGTAGGTCTTCTGGGTTCCAATGTTACCACTCTGTGAAGTTATCTTCCAAATCCATCCAGTGGAAGGTCCATAACAGGCTCCCCGGGTGAAGGTTCTTCCCGACACATTCCTCCGTGAAGTCCGACCAGGACTCCGCCCTCCCCTACAATCTGGCCAGGATCCAACAGGATCACTTTGCTTAGTTATGTCCATACTGGCTTGCCCACCACGTCCAGGTGTTCTCATTAGTCAGGCAAATCCTTAACATTTTGAGGGGTGCACATCTAGGGCATGGGACACCCCAAAATGAAGCAGCTGAGTGACCACAGGGCAAGACTAAAGTGAAAAAATCTATAGTAAAAAAAGTGAAGATGGGTTAGTGAGAGGCTGCTGAAAACAGCAGGGGTAACGAGAGGTAACGAGGTGAGGAATGAAGCAGTGAGAGTTAAAGTAGTGAGAAGTGAAGGTAGGAAATTAGTAACATTGAAACAAAACACACAATAGGGATGAAAGTAAATATGTAAATGAGTGTTAATCTGTGTTGCTCCTGAGGCCAAACAGCCACAGCAGTCCAGGGGAAGCCACACCCAAGAAATCCACCCCCATCTGATAATCCGATATACATTTGTGCAGGACTCACCTTGCTCTGCATACAGTCTAAGAAATGTTAGGAACCTAATTAAAACCAATATATAGGACAGGTAGGCATGGGTGCTACCACCAGGCAGAAGGGGTCTCTAGCCTTCTGTGCACCAGCAACCTTGTTTTTGTATGCAGTACTACTAAAAGATCTGCGCAGGGTGGCACCTCTCATTACTGGTGTGCACCCCAGGACCCCTCCCTTGTATACCTAATGCTGTGTATTTACATACACAATAGAAGGCCAGAGACCCCTTCTGCCTGGAGGTAGCATCCATTTGGACTATTTCTCTTCTAAGTTGCAGAACTTGGGGAAAGAAATACATTTTTAAAGGAAAGAAATGTGTATTTCAACTTGCATTGGTCTTAATGTGTAAGCAATCCTCTTATCTACAAGAGGTGTATTTATTATATGGCAGCGCCACGTGTTTTCACCCCATCGTTTGTCTGATTATTGTATATAGAGTCTTGGTGAAGGCTTTTTCTGTGAATACAAAGGCAGCCATCGTAAGTTGTAAGCGCAATTTGGATCACGTTAACTATTTGGTTAGGTACCACAATTGGTTTGTTGACATGAAATTTAGATACCACCTTAGGTGGATAACCGCGGTAAGTCCTAAGGACCGTCCAGTCATAGTGGAATATCATAAATAGGGAGCAACATGAGAGAGTTCCCAAGTCAGAGACTCTATGGGCCAAAGCAATAGCTAGAAGAAAGAGAGTCTTAGCAGTGAGCCACTTGAGGTCTACAGTTTCCAGTAGTTCAAATGGACTGCATTGTAGAGACCTAAGAAGCAATGACAGGTCCCAAGGAGCTATTCTAGGGAAGAATGGAGGTTGAATCCAGAGTACCCCCTGAAGGAAGGTACGTACAGCTGGCAAAAAAGCCAGTTTCTTTTGGAACCAGACAGACAAAGCTGAGACCTGGACCTTGAGATAAGCCAGACGAAGACCCATGGCAAGGCCTGCCTTCAGGAAGGCTAACAATCCGAATAATTTCTTTAGGATCATAGTGACGATGAGCACACCACTGGGAATAGGAGTGCCAAATCCAGTGATAAATGCGAGCAGAGGCTGGTTTCTGAGCCTAAAGCATAGTTTGAATCACCGCCCCGGAGAATCCTCTGTCCCTTAAAAGGGATGTCTCAAGAGCCACGCCATCAAAGACAGATGAGGCAGGTCCGGATGGAGGCAAGGCCCCTGGGAGTGCTGGTCTGGGCAAAGAGGTAGAGGGAAGGGCTTTTCTATGGAGAGATCTATTAGATCCATGAACCAATGGCTTCTGAGCCATGCTGAAGCTACCAGTACGAGCATGCTGTAAACCTCTTAACTTTGACACTGGAAGGTAGAGATACTCCAGATAGAAGGCCCAAGAGGCTGTGAGAGCATCTGTGATGCTTGCTTCCGGATATCGTGTCCCCGTACATTGGAACCTTGTGGTTGTGTCTGGAGACCAAGAGACCCACATCTGGAAGGCCCCATTTCTGCACCAGACTCTGGAAAACTTCTGGGTGTAGAGACCATTCCCTGGTGTGAACGTCCTGCCAACTGAGAAAGTCGACTACCTAGGTGAGGACTCCTGGAATTAATATTGCAGACATGGCTGAAAGGTGGAATTCTGCTCAGACGAGAATCCGAGACACCTCTACCAGTGCTGCCACACTCCAAATGCAGCCCTGTCTATAAATATATATATATATATATATATATATATATATATACACATATATATATATATATACAGTTGTGCTCATAAGTTTACATACCCTAGCAGAATTTGTGATTTTCTGGTCATTTGTCAGAGAATATGAATGATAACTCACAAACTTTTCTTTCACTCATGGTTAGTGGTTGGGTGAAGCCATTTATTGTCAAACAACTGTGTTTACTCTTTTTAAATCATAATGACAACAGAAACTACCCAAATGACCCTGATCAAAAGTTTACATACCCTGGAGATTTTGGCCTGATAACATGCACAAAAATTGACACAAACTGGTTTGAATGGCTACTAAAGGTAACCATCCTCACCTGTGATCTGTTTGCTTGTAATCAGTGTGTGTGTATAAAAGGTCAGTGAGTTTCTGGACTCCTGAAAGACCCTTGCATCTTTCATCCAGTGCTGCACTGACGTGTCTGGATTCTGAGTCATGGGGAAAGCAAAAGAATTGTCAAAGGATCTGCAGGAAAAGGTTATTGAACTGTATTAAACAGGAAAGGGATATAAAAATATATCCAAGCAATTGAGAATGCCAATCAGCAGTGTTCAAACTCTAATTAAGAAATGGAAAATGAGGGATTCTGTGGAAACCAAATCACGGTCAGGTAGACCAACAAAAATTTCATCCACAACTGCCAGAAAAATCCACAAATAACTTTAGCTGAAATACAGGACTCTCTGAAAAAAAGTGGTGTGGTTGTTTCAAGATGCACAATAAGGAGGCATTTGAAGAAAAATGGGCTGCATTGTCGAGTCGCCAGAAGAAAGCCATTACTACGCAAATGCCACAAAGCATCCCGTTTACAATACTCCAAACAGCACAGAGACAAGCACAAAACTTCTGGAACAAAGTCATTTGGAGTAATGAGACCAAAATTGAACTTTTTGGCCACAGCCATAAACGTTACATTTGGAGAGGAGTCAACAAGGCCTATGATGAAAGGTACACCATTCCTACTGTGAAACACGGAGGTGGATCGCTGATGTTTTGGGGATGTATGAGCTACAAAGGCACTTGAAACTTGGTCAAAATTGATTGCAAGATGAATGCAGCATGTTATTAGAAAATACTGGAGGAAAATTTGTACTCATCATCCCGGAAGCTGCGCATGGGACGTACTTGGACGTTCCAACATGACAATGATCCAAAGGCCAAGTCGACCTGTCATTGGCTACAGCAGAATAAAGTGAAGGTTCTGGAGTGGCCATCTCAGTCTCCTGACCTCAATATCATTGAGCCACTCTGGGGAAATCTCAAACGTGCAGTTCATGCAAGACAGCCCAAGAATTTACAGGAACTGGAGGCTTTTTACCAAGAAGAATGGTTAGCTTTACCATCTGAGAAATTAAAGAGCCTCATCCACAACTACCACAAAAGACTTCAAGCTGTCATTGATGTTAAAGGGGGCAATACACGGTATTAAGAACTGGGGTATGTAAACTTTTGATCAGGGTCATTTGGGTAGTTTCTGTTGTCATTATGATTTAAAAAGAGTAAACACAGTTGTTTGACAATAAATGGCTTCACCCAACCACTAACCATGGGGGTAATTCCAAGTTAATCGCAGCAGGACATTTTTTTTAGCAGTTGGGAAAAACCATGTGCACTGCAGGGGGGGGGGGGGGGGGCAGATATAACATGTGCAGAGAGAGTTAGATTTGGGTGGGTTATTTTGTTTCTGTGCAGGGTAAATACTGGCTGCTTTATTTTTACACTGCGATTTAGATTGTAGATTGAACTCACCACACCCAAATCTATCTCTCTCTGCACATGTTATATCTGCCTCCCCTGCTGTGCGCATGGTTTTGCCCAACTGCTAACAAAATTCCTGCTGCGATCAACTCAGAATTACCCCCCATGAGTGAAAGAAAAGTTTGTGAGTTATCATTCATATTCTCTGACAAATGGCCAGAAAATCACAAATTCTGCTAGGGTATGAGCACAACTGTA
Source organism: Pseudophryne corroboree (assembly GCF_028390025.1). Taxonomy (NCBI): domain Eukaryota; kingdom Metazoa; phylum Chordata; class Amphibia; order Anura; family Myobatrachidae; genus Pseudophryne; species Pseudophryne corroboree. Next base: position 458,387,635 of record NC_086448.1, on the reverse strand, counting down.
TATATGCCACTGCAGTGGCGTTGTCTAATTTTATTTGTACTGGAACACCCTGTAGAAGGTCCTGGGCCATATGAAGGGCCCAATACACAGCTTGAAGTTCCAGGACGTTGATCAGAAGATTCCTGTCCACCAGAGACCAGGGTCCGTGAAAGGTTTGACTGCCTGGGACAGCTCACCATCCCTTGAGACTGGCATCTGTGGTGAGGAGTGTCCAGTGCAGAATCCAGAATGGCTGACCATTGTACAAATTGGCCGTACTGTATGGAGCCGCCATGGAAGAGATGACTGAAGAGATCGGGGCAGAATCAAGGTCTGGGACTTGATCTGTGTAGGTAACCCCCGTCCACTTTGTGAATATCAGGCGCTGAAGAGGCTTGGAGTGAAACTAGGCATTCAGTGCATCCACAAAGTATTCACAGCTCTTCACTTTTTCCACATTTTCTTATGTTACAGCCTTATTCCAAAATGGAATAAATTATTTTTTTCCCTCAAAATTCTACACACAATACCCCATAATGACAAAGTGAAAAAGTTTTTTTTTTTTTAGATTTCTGCAAGTTTATTAAAAATTAAAAACTAAGAAATCACATGTACATAAGTATTCACAGCCATTGCCATGAAGCTCAGAATTGACCTCAGGTGCATCCCGTTTCCACTGATCATCCTTGAGATGTTCCTACAACTTAATTGGAGTCCACCTGTGGTAAATTCAGTTAATTGGACATGATTTGGAAAGGCACACACCTGTCTATATAACATCCCACACTTGACTGTGCATGTCTGAGCACAAACCAAGCATGAAGTCAAAGCATTTGTCTGTAGACCTCCGAGACAGGATTGTCTCGAGGCACAAATCTGGGGAAGGGTACATAAAAATATGTGCTGCTTTGAAGGTCCCAATGAGCACAGTGGCCTCCATCATCCGTAAATGGAAGAAGTTTGGAACTACTAAGACTCTTCCTAGAGCTGGCCAGCCGTCTAAACTGAGCAATCGAGTGAGAAGGGCCCTAGTCAGGGAGGTGACCAAGAAACCGATGGTCATTATGTCAGAGCTACAGCATTCCTCTGTAGAGAGAGGAGAACCTTCCAGAAGGACAATCTCTGCAGCAATCCACCAATCAGGCCTGTATGGTAGAATGGCCAGATGGAAGCCACTCTGTAGTAAAAAGCACATGGCAGCCTGCCTGGAGTTTGCCAAAATGCACCTGAAGGACTCTCAGACCATGAGAAACAAAATTCTCTGGTCTGATGAGACAAAGATTGAACTCTTTGGCGTGAATGCCAGGCGTAATGTTTGGAGGAAAACAGGCTCCGCTCATCATCAGGCCAATACCATCCCTACAGTGAAGCATGGTGGTGGCAGCATTATGCTGTGGGGATGTTTTTCAGTGGCAGGATCTGGGAGACTAGTCAGGATAGAGGGAGAGATGAATGCAGCAATGTATAGAGACATCCTGGATGAAAACCTGCTCCGAGCGCTCTTGACCTCAGACTGGGGTGATGGTTCATCTTTCAACAGGACAACGACCCTAAGCATACAGCCAAGATATCAAAGGAGCGGCTTCAGGACAACTCTGTGAATGTATGTGAGTGGCCCAGCCAGAACCCAGACTTGAATCCAATTGAACATCTCTGGAGAGATCTTAAAATGGCTGTGCACCGATGCTTCCCAACCAACCTGATGGAGCATGAGAGATGCTGCAAAGAGGAATGGGCGAAACTTCCCAAAGATAGGTGTGCCAGGCTTGTGGCATCTTATTCAAAAAGACTTGAGGCTGTAATTGCTGCCAAAGGTGCATCAACAAAGTATTGAGCAAAGGCTGTGAATACTTATGTACATGTGATTTCTTAGTTTTTTTATTTTTAATAAATTTGCAAAAATCTAAAAAAAAAAATTCACGTCATTATGGGGTATTGTGTGTAGAATTTTGAGGAAAAAAATAAATTTATTCCATTTTGTAAAAAGGCTGTAACATAACAAATTGTGGAAAAAGTGAAGCTCTGTGAATACAGTACTTTCCGGATGCACTGTATCCTGTATCATGTTGAATACTGAGAAACATTGAGTCTAGGGTCTGTATTGCTGAATGAACTGGGACCCTTGGACTGTGAAGAAGGTTGCGGATAGGCAACTGCAATGTTACAATCTTGTCCTGAGGGAGGAAGATACGTTGTACCCTGGCGTCCAGCAGTGCAACAAGGTGCAGCATCCTCTGAGATGGGATGAGCAAGGACTTGGGCCAGTTGATTATCCATTTATGGGTCTGAAGGAAGGACACAATCTGCTGTAATGGACGTTCCAGCACCATTGGAGCCTGCACAAGGAGGAGAAGATCAGCTTAGTAAACCAGTATCTAAATTCCCCGTTTCTGGAGATGGGCCACCGCCACGCCATGAGCTTGATGAACCCCCTTTGGGGCTGTAGACAGTCTGAAGGGAAGGGTCAGGAAATTGAAATGCTGATGTAGGACAGCAAAGCAGAGAAACTGTTGATGACAGGGTGCTATAGGTACATGAATGTATGCATCCTGTATATCTAGGGAGACCATAAAGACTCCAGGTTGCATAGCCTGGACAATGGAACGTAGTGTTCCCATATGGAATTTGGGCACCTAGAGGTACTTGTTCAGTAATCTCAGATTCAGAATGGGATGGTATGACCAATTAGGCTTCTGAACTAAAAAGAGTGTAGAATAGATCCCCTGACCCTGTTGAGGTCTTGGAACAGGTATAAATTACTCTCGACCGTAGGAGGGATTGTATAGCTCCCGTCAGAACCTGTGTTTTGCCGGGTGTGACAAAGTAGTAGAGAATTAAAGTCTGGGAGGACGATTCAGGAAGGAAAAAGCGTACATGTGAGAGACCACTTCTAGGACCCAGGCGTCAGTGATTTAACACCATGTGTGGGCGAACTGAAGAAATTAGTCTCCCATCCTGGGGTCCCCAAAGGGAGGCCCACACAATCAGGCTGAAGGTTTATCCTCTATCTTGGTAGGTGGATGTCTAGCAGCCCAAACCTGTTTGGGTGTGGGTTCATAGGTCTTGACAATGCGAGACACTTGCGTGAATGTCTGACCTTTGGTCTTGCCTTGTGGACAAAAGCACCGAAAGGATGAAGTTCAAGGCCGCACTTATGATGCTGATGGCAGGCAAGTTGTTTTGGAGGTTGCTAGTTTCTCTACAATCTTTCCTAGATCTGGCCAAATAGGAGTTAGTCTGTGTATAACAAGGCTTCTAGACTTCTTTGCATCTGAATCTGTTTTTCAGGACCGGAGGCACACAATGCGGCAAGCTGCAATGGAAACCACGTAAGCCTTAAATGATAACAGAACTGTATCTAAAGCTGTCTTCCCAGTGTAATAGGCTGCATCTCTGATATGAGTAATTAGAGACAAGTGGTCCTTGGTGGAATCAGACATAAAACTCTGTTCAAGGTTGTCGACCCAAGACTTTATGGCCTTAGCCACCCAAGCTGGAGCAGGAGCAGGTCTGGCCATTGCTCCTGTAAGGTAGTACATAGACTTGAGAAATACAGCTAATTGTCTATCTGGCAGTTCCTTAAGGGAGGCTGCAGTTGGGATAAGAAGTTTGGAATGTTTAAGTAAATGTGTCACATGAGCTTCCACCATAGGTGGAGTCTCCCACTTTGTACAATCTGCTGATGGTAGCGGATAAATGGAGCTGAGCCTCTTAGGGACTGTAAATTAAAGGGAGTTTGCCATACCTCATTCATAGCTTCTGAGAAGTGATCTGAGTGTGGAAACTCAGCTAAAACTACCTTCTGCCATTTGCACAGAGGATCTTTAGCAGTAGGGGCTGGTTCAGCATCATCTGGCTAAAGGAATGATAGGGAATGAGTCCAGCCATGTAGGATGGAAAGGTGAGGCTGCAATTGCCTGAAACAGGCTGTAATGCATGTTGGAATCCCATAGGGGGAGCCATTGAGGGCTGCAGTGGTTGTGGTATAACCATAGGGAGTGCCACGGGCTGCAGTGATTGTGGTATACCCATAGTGGAAGCCACAGGTGGGGTAGCAAAATAGTCAGCAATGTAGTAAAGGATGCCCATGGGAGTTCTTGTACAAATGCTGGAGGTGCTGAGAGGCACCATACACATTGTGCACTGACCATCCTGAGACAATTCCTGGGGTAAAACTTCTGTGTTACAGGTATTACATGCTACCATTGTAGAAGCCCCCGACTGCTTGGTCTTATACTTGTTAGATATAGCAGAAATACTGTGTACACACACAATTATGGCAATGTGCAGCGTGTAACAGGGACAGTATGCGACCAAGGTGGTCATTCTGAGTTGATCGCTAGCTGCATTTGGTCGCAGCGCAGTGATCAGGCTAAAAAATGGCAGTTCTGCGCATGTGTATGCGGCACAATGCGCACGCGTGACGTACGGGCACAACAAAGGATGCAGTTTTGCTCAGGGTCTAGCAATGCATTTCAGTCGCACTGGTTGCCGCAGAGTGATTGACATGAAGTGGGCGTTTCTGGGTGGAAACTGACCGTTTTCAGGGAGTGTTTGGAAAAACACAGGCATGCCAGGGAAAATGCAGGCGTGGCTGGATGAACACTGGGCGGGTGTGTGACGTCAAATCTGGAACTGAATAGTCTGAAGTGATCGCAAGCACTGAGTAGGTTTTGAGCTACTCTGAAACTACACAAACATTTTTTGCAGGAGCTCTGCGAAAAAAAACGTTCGCACTTCTGCTAAGCTAAAATACACTCCCAGTGGGTGGTGACATATCGTTTGCATGGCTGCTAAAAACTGCTAGCGAGCGATCAACTCGGAATGACCTACCAAGTGCACACTACCGTACTCTGTAGAAGAGACTTGGTAGGATGCAGCTCTTTGTATAACCTATGTGAAAGAGTTATACAGGGAGATTCTGCCCACCACTCCTGGAGACCTGCAGAGCTCAGATAACGGCTGCCCCGCATCTCTCTGTTGAGGGTGAGGAAGGAGCAGCCCAGGGTGGGAATATCACTGTGGAATTGTGCCCTGGGATGGGGGAGGGGCCACTGGGAATTTCTGACCTCCCCTATGCTAAATCTCACCAGCGGTTCTCCGGTCTTATTGTGGATCCCCAGCGCCAGTATACGTTACAGCCCTGGTGGTCTAGTGCAGCCGTAGGGAACACTTAATGGTCTGGAAGCACGTCAGCACTGCTGGCCCTCTCCCCAGGTCAACGGTAAATGGACTGCGCTATACGTAGGTCCTGCGAATGGGAACCCGCCTTACCTGTCCCCCAGTGATCCAGTTGCAGTCCTGTGTGCCCTTTTGCCTCGGTTAGCGAAGAAACAGTAAACAAATTAAAAATTTCTTAAGAAAAAGTAAAAGCTTGGCCTGCAGCGTGTAGACCTTGTTCAGTGTGAACAGCTCCATGCTGGCACCAGCAAAAACTGATGTGCCTGAGCATGGGGGCAGGGTATGAAGGCAGAGGAGCCCACTGCATTCTGAGAACCTCACAAAGCTTTGTTGTTCAGTGCCAGTCCTGGTCTCCACCAGATCATACTCAAAATTAACCTTGTGGAGACCATGAAACCCCAAAGAAGAAATTACATTTTGGGTCCAACATAGCTAGGATTACAAGTACTCTAACCGCCTCCATACCCCTATCGTGAGGTATGTTGGTATAGAGGCTTGTAACATCTGCGGTACAAATCAAACAGTTGTCTGGTAGTATGCCAAAGTCACAGAGCTTATTGAGGAAATAATTTGCATCTTTGAGATATGTCCTCTTAGATTGTACTGCTGGCTGAAGAAAATGGTCCAGATATTTAGAGACATGATAATATAAAGAGTCTCTAGCAGCAAAAATGGGACATACTGGAGGATGATATTGGTTCTTATGTCATTTGGGGATGGTATAAAATACTGGAATACATGGTGAATCAATTAAGTCTTCTTGATTTTATCCGAAATGATTCCATTGTTAACTGCATGTTGTAAGGTGCCTTCTAATTCTTTATGATATAACTCTGTAGGATTGTAGTCCAATCGAGTACATACTGTAGTCCGTCATGTAATTGTAGGCTTCCGATTTATAATCCGTCAAATCTTGAATTACTATAGTGCCCTCTTTGTCCACCAGGTGTATAATAATGTTGGAATAAGAGCCTATATCCTTGAGAGCTTTAAATTCTCATTTAGACAAATTTCGTGTAACTGATGTGGATATAGTTTCACAGTTATCAATACAGTTCATCATAGCTCTAGTAAACAATTTAATGGCTGGATTGATAGAAATGGGTGCTAATGCTTTCATGTTTCAGAGAATCATTTGTTCTTTAGTCACACTGATTATGTGCAAAATATTCCTTTGTATACTAGGTATATCGACGACGCATTTTTTTTCTACGGACAGGCAGTAAAAAAGGATGTTTTCACAATAATGCAAGAGATCAATAAATGGGATGACAACATTAAGTTTACTTATGACATTCAAGAGAAGTCAATCCATTTTTTAGATGTAGAGTTCACTATACATAATAATACCTTTATGATCTCGTTAGTTTACAAGCCTACGGACTGCAATAATGTATTATTAGCATCCAGCCAAACCCCCTGTACCATTGAAACAAGGTTTATCATACTCTGTTTTTATGAGTACATATCTGTAATGAACCAGACAATGAGCTTAAACAAATTTATTTAATGTATAAAAAATTCTTACAGCGAGGTTACTCTAAGAAAAATTTACTAAAAACACAGAAAAAAGTGCTAGCACAGCCTAGGGATTTCGTTTTTGTGCCCAAATTGAACAAATGTGAACAGTCGTTAATTTGGGTTAATAATTACACCACCACAAGCAAGAAAATGGTTACTACAGCTAAAAGAGTCTGGCCAGTAATCCAGGCTGACACAAACCTCTCAATACTGTCAACTAAGTCTCTTCTTCCTTGCTATAAGTAAGGCAATAATATCAGTGATTATGTGGTCCATACTGATATTTCAGGATTTAAGCAACATTCTGTATCTCATTTCCTATCAAGCACGGTAATTAGAAAGGTTTGGGTTGCACTACATGTGCTTACCTGGTGATTACATATTGCACTTCAAAATACATGGCCTATTGTATTAGAAGTCCTTGTGGACTTTATTATATAGTGTCAAAGTCAAATTGAAAATTTCGATATTTAGAATACACTATTGCATTTACTATGGATGCGTCTACGATGCATGCATCAAATGCGCATGCTATAGCTACTGTAAATACAGAGGGGTGCAAATGACCGTAACGGAAAGTTACTGTGCACATTACGGTAGAAGACACATTTGTTAATAAATATCATACTGTAACACAATAATATTTCTTACATACACTCCAATGTGTTACATCCAGAAATGTTTATTAAATAGTGTCCTAAACATATCAGATTGTTTTGTCCAAACAGACATTGTGTCCATGGAAGATAGACCTTTGACTGATTGAATGTGTTAATTCCATTGTTTGCCTCAATTGTTAGCATGAACAATTGAGGCTTGGTGATGATCCCATTGATCCCGTGTTGTCATTGTCTCTAACAAACAAGAAGCCAGATACCATACAATAGCTAAAGATATGCAGATTCCTGAATGTGTGCTTAACACACATTCATGCACTTCAGAATCCTGTGTGTTTCTTGTTGATCTAAGCCAGGCAACCATTGTACAATTGATGTACAAGCCTTATACTCCTCTATACCCCACACGAAAGGTATTGAAGCAGTGCGATCTTTCCTAGTAGCTGACTTAGAAAAATCAGAAGTAGAAACGAAGTTTATTTTGGAGTATAAATTTTATACTAAAACATAATTATTTCAGGTTTGAAGACTCCCACTACCTCCAACAGCAGGGAACTGCGATGGGGACCAAATTTGCCCCATCGTATGCTAACCTGCTGATGGGGGTATGGGAGGATTCCTTTATATACGGATCTGAATATGAGAAAGGTCATATCAAATTGTACCGAAGGTACATAGACGATTTGATCTTCATATGGAAAGGAGATGAAGAAAGTGTAGTACAGTTCATGGAATATCTTCAAGTTAATCCTTTTAATTTAAAATTTACGTTTAAGACAAATACAAACCTGATAGATTATTTAGATCTGAAATTAGAAAGTACAGTAGGGAAGGAGATCGAAACATCGACTTTTTTCAAAGAAGTCGATGCAAATAATTTCATTCCAACATCAAGCTGCCACCATCCTAAATGGATTGAAGGAGTCCCTTATTCCCAGTTCCTCAGGTTGAGGAGAAATTGTAGCATCTTCAGTGACTTTATAACACAAGCTAACACACTGAAGGAAAACTTTATAGCACGTGGGTACGATCAGATTAAAATTGAAGAAGCCATACAGAAGGCAAGCAATATAGATCGGGTGAACCTTCTATCCCCAAATCCAATTCCCAAAAAGAAAAGGGACTTTAATTGTAGGCTTTTTAGAACTCAATTTAACAAAGAAAACCGCCTAATCACCAAGATACTAGACAAACATTGGCCGATTTTATTGAAAGACCCAATCCTTGGACCTTCACTTCCTCCCAAACCACAAGTAGTTTTCAGAAGGGCAAAAAACTTGAAGAGTATTTTAGCACCAAGTACATTGAAATCCAAGAAATCCACTATTCAACCCAAAATAAATTTTTTGTCTGAAAAAACTATGGGATGTTTCCCATGTAATCGGTGTATATGCTGTAAGCATATGGAGAAATCCACTTTTTCCTGGAAACATGAAAATGGATTGGAATACACTCTAAAAGATAGAGTCAACTGCAATAGCGAGTGTGTCATCTATAGAATAACCTGTAGTTGCAGCCTAATGTACATAGGTAAAACAAAACGCAATGTCAAACTTAGAATCCAGGAGCATCTGCGAGGCATAAAAAATAAAGTTACCAACCACAATTTACCTCGTCATTTTGCTGAAATCCATAACTCCAATGTGAAAGATCTGAAATTCACCATATTGGAATTGATTAAATTAGGCCCTAGAGGAGGCGATAAAGAACGTCTGCTCTCAAGAAGAGAATCCTTTTGGATTTTCACTCTTAACACTCTTCATCCAAATGGCCTCAACGAAAATATAGACATTGTGTCATTCCTTTAAGTTTTTCCTTTCTAAATTTCCATAGGTAGGGCTGCATTCAGGTTACAAACATCTAGTTTATATAGAGCAATAGCATACCGCCCATAAGTCATGTTGTCATGTATTTTTCATAGAGATTATTTTTGGCATGTTTCTCTGTTTATCTGTTTATTTGTTATTGGGCCTTAAAATTCGAATGCATTTATTGTAAAGTTGAAGCCTCAAAAAATGAAGGATTGAACTGATGGAGGAGTTTTTCAGTACAATTTTTCGTATCCATATTTTAGGAGTGTGTGATCAATTAGGAACACACATTGCAGCAGTTTAAGGTCACTTCTCTTTATTATCTGGTTTGAAGGCTTTGGAGTCAAAAAATTATACCATGGGATGAGATCACTTACTAAGAGTCTTCATGTGCGTGTATGTATATATATACATATATATGTGTGTATATGTATGTATACATATGTGTAGGTATGTGTGTATGTATGTACATGGGACTATATTTTTAATTCAACAATTCACTTCACTTTATTTCACATAAGACACATACTAATACATAGTTAAATCTAAGTAGTATACGGGCCGCACTATGAGATATAATATAATCCATGGCTCATTATAAAAAGATAAAGACACACAATTTATTACAAAAGTTGGAAATAATTACATCTTTAAAAAGATGCATACAATAAGTAGGTCATTATAATAGAAACACACGATAGTCTCACACATTAGTACAATCATAGTTGTTCACGGTCCTTAGTATGGGACATATTCACAATCTATAATCTATATCTTACATCATATATTTTTTCTCCCAACACTTTGAAGCTTAATGCGGCAATTATATATATATATATATATATATATATATTTCTTTCATTTTTATCAAACACTAAACACATACACATAGAATAAAAATTAGTAGTCACATGCACATTTAATTTAAATAATTAGGAGTAATAAAATTAACAAAATTTCTGACCATTTGGAAAGTTCTTTGGAGGAGAAATGGGCGACTTCACTGTAAAATTCATGTCACGGCCATGAGTTCATATTAAAGTAATGTTCTGCCAATGGTGGATAAGCTAACACATTTTTATTTTTAATAAAATTCCATGTCATAAAATTAATTGCTATTGAAGTTTATCATGTTCCCTATAATACTCTCGGAACGGTAGAATAATAGATGCACATGCATTTCTAATTGAGAATATGTTGTTTAATGACAGATCATCATTCACACATACTGGATTAGTGGGGAGGGGAAGCCAATAGGCAATGTTTCATATGTGGGCTCGCTGACCTCCGAGGTTGCTAGGTGACCACAACACTATTGAGCCATAGGCTGACATCAGAGGTTGCTAGGACACCAGGACGCCACAGGCTGACATCAGAGGTTGCTGGGATACCGGGACGCGTTTCCCGTCATGCAGATAGTCGAGATTACGTGGTGGTACGCATCAAGGTGTGCCTGCTGCGTCACGTGCCCATGATGCGCCACACACGGAATTTGAAGCCGAGCCGGCCCACCCAGCATTAGTGACGCTTTAGGGAGAACTTGTACCAATAAGGCAGCCCTTTCTCTGACTCCTACCTATGAAGTGAAGGATCGAGTAGGGGGAGTCAATGAATTAGTAGGTGGAACGCAGATTGGAACGCATACCGGAAGTATGCTTGTCCAATCAGGTGTGGGTAATTTAGCACCTCTAAAGCGACTAAAGATCCGTCTAATGTATAAATTAAATGTTCAACTTATATTAAATAATCACTACCACCTAAGGATCCCTATAGAAGAAAAGTATGGATTTATAAATAAAGTTTTTTAGCTCTATTTAGGCTGATTTAATCACGAAGAGTTATCTAATTAAAGGAAGTGATGTAAGTGTGCTAGTAGCTTAAATAACAGCTGCAGCAATTACCACTTCATTCTGTGACTTCCACACACAGCCAAATTTCCTCCAGGGTGAGTCCTTACATCATTTCTGTTTGTTTCACTTTTTGAAGGCTTTAATTAATAATCATGAATGTAATCCTTTTGCTGGTCTATTACCGAGGAGTTGGGATTTTTCTTATTGTTAAAAGTGGGCCCTTATAACTAACAATGCTCCAATTTCTGATAAGAATGACTTTATGAGATCTGTTGGATTTAGCTATTATTCTTATTGTCAGTACTGTGCCTTTTTATAAATAGTGATAATGTCGCTGTTCTTTTGAAAGAATTTATTCTGTGAGATTCATTGTAAACTGCTATTATTCCTATTGTTAGAATTGTTCCCTCTATTTTACAACGACAATGTTTCCATTTTTCTGAAAAGATTTATTCCTTGAGACCTATTGAGGAAGTCGCATCTTTTATATCCCTGTGATTGTCAAACCAGCCATATAAATCTTGGTATGTACATTCATATATTTGCTAGTGATTTTTAATGACTGACACACCTTACATTAAAAAGTAAATTTGAATGTTTTCAGAGTTTTACGTGAGTCAACATTTGAACCAGAAATATTCTTGATTATAAGAGTTGGAGACCATACTTTAGGTATGCTTATAGTAGAATTGGCTTGACCGTGTAATAAATTACATGGACAAGTATCTCTATATAAATACCAACCTTTGTGTGTTTTTTTAGCAGTTTGCAAAAACGCCGACATACGGTTGTCGGCATTCCCAACGGACTATAATCAAGAGTTCTTTTAGACGGCTCTTAAGGAATTAGGTTTAATTAGTTTTAAGGTATGTTATCTTTTATGATCAATTAATAGGTTCCAATAGGTGGGAAACCATTAAAATTGGTCTATATTTGATCCCCTTTTTCTTTCTATCAGGCAGTGTTTACAAAAACACTATCATTCTATAGATTTTATATCCAAAAAGGAATACCATTCAAGCTCCAGCTAGGAGCCCGAATATAGGAGCTCCACCTATTAAATCCAGATAAAGGGGACTTTGATTAATCCCTATTTTGAGGTATGTTTAGTTACTATTTGCAACACTAAAGCAGATAATAATAATGTTCCAGTAGTTTCATCAAATAAACACATCTTAGAATGTGTTATTCATATTTCAGGTTACGATCTGCCATATAAACTCATCAAGAGCAAATTAGCCTTTTTCCCTATATGCGGTAGGTATATATTTTTCTACATACCACATAGGAATATATATATATATATATATATATATATATATTCCTATCTCACAATAGCAGTTTTTCTCAAATAAAACATTATCTTTTCCCCAAACAAGTTACCCCTGATGATGTCGATAAGACGAAACGCGTTGGCTTTGTCAGTCAAAAAAATTGCACCCTAGTTTGTGAAGATACTCCCTTCGAGCTCGCACCTTGAAAAAGGTGAGGGAGTATCCAGAATCCATCTTACAAACATGTTGGTTGTGGCTGTATTTTATGGATATAATTTTATATTTTGAATTGTGTACCAAAACTCATATGTTTAATCATATGTTATTAAAATAATTTTTTATTAATTGGCCTGTTGGCCTCTTGTTTGGGTGACTTTTTGGTGAGGGGTGTCTGTTATAGGTCCCCAGATCTAAACATCCTCCAGTCCACATTTTCCGACGAAATAAACGCTGGAAGAATTGTGTAATTACACTCCATTATACATTATACTCACGAGCATCAGGACAGGGGCTGCCTTTGCTGACGTTTAGACTCCTCAAGTCTGGGGGAATTAATACCTCCTGTGATGGATGTCTTTACCCCATACACGCTGTTTTGTTTATCAATGAACACCTTCATGATGGATGTCTATTCCTCTATATATATATTGTCCTATTCCAGTCCACTTTCTGCATATGGGCTTTGAATTAGGCATCGATATGTGTATATATATGACTCTGGATGCTGCTATATATTGCTCGTCTTGAGAAAGATTCTGTGTCAGAATCGAAACGTCGACATTTGGAGCTATCACATTGAATATTAAAACATTGTTGTACCAGAATTGGACTTATTTCATGGTTTGGAGAGTGCCTCCCCCTCATTGGGAATTTTTCTATATTTGTGGACTCACCGTTTCAGTGCATTTCCACTGAGTGCACCCCACTGATGTTATTGACTTGATGAGAGTGCAGGCTTAAGTGCATATATATATATATATATATATATACACATACATACATACATACATACATGTATCTCTATATATGATGTGGTTGGACCGGCACTCTCCTGGATTGGAACAGTATGCTCCGATGCCCTCTGGATCAAATGGATAGCAAGCAGTGGCGCTCGACGTCTCAAAGCAAAAAATGTGTATTACACACACCACACAACAGTCCAACGTTTCGAGGCTGCAGAGCGCCTCTTTGTAACTCACCTTGACAAAGGTGCGCTGCTGTTATGTGATGTGTGTAAATGCAAGTTTTTTCTCATCAAGTCTGCTAGTGCTGCTGCTTGCTAGTTGTTTATTTTGTGTGTGTGTATATACATATGTGTATATATATATATATACACACACATATACACACACACACACACACACACATACAACCTCTTTCAAGATCGGCACTCACCCCTCCACTTATTTTAGATGCTGGGTGCCCTCAATGAGTTAATACATATATCTTGGATTGTAGATGCGGCACTCATGGCTTTGAATAAAGATGACACAAACGCTCAGTGATTTCTCAACGTTTCAATTCACATATTGGAATTTTCATCAGGAGATACAAAAGAAAATGAACAAATTGCTTACCTTATATCCCAACACCCCAGTGCATGTGAGCGCTTCCTGCTCACGGTCCCCGGAGTCCGTGCTGCGCTCCGTCGCGCCCACTGTGATGTCAGGCGGGACTGCGACCGGTTGCTAAGTGATGAATAAACAAATACAATCATGTACTTGCTGAACGGATCAAAGTAAATACAAAAACTAACAGCTAGATAAATAATTACATGATGAATACTTCTACGCTTAAATAGTTATATAAAAACATTCAAATTTAGCTGCTCATTTATCCCTAATGGTTGGATCGTGTTTAAATTACAAATCCACCAGGCTTTGTTTTGCAACAATAGTTTGGCCCTGTCTCCCCCTCTTAAACTTTGTTTTGCAACAATAGTTTGGCCCTGTCTCCCCCTCTTAAACTATCTGCTACACAATCAATCATTTTGTAATGAATGGTAGTCAAGCCATGCTTGTGATCTCTAAAATGTTTGGCTACTGGCTGGTCAGTGGGTTTACCTTGCATTGCTGCTTGGATGGCACTCCTATGTAGTGCCATCCATTCCTTAAATTTCCTTACAGTTTTCCACACATAAACCAGACCACACGGGCAACGGATACAGTATATTACATGTGTGGAATTACAGGAGAAGACATGCCTGATTTTGTATAATTTGCTTGTGTGCGGATGAGGAAAAGTATTCCCTTGTTCTAAAAACCCACAGATGACACACCCTAGGCATCTACAGTTACCTGTTTTTTTTTTAGTTAAAAAATTGGTGGGTTTGTCAGTTAAAAAGCCTGTTACATCTGTCTTAACAACCCAGTCTCTGATATTCTTTCCCCTCTTATAGCAAGGGATTATCCTATCATCTTTTAATAGAGGTAATTCTGGTTCTTTGTTAATTAACGGCCAATGACGTTTGGCATTCTTGGTAAATTCTAAACTACCCGACGTAAATTGATTCATCCATAACACATCATTCCTGATTGGCTTTTGTTTCTTATTCTTTAATAAGTCACATCTGGATTTTTCCTGTGCTCTATGTTTAGCTTTTATAAGGACAGATCTATTCTAACCCCGTTGTAAAAATGTATTCATCATAAGGGACAAATGTTTTTCTTGCTCATCGTGGTTGTCACAGATTCTCATCACTCTCAAAAATTGAGAGTATGGCAAACCCTTTTTAAGACTTGAAGCTTGTAACAGGGAATTGCCATCTGTGGGTTTTGTATAGAGACTGGTAGATAACTTCTCTTCACAAAGGCTAATTTTAACATCTAGGAAATGGATTTCAGTATTACTAATATCAAATGTATATTTAATATTAGGGTCTAGTGAATTAACCGTTTCCATCATTTTAACAAATTCATCTTTTGTCCCACACCACAGCATGAACACATCATCTATATAGCGTTTAAAACATAGAATTTTAGAACTGTATAGAGGATTACTAAAAAATAATTCTTGCTCTATCTCAAACATAAAGGTGTTAGCATATGTGGGGGCCACACCCCCATAACACACCCCTGTAGTTGGAGATAGTATGCTCCATTAAAGAAGAAATAATTGCGAGTTAGAACTAGTTCTAAAAGAGAAAGGAAAAACGTTATATCTGGGCCCGTATACTTGCTGTTATTAGTTAAAAGTCGTCTAGTAGCCCCAATACTGCGCGAATGCGGAATATTGGTATATGAACTTATAACGTCTACAGTGCACATATGACGGTCCATTGGTAAGTTTTGCATTTTCTGAAGTTCATTCAAAAATATAGTCATGTCCTGCAAATAAGTTTGTCCTGCTTGTACTACTGTCTGCAAGAAGTGGTCCAGATATTTAGACACTCTGTAGTAGATGGAACCCCGAGCTGAAATAATCGGACGTCCTGGTGGTTTTTGTATTTACTTTGATCCGTTCAGCAAGTAAATGATTGTATTTGCTTATTCATCACTTAGCAAGCGGTCACAGTCCCACCTGACGTCACAGTGGGTGCGACGGAGCGCAGCACGGACCCCGTGGACAGCGAGCGGGAAGTACTCACATGCACTGTGGTGTTGGGATATAAGGTAAACAATTTGTTCATTTTCTTTAGTATCTCCTGATGAAAATTCCAATATGTGAACTGAAATGTTGAGAAATCACTAAGCGTTTGTGTCGTCTTTATTCAAAGCCATGAGTGCTGCATCTACATTCCAAGATATATGTATTACCTCATTGAGGGCACCCGGCATCTTAAATAAGTGGAGGGGTGAGTGCCGATCTTGAAAGAGGTTGTGTATTTGCTTATTTTGCACAATAAGCACCCCCGTTACTCAAGGATCTACGAGACTCCAGCACTGAGCACTTTTTCACTAGCACTTTATTTTGCAATTTTGTACTTTCTTTGAACTGTGGACACATTGTTATACTCCCTTAATGGAACCACCGGGAGCTGCAGCAACACTAGAGGACCATGGATATGGTAATATTGATTTGCCGCTGGGTGACACATTTTCCTTCTCTGATGTGGAGATAGAAAGGATACTATGTAAAGAGAACTTCCTTCTAACAGCGGGGGATGAACCTACTCAACAGATCTATTTGAAACTATTGAATCTTAAGAAACGGGAAATGGACTTTTACTTGCATGGGGTTACTCTGTCGGAATACTTCAGGGAGAAAAAACCCACAAGGGGGTTTCGTATTTGTAACTTCCCCACAATTGGCCGCAACAATGCAGACTTTTGCACAAAATGGGCTGCAATTCTAAATAGGGCCTCTTTTGACCTTATTCTTCTGGTTGTAGAGGAAGCTACTAGGGAATTGGGCCTTATCAGAGATAATTTGAAAGAATTTGAAACACTACATTTGTCTAAATTAAAGGATGATACCTCTGAGGATTGGATCAATAAATTACAGTCCCAAATGAACAAGTATAAGGATGATTTAATCCAATTCAAATGCAATAAACTTAATATTGTGAATAAAGATTACAAAAATAAGAAGGTATACCGTTGGGCATAAAATCAACCGACAGGACCTAGATTTCAACGACCCTGGTTATGCAAGAACAGGAGGTTCCCTTTGGAGACAGACTCCTCTGCGGATGGGCAAACATCAAATAGTGATCGAGAAGACTCTGGAAAACATCCAAAAAACTCCACCTGGAGTAACAATGAGAAGCAAAAAGGACACCACAAAAGACTCTATACCCGACGTGGAGGCCAATGCCAAAGGCAAAAAAGGAGCAAATTTAAAGAACAAAAAAGAATTTATAATCTATCTGACCGCCACTTAACCAACTATGAAGATAACGTCCTACGCCGTGGTTTGTTTTGTCCCTACAAACAAATACGACCCTTTCCAATGCAAAGTAGACCTCCGCAAATTTAGTCGGAAACTTCATTTGAAAGAGTTCTTTGGTAAAAAAAAGACACATGCAGTAACCAGTACTTTGGCGGATAATTACAGCTTGAAGTCCAAAACCATTTTTTACCTTCTTTCTAACAATATGGACATAAAAAGTTATGGAAAAATTTTGACTGAGGTAATTGAGGATATACGTGTCAAAGAGGTGTCCCCCCATCCAACTAAGTTAACAGCCAAAGAACGGGCAGCATTATACAATCTATCTTCTTACAAAGGCATTGTTGTAAGCGCCACGGACAAGGGGGGCAGGATAGTTATTTTAAATACTACCGATTATATTAAGGAGGCATAACGTCAATTTATGGACTGTACTGTATATAAAAAAAATTACAGGAAGATCCCACACAGCTTTTTGAAGGAATTGACAGAAACCTTACAGGAAGCAGTGGAATATCAAATTATCACCCCCCAGGTGAAAATGGCACTTATTGAAGAATACCTGGTGACCCCCCTCTTCTATTTTATACCTAAGCTTCATAAAGACAGCAAAGAACCACCGGGATGTACGATTATTTAGGCTCGGGGATCCATCTACTATGAAGTGGCTAAATATCTGAACCACTTCTTGCAGACAGTAGTACAAGCAGAACAAACTTATTTGCAGGACACGACTATATTTTTGAATGAACTTGAGAAAATGCAAAACTTACAAATGGACTGTTATATGTGCACTGTAGACGTTATAAGTTTATATACCAATATTCCGCATTCGCGCGGTATTGGGGCTACTAGACAACTTTTAACTAATAACAGCAAGTATACGCGTCCAGATATAACGTTTGTCCTTTCTCTTTTAGAACTAGTTCGAACTCGCAATTATTTCTTCTTTAATGGAGCATACTATCTCCAACTACAGGGGCGTGTATGGCCCCCACGTATGCTAACACCTTTATGTTCGAGATAGAACAAGATTTATTTTTTAGTAATCCTCTGTACAGTTCTAAAATCTATGTTTTAAACGCTATATAGATGATGTGTTCATGCTGTGGTGTGGGACAAAAGATGAATTTGTCAAAATTATGGAAACTGTTAATTCACTAGACCCTAATATTAAATATACATTTGATATTAATAATACTAAAATCCATTTCCTAGATGTTAAAATTAGCCTTTGGGAAGAGAAGTTATCTACCAGTCTCTATACAAAACCCACAGATGGCAATTCCCTGTTAAAAGCTTCAAGTAACCATCCAGCTGCTCTTAAAAAGGGTTTGCCATACTCTCAATTTTTGAGAGTGATGAGAATCTGTGACAACCACGATGAGCAAGAAAAACATTTGTCCCTTATGATGAATACATTTTTACAACGGGGTTAGAATAGATCTGTCCTTATAAAAGCTAAACATAGAGCACAGGAAAAATCCAGATGTGACTTATTAAAGAATAAGAAACAAAAGCCAATCAGGAATGATGTGTTATGGATGAATCAATTTACGTCGGGTAGTTTAGAATTTACCAAGAATGCCAAACGTCATTGGCCGTTAATTAACAAAG
Organism: Pseudophryne corroboree; assembly: GCF_028390025.1. Lineage (NCBI taxonomy): Eukaryota > Metazoa > Chordata > Amphibia > Anura > Myobatrachidae > Pseudophryne > Pseudophryne corroboree. The sequence continues at coordinate 458,368,955 of NC_086448.1, read as the reverse complement.
ACCCAGAATTACCTCTATTAAAAGATAGTAGGATAATCCCTTGCTATAAGAGGGGAAAGAATATCAGAGACTGGGTTGTTAAGACAGATGTAACAGGCTTTTTAACTGACAAACCCACTAATTTTTTAACTAAAAAAAAACCAGGTAACTGTAGATGCCTAGGGTGTGTCACCTGTGGGTTTTTAGAACAAGGGAATACTTTTCCTCATCCGCACACAAGCAAATTATACAAAATCAGGCATGTCTTCTCCTGTAATTCCACACATGTAATATACTGTATCCGTTGCCCGTGTGGTCTGGTTTATGTGTGGAAAACTGTAAGGAAATTTAAGGAATGGATGGCACTACATAGGAGTGCCATCCAAGCAGCAATACAAGGTAAACCCACTGACCAGCCAGTAGCCAAACATTTTAGAGATCACAAGCATGGCTTGACTACCATTCATTACAAAATGATTGATTGTGTAGCAGATAGTTTAAGAGGGGGAGACAGGGCCAAACTATTGTTGCAAAACAAAGCCTGGTGGATTTGTAATTTAAACACGATCCAACCATTAGGGATAAATGAGCAGCTAAATTTGAATGTTTTTATATAACTATTTAAGCATAGAAGTATTCATCATGTAATTATTTATCTAGCTGTTAGTTTTTGTATTTACTTTGATCCGCTCAGCAAGTACATGATTGTATTTGTTTATTCATCACTTAGCAACCGGTCGCAGTCCCGTCTGACGTCACAGTGGGCGCGACGGAGCGCAGCACGGATGCCAGGGACTGCGAGCAGTAGTGCTCACATGCACTTGGGTGTTGGGATATAAGGTAAGCAATTTGTTCATTTTCTTTTGTATCTCCTGATGAAAATTCCAAAGTGAACTGAAACGTTGAGAAATCACTGAGTATTAGTGTCATCTTTATTCAAAGCCATGAGTGCCGCATCTACATTCCAAGATATAGATATATATATGAAAAGAAATGGATAGGGGTAACGGCGACCAGTGTTTACATTTTTTTTCTATAATATAATTTAAAAGTCAAAAATATATAAATATTTAAAGAAAATGTAATACATATGAGAGTAAAAAGATTCCATATAAAAAAATTCCATATAAAGAACATATATAAAATCAGATACGTGCATAATCAGATTATATAAAGGATAGGAGATAAAACTTAGCTTAGTATCAGTGGAGGTCAGTACAGGAAATACAACGCGTTTCGTCCTTTAGGACTTCATCAAGGGGTGATGTGACACTGGGGCTGGGATTCAATTTATACCCCATACCTATACTAGTCAATTATGACATTATATCCTGTATAAAATATTCAAGAAGTTTTGTGGACTGAAAAAATATTTAATATGACCTGTAGGGGCATATAGGGACCTATAATTAGGATATTCCATAGATTTTTCTTTAAAACGAGTGTTAACACGCTTTAAAAACATAAAAGTACAAAGAAGTACAAAAATGAGGGACTTCCGCCACACTTCCGGTTAACTAGTTGTCTTGCTGCGCATGCGTTGCGCTTTCGCCCCACTTCCGGGGATGCTCGGCGTACGCATCAGTTCTAGTCTTCTGTTAGGCGGGTCATACAAGTCCGGAAATCAGGTTTTTCCGGAAGTGGGGCAGAACCGCGACGCATGCGCAGCAAGAGAACTGGTTAATCGGAAGTGTGGCGGAAGTCCCTCATTTTTGTACTTGTATGTTTGTATCTGATTTTATATCTGTTTTTTACATGGTCTTTTATATGAATTTTTTTTATATGGAATCTTTTTTACTCTCATATGTATTATTTTTTTAAAAATATTTATATATTTTTGGCTTTTAAATTATATTATAGAATTTTTCCATTTCTTTATACGCACATTGCAATTCCATACCAATACTGCACTTTTAGGGGCTGGCTGACGCTTATAAGATATTATGGTTGTGTGTTTTTTTCATGATTTTTTAAGTAGTACAGATTGTCTATACATATATATCCTTACTTGGATTCCACCTCACAAGTGGCGCTGTATTCTTTTGATCTATATATATATATATATATATATATAGACCAGATATAAAACAATATAAAAATGGAAAACAGCTCGCAGTGGTTTCTTTCTCCCAATCTCCTCCTTCTTATGCCTCTATCCTCAACATCAACGTGTTTATTGGATGGAGTTCCCACATGGATAGAAATCGGGAAAAAGTGTATAAGTAAAGTGCACTTCTTTAAAGATTCTATTGCCACCTTGTCTTCAATTAGCAAGATCACACCAATTATACCTGTGAGTGACAATCACCCATGTAATAATAGAAACAGTGATTTGACTCACATCTCACTTCTCTGTAAACAATGATGTCTCTATGGGACCTTTCTTGAAGTACCACATAGAATACCTTAAAACAGAGAACTCCCAACAGGGGAGAAGAACTAGATAGCATGATAACATTTCAATATATTTAACACATCACACAAAAAAGATAAAAATAGACTTGTACAATAGAACAGTAAAACAAATGCTTATCTTCATATCGCTTTAAACATTCATGGGACTTCCTCAGGGGTCAGCAATGAAGAACCATGTGGCCACAGCCTATTTATAGGCTATTATGTCAATTTCTCTGATGTCCGGCGTCTGGAAGTCCTCACCGTGCATGTGCGATATCACTTGCATCCAGAACTGGCCACCGCGCATACGCAATAACTCCAGAGCCGATGGTATTGCCGCACGTGCGCAGGAACACTAGTGGTATCATGGGAGCTCCGGCGCTGTCCTATTTCACATACAGTGCTAGACAGAAGTCTCCCTTCAGCACAAAAATGGTTACCTTAGTAACCAAGTTATTTACAAACGGATTCCATTTTTAGAGGACGATACTGAATATATTCTTACAGCAGCCATTTTTAAATCGCTAACTTTAATATATATATAAACACACTGCAGTTTTAACGGTGGTCACATGGTTCTTCACTATATACTGTACATCAGTGAAGTTTACAAATACTTATTCATAGATAAAAATTAAAAACCAAACATTTTTGCGGGAAAAGGATCTTCCATACTTATGTGTGCATCCTACCACAAAGGAATGGTCACATCTGAACCTTCGCTAAATATGGCATAATTATATACCTCACAGTAAAGATATTTAGTTACATAACAAATCACATTGTAGAGAATAAAGAATGAGCAATAAAGATAATAAAGCTACAAATAGTTAAAAGTAATTTAGAGGGGCAGCAAAAGGTTCAAAAACAATTAAAAGATTCTAAAAAAGAAATTCTAAACAAAAAAAAGGCGTTACAGAAAAGGTGCCATTTCATAATGGATATTGAGATCAACTGGGGCCATGGTTTTGAGACAATAAATCCAAAACCTCTCTGTGCTAGTTTTTTTTATCGCCATCACCTCCCCTATCTCCTACAATCACATGTTCTATAGCTTTAAACGTCAGGTGATCTGGGTTGGCATTGTGTGCAGAGTTGAAATTTTGGAAATGAATGATTTTCCATCTATTTCTAATGGCTCTCACATGTTCCTGTATCCTGATTCTAACTCGTTTCACTTTACCTGTATATTTATATCCACAGGGACATTCCAAGCAATAGATAACATATGTTGTGGAGCAATTCATTGTATCCTTGATTTCATATTTCTTAGTAGAATCTTGGTTTTTGAACTGTTTCCCATCCTTGTGTGCAAACTTACAAATGCAACACTGATTACATCTGTAGAATCCCCTCGTCTTCAATCTGTACAATCCTTTTGTACTGGTCTTTACGTACTGGGAAGAATTGTATTGTATTCTATTGAGAGTGGTATCCAACTGTAAAATTTTCCAGTGTTTCTTCAGGGTTTTCTTAATAATACTTTCTCCAGCATTATACGTGGTTATAAAATTCAAATTGTAATTCTGATTGTCCTCGTCATTCTTCACTCTGTAAGTTAGAAAATCCTCTCTATTCATGTTCCTGGATCGTTCCTTTGCCTCATTTACTACAGTTAGAGGATACCCTCTCTTTTAAAATCATTCGAGTATGTCTCCAATTGTTGCTTGAAGTCCTCCTTTTTCTTGCAATTATATTTAAGTCTACAAAATTGAGAGTACGTTATGTTGGTGTTCCAATTCTTCAAGTGACTGCTATTGAAATGCAAATAACTATTTTTGTTGGTAAAATTCTTTATTATGACATTTTCGACATAACAAGGTCTAAATAATAAAATTTCTCTCTCATGTACCATGCAGGTGAATGACAAGTTAAATGTATTCACAACAATATGTTCAATAAAGTAAAAAAAGAATCTTTGCTGTACTTCTACACATTGAGAATGTCATCAATATACCTACAATATATGACGATGTTAGAGACAAGGAGTGTTATGGCAGACTTATCATGGTTAACACTCTTTCTGCAAGGTACATTGGGTTCCACAGGGAAACATCGGGAGGTGTAGAGTGGGTTTCCAGAGGCTGAAACAAGCTAGAGCTTTAGGCTGTCCTAGGATGCATTGGGTCATCCTCTATATATCCGCCTCGAGGCACCAAGAGCTCAGTTTCCTTAACCAGTCCAATGCAGGAGCAGGCAAGAGGGAAGACAGACGCCAGTCACATAGAACCACATTCTCATGACATTCTCCACTGAGGACCATGTAGCTGCCTTGCACAATTGTTCTGCGGATGAGCCACGGTGGGACGCCCAAGAAGGTCCAACAGACCAAGTAGAATAGGCATTAATAGCAGCAGGAGCTGGAAGTCCAGCCTGTGCATAAGCTTGTGCAATCACCATTCTAATCCATCTGGCCAAGGTATCCTTGATCGTAGACCAACCACATTTGTGGACACCAAACAGGACAAAAACGGTATCTGACCTACGGATAGAGACAGTCCTCTCCACATATATACGGAGAGCCCTTACCACATCCAAAGACCGCAGTCTGAAGAGATAAAGGCCGGAACCACAATCTCTTGGTTAAGGTGGAAAGATGACACCACCTTAGGTAAATAACCCGGTCGAGTTCTTAGAATGGCGCGGAAATATCAGAAAGGGTGGACGACAGGACAAAGCGCCTAGATCAGACACTTGTCTTGCAGAGGCAATAGCCAGCAAAAACAGGACCTTGGCCATGAGCCATTTAAGGTCCACTGACTCAAGAGATTCAAATGGAGACTCTTACAGGGCATTCAGTACAACAGACAGATCCCATGAAGCCACAGGAGGGATATAGGGAGGCTGACCCTAAGTGAAGTATTAATGTCAGGTATAAACACATTTTTTCTCTGAAACCATACTGACAAGGCAGATATATGAACCTTGAGGGAGGCCAGAAGAAGTCCTAAGTCAAGGTCTTGTTGCAGAAAAGCCAGAATTCTGGACGTTCTGAATCTATATCCAACATAATTCTTGTCAGCACACCAGGTGAAGTAAGAATTCCAGACCCTGTAATAAAGCCTGCCAGATGCCGGTTTGTGGGCCTTCAACATAGTTTGGATAACCGCCTTGCAAATCTTGCAAACGTTTGTCAGTTGGATCTGAAGGTAGAACCGTGGGGCAAAACTGGCGAGGTGGACATCTGTTGAAAGAGACAGTGGATGCATGAAAGACAACTTCCAGCACCCATGCTTCTGAAATGGTCTTTAACCAGACCTGGGTGAACTGTAGAAGTCTGCCTCTCACCCTGGGGTCCCCCAGGGGGAGGCCCACCCCAGTCATGCAGGAGGCTTGTATTGTTTAGAAGCTGGCTGATGGGCCGCCCAGGACTGTTTGTCCTTGGGCTTTGCAGTTTTGGGAGTACAAGATTGTCTCAGGTATGCCCGACCTTTTGCTTTCCTTTGAGGCCGAAAGAAACGAAAAGTGGCACCTTTTGCATTCTATGCAGAAGAATTAGTATTTGAGAGGAAGGCAGTCTTAGCGGTTGCTAACTCAGACACAATTTTATTCACCAAACAAAATGTCCCCAGTGAAGGGGATAACCTCTAAGGTCTTTTTGGAATATAGGTCCACCTTCCATGAAATCAACCACAGAATATGGTGAGCAAGGACAGATGTAGTCGACGCCTTGGCTGCCAACACACCCGCCTCAGTGGATGCCTCCCGAATGTAATAGGCGGCGGTGGTAATGTGAGACAGGTATTGTCTGGAATTGTCAGAGATATCCTCGGGCAGCTCTTCCTCTAATGCCTGAACCCACGCTTCAATACCTTTTGCGGCCCAGGAGGCCGCAATATTGGGCCTATGCACAGCTCCTGCAAGGGAGTAAATAGATTTCAGGCATTCCTCCACACGTTTATCTGTCAGTTCCTTCAGAGAACCCACCGGTGGTTAATTTCCCATAAAGGGAATTTCTTCCCTGGAGTAGACCAGGGTTTCCGCCTGATGTCCTCTACAGTAAATGGTCAGAATGGGGTAACAGAGTTTTAACCACCTTCTGCAGTATACACATATCAGTTTTCTTTGCCAAATTAGTGGAATCCTCATCATCAGATATTTGTAGGATTTGTTTAATAGCAATCACTAAGGCAGGGACATAATCAGTAACACCAGATTCATTGTCTGACAGGACCATATGCCCCCACTCTGCTTTAGATGAAAGATCAGAGAGGTATGTGAACTGTGAGGAGGAAGCAGCCCGCTTAGATGACCCAGAGACACGGGAATGACCCGGAGTGGATTTTTGTCTAACCAAGAACGGATTAAATTGCTGCAGCTGGTTACATTTTCCAGCCAAGATGGATTAACCATAGGGGCAATTTGTGGCAGTAGTGGCACAGGTGGTCCCATAGGGGACATAAGGCATTCTACCAGAGTACCCAGTAGGTTTGTGAACGCAGCCCAGGGTGGCTCCTGAGTAGTCACAGGAGCTGCGGACTGACTAGGAGGTGTATGACACGTAGTACACAGACTATCATACAAAACTTCCCCCTCTGGTAAATTCTTGAAGCATTTTCTGCATGATGCAGAAGCTTCCACTAATTTACTGCCCTTTCTGTTAGACATTACAATATGAATGCAACAACAGAGAGACTTAGTACGATAAAGACAGCCAACGTACAATACCTGCAAATACATCCGGTATTATGGGAATGAGTACACAGTATAATATACGTATAGGATAAATAATGTGTCACACTATATATGAGACCTAGACACGCCAAGTCCCTCAGGGTACAGACACAGCACGGTCAGTAACAGGAGGATAGATCAGAATACTTGTACAGTATATTCTGTAAATAGTACACTTTCTCAACAAACGCTGTCTGTATAAAGACATGTAGGATACATGTGTTGGTAAAGCCACAGCACTGTATACAGGCTGCTTTACAAGGGAGACCTTGCCCTGCAGTCCTGGAGACCAGCCACAGCTACGCTGAGGGGATGGCGCCCAGCATCTCAGTCAGGGAGTGAGGGAGAGAGTGAGGCAGCTCCAGGGTGGGAAATCTGCAGAGATGGCACTCTGGGCCAGGGGTACAGGTTAAGCGCAACCTCCCCTATGCTAGACTTCCACTCATGGTACTGTGAGCCTTATTAAATGGGGTGTTAGTACACCCGACCTGTACTCATACAGTGGGGTCCCTGCTCAGAGACGGAACATGATTTAATGGCAGGTCCCACCCAGGGCCGGTTCTAAGAGTTGTGGCGCCCCGGGCAAAATATGGGGGCGTGGCTTCAATTGGGGGCGTGGTCACGACGCTGCAAGAAAATAAATAACTAAAAAGAATACTTACCATCCCCGTTCCTGATCCAGACCCCCTCCGCCGGCGGCACCGCTCTTCTCCCCTCTCTCTTCGACCTATGGGAGAGACGTTATTACGTCTCTCCCATAGAACAGCATAGACACTAGAGGTCAATTATGACCCCTAGTGTCTGTGCCACTATGCTGTGCGGTGCGCGATGACGTCATCGCGCATCGCACAGCAAAGGTCCTCTCAATGAAGGGAAACTAGACGCTACGCGTCTGGTTCCCTTCAAAGCGGGGGGGCACTGCGGGGGGCACAGTGGCGGATCTTGCCCTGGTGCGGCGCCCTCCGGATGACGCCGGCACCCTCCGGAAGGCGGCGCCCCGGGCAAAAGTACCGCTTGCCCGTGGCAAGAACCGCCACTGGTCCCACCTGGGGGACCCTCTTACCACCTCCCCATAGCAGCCACGCGAACCAAGAGAGAAGTCTATGACTCTGTGCCTAAGCCAGAACTTCTCTGCGCAAGTACCCGGGAACTGAGCCGTGGGAGTATGTGATGCCGCTTGGGAGGTGATGGAGCTGCAGCACTGAAGTGTCACCCTGACATACCTCTCTGACAGCCCAGAGAAGAAATCTTCTTAGAAAAGATTTTTTCAGGGCTGCCCAGTGCAACCCTCCTGTTAGGTGACCTGCTGCTGCAGGAACCAACTCGAAATGGATTTCTCAGTGCCTGGAGGCAGGGTTATAGAGGAGGCCCCAGTGCATCCTGGGACAGCCTAAAGCTATAGCCTGTTGGTGCCTCTGGATCAAGATCAACTCTACACCCCAAAATGTTTCCCTGTGGAAACCAATGTACTCTTCTGCAGAAAAAAGGATTATTATAATAGATATATTTTTTCTCCCAGCTTCCCATGTGCAAATTCGCAAAACTGGGTGTGAAAACCATCCGCATCGCAGTTCCGCATACCTAGAGATAAAAATCATTCAATAATTTAAAATAATTGTGTTAAAATAAAATCAATTAGCTGACAAATAAAATCCTTATGTCCATCTTCCAAATCTGAGTGCTCTACCAGAAACTCTCTACAAGAGTCTATTCCACTCTTATGTATAATGGAAGTGTACAGAGACTGTACATCTATTGCTACCCACAGGAAGTCTTCTTCCCACTTCAGGTCCTTGAGACACTGTAGAACTTTGATGTATCTTTCACAAATGATTATACTTTTAAAATATATTTATGTAAAAAATCCCCAACGAGAAAATAAAATATGGGGATGATGGTGGTTATTATTAATCAGAAATTGATATTCTTCCTTGTTTATAAAATTAATTTTCAAACCATGCAATAAAATTGTTTTTAAATCAGTTATAAAATTTCACATTGGATCCTTACTAAGTTTATTATAGAAATCCTCATCATTTAATAAATCTACAAGCTTCTTTCTCATAGTCCTCACCACGAAGCCATCCCCTTTGTCAGCAGGTTTTAAAACTACAGGAGTCTTCTTTCAATTTTTTAAGAGCATTTGTATCAAAATTTGTTAGATTGTCTTATTTTAAGCGACAAATTATCCTGAAGATATCTTGCTTAACCAATTCATAGAATAACTCAATCTGGCTACTTTTAGATTCCAAAGGATAAAATTTATAGCTATTCTTTAAGTAACTTATTTTTTTGTATAATCTGATTTTTATTGAAGAAAGTAAAGCATTGGATGCATTGAAAATACAGTAAACAGGTACAACACACAAAGTATCACAAAATAGATTAAAGCATATGTTGTAGCAAAATTGTGTACCGCAGATAAAATAGTAATCACAATAATCTATTATCATTATTCAAAGCCAACATAATTCACAATTTGAACCATAAAATTTTAAGAAAAAGAAAAGAAAAAGGATAAGATAGAAAACAAAGAAAATTATCTCAGTCTCTAAATAGAGAGGGGAGAAAAGAAGGAAAGAGCACCCTGGGAGAGCAGTAATTCCAAAATTTACACTATATCAAAAAATTACATCATTGTTTATGAGCACATCGTATATAATCATCCTTTGTTTTATAGTCAAGCCAGGGAAACGAGGTGGCCGTAAATTCAGAGGATTTGAACGTGGAGGAGAGGAGTAAAGCCTCCATATTCATATAACTATCTATTCTACGAAACCAATCTTTTCACGTGGGTGGGGAGGTGGATTTCCATAGGGCGGTTATAACTGAACAGGCTGCGTTGCTAACATGTTTCAATAGAGACTTCTTGTATCTGGGTACTGAGAGTGAGGAGTGACCTCATAGCCAGAAAGCGGGATCCCCTGGTACTGGAACATTTAATATTTCATTGGAAATTTTAATTACATCATCCCAAAAGTGTCTTAAGCATGGGCAGTCCCACCATATATGAATCATTGTACCTACTGCTGAGGTATAGGGCCAACATATGTTCGAGGAGGCAGGAAACATCGTGTGAAGAATAAAAGGGTATCTATACCAACGGGTCAGCATTTTGTATTGGGTCTCTCTAATTTGAATGCATATAGAGCTGGCATGAGTTTTGAGAAAAATATTTTCCCAGTCCTCTTGTGAAAAGGTCATATTAAGATATTTTTCCCATGCGAGGGCAAAAGGAGGTTTAGATACAGATTGGGGAGTTTGTAGCATTGTATATAAAATAGAAATAGCGTGACACGGGGGTTGGGGGGAAACACAAAGCTTTTAAGCAACTTATTTTAACTCATTTCATAATTCTTAATCATGCCTGTGTCTTTTCTTAGAAAATGTCTATGGAGCGTTAATTTGCAAACAAATTTGTTGACATCTATGAACAATTGAAAATTATTAGGTTTTGCAGTAGGAGCAAAGGAAAAACCCTTACTTAGAAGGGAGATTTCAGAGTCTGTTAGCTTTTTATCTGATATGTTGAAAATACCATTTTCATTTTGATTTGCAATTAACACTGGTTTCCTTTTCTCTGATTTAAACTTCCCTGCTCTTCTTCATATACATATATATATATATATATATATATATATATATTTTTTTTTTTTTATTTAAACCCTGCCAGTATTTTAAGTTCGATAATGAAGGGTATCGGTAACCAAGTTTAGGCCAGATCCATCAAGCCATAAAGGAGCCTATGAAGAACAAACGTGCATACATAGTTTTTATAGTATATAGTGAAGTTAGATTATATCTTATTTTTAATGTATGAATGTATTTGTCCAGAAATAGCTATATTATTAGACCATTGTCCCAGTTTTATAGGTGGAATGGGGCTTCCATAAACTCCATATCGCCCAAATATAAAAGGAATAGGGGTTGTCCTAAAACAGCTTTATCTGTCTAAATAATTGAGGTAGAACCCTCAAAAAGACCTCAAAAAGGACTTCTGCTCCTTTTCCTATGTGAATGCAGCAAAGCTGTGTACTGGTCCTCCACTCCAGAGTCCTTAATCTTTTAGTCGATCCTTATTTTATCATTCAAGACATAAATCCATCCATTGGACAAAGCTATATTGGAAATGACTCTGTACTTACCTTTGTGTGTGTAAAACCATTATTTTTAAAAAATTACTGACATTTTTGTTTCAAAAATGAAAATAAATATTTGGTATCTTTTACTTATTGCCCATTTGGCTCTCTCTTTTGGATGATTATTTGGTTAGAATTATCTCTTACAGAAGTGCTTTCTGGACTAATATTGGACTATAATTGATAGAATAAGAAGAACTGTGTACATTTAAATAATTCTTTATTCATTCTTCAAGACGATAAAATATACTGATTGTCATTCAAATGTAGATGGTTGAAAATAAGATATAATCCAACTTCACTATATACTAGCGCACTCTGGAATTGTTTTATCTGTATCTGTCATATTGTGTGCTACTAACAGGCTCCTCCGAGAGCTGCTGCTAATTAATTAACGAGCGCGAGATAAGGGTATTTTTTTTGTACGTACAGTGTATATATATATATATATATATATATGCACATACACACACACACATATATATATATATATATATATATATATATACACTGCTCAAAAAAATAAAGGGAACACTTTAACAACACAATGCAACTCCAAGTCAATCACACTTCTGTGAAATCAAACTGTCCACTTAGGAAGCAACACTGATTGACAATCAATTTCACATGCTGTTGTGCAAATGGAATAGACAACAGGTGGAAATTATAGGCATTTAGCAAGACACCCCCAATAAAGGAGTTGTTCTGCAGGTGGTGACCACAGACCACTTCTCAGCTCCTATGCTTTCTGGCTGATGTTTTGGTCACTTTTGGAAGCTGGCGGTGCTTTCACTCTAGTGGTAGCATGAGACGGAGTCTACAACCCACACAAGTGGCTCAGGTAATGCAGCTCATCCAGGATGGCACATCAATACGAGCTGTGGCAAGAAGGTTTGCTGTGTCTGTCAGCGTAGTGTCCAGAGCATGGAGGCGCTACCAGGAGACAGGCCAGTACATCAGGAGACGTGGAGGAGGCCGTAGGAGGGCAACAACCCAGCAGCAGGACCGCTACCTCCGCCTTTGTGCAAGGAGGAACAGGTGGAGCACTGCCAGAGCCCTGCAAAATAACCTCCAGCAAGCCACAAATGTGCATGTGTCTACTCAAACGATCAGAAACAGACTCCATGAGGGTGGTATGAGGGCCCGACGTCCACCGGTGGGGGTTGTGCTTACAGCCCAACACTGTGCAGGACATTTGGCATTTGCCAGAGAACACCAAGATTGGCAAATTCGCCACTGGCACCCTGTGCTCTTCACAGATGAAAGCAGGTTCTCCCTGAGCACATGTGACAGACGTGACAGAGTCTGGAGACGCCAAGGAGAACGTTCTGCTGCCTGCAACATCCTCCAGCATGACCGGTTTGGCAGTGGGTCAGTAATGGTGTGGAGTGGCATTTCTTTGGGGGGGGCCGCACAGCCCTCCATGTGCTCGCCAGAGGTAGCCTGACTGCCATTAGGTACAGAGATGAGATCCTCAGACCCCTTGTGAGACCATATGCTGGTGCGGTTGGCCGTGGGTTCCTCCTAATGCAAGACAATGCTAGACCTCATGTGGCTGGAGTGTGTCAGCAGTTCCTGCAAGACGAAGGCATTGATGCTATGGACTGGCCCGCCCGTTCCCCAGACCTGAATCCAATTGAGCACATCTGGGACATCATGTCTCGCTCCATCCACCAACGCCACGTTGCACCACATACTGTCCTGGCGGATGCTTTAGTCCAGGTCTGGGAGGTGATTCCTCAGAAGACCATCCGCCACCTCATCAGGAGCATGCCCAGGCATTGTAGGGAGGTCATACAGGCACGTGGAGGCCACACACACTCCACACACACTACAGAGCCTCATTTTGACTTGTTTTAAGGACATTACATCAAAGTTGGATCAGCCTGTAGTGTGTTTTTCCACTTTAATTTTGAGTGTGACTCCAAATCCAGACCTCCATGGGTTAATAAATTTGATTTCCATTGATAATTTTTGTGTGATTTTGTTGTCAGCACATTCAACTATGTAAAGAACAAAGTTTAATTTAATAAGAATATTTTAGTCATTCATATCTAGGATGTGTTATTTTAGTGTTCCCTTTATTTTTTGAGCAATGTATATATATATATATATATATATATATACATACACACACATATATATATACACATACATATACATATATATATATATACACACACACACACACACACACACACACACACACACACACACACACCAGGGCAATAAGAATTCAGAGAAACAATAAAATGTTAAATACCAAGTAGGTCATTAGTAATAAACAAGAAACAGAGACCAGCATAGAGTTAGAAAGACAAGTTGATTTTCTTTTTTTATTTAATATAACACTGAAAAATTGCGTTCAGACAGTCACATTAAAAATATATTTCAAATGTGCAGCATAAGCAACTTCATATTAAGTGTTAACACAACATAAATGTATTCTGTTGTATGACCGAACTACAAATGAGCATTACATCCTAAAAACAAATACAGTTTTACTTAACCACAATATTGGCAGGTACAGTATATGTGCATTATGATTCATTTCAGTTACTTTGTTAGTTTTGTACTTAAATAAAAAACAAAAAAAAACAAAAAACATGGTCTACAAGGTAAAACAAGATTTTTTTGTATATCAATGGATGATGCTTTAATCAAGTAAAAAAGAAGGGCAAAAACTAAAGTTCACTACTCTGAACTCTGGTCCCAACAACCCAAGCTTTGAAATATTATATTGACAGAGAAAGTTATTTTGATGGAAGTTGCTAAACTGCACCAAAGTGATAGCAACCAATTAGCATCCATCTATTTAATAAAGGTTAAAAATAAAAGCAAATGTCTAATTGATTGGTTTTACGGCAGATTAGCATATTTGAGCACGGTTAGTGATTAGCCATAACGGTACATTATACATGATATACACTGTTAAAGATGTTGAATGATCAACACTGTCTGGTCTAATATCTTTTGATTCATTCACTTGCCCACATACCGTATTTGCCGGCGTATAAGACGACTTTTTTGCCCTGAAAAACATGCCTCCAAGTGGGGGGGGGGTCGTCTTATACGCCGGGTGCACTTCAGTTGGGATACACATAGCTGCCATAGTGGCCTTCCGATACTCGCCCGGTGCCCATAGTGGCCTCCCGATGCCCGCCCACCTCATTCTACATACCATCCAGTATCGCGCGGTATCCAGTGCGGCCGCGGCGGGTCATCAGCGTGGCCCGCCCCTTGTTTACGCAGAGCTCGCACATGCGGACTTGCGCACTAGTGCCAATTACAGGGAGATGCAGGGACTGGCCGGAGGCGCTGCAGTCGCGTTGTGGCCATACAATGGTGACAATGACAGGTACTGTAATGGCACTAATACTAATGGCACTCATGTGAAACCGGTAACAATAAATGCACACAGGGGTATACTTTTATACATTTTACAATCTGATGTTCTTTTACGTTTTATTTGGTGTGTGGAAGGTATGCGGAAGAGGGGGTAGTCTTATACGGTGAGTATATAACAAACTCTATATTTTGAGTGGAAATGTTGGGGGTCGTCTTATACGCCCAGTCGTCTTATACGCCGGCAAATACGGTACATAGCTACATAAAAGAAAATATATTACCAGAGTAATCCACTAAAAGTCAGAATGGCACGTGCCCTAATACCAAGTATAAAAATTCTTTAAATGGGTTGAATTCATATATTGAATACACTGATATTAGTGTCCCCTTCTTCAAGATCCACATTGTACATTACAAACATACCAGTGACTCGTGTGTGAAGCCCACATTTTTGAGAGTGTATTTTTATTTGTTTAGGCAACCAACAGTCCAATGGTGATCTGTGGTGTGTTTTATGTCAACTCTTTTTTTTTGCACCATAATAAAACACAAACTAAAAACTAAAATAAAAGCTGTTCCAACATGGGAGACAGATTGGATCACTGATGAGAGTTATTGAACACTGGCAGTGTCACTTCTGTTAATTTGGTAAGTAGCAGACAACCAGTTAACCCATAGAGATACAAATTCAGATACACAGATCCTGTTATGAATTATTTGTGTGAGCATTCATGTTTGTTGCTTTTGGAACAATCAATTCAGTCCAAATTAAAAATATGTTTAAGAAAATGTTAATTTCAATATGTATAAGAAAAATATATTTCTATACCTAAGCAAAATGTGAAAAATTTAAAGAGTGAAAAAATACCACTCTGACTGGAGAGGTAATACCTAAGATGATAGTTCACTCTGTAGTGTGCGGATTCTGTATACACATTAGTAGTGCAGTTATATATCCCACATACAAAATGCTTGATCTTCTGGTACCATTTTGGATTTTTTTCAGATTTTAGAAAATGTGCATTTACATAATAATAATAATAATCTTGGAGATTTTACCCATTGCATATATATTTCATATGCACATTATACACAGCCTGACGGTAACTGTATACAATATATTTTTTTAAATGTGTGCATGAAACAAAGTTTGTCAACATTTAACCATCAGAAAACATAGGTGTCACTATCTCAGCCGGTGTTCAGATCAGGGATACTCATACTTTATATGTTTGTATACTTGCTGATAATATTCCATGAAAATCTACACTGATTTGGACCTTTAAAGGTTTGTACACTCATGGGTGTTCAAATCTGTCATGCAACACACATTCTTAAAGCCCTCTAAATGTATTTTAATATGTAGAGTCCTAAAAATTCCTGCAGCGTTGACAAGCGCTACATGCCCGGTACAATAGAACAGAGATTTATAGCAGCTCTTATTAAAAGAGCAAATAAAGCCAGAATTTAAAATGACTATACAACCAGACACTGATTTTTGAGCTGAATAATAAATAAGAAAATAGCTGGAGTGTTTACTTTGTATTAAAGACACCTACTAATCTCAGTCACTACTCAGCAGCAGTTGTCACGTTAGCAACTAAACAGACAGGCATTGACCGACTGACAAACTTGCTTTGACAAATGATATCATTTGGATTGGTGCAGGGTCTGTAATGTCACAACAACTCAGTCACTGTTTTTGGTCAGTCACAAATTCCAAAAGGAGACTTGGAGGAATTGCAGCAGTCTAAAATGGAGTGGTAAGATACAACCACTTAACAAACCTGCAGTGGAACGTTAGGGACACTCAACGTAATGGCCATAAAGAGGGTTTAGTGGTTCATGAACGTACAAGCTGGATTTCAGAACATACTTTGTCCTCTCTTTCAAATGCATGTTTAAAGTACAAGAATTTAAATAGGCATTTTCATCATCATTTTCAACAGGGCTCTAAGAACACTGGAGCACAAAACCAATGTCTTAAACCTGTAAACGCTCAAACTACACTATGAAAATTCAATAATGCACCAGTAATATTTTGTAACAGTTTGTTCTTTTAGTTAAGTATAGGACATACTCTAAAACTAATAGTCTCGGTAAGGATCATTAGTTTTGAGTCCTCAAAGGGTTAGACCAGTTGTTCCCAAACTGAGTGACATGGCACCATGGGGTACCACCGTTTGGTGTTCCAGTACCACATAACAGGACCTAATTGTGACAGCTAAGCCCAGTTTAAATTAATATTTTCTTCTGAATGTCTTGAAAGAAAGTTTAGGCCTAGTGGTGCAATGAACAAAAAATATGATACTCTAGGGGGCCATCACAGAAAGCTTGAGAACCACTAAGTTAGACATTTGGGCATTTAAATAATAAAACTCCACCAAACCATATAAAATAATAGCCTAGGGCAGCAATTAATGTCCATAATTTATACATATAGCTTGTGAATTACCAGAATAACAAAAATATATCACTTTTCAATATGTGAAAAAAATGGAGACAGAAGATACATATTTTTACTTGCATACAGAGAAGAGAAAGTGTACCGAGGTTTTCTTTTTTACTATTTAAAAATATATTGGTATATAGGCTCATGTTAATTAACTCCCACTTATTTTACCAATATTTAATCAAAACAATGTAATACACTTTTGCAAATAAGGCCTGCATAAACACAAAATTATAGGCCATTTAAGAAACCTATGCAAATCAGGTTTAGTATTACTTTAAAAATCTTTGAAACTAGTTTGCACCAAAGGCCATTCTACAACTAAATGATAAAATAAAGCCAAATACACAAAAAAAAACTAAAAACATAAAACTGACACTCTCACAATCAATTTGACATGTGATTAAAGTGATTTATCAAACCTTTAAAAAGGAGCAATAGCAACCAATCAGATTTAAGTTATTTTCTAGAATATACAAGATAAATGATATCTAGAATCTGACTGGTTGCTTGCTAAGGGCAACGCCTCTATTTCTGCTTTTGAGTAGGTATGATAAATATTCCCCAGTAAATGAAAAAAAAAATACTTTTTTGAGAGCTTGCTTGAAATCTTGAATATAATTTTCACATTTATTCACATAGGTCAAATAAAACAAGAGTCTGTTTTTATGTTTTTTGTGTAAACATTCAGGTAACTCACTAACTGGTATTGTA
Organism: Pseudophryne corroboree; assembly: GCF_028390025.1. NCBI lineage: Eukaryota > Metazoa > Chordata > Amphibia > Anura > Myobatrachidae > Pseudophryne > Pseudophryne corroboree. The sequence goes on along the minus strand of NC_086448.1, from coordinate 458,351,252 downwards.
ACAGGCAACAGTACAAAATATGCAGCATTTAGAAGCCATAAAAAGCATTTGCAGAAAGTAGTTTTAGCTACCAAATAAGAGTATGCGGCTTGTGATTGGTTCTCCCACTCTCATCTCCCTTCTGCTGCTATATTAAAGTGGTGTATGGAATTTGGATATTCTGTATTACAGAAAATAAGTAATCCTGAGAATGTGGCTACATAGACCAGAACCTGCGGCTCCAACTAAATTAGGGATAGGTTTAATAAAAAAATTGCGTAGGGAGTAGTACAAGTCAAATATTTCTATTCTGCTAAGGTCTCCTATTGCTGTAAATAAAGAAAACAGCTATGCGAACTTGGTTAAAATTAAAGTCTACATAAAATGTTTCTTACTGATCCATAAAGATGAAGAGAACGGAATTCAATTAAACTGCCCCCATGTTTAGTTAAAAAAAAAAATTGGTCCTTATGGGGTTAAACATAATGTAACTATATACTTACAAAGTAGTGATGCCAATTCTGTAAATATGTGTAGTACAGCAGTGAGATCACTAGTGTCATGCGAGTCATTCTCACAGTGTTCCTTGATGGAATGTTTAACAGTCATTAACGGAAACACACTCTGGCATATAAAGATCAGCTTCTACAGGTTATTTTCTGATTTGATGTTAAACTGTGTGTTTTTAATTAGAAATAAAATGTACAAATGTGGCCACATCCACCTATCATCAAATCGCAACAGGACACCGTTTAGCGCGCCACGAACTTTGTGACTTAGCCATGCAAAAGCACTAATCCTAAATATCTAGTACACTAGAAGTGACCTTAGATGCAAAAGTAAGGACAAAGTACACAAACTAAGGAAAAGGCAAAAAAACCCAAAAAACAGGTTGGACACGAGTGATCCGCACCATGCATCGTTATGCTTAATCTTTGACTTTAGCTATGAAAATACTAAACCTAAGTACCTAATATACTATAAGCAACAAAGACGCACAATTGAGGAAAAATTAAGCAGTCTGCTTTTAACAAGGGAAAAGACTGATCCTGACCGGGGCCATTCACTGTTATGCTTTATCTGCAACCGAATACTAATTACTTTAAGACAAAAAACATTATCCTAAGTACCTAGTACACTATATGCAAATAGAGGCACAAAAATGAGGAAAAAGTAGCAAAACTGAGGAAATAATGCACAGCTTGGGAATCGCTGCAAGCGTCTTGTGCCATATTACACAAAACTGGATAGGTGTATGAGTACACATCTGTATCAATTAATGTAAAATAAAAATGATATTCAAAATCCCACTAAAGGTCCATACACAGACACTACTCCCCTTTTCCCTGCAACAAAATCTCTACAACAAAATACAACCTAAGAAGACTCATGCTGATTATCCATACCCTATTTATTTTTCCAATACTTCAGAAATCTCATTTTGCTGGAAAGTCCCTCAATATAAATTGAATTAATAGGTTTCTATATTTTTGCATACCTGAAACTGTATACTGTAACATCTATACAACATATGTTGAGATTGCTACAGGCAAAATATATTCTGTTATACAGATTATATTATTATAATTTTCCAGTATTCAAAAAAGAATTTAGAATGACGAACCAGTATGAGTTCAAATTTCTCCTCTGTCACCAATCTCTCGCCCTGCTGTTTCCTAAAAATGTCTGAAGAAAGTATGAAAATATTGCTGACCTAAGACTTAAGAAACTTAAAAAAAAAATAAGCAAAAATTATTCTGGCTTCTCACTAGAAATACCTAAATATACAACATTTTATGTTGTGCACTTGAATAATCTGAAGCAAAAGTACTGTAAATATGCTTTTATTTTTTCCATAGAAATTGAGAAATACAGTCTGTTATTAAACACTAGCATATGTTGAAAAAATCCCAAAATCTAAAACACAGTAAGATATTGTACTAAAAATTGGAAGCATTCTAATACCATGTAACAGAAACTATTATCTAAGTTGTGCACATATGTATACACAACAAAGTATGTCGATTTGACAGATACCAACATCTGCAGAGTATATAAACATTTGCTTTTAAAGTATTAGAAATATAGTTAGATTCCTTTATATTTTTGTTAATTTAATCAAAACTTTTTTATTTTTATTTTATTGCTGCCATCTATCAAGGTCCTCAGTCCCTCACTCAAACAATTCAACTGACTTAGTATTACATATACTATTTATAAGTTCCGCTTATTTGAGGTCAAAAGGGCATCAATGAACCCATCAAACAGAGGCAAGCCATTTCACAACTATTTTTAAATAAAACACTTGCTCGGTCCAAGTGTGCTCCTTGGATTAACAAGGAACAGGAATGTTAAGGAAACTCCGCAAGCATTTCCCTAGAACAAAACAATCAGCAAGCATTATACTGCTCAGAGGGGTAGATGCGCCAAAGCTTGGAGAGAGATCAAGTGGAAAAATATATAAAGTCCCCACCAATCAGCTCCTAACGGTCATTTTAAAGGTTGTGTTTGAAAAATAACAGTTAGGGAGTGGATTGATTGGTACTTTAACTTTTCATGGTTTGACACATCTCCCAAAGAATTTCCAACACCAACAACCACCCAGACAGTAATCGGAAATACCTTTTTTCCAGTGAATTCGCATAAGCCGTTAAGAAGAAATTGTCATGAAAAAAATAAAATAAAAATGTACGTTTACTTTTAGAGCGCCATAACACGTTATCAAAAGTAAGGCATCATTGCCTATGAATATGTTTATGACCAAAAGCTGGAGATTTAAATACTAAAATGTATAAATGGAATTGAGAAGAGCCATCAAAGCCCAGCTTATGAAGACCCCTGGAGTGTCACTTGCAGGCACCCTTTATGCCGCACCTACATATAATCGACCTGAGAATTCGTCCAAACGCATCTTCATTGACATCTTACTATAAAACATTTATGAACAATAGCATCCAGCAAGGTAATAACAATTTACACACTACTTACCATAAAGAAAAAAAAACATGTTTAATCAGTTTAAATTAAGGAGGAAAAAGTGCCTTGATGGAGGAAAATGGAAAAGAAATTGTGCATTCCTGTAACTATGGAAATTGTACATTGGCTCAAATATTGATTTATACTAAATCATTTAGAGTATCATAACAAATGAAAAAGCATCATAATGAACTAAAACTGCAAAAGTTAATGGTTAGGTATGAACTGTTAAGCAAACAGATTGCAAAGTGTAACAGACTAGCCTTAAAGTATACCTGACAATTGCACGTTATGGAGCCAGCCATCATGTGACCAGAACAGTCCTTGATGTGTATTAATGCACTAGGATCAGATGTACCAAATCCACAAGCTCCTAGCAAACTGATCAACAGCATACATTAGTTCAATCCAAAATGGCCTTCCTCTAAAGTGTGCAAATGAGAGGTATAATTTCAGTTCTCTTGTTGGGATTTGACTGTTTAGGAAAGAAATCCCGAACAATAGAATGTTGTGTGGCAATGGCAGATCTGCAAACCAAATGAAGCAAATACAACATGGAGATAACTCTAGTACAAATAAACGACTAACAAGAAAATGACCTGTCAATGAAAACGGAGATGCTCTGCTTCTAATACTACATAAATGTGTATAGCAGGAAAAAGTGAACTAAACATGTATAATAATCAATGCAGTGAACACAAAAATAACAGCAACCTAGAAAAGAACAAGTCACCAAATTGCACTAAACGCCACATTAGGTACAGTATCTGTTGTACATGCACACTTTGTACAGCACAAGGAGAACACAGTTTAGGTGTGTGCTGGATATTTGAAGATTATTTATTTTTTTCAGATTTCTGTACAACACTGAAGTACAGAGAAGTTACTGGGTGCCATAGAGTGGTGCTAACTGAATATACTGCAAAACAAATAAGTAATGGATCTGCCAACATAACAGCTACATAAAAGAAAAAGAAGACAATATAGTATCTATAAAAAGATAACGTTTGGATGAGGTCACCCAGCCACCATTCAATACTCCACTTTCATTTTATCTATGGAGTGACCATAAAATTGATTATAAATACATCAACTCTAAAGCAGCCAGTAAGCTCAAGGAAATGGCACTGTTTGTAAGGTTTTTTCCAATGTCAGTATCAGTGGATTCTTGACAGCAAACCGCAGTGAGCGCAGATCACTCACAAAAGTTTCTTTGCAAACACCGTATGACTGTACTAAAGAAAACATGGTAAATGAAAGCTGGAAAAAAATATAAATGGTCAAAAACGTATTGGTGGCTATAAGTATGTTCAGAGGTACAATACACATACGCCCCTCACCAGGAGAGGGCAATGTAGTTTCCCGCTTTAGTTCAGTTTCTTATGCTCATTGTGGTACTGTGGTTCTTCCATGTCTTCAGGTGTGAAATCCGTACAGAATCCATTAGGTGTAGGAGTGGAAGGGCTGTTCAGACATATTTCAGAGTCTACCATACTTGGATAAAGATAGTCTTCAGCAAAATTAGGGTTAGCTTCAGCAAACCTGTCAAAGTCCACTACAAAAAAGAAAATGGTAATGTTAATAAACCTTAGCAATGCAAAACAATACAGTACAAAATCTACTTGCATGAGATCATCTTAGGACTGTTTATGTGTCATGTCTCTCAATTTACCTAATGATTACAATTAGGAGAACTAAATCCCCCCCCCCCCCCCCCCCCGCAAAAACAAACAAAAAAAGCACATGCCCAAACTAAACTAATACCACGACAGAGCACTAGTAACAAAGCATAGCACTCCTTCTGCAAAGCTCTGGCGCACAACCTCAGGCACAAGTTCAATTCCAGAACAGACCCACAGACATCATTTGTGCAAGGTTGGATATTTGGGGTTTAGAATCCCTTGTTTATACAAATAAATCTAAACACAGTATATAAAAGGCAAATACCACTGACTAATCACAAAATCTCCTGAACCATAAGGACTAGAAACCTGACATTTGGGAAGTAGCTTGCTTTTGTGACACAGGCTCCCACTTAGAAGGAATTTTTCAAAATACCACCCACAAAGGGGTTAAATGGGGTGAGATAATTCCCCCCTTACAGAGGAGAGAGTTAAGAAAGCTCACCCAGCCGGGGCTATAAAGAAAGCATGGTGCCGGCGATACCAAGTCGCGGAGGGTGGAGGACGCAATGCTCTGTTCCTGAACTTTCTAGCAGTGGCAGAGCAGTCCATCATTCAAATTGGAGAGCCACATCAACTGCCACCACTAAACACTGTCAAACAACGCTGAGTGTGGCTCCCCTATTTGAACAATGGACTGCTCTAAAACTGCCACTGGCAAGGAACTGCAGCCTTATGGTTCAGGAGATTTTTTTTTATGAGTTAGTAGTATTTGACATAAATATATAAATATATAAATATAACAGTTCTAATCTTCTAGAGAGGGATATGCATCCGTCCACTCCAAATATGTGAAGAACAGGCGGCACTCACAGGGTCTTCATGAAAAATCAAAGGGACTCTCATTTATACCGACTAATTTACACGATGATTTCCAATGGACGGTTGAACAGCATCGATTCAGCAGGACGTTACGACTCAAAGAGTTTTTTCAACATCAACTTATATCATCTGACACGGAACTACGTGTCAAGCTTCCGTCCAGATCGACATTTGACCCCCAATCTAACAATGCAGCTATAAAAACATTTTCCAGATTACTGGACACCTCAATAAAAAAATATGATCAAGCAGCTTCCGCCTTATATAGCAACATTACCAGGCAAGAACAACAGGCCATCAAGGACTTAGTTTCCTATAAAGACATCATCATAAGGCCGGCGGACAAAGGGGGAGCAATTGTCATACAGGACAGAAACAACTACATCACAGAAATAGACCGACAACTAACAGATCCTGCTACATACAAGAAACTGCGCAACAACCCTACAGTTCAATTTAAATTGGAAATCGATAATATCCTTAAACAGGCAGTACTGGACGGGCATTTGGACTCGAAAACTGCAGCTTCCTTAACTCAACCCCACCCTGTGGTTCCAGTGTTATACACGGTCCCCAAAATACACAAGGACCCGGTACATCCACCGGGGCGACCAATCACATCAGCTAGGGGATCGTTAATCCAACCGATCTCCATATTTTTGGATTCATTAATTCAACCGTTGGTCAGCAAACAAGCTACGTATTTGAAAGACACCTCTCATCTACTACTTACATTACAGGAAATCACCAGGGTACCCAAGAACACCATTATGTGTACAATGGATGTACAAAGTCTCTACACTGTCATTCCGCACACACAGGGACTTCTGGCTATGCAACAATTCCTGGAAACTGAGGAATTTAGTACAATACATATACCCGTGTTTATGAAACTTCTGGAATACATTTTGACGCACAATTATTTCTTGCACAATGGCAAACATTTTGTCCAACTTTCCGGATGTGCAATGGGATAGAATGTATCTCCCAGTCACGCCAATGTATACATGTTCGCATTTGAACGGAAATTTTTGGGCACAGAAATTATACAAGCCAAGACCTTATTGTACAAACGATACATTGATGATCTTCTACTTTTTTGGACGGGCAGTACAGGGGAACTGCAAGATCTTCTCAATGAGATTAACAATAGCGACACGCCCATCAAATTAACCATGGAAAGTAGTTCTGAGTTCATTCACTTTTTGGATGTCCAAATAGACATCAGCGATGACATCATTACAACATCTGTGTATCACAAACCGACGGATCGGAACACGTTATTGAGAAATAACAGTTTTCACCCTCCAGCATTGAAAAAGGGCCTACCTAGGTCCCAGATGCTACGGGTAGCTCGTATCACGAGCAACAGAGAACAACTAGACAGTGCTCTTGACCAAGTGGTCCTAAAGTTCATACAGAGGGGATATGACAGACGCCAGTTGGCATGCATCAAGCAAGAGGTTCTACACATCCCGAGGAGCCGTTATTTGGCACCATTAGGCAACAGTCTACTAAAAAAGTTCCGTTCATCACACAGTATACCACGGCCAGCTCGATCACCACGAGAGCAACACGGGCATTGTGGCCCATAGTAAGCACGGATCCGTCATTACCAGTCTTCCATAACACCACCATTATGCCATGCTTCAAAAGAGGACGTAACCTAAGAGATGTACTGGTAAAAACTGATGTCACTCAGAGGAAAAACATAGCATTCAAAACTGGGTGCCAGAGGTGCCTGACATGCACTACATGCAAGCATATAGACACAGGCCCGAGGTTCATCCATCCTATAAGTAAGAAGGAGTTTAAAATTCGACACCATGTTACATGCATGTCACAATTTGTGATTTATGTCATTTCATGCCCATGTGGCCTATTATATGTGGGCCAAACCATTCGCACATTCAGGGAGAGAATGGCTTTACACAGATCTGCCATCAAGGCAGCCTTGGAGGGCAAACCGAACGATCAACCGGTGGCGCGACATTTTAAACAATCTCAACACCAGTTACAACATCTTAGACATATGATAGTGGATCACATACCAGCAAATACAAGAGGAGGAGATCGAGCTAAAGCCTTAGCCCAACGGGAGATTGAATGGATATATCGTCTGTCCACATTGACACCACATGGTCTTAACGAACATGTTGCCTGGAGTGTATTCTGGCAATGAACATTAATTGGAGTGTAAACACATCGAGCGGTAGCCTAAATGGTTTTTATCTCTCACTGTTTATTAGCAATAAATATCGTTACTTTAGTTTTAGCTAGATGGACACAATATATCACAAAGCACCTTTTTCGGTTTCTTGCATTAACAGGGTAAAAATGGCATTGTGCACTCTGGTAGTACCTGGAGTAGCAGATAGCATGGCACGGTATATACCAACACTCACTCAATAAGTCTTTAATAGCATGTATATCGAATGTACCATTTATTTCTATGTATTTTCTGCATGTTCAACAGCCATACACAATCAAACAGGAGGATAGCTGTGGTTATGGGAGACAATATATTTTATTAAACAGTTTTAGATGAACAGTGCTAGGCATCAACTTGTTGGTCAGTAATTTCAATACTGAGTTTTAATTCAACTTTTTATTTTTCACGTCACACTGTGCACTAACAGCAAGCACTTTATCACTCTTGTTTTTCAGTAGAACTAGGTATTTGCATACTTATTACACTTTGTATATTGCACACATAGTTGTGTCAATTCTGATTTTCTTATTATTCACTGGGTTTTATTCTACATCACTTTGTGTTTATTCCGCCAGGAGCAGCGGGCTAACAGCGGCGGCAGGGACGCCCGAGGTTACCTAGCAACCAGTGACGTCACTTCCTGGTAATGCGAAGGGAACACCCACCGGAAACCCCGCCGAACGCCAGCTCCCACAACTCCGAGATTCGGTCTTCTTGTCAGTAGCACATAAAAGGTAAGATTGTACACTGTTTAGGTTTGTTTTGTGTCACCTGCACATAGCCTTGAAAAAAGCGCCCTGCGTGGCGCTGAAACGTTGGCGCAATGTGCCACTGATTTGATTTTTTCAATACACTGATTTTTCATGAAGACCCTGTGAGTGCCGCCTGTTCTTCACATATTGGGAGTGGACGGATGCATATCCCTCTCTAGAAGATTAGAACTGTTATACATCGGACATTAGGAAGGCACCGGGGCAGCTGTCATTATTTGAGGGAGTGCCGACCTTACCAATTTCGTGTATATATATATATATATATATATATATATATATATACACATACACAGTACCAGTCAAAAGTTTGGTCACACTTTCTCATTCAATTGAATGAGAAAGTGTGTCCAAACTTTTGACTGGTACCGTGTATATGTAAATATATATATATACACACACACATATATATATATATATATATATATATATATATATATGTATTAGATATAAGTAGTTAAACTGCAGTGCATCTGGAAAGTATTCACAGCGCTTCACTTTTTCCACATTTGGTTGCATTACACCCTTATTCCAAAATGGAATAAAATCATTTTTCCCCTCAAAATTCTACACACAATACCCCATAATGACAACATGAAGTGCTGTGAATAGTTTCTGGATGCACTGTATTTCCAGTCAGGAAAGGATAGTGTCTCAATCATCGGAGGTTAACCTGTCACTTGAACTTAAGATTGCCGAACCTCTCAGAGAGCAACAGGAGGAAAGGTAAGATAGATATTTTGACTCTTAAATGCATTAACAGGAAAGCTTGATAGTCAGCAACTGCTTATCAGCTGTGTAAAGGGTACAGACAGCTTTCCCAGTGACCTTAAGTGTTGTGCCAAAATCTTTAACTTTTTACTTCAAAGGAGGAGCCCTAAGGAGAGTAGGAATCTATTTAAGTAGACCTAGGGCCCTTTGGAATAGAGTCAGCCTATCCCTGTAAACCTTACATATTTAACACAGAGGGTGGAGCTTGGCCTGTTGCCAAGCATTTACAGCACTGAGCAGGGCAGCATCAGAGGTGGGACAGGGCAGAGAAGGAGGCGGATTATTCTCCTCAGCACCAGCCTTTTGACAGCATTAATCCTGGGAAGGCCCGCCTGGAGGTGCGCCCTGTTAAAGATTGGCAGTGGCGGGCGGAGCATGTCCTGTTCTAAGTCTAACTAGTTTACCGGGAAGTCGTTCAAAATTAAAGTTACATGTGAGGAAATACTTGAAATTCCGTAGCGAAGTACAGGTATTCAGCTAGTATATAATAATACAGTTATTTCTATATACGTAGGCATAGAGAGTAAGGGGTACATTTACTAAAGCAGTGATAAGAGCGGAGAAGTGAGCCAGTGAAGAAATTTCTCCATCAACCAATCAGCAGCTCTGTATCATTTTATAGTATGCAAATTATAGATGTTACTTCAGTGCTGATTGGTTGCCATGGGCACTTCTCCACTGGCTCCCTTCTCCGTTCTTATCCCTGCTTAGTAAATGTAACCCTAAATTCCAAGGAATGTATTGTTTGGGGATTTGTTTTGCTACAAATGGGATAGTCAGTCCCAAATACCCCCAAAACCACAGAGAAAACAATAAGCAGTGCTGATATGATAAAGTGTGAGCAATATAGAATATTTACACTAAAGGACATAAAGTAAAAAAGTATCATAAATGTAATAATAATTCATAAAAACACTTAGGGGGGTATCCTATTAGATCCGATATGTTTTTGGCAGGTGATGGTCATTATCGCGGTATCCAATTAGGGTCAGTTTTCATTGGTTAAAAACAGAACCTCGATTGTGCGAAAACACATGGGATCTGGGTAAGTCCCCGATCCCATGTGTTATCTCGTCTCCGCCAGCCGCTTATCGCGGATTATGCTTCCCACTATAAGTGCCAGCATCAGAGGGGAAGGGGGGGAGGAACCCGCTGCATCGGGGCTAATAGGATAGCCCCCGGCGATACAATTAAATTGGATACTCCCCTTAGGTACTAATATAACAATGCATATGCAGTCAAATAAAAGCAAAAACAAACTTCAACCATATGTTACATGGAAATGTTTCAGTGATTAGCAGAAGATTTACAGATGGCCTGTTCCTATTTATACCTCTGGAGTCAGCTTATTGAGATGGTAGTGGTAATTAAGTCTCTCTGTATGGGCATTGGACTGTCCAAATAATAGTATAATTACCATAAACAGCTCACTGATGGCTTGCACAATCCAAAAAGTTCAGTACTTGAAAATGGCTGTAAAATCTGGAAGATGGTACAGGCAAACAGTCTTTATTTCTGCAGTCACTGTAGGTGGGTGAGGTAGGTACACCTAAAGCGTTTCGCTACCCAGGAATTGCAGCTTTTGTCTTGGCCTGTGCAAGCCTCTTTGTGGTCTTAGACTAAACTTACCACAACACCGCAGCCATTTGAGGGCTCCGATTTCGCATGCTAGATCCACATACACAAGGGAACATCCCTCCATCGGCGAACTGCTAATGGTAATTATACTATCAATTGACAGTCCTATGGTGAAACAGAGAGGCTTATTTACAACTACCATGTCAATAAGCTGACTCCGGAGATAGAATTAGGAACAGGCCATCGGTAAATCTTATGCTCATCACTAAAATATTTCTATGTAACATTTGGGCGAAGTTTGTTTTTGCTTTTAGATTACGGCATATGCATTGTTATATTAGTACCTTAGTGTTTTTATGAATTCTTATTACATTTGTAATAATTTTTTACTTTGTCCTTAAGTGTAAATATTTTTATATTCCTCACACTTTATCATATCAGAGCTACTTTATTTCTATATAAGGCAGTGATACAAAACTGCAATATATTTGTAGAAATAGTGAGCATGAGGAATACACGTATATTAGAGTAGAGCCGCTGTCTGGAATGATTTGCCTTCAGTGTGGTGATAAAAGTCTTTGCTTACTTGGTATAACCAGGATCCAGTTGGGATCCCGGCAGTCGAAATACCGACGCCGGAATCCTGACCCTGGAATCCTGGCTAGGGTCACAAGCTACACGATTGAATCCCGGAGGGTTAGGCGGCTGAAATAAAGGGTTAGGGTACCATTGGAGGAAGTTAAGTATACTTACCTTTCCCTTGTCGGGATTCTCAACATCGGGATGCCACAGTCGGTATTCTGACTGTCAGCATCCCGAAAGCCTGCGTATAAATCCCCAGCAGGTATAACCTTATCATTTGAATGAGCTTTGTACACTATACACAGATGCACAGAAGCGGATTGTTCAAAGATAATGGAACTGGCAGGTAACAATTTTATGACTATGGTCGGGATGCACAAACGGTCATTTTGCAGTCCAACCTCCGAAAAATAAGATTTTACTTACCGGTAAATCTATTTCTCGTAGTCCGTAGTGGATGCTGGGGACTCCGTAAGGACCATGGGGAATAGACAGGCTCCGCAGGAGACATGGGCACTTTAAGAAAGAATTTAGATTCTGGTGTGCTCTGGCTCCTCCCTCTATGCCCCTCCTCCAGACCTTGGTTAGAGAAACTGTGCCCGGAAGAGCTGACAGTACAAGGAAAGGATTTTGGAAATCCAGGGCAAGACTCATACCAGCCACACCAATCACACCGTATGACTTGTGATAAACTTACCCAGTCAACAGTATGAACAACAACAGAGCATCAGTTCAACCCTGATGCAACAATAACATAGCCCTTATTTAAGCAATAACTATATACAAGTATTGCAGAAGAAGTCTGCACTTGGGACGGGCGCCCAGCATCCACTATGGACTACGAGAAATAAATTTACCGGTAAGTAAAATCTTATTTTCTCTAACGTCCTAGTGGATGCTGGGGACTCCGTAAGGACCATGGGGATTATACCAAAGCTCCCAAACGGGCGGGAGAGTGCGGATGACTCTGCAGCACCGAATGAGCAAACACAAGGTCCTCCTCAGCCAGGGTATCAAACTTGTAGAACTTTGCAAAAGTGTTTGAACCTGACCAAGTACCCGCTCGGCAAAGCTGTAATGCCGAGACCCTTTGGGTAGCCGCCCAAGAAGAGCCCACCTTCCTAGTGGAATGGGCCTTAACTGATTTTGGCAGCAGCAATCCAGCCGCAGAATGAGCCTGCTGAATCGTATTACAGATCCAGCGAGCAATAGTTTGCTTTGAAGCAGGAGCACCAAGCTTGTTGGAAGCATACAGGATAAACAAAGATTCTGTTTTCCTGACCCTAGCCGTTCTGGCTACATAAACCTTCAAAGCCCTGACCACATCAAGTAACTCGGAATCCTCCAAGTCAGTAGTAGCCACAGGCACCACAATAGGTTGGTTTATATGAAAGGATGAAACCACTTTTGGCAGAAATTGTGGACGGGTCCGCAATTCTGCTCTATCCGCATGGAAAACCAGATAGGGGCTTTTATGTGACAAAGCCGCTAATTCTGACACATGCCTAGCCGAAGCCAATGCTAGTAGCATGACCACCTTCCACGTGAGATATTTCAATTCCACCGTTTTGAGTGGTTCAAACCAGTGGGATTTCAGGAAACTCAACACCACGTTAAGATCCCAAGGTGCCACCGGTGGCACAAAAGGGGGCTGAATACGCAGCACTCCCTTCACAAACGTCTGAACTTCAGGTAGAGAAGCCAGCTCTTTTTGAAAGAAAAATGGATAGGGCCGAAATCTGGACCTTAATGGAACCCAATTTTAGGCCCAAAGTCACTCCTGACTGTAGGAAGTGAAGGAAACGGCCCAGCTGGAATTCCTCCGTAGGGGCATTCCTGGCCTCACACCAAGCAACATATTTTCGCCATATACGGTGATAATGTTGAGCTGTCACGTCCTTCCTAGCCTTTATCAGCGTAGGAATGACCTCATCTGGAATGCCTTTTTCCGCTAGGATCCGACGTTCAACCGCCATGCCGTCAAACGCAGCCGCGGTAATTCTTGGAACAGACAGGGCCCTTGTTGCAAAGAGTCCTGTCTTAGAGGAAGAGGCCACGGGTCCTCTGTGAGCATTTCTTGCAGATCTGGATACCAAGTCCTTCTTGGCCAATCCGGAACAATGAGTATTGTTCTCACTCCTCTTATTCTTATGGGTATGAGAGGAAGAGGAGAAAATACATAGACCGACTGGAACACCCATGGTGTCACCAGTGCGTCCAGAGCTATCGCCTGAGGGTCTCATGACCTGGCGCAATACCTCTGTAGCTTTTTGTTGAGGCGGGATGCCATCATGTCCACCTGTGGCAGTTCCCACCGACTTGCAATCTGCGTGAAGACTTCTTGATGAAGTCCCCACTCTCCCGGGTGGAGGTCGTGCCTGCTGAGGAAGTCTGCTTCCCAGTTGTCCACTCCCGGGATGAACACTGCTGACAGTGCGCTTACGTGGTTCTCCGTCCAGCGAAGAATTCTGGTGGCTTCTGACTGAATCAGAACCGGTTGGTCGCGAAGCAGGGTCTCCGCTTGACGTAGGGCGTTTTATACGGCCCTTAGTTCCAGGATGTTGATGTGAAGGCAAGTCTCCTGACTTGACCACAGACCTTGGAAATTTCTTCCCTGTGTGACTGCTCCCCACCCTCGGAGGCTTGCATCCGTGGTCACCAGGACCCAGTCCTGAATGCCTAATCTGCGGCCCTCGAGAAGGTGAGCACTCTGCAGCCACCACAGGAGAGACACCCTGGCCCTGGGGGATAGGGTGATTAACCGATGCATCTGAAGATGTGATCCGGACCACTTGTCCAGTAAGTCCCATTGAAAGGTCCTCGCATGGAACCTGCCGAAGGGAATGGCCTCGTATGATGCCACCATCCTTCCCAGGATTCGAGTGCAGTGATGCACTGACACCTGTTTTGGTTTTAATAGGTTCCTGACCAGTGTCATGAGCTCCTGAGCTCTCTCTATCGGGAGACAAACCCTTTTCTGGTCTGTGTCTAGAATCATGCCTAGGAAAGGCAGATGAGCCGTAGGAACCAACTGCGACTTTGAAATATTTAGAATCCAGCCGTGTTGCCGTTACACTTCCAGAGAAAGTGATACGCTGTTCAGCAACTGCTCGCTTGATCTCGCTTTTATGAGATCGTCTAAGTACGGGATAATTGGGACACCTTGCTTCCGCAGGAGCACCATCATTTCCGCCATTACCTTGGCGAAGATTCTCGGGGCCGTGGAGAGACCAAACGGCAACGTCTGAAATTGGTAATGACAATCCTGTACCGCAAATCTGAGGTACGCCTGATGAGGTGGATAAATGGGGACATGAAGGTATGCATCCTTTATGTTCAGAGACACCATAAAATCTCCCCCTTTCAGGCTTGCGATGACCGCTCTTAGCGATTCCATTTTGAACTTGAACCTTTTCAGGTATATGGAAATATAAAAGTGTGAGAGTTCTGGCGCAAAAGCTAGCTGCCCAATCCTACCTTCCTGTGATCTGCCCAAATCCAGATCACAAAGGGTTAACAAGTGAAAAAAAATATGGCGGGTGGGAGGAAGATCAAAGGCGCTGCTGTACACGTAACGAATATAAATAAAGAAAAAATTGTAGGATATACTTGCAAAGAACTGGGTGGTTCCTCGTTAATCTTTTTCTACAGATCCAATGATTACCAGATGTTTACATGCAAAAAAACAAAAATGGACAACAAATGTATAGTAATGTCTATAATGAGTTCAATTTTTGGTGTGTTCTCCTCTGAAATAGAGCCCTGGTAATGTGGAGGTTACTCTTGATAGGAGATAAGGAAAGTTTCTCACCACCGCTTCACAAACATAGGTACACGTACCAAAACTCACATAGAGTTAAATATCACCATACATATAAGGGTATCTTTTTTTACTTCTAATTATAACGCATGGAATAAGATCCGTACAACGAAAACGTACCACACTCACGTTTTCAACAGGTGGTATTCCACACGTAACAGTTTCTTTGAATAGATGAGTGACTCTTCTCTTCCAAAAAGATTCAATTTATTGTAGCGTGATAACATTTAAAAAATAATATAAATAAAATCTCCTTAATCCATTACAAAAAAATCCAGGATAGAGCAAAATGTGGGTCAGAATGGAAATATGACAAAACACAAGTGAATTCCGGACTTACACTTGTGAACACAAATGCTGCATATTACCTTGGATTGATGTGGATGTGGGAGAATTAAAAAGCACTGTCTGAAAACGTGAGAAACTTTCCTTATCTCCTATCAAGAGTAACCTCCACATTACCAGGGCTCTATTTCAAAGGAGAACACACCAAAAATTGAACTCATTATAGACATTACTATACATTTGTTGTCCATTTTTGTTTTTTTGCATGTAAACATCTGGTAATCATTGGATCTGTAGAAAAAGATTAACGAGGAACCACCCAGTTCTTTGCAAGTATATCCTACAATTTTTTCTTTATTTATATTCGTTACGTGTACAGCAGCGCCTTTGATCTTCCTCCCACCCGCCATATTTTTTTTCACTTTTCAGGTATATGTTCAGGGATTTTAAATTCAATATGGGTCTGACCGAACCGTCCGGTTTCGGGACTACAAACATGGTCGAATAATAATCCCTTCCCTGTTGAAGGAGGGGAACCTTGACCATCACCTGTTGAAGATACAATTTGTGAATTGCAGTTAACACTATTTCCCTCTCGTGGGGGGAAGCCGGCAGGGCCGTCGGTGAGGGGGCATCTCCTCAAAGTCCAGCTTGTATCCCTGAGACACAATATCTATTGCCCAGGGATCCAACAGGGAGTGAACCCACTTGTGGCTGAAATTACGAAGACGTGCCCCCACCGGGCCTAGCTCCGCCTGTGGAGCCCCAGCGACATGCGGTGGATTTTGTAGAGGCCGGGGAGGACTTCTGTTCCTGGGAACTAGCTGTGTTGTGCAGCTTCTTTCCTCTGCCCCTGCCTCTGGCAAGAAAGGACGCACCTCGGACTTTCTTGTTTCTTTGTGATCGAAAGGCTGCATTTGATAATGTCGTGCTTTCCTAGGCTGTGCAGGAATATAAGACAAAAGATCATAATTACCAGCTATAGCTGTGGAGGCCAGGTCAGAGATCCCTTCTCCACACAATCCTCAGCCTTCCATATGCCTCTTAAGTCGGCATCACCTGTCCATTGCATATTCCACAGGACACGTCAAGCAGAAATCGACATAGCGTGGACTCTAGAACCCAGTAGACTAATGTCTATTTGGGCATGTTTTATATATATATATATCTTAAGACAGCATCTTTAATATATATATATCTATATATATCTATATATATATATATATATATATATATATATACATAATAGAGTCTCAATCTCTGCTGATAAGGTACCTGTCCACGCTGCTACAGCGCTATAAACCCATGCCGACACAATCGCCGGTCTGAGTAGTTTACCATAATGTGCACGCTATCTGCAGGATCCCTGAGGATAGCTGTTAAGTCAGGGCTACCTTTTGGGCAAACGTGACACCCTAGGGGAAGATTCCCATTGTATCCTGGCCCTAGTAGGGAAAGGATACTCCCTGAGAATTCTTTGTGGGAAACTGCAGTCTCTTGTCTGGAGATTCCCGCTTTTTTTCATCATGGGAGGAGGGAAATTTACCTCAGATTTCTTCCCCTTAAACATGTGTACCCTTGTGTCAGGGACAGATGAGTCATCAGTGATATGCAAATAATTTTTTATTACAATAATCATATATTGAATACTTTCCTGCCATTTTGGCTGTAACTTTGCATTATCGTAGTCGACACTGGAGTCAGACTCCGTGTCGATATCAGTGTCTATTATTTTGGATAGTGAGCATTGAGATACTCTGAAGGTCTCTGCGACATAGGGACAGACATGGGTAGATTCCCTGTCTGTTCTCTAATCTTTTGTGCAATAAATTCACCTTAGCACTTAATTACACATATCCAAACAGGTGTCGGCGTTGTCGACGGAGACACCCCTCACACACACATTTGCTCCATCTCCTCCTTAGGGGAGCCTTTTACCTCAGACATGTCGACACACACGTACCGACACACCACACACTCAGGGAATGCTCATCTGAAGACAATTCCCCCACAAGGCCCTTTGGAGAGACAGAGAGAGAGTATGCCAGCACACACCCCTTCGCTATTAACCCAGGAATAACACAGTAACTTAATGTTAACCCAGTAGCTGCTGTTTATATTGATTTTTGCGCCTAATTATGTGCCCCCCCTCTCTTTTTACCCTCTTCTACCGTGTATCTGCAGGGGAGAGGCTGGGGAGCTTCCTCTCAGCGGTGCTGTGGAGAAAAAACATGGCGCTGGTGAGTGCCGAGGAAGAAGCCCCGCCCCCTCGACGGCGGGCTTCTGTCCCGCTTCAATGTACAATTTTTGGCGGGGGCTCATACATATATACAGTGCCCAACTGTATATATGCTAAACTTTTGCCAAAGAGGTCCCAATTCCTGCCCAGGGCGCCCCCCCCCCCCCCTGCACCCTTACAGTGACCGGAGTATGTGAGGTGTGTGTGGGAGCAATGGCGCACAGCTGCAGTGCTGTGCGCTACATCAGTGAAGACTGGAGTCTTCTGCCACCGATTTCGAAGTCTTCTTGCTTCTTATGCTCACCCGGCTTCTGTCTTCCGGCTCTGCGAGGGGGACGGCGGCGCGGCTCTGGGATCGGACGACGAGGGTGAGATCCTGTGTACGATCCCTCTGGAGCTAATGGTGTCCAGTAGCCTAAGAAGCAGGACCTATCTTCAGAGAGTAGGGCTGCTTCTCTCCCCTCTGTCCCACGATGCAGGGAGTCTGTTGCCAGCAGAGCTCCCTGAAAATAAAAAACCTAACAAAATACTTTCTTACAGCAAGCTCAGGAGAGCTCACTGAACAGCATCCAGCTCGTCCGGGCACAGATTCAAACTGAGGTCAGGAGGAGGGACATAGAGGGAGGAGCCAGAGCACACCAGAATCTAAATTCTTTCTTAAAGTGCCCATGTCTCCTGCGGAGCCCGTCTATTCCCCATGGTCCTTACGGAGTCCCCAGCATCCACTAGGACGTTAGAGAAATGAAATTTTCTGAGGTGTGGCCGCATTTTGTGTATGCACCAAGCTTCGAATGCGATACATTCTGGATCTTTGATCCGGTAGCAAACACCATCTGTAGATGACGTTACTTAATAGAAGCCTATGGGCTACTTATCATGATGTGCACTGAGAGGGATTCCTCCCAGTGTCCCATGTCAGCCAACGCATTTGCAGATATGATAAATGGGCCATAAACCAGGAAGACCTATCATCGCAAAGGACAGATCTTAGCGGGATGTTATTTTAATTAGGCTGCTAGCATACAGCATTAGTAAACGCTGTTATGTTTGCAATCAGTGGCATGATGCATCGCATTTTGCATCCCGCCAATTATAAGCAATGTGAACACCCGATTATCTGGGGTAAAGGAGGGGAGAGGTTGTCTGGATAATCAAAATCACGTTTAATCAGTAACATACATGTAGAATACTTAATCTATTACATTTAGCAGTTAATGTGGACTTTGTTCACTCTGTGGGCCAAATCAGAAAGTCGAAAAAAAAGTATGTACGAATAAGTGTCGAAAATTAACATATGCAGGCTACAAAATTCCCCACATACTGTATCAATCGATCGGCATCTGTGGGAAGTACTGGCAAAACAAGTCCAAGCCCTGGATGCCCCACCTAGCAACTTACAGGACTAAAAAGACCTACAGCGAACGTCTTGGTGCCAGATACCAAAGAACAACTTTAGAGGTCTTGTGGAGTCAATGCCTCGACGGGTCAGAGCTGCTTAACGGCATGAGGGGGACCTACACTGTTATTAGGCAGGTGGTTTTAATGTTATGGCTGACAAGTGATCATACATACAAAATGTCTCTATAAAAATATACCATATGTGATTTTCCCCTTCTCGTCCTCATTTATCGCTCTAAAAAGGTCTGTTACATTCAGTTCTGGTACTCCCAGTGCAGTCTTCAAAATCACTGTCAAGTCCTCTTCTACTATCGTTTTATCATTTTCTGACTGATACATCTATAAACAGCAAAAAAATTGTCAATATCACCATTACTCTTCAAAGCAATCTGGTAAATAAATATAAAACTTAGATAATTTGTTATATTTTGGCTTTATCTTATGCCGGGTAGACACTGGATGATATATCATCTGTTTTATCGAACAGATGATATATCGTTTGCTGATGTACATACGATATGTCGGTGAATTACATCACTCACAGACATATTGCAACTGCCCTGCAGCACAGCTAATGTCGGATATATCTGCAGATATAGCGGCACACCTGGCTGCATGTACGGGCGACCCGCCGAACGCCAGTACACTTGCTGCATGGACCGCCGGTGACTGACATCTCAACTGGGCAGGCAAATTCAAATGCCCACCCAGTTGTGATGTTAATGTAGACACACTGAGCAGCCTATCGGTAGGTGTGTATGCTTACCAGAATCGGACGCTCAGTCGATGGATACGGCAGTCTGCAAACTGGTCGGGTAAGTGAGTACCCAGCCTTAGGAACAGTGTAAACAGCATGTATGTGTGACACAGAAAAGCATTGTCCTTCTATAAATAGAATACTAGGGCTGGGATGTAACGAAGTCAGAGTTCGGCGGTTGTGCGGGATGCCGGCCAAACTTGGATGTTTTTTTTAAAGGGGCAATCATGTACAAGGCATGGTTTAGCCTTGTACATGATTGCCCCTTTAAAAAAACATCAGTTAGGCTGGCATCCCACAGGTCGCCGACTTCGTTACATCCAGGCCTAGATCACAGATCTGGTGGACTTGATTGCTTCATTATGGTCTTTGGTCACTGCAATATAATTAACTGTAAACTGTACTTCACAATCTACTAAATTATCTGAATACCATATACATTTAGCACAATCATAAATGGTTTGTTCCAGACAAAAAAAAATACTATCATTCAGGCAACCATTACAGCACTGCACGGACAAATTTAATCTAAAAACGTGTTACAAATTATAAATACCAACTGAAAATTGACCATTGGCTTCAATAAACACTGGAAAACAGACAATTTCCAGATTTTGAGAGCAAATGGTTAATGGTCATTTGCTCCCACACATTACCAGATTTTCGTTTCAACCATCCAGATTGGACAAATAATCTTATAGTGTACCCAATTTAACCCTCCCCCTAGAGCAGGCATTCCCAACCACGGTCCTCAAGGCACACCAACAGTGCAGGTTTTAGCGATATCCAGGCTTCAGCACAGATGGTTAAATCAAAATAGCTCAGCTACTAATTAAGTCACCTGTGCTGAAGGCTGGATATCACTAAAACCTGAACTGTTAGTGTGCCTTGAGGACCGTGGTTGGGAATGCCTGGCCAAGATCCTACCCTAACCCCAATACTTAACATCGGGAGTTTGAAAGTTGTGATTCTGGTGCCAGGATTCTGACCGTCAGCATACCAAGCACCGGGATATTGACTACATTCCACTGAGCAGTACTGAACTTTGCCAGTTACTAACAAATTATATCAACACTAGCAGGCAATGCATATTCAATTCTGTGGCTAATTACCACGCTGGCCTGATCCACTTAGTGGGGATTCATCCAAGGGTGTACTTTTCCTCACAGCTCCTGAAGCTGCGAGGAAAAGCAACAATCGGGAGTTCATGTGCAGGGAGCACTCAATGATTCTGCAGTTTATGCGGAATCAGTGAGTTCCTGTATAGTAAGTGCAGATTTTAGGTGTGGGGAAAAAGGCTATTGAAGTAAATAGCCTTCACCAGTGCCCCACGGTAATTAGCCACGGTAATTGAATATGCCCGTAAAGGGGGGTACTCACGGGAGAGATGTGTGCTGAGCGATCTTAACACAGACCGCTCAGCACACATCTCTCACCCCGCTCAGCACAGCGCGATGTGCTGAGCGAGGGGGAAAGCCGACGGGGGGCCGCTCGCTTCACACAACGGTGAAGTGAGCGACCCGCTAGATTGAGCCTGCATGCAGCTCAATCTAGCACCGGCGATAGCGATGCGCGGGGCCGCGCATCGTTATCGCTGGAGGGCATACACACGGCAGATCCGTGCTTAAAATCTAAGCAATCTAGCAAGATTGCTTAGATTTTAAGCACGGATCTCTCCGTGTGTACCCCCCTAAAGAGTGTGACGTTAATCTTGTTATGGACTACTTTTAAAAGAAGAATGCATAAATTCTGTGACATTCTAATCATATTATCACAGATTATGGTATGTGGTTATTAGGTCAACCACACTAAGGTCAATAGTCCGACCACTAGTGGTCGACATGGTTAAAAGGTAGACATTGACAAAAGGTCGACATGGCATTGGTCGACACTGGGAAAGGACGACATGGTTTTTTTTTTTTTATACTAAAAATGTTTAAACTATTTTACCTTTTTCATACTTAACAATCCACGTAGACTACAACTGGGGATAGTAACCTGTGCAGAGCGCAGCGAATCACCTTGCTTGAAGCATGGCGAGCCATGCGAGGGGACGCTGTGCACTAATTGTGGTTCCCAGTCATTTTACGGAGTAAACACCACCAAAAAAAGTAAAAAAAACTGTCTACCTTTTCCTGTATCAGCCTTTTTCATGTTGACCTATTGTCTATGTCAACCTTTTTCCTGAGTCGCCCTAGTGCATGTCAGCCTTTTGGGGTTCACCTAATAATCCACACCCAGAGTTTATAGATTGAAATAATGAACACTAAATGATTTTAATGTGTTCTGTATTGTAACACCAATGAAGTATTCATCAATAGTGCAAATTGTACTTTTTCATCCCTTGTTCTTGAAAATGTAATATGTTACTCTGGTTTACCGCTCTTGGCACTTTCTTAACATGGGATAAGACTTGAAACAATTAGCCCGTATCGAAGACCATTCATATTGGAAAGTAGCATAACCACAATGTAAATAACAAGATATACTACAGTACTTGCATTTAAAATAAGCTCAATTAGACCTAGAAAAATGGAGAACCTGCCACTTGCCTTAAAAGCCAGCTGAATGGTTTCCAAAGTCTTGGAAGGCCTACACACAACAGACAAAGCAATGACATATTCCCGTAAGTCAATGGCACCCGTTTCATTCTGTAAGAGCAAAGAGTAAAGCGAGAATGCATTTTTTTCAGTGTTGCAGTATAATAAGCAGTACCATAAATAGATGTTGGTGAATGTATTTAAGATCTTGTCATGTTCAGCCTATTTCTAGAAATGCTATTTACTTTAGACAAGTTATAATAATGCTCCCTTACCATACCTACTTTTAGGTCTGACATTTCACTAACAGTGGCAAGGCTACAACAAAACATACTGCAGTGAAAATAAGGGACAAAATGATTGCAATATTTTTGCTAAACATTTAAAACTACAAATCAAATATTTTGCAACTATTACAAAAAAAATACCAAAACTACTGATAGAATGAAACAGATGATCATGTACAAAATAATATATAGAAAGCCTTTTAAAAAACAAGCATACATTATATTATTCTGCGTATTAAATGGCAAAAACATTTATTTCATTCTAGTGAATAATACATGTATCAGCTACAACTGTATATTTTATATCCAAGGTAAAATAATTTAGTGTAGCATGAAGTACATGACTAATGAATGTAAGCGCTCAGGAGCAGGGTCCTCTTCCTTGTGCTTTGCTTCCCTTACTTACACTATCATCTACTCCATACTGCCTACAACGTCACCTAACCCTTGGTTTCTGCCACCTTGCTGCTTATTTGAGTTTTATGACCATTGATGCAGACATGTTTATAAACTTGTCTTGTACTGGTGGTATGCAAGTACAGTAGCTGCGATAACACGGTTTTGCAATAAATTATTGCAAATGTGATAATTCGGTATACTATTAGCGCCGACAAGTTATTGTTGATTTCTCTTCACCAACTCGGAGCAGGTGAAAAATAGTGCAAAATCCTTATTTTAAAAGGTAAAAATGTTGGGATTTGGTTCAGAAACCCTGGGACAACCCCCCTAATGACTAATTAGGCACTTTGAAGTTTTTAATTATTTTTAATTGGCCAATAATGACATGTAATTTTTTGGGTCAAAAAATACAAAGAGCTGGAAATTGGGGTACAAGCTGTGGGACAGGTATACTGGGGTGCTTTACGAGTGGGACGAGAGTTATTAGACTTGCAGGTGGGAGTAATAGGTCCGTTTTTTAAAGTCCCTTAAAATGACCCACATATATACTTAGACGTATTTTTATGTGCCCCAAATTTAATGAGAGCACTTATTTTGCTGGGAAAAAAAATCGATCATTTTTTTTTTTTAAATGCACATAACAGTCATCTGACCCAATATAATGACACCAAATTGTTTTATTATAACTACTAATAAACTTCTATAATGTTTTCCTATAGAGGTTTGTCATTTTGGGAGGTACAGGCAGATTTCCCCACTTTCTCCTATACTTAGCTCAGCTTTTACCGGCTAGCAGTATCACGCGAATCCCTTTATCGCTATTTTGGAATAGGATAGGTGCGATAATAAGAATTTACTTACCGATAATTCTATTTCTCGTAGTCCGTAGTGGATGCTGGGAACTCCGTAAGGACCATGGGGAATAGCGGCTCCGCAGGAGACTGGGCACAAAAAGAAAGCTTTAGGACTACCTGGTGTGCACTGGCTCCTCCCCCTATGACCCTCCTCCAAGCCTCAGTTAGGATACTGTGCCCGGACGAGCGTACACAATAAGGAAGGATTTTTGAATCCCGGGTAAGACTCATACCAGCCACACCAATCACACCGTACAACTTGTGATACAAAACCCAGTTAATAGCATGATAACAGAGGAGCCTCTGAATAGATGGCTCACAACAAGAACCCGATTAGTTAACAATAACTATGTACAAGTATTGCAGACAATCCGCACTTGGGATGGGCGCCCAGCATCCACTACGGACTACGAGAAATAGAATTATCGGTAAGTAAATTCTTATTTTCTCTGACGTCCTAGTGGATGCTGGGAACTCCGTAAGGACCATGGGGATTATACCAAAGCTCCCAAACGGGCGGGAGAGTGCGGATGACTCTGCAGCACCGAATGAGAAAACTCAAGGTCCTCCTCAGCCAGAGTGTCAAATTTGTAAAATATTACAAAGGTATTTGACCCTGACCAAGTAGCAGCTCGGCAAAGTTGTAAAGCCGAGACCCCTCGGGCAGCCGCCCAGGATGAGCCCACCTTCCTTGTGGAATGGGCTTTTACAGATTTTGGCTGTGGCAGGCCTGCCACAGAATGCACAAGCTGAATTGTATTACAAATCCAGCGAGCAATAGTCTGCTTAGAAGCAGGAGCACCCAGCTTGTTGGGTGCGTACAGGATAAACAGCGAGTCAGATTTTCTGACTCCAGCCGTCCTGGAAATATATATTTTCAGGGCCCTGACAACGTCTAGCAACTTGGAGTCCTCCAAGTCCCTAGTAGCCGCAGGCACCACAATAGGCTGGTTCAGGTGAAAACGCTGACACCACCTTAGGGAGAAACTGAGGACGAGTCCTCAATTCCGCCCTGTCCGAATGGAAAATCAGATAAGGGCTTTTACAGGATAAAGCCGCCAATTCCGACACGCGCCTGGCCGAAGCCAGGGCCAACAGCATGACCACTTTCCACGTGAGATATTTTAAATCCACAGATTTAAGTGGTTCAAACCAATGTGATTTTAGGAACCCCAAAACTACATTGAGATCCCAAGGTGCCACTGGAGGCACAAAAGGAGGCTGTATATGCAGCACCCCCTTGACAAACGTCTGAACTTCAGGAACTGAAGCCAGTTCTTTCTGGAAGAAAATCGACAGGGCCGAAATCTGAACCTTAATGGATCCCAATTTGAGGCCCATAGACACTCCTGTTTGTAGGAAATGCAGGAATCGACCCAGTTGAAATTCCTCTGTCGGGGCCATCCTGGCCTCGCACCACGCAACATATTTTCGCCAAATGCGGTGATAATGCTTTGCGGTTACATCCTTTCTGGCTTTTATCAAAGTAGGGATGACTTCTTCTGGAATGCCTTTTTCCTTCAGGATCCGGCGTTCAACCGCCATGCCGTCAAACGCAGCCACGGTAAGTCTTGGAACAGACAGGGTCCCTGCTGGAGCAGGTCCCTTCTTAGAGGTAGAGGCCACGGGTCCTCTGTGAGCATCTCTTGAAGTTCCGGGTACCAAGTCCTTCTTGGCCAATCCGGAGCCACGAGTATAGTTCTTACTCCTCTCCGTCTTATAATTCTCAGTACCTTGGGTATGAGCGGCAGAGGAGGGAACACATAAACCGACTGGTACACCCACGGCGTTACCAGGGCGTCCACAGCTATTGCCTGAGGGTCCCTTGACCTGGCGCAATAACTTTTTAGTTTTTTGTTGAGGCGGGACGCCATCATGTCCACCTTTGGTTTTTCCCAACGGCTTATAATCATGTGGAAAACCTCCGGGTGAAGTCCCCACTCTCCCGGGTGGAGGTCGTGGCTGCTGAGGAAGTCTGCTTCCCAGTTGTCCACTCCCGGAATAAACACTGCTGACAGTGCTATCACATGATTTTCCGCCCATCGGAGAATCCTTGCAGCTTCTGCCATTGCCCTCCTGCTTCTTGTGCCGCCCTGTCTGTTTACGTGGGCGACCGCCGTGATGTTGTCCGACTGGATCAACACCGGCTGGTCCTGAAGCAGAGGTCTCGCTTGGCTTAGGGCATTGTAAATGGCCCTTAGCTCCAGGATATTTATGTGAAGTGAGGTCTCCAGGTTTGACCACACGCCCTGGAAATTTCTTCCCTGTGTGACTGCTCCCCAGCCTCGAAGGCTGGCATCCGTGGTCACCAGGACCCAGTCCTGAATGCCGAATCTGCGGCCCTCTAAAAGATGGGCACTCTGCAACCACCACAGGAGAGACACCCTTGTCCTTGGTGACAGGGTTATCCTCTGATGCATCTGAAGATGCGATCCGGACCATTTGTCCAGCAGGTCCCACTGGAAAGTTCTTGCGTGGAATCTGCCGAATGGAATTGCTTCGTAAGAAGCCACCATTTTTCCCAGGACCCTTGTGCATTGATGCACCGATACTTGACCTGGTTTTAGGAGGTTTCTGACTAGATCGGATAACTCCCTGGCTTTCTCCTCCAGGAGAAATACCTTTTTTTCTGGACTGTTCCAGAATCATCCCTAGGAACAGAAGACGTGTCGTCGGGATCAGCTGCGATTTTGGAATATTGAGAATCCAACCGTGCTGTCGTAACACTTCTTGAGATAGTGCTACCCCGACTACCAACTGTTCCCTGGATCTCGCCCTTATCAGGAGATCGTCCAAGTACGGGATAATTAAAAACTCCCTTCCTTCGAAGGAGTATCATCATTTCGGCCATTACCTTGGTAAAGACCCGCGGTGCCGTGGACAATCCAAACGGCAGCGTTTGGAACTGATAGTGGCAGTTCTGTACCACAAACCTGAGGTACCCTTGGTGAGAAGGATAAATTGGGACATGCTGGTAAGCATCCTCGATGTCCAGAGACACCATATAATCCCCTTCCTCCAGGCTCGAGATAACCGCTCTGAGTGACTCCATCTTGAATTTGAACTTTTTTATGTAAGTGTTCAATGACTTTAGATTTAAAATGGGTCTCACCGAGCCGTCCGGCTTCGGTACCACAAACATTGTGGAATAATACCCCTTTCCTTGTTGCAGGAGGGGTACCTTGATTATCACCTGCTGGGAATACAGCTTGTGGATAGCTTCTAATACCGCCTCCCTGTCGGAAGGAGTCGTCGGTAAGGCAGACTTTAGGAAACGGCGAGGGGGGAGACGTCTCGAATTCCAATTTGTACCCCTGAGATACTACCTGAAGGATCCAGGGATCTACTTGTGAGCGAGCCCACTGTGTGCTGAAATTCTTGAGACGGGCCCCCACCGTACCTGAGTCCGCCTGTAGAGCCCCAGCGTCATGCTGAGGACTTGGCGGAAGCGGGGGAGGACTTCTGTTCCTGGGAACTTTCTTTTGCTGAGAGGCGACCTGGGGTAAAAACGTGGATTTCCCAGCAGTTACCGTGGAAACCAGGTACGACAGACCTACCCCAAATAACTCCTCCCCTTTATAAGGCAATACTTCCATATGACTTTTAGAATCGGCATCACCTGACCACTGCCGAGTCCATAACCCCCTTCTGGCGGAAATGGACATAGCACTTACTCTTGATGCCAGTCGGCAAATATCCCTCTGTGCATCACGCATGTTTAAAAATGCATCTTTTAAATGCTCTACAGTCAGTAATATACTGTCCCTATCCAGGGTATCAATATTGTCTGTCAGGGAGTCTGACCAAGCCACCCCAGCACTGCACATCCAGGCTGAGGCGATTGCTGGTCGTAGTATAACACCAGTGTGTGTGTATATACACTTCAGGATAGTCTCCTGCTTTCTGTCAGCAGGATCCTTAAGGGGGGCCGTATCCGGAGACGGTAGTGCCACCTGTTTGGACAAGCGTGTGAGCGCTTTATCTACCCTAGGGGGAGTTTCCCAACGCGCCCTATCCTCTGGCGGGAAAGGGTACATTGCCAATAACTTCCTAGGAATTATTTGTTTTTTATCAGGAGAAACCCACGCTTCATCACACACTTCATTTAATTCCTCAGATGCAGGAAAAACTACAGGTAGTTTTTTCTCACCAAACATAATACCCTTTTTAGTGGTACCTGTGGTATTATCAGAAATGTGTAAAACATTTTTCATTGCCTCAATCATGTAACGTGTGGCCCTACTGGAAGTTACATTTGTCTCCTCGTCGTCGACACTGGAGTCAGCATCCGTGTCGAAGTCTGTATCTGCCATCTGAGGTAGCGGGCGTTTTAGAGCCCCTGATGGCCCTTGAGACGCCTGGACAGGCACAAGCTGAGAAGCCGGCTGTCCCATGTCATCAAACTTCTTATGTAAAGAGTTGACACGTTCACGTAATTCCTTCCATAAGCCCATCCACTCAGGTGTCGACCCCCTAGGGGGTGACATCTCCACTACAGGCAATTGCTCCGCCTTCACATCATTTTCCTCTTCATACATGTCGACACAGCCGTACCGACACACAGCACACACACCGGGAATGCTCTGAAAGAGGACAGGACCCCACTAGCCCTTTGGGGAGACAGAGGGAGAGTATGCCAGCACACACCAGAGCGCTATATATACACAGGGATATCACTATATAGAGTGATTTCCCTTATAGCTGCTGTTATCTGTAATACTGCGCCTAATTAGTGCCCCCCCTCTCTTTGTTACCCTTTTCTGTAGTGCAGGACTGCAGGGGAGAGTCAGGGAGACGTCCTTCCAGCGGAGCTGTGAGGGAAAATGGCGCCAGAGTGCTGAGAGAGATAGCTCCGCCCCTTTTCGGCGGACTTTTCTCCCGCTTTTTTGTAAAATCTGGCAGGGGTTAATGTACAATCATATAGCCCTGGGGGCTATATGTGATGTATTTTTGCCAGCCAAGGTGTTAATATTGCTGCTCAGGGCGACCCCCCCCAGTGCCCTGCACCCATCAGTGACCGCAGTGTGAGGTGTGCATGAGGAGCAATGGCGCACAGCTGCAGTGCTGTGCGCTACCTTGATGAAGACTGATGTCTTCTGCCGCCGATTTTCCGGACCTCTTCTTGCTTCTGGCTCTGTAAGGGGGCCGGCGGCGCGGCTCTGGGACCGGACTCCGAGGCTGGGCCTGTGTTCGATCCCTCTGGAGCTAATGGTGTCCAGTAGCCTAAGAAGCCCAAGCTGGCTGCAAGCAGGCAGGTTCGCTTCTTCTCCCCTTAGTCCCTCGATGCAGTGAGCCTGTTGCCAGCAGGTCTCACTGAAAATAAAAAACCTAAAACTAACTTTTTTCTAAGATGCTCAGGAGAGCCCCCTAGATTGCACCCTGCTCGGTCGGGCACAAAAATCTAACTGAGGCTTGGAGGAGGGTCATAGGGGGAGGAGCCAGTGCACACCAGGTAGTCCTAAAGCTTTCTTTTTGTGCCCAGTCTCCTGCGGAGCCGCTATTCCCCATGGTCCTTACGGAGTTCCCAGCATCCACTAGGACGTCAGAGAAAAACAGGAACGTGCAGGCTAAGATAGCTGATTTTTTGGGAGATAGGTGCGATAACATTAGCTGATATTGCGTTAACGCAACTAAGTGGATACCACCCATTGGGGTATATGCAATTGCGGTCGAATTCCCGAAAATGTCGAAAAACGGGACATTTTCGCCAAAACTAATAATTCGACAATGCAATTCAGTACTTTTCGTCCAAAAAACGGACTTTCCAAATTCGACTTTTTGAAATTCGACATTTGTCAAATTCGACATTTCTGCAATGGTACAAATGCGGCAATTCGACAAAAGTATATTCAATTGAAGATTGTAAATTCGACAACAGTGTTTTTAGACAGTAAATTCGTCATTTTCAATCCGCCACACTTTGCTGGCGGAATGCAATAAAAAATTTTAAAAACATGTTTTTTTGTTTGTTTTTTATTGGTAATAGCATATCTATTTATATTAGAAGGGATTAGGTACATGGTTTGTCTATTTAGGAGGCACAAGTATTATTTATATATTTTTAAAAATATATATATATATTTTTTAAATGGAATGGGGTAAAAATCAGGAAAAAAAAATGCGTGGGGTCCCCCCTCCAAAGCATAACCAGCCTCGGGCTCTTCGAGCCGGTCCTGGTTCTAAAAATCCGGGGGAAAAACTGACAGGGGATCCCCCGTATTTTTAAAACCAGCACCGGGCTCTGTGCCTGGTGCTGGTGCAAAAAATACGGGGGACAAAAAGAGTAGGGGTCCCCCGTATTTTTGACACCAGCATCGGGCTCCACTAGCTGGACAGATAATGCCACAGCCGGGGGTCACTTTTATAAAGCGCCCTGCGGCCGTGGCATTAAATACGCAACTAGTCACCCCTGGCCGGGGTACCCTGGAGGAGTGGGGACCCCTTCAATCAAGGGGTCCCCCCCCTCCAGCCACCCAAGGGCCAGGGGTGATGCCCGAGGCTGTCCCCCCCATCCAAGGGCTGCGGATGGGGGGCTGATAGCCTTTTGAAAAATGAAAGAATATTGTTTTTTCCAGTAGTACTACAAGTCCCAGCAAGCCTCCCCCGCAAGCTGGTACTTGGAGAACCACAAGTACCAGCATGCGGGAGAAAAATGGGCCCGCTGGTACCTGTAGTTCTACTGGAAAAAAATACCCAAATAAAAACAGGACAGGAGAGTAAAACTTTATTTCACACCTGCCAACACACACATACTTACCTATGTTGACACTCCGACACTGGCCACGACCCCCTCGTCAGTGAAGAATCCGGGGTACCTGCAAAAAAAATTATACTCACCAAAAACCAGAGTCCGGATCTTTTTTTATAATCCACGTACTTGTCAAAAAAAAACCCGAACACCCGGACCAGGCAGACTGAAAGGGGTCCCATGTTTACACATGGGACACCTTTCCCCGAATGCAGAGACCCCCCGTGACTCCTGTCACAGAAAGGTCCCTTCAGCCAATCAGGAAGCGCCACTTCGTGGCACTCTCCTGATTGGATGTATGCGCGTCTGAGCTGGCAGACAGCGCATCGCACAGCTCCCTCCATTAGTTTCAATGATGGGAACTTTGCGGTCAGCGGTGGGGTTACCCGCGGTCAGCCGCTGACCGCGGGTGACCTCACCGCTGACCGCAAAGTTCCCACCATTGAAAGTAATGGAGGGGGCTGTGCAATGCGCGTCGGAGCTTAGACGCACAGAGCCAATCAGGTGAGTGCCACGAAGTGGCGCTTCCTGATTGGCTGAAGGGACCTTTCTGGGGGGTCTCTGCATTCGGGGAAAGGGGTCCCATGTGTAAACATGGGACCCCTTTCAGTCCGCCTGGTCCGGGTGTTCGTTTTTTTTTTTTTTTTGCCAAGTACGTGGATTATAATAAAAGACCAGGACACTGGATCAGGTGAGTATAGTTTTATTCACAGGTACCCCGGATCGTCGGCGACATTGGAGACGTGGCAGTCGGCGGATCAACATAGGTAAGTATGTATGTGTCGGCATGTATGAAATAAAGTTTTACTTTCACGGTGTCTGTGTCCTGTTTTTATTTGGGTATTTTTTTTTCAGTAGAACTACAGGTACCAGCGGGCCCGTTTTTCTCCCGCATGCTGGTACTTGTGGTTCTCCAAGTTCCAGCTTGCGGGGGAGGCTTGCTTGGACTTGTAGTACTACTGGAAAAAACAATATTCTTTCATTTTTCAAAAGGCTATCAGCCCCCCATCCGCAGCCCTTGGATGGGGGGGGGGGGGGGACAGCCTCGGGCTTCACCCCTGGCCCTTGGGTGGCTGGGGGGGGGACCCCTTGATTGAAGGGGTCCCCACTCCTCCAGGGTACCCCGGCCAGGGGTGACTAGTTGGATATTTAATGCCACGGCCGCAGGGCGCTGTATAAAAGTGACCCCCGGCTGTGGCATTATCTGTCCAGCTAGTGGAGCCCGGTGCTGGTGCAAAAAATACGGGGGACCCCTACTCTTTTTGTCCCCCGTATTTTTTGCACCAGGACCAGGCGCAGAGCCCGGTGCTGGTTGTTAAAATACGGGGGATCCCCTGTCATTTTTCCCCCCGTATTTTGGCAACCGGGACCGGCTCAAAGAGCCCGAGGGCTGGTTATGCTTAGGAGGGGGCACCCCACGCAATTTTTTTTCGGGTTTTTTCCCGGTTTTTTTCCAACATTTTTTAAAATCTAATCAAAATCCGTCAAATCGTCCGTTTTTCGACAGCGGGACTGTCGAATCCGTTTTTTATTGAATATGTAGAATTCCGGCACCCACCTGCCGGAATTCGACGGTCGAATTGTGTCGAATTAAAAAACGGGCGAAAAATTGCCACGATTCGCCGGCAATTGCATATACCCCATTGTCTTTTACAGTAAATCATTGCTTTCTTGTTTTGCCTATTTGCTTACTTACTTTTGTTAGGTGCTCGAAACCCTTGTGGCGTCATATAAATAAAGCATAATAACAACAACAATAATGACAATACATTTTGTGGTCTAAAGCAATATTCATGGGAATATAATGTATCAATTTGTTGGGAACTAATGACATCAATGAGGAAGGAGATGGACTGATTAGATCATATATATATTTTTATTTTTAAGGTAAATTAAAAAAGCTACCGCCATAAAATAGGATTTTAATTACCGTATATACTCGAGTATAAGTCGACCCGAATATAAGCCGAGATACCTAATTTTACCACAAAAAACTGGGAAAAATTACTGACTCGAGTATAAGCCTAGGGTGGGAAATGTACGGTGCCAGGGGTTTTCATGCTCAGGGTGTCATGCTCGTTGCCAGGGGTTTCATGCGGTAGGTGTTATGCTTGTTGCCAGGGGGTAATATTTGCTGCTAGGGTTGTGACCCCAGTGCCACATATGCCCCCAGTGACAGATATCCCCCCACAGTGCCAGATCAAAACATGCCCCCGTTGCTTTGCCCCCAGTAGTTATGCCCCTTCTTTGCCCCCAGTAGTTGTGCCCCCTCTTTCATTGCCCCCAGTAGTTATGCCCTCTCTTTCTTTGCCCCCAGTAGTTATGACCCCTCTTTCTTTGCCCCCATGAGTTGTGCTCCCTTTCATTGCCCCCAGTAGTTGTGCCCCCTTCTTTCTTTGCCCCCTGTTGCTGTGCCTCCGTCACCGCTTACAAACACACAAACACACACAAAAACAATACTTACCACTGCCCCGCTCCTGCTTCCCGACCGCTTCTTCTGCTGCTGCGCTGCTCCGCTCCGTCTGTCCGCCCGCTCCGTCTAGCCGCCGCTCCGTCCGGCCGCCCGCTCCCCGGCACCCGATCATCTCTATGGGACAGACGTCATGACGTCTCTCCCATAGCAACGCGCACAGACACTAGAGGTCAATAATGACCTCTAGTGTCTGTCCTGGAGCCGGCTGCAGCGGACGCCCACACAGCCCACGGTGTCTGCTGCAGCCATTGACTCGAGTATAAGCCGAGGGGGGCTTTTTCAGCATAGAAAAATGTGCTGAAAAAGTCGGCTTATACTCGAGTATATACGGTACCTACCAGTAAATCCTTTTCTCGTAGTCCGTAGAGGATGCTGGGGTCCACATGAGTACCATGGGGTATAGAAGGGTCCACTAGGAGCCATTGACACTTTAAGAGTTTAATAGTTTGGGCTGGCTCCTCCCTCTATGCCCCTCCTACCAGACTCAGGCTAGAAACTGTGCCCGAGGAGACGGACAACTTCGAGAGAAGGATTTTACACAAATAGTGGCGAGATTCACACCGGCTCACACATACAAGGCAAACCAAGCTTACCAGCTTGACAACTCAGCAATGGCTGAACACTATTACTTAACCAAGGAACAAAACAGTACTTAACCAAGAACCAAGTAGTACTGAACTAAGTAACCACTGCAGGATAATGAAGCGCTGGGCAGGCGCCCAGCATCCTCTACGGACTATGAGAAAAGGATTTACCGGTAGCTAAATAAAAATCCTATTTTCTCTTACGTCCTAGAGGATGCTGGGGTCCACATTAGTACCATGGGGATTTACCAAAGCTTCCAGAACGGGAGGGAGAGCGCAGAGGCTCCTGCAGAACTGATTGACCAAACTTTAGGTGCTCAGAGGCCAAAGTATCGAACTTGTAAAACTTAGCGAACGTGTTCGACCCTGACCAAGTAGCCACTCGGCAAAGTTGTAAAGCCGAGAACCCCCGGGCAGCCGCCCAGGAAGTACCAACCTTCAGAGTAGAGTGGGCCTTAACAGATTTTGGACACAGCAATCCTGCCGTAGAATATGCATGCTGAATAGTGAACCTGATCCAGCGAGAAATCGTGTGCTTAGAAGCAGGACACCCAATTTTCTTGGGATTATACAGGACAAACAGAGAGTCCGATTTTCTGTGACGAATAGTCCTCTTCACATAGATCTTCAAAGCCCTCACAACATCCAAGGACTTTGATGTAATGGAGGAGTCAGTAGCTACTGGCACCACAATAGGTTGGTTGATATGAAAAGCCGACACAACCTTTGGAAGGAACTGCTGACGCGTACTGAGCTCAGCTCTATCTTCATGGAAGATTAAGTAGGGTCTTTTACAGGACACAGCCCCCAATTCAGACACGTCGCGCAGAAGCTAAAGGTCAACAAAGTGACAGCCTTCCACGTGAGAAACTTGACCACAGCCTCCTGTAAACAGCCTCCTGTAAAGGTTCAAACCAATCCGATTGCAGGAAATGCAACACCACGTTAAGATCCCAGGGTGCCGTCGGCGCCATAAAGGAGGCTGGATGTGCAGAACCCCTTTCAAGAAAGTCTGAATTTCAGGGAGGGCAGCCAATTGTTTCTGGAAGAAGATGGATAAAGCCAAAATCTGGACTTTTATGGATCCCAAACGCAGGCCCATATCCACACCTACTTGCAGGAAGAGGAGAAACCGTCCAAGTTGAAACTCCATCGTAGGAACTTTTTGGATTCACACCAAGACACACATTTTTCCAAATGCGATGGTAATGTTTAGACGTTACTCCTTTCCTAGCCTGTATCAGGGTAGGAATAACCTTGCTTGGAATACCCTTCCGGGCTAAGATCTGGCGTTCAACCTCCATGCCGTCAAACGTAGCCGCGGTAAGTCATGATAAGTGAAACGGCCCCTGTTGCAGAAGATCCTCACGAAGAGGCCTTGGAGCCTCCATCGGTAAGTCCAGAAGATCCGCGTACCAAGCTCGCCTTGGCCAGTCTAGAGCAATGAGAATTGCCTGAACCCTTGTTCTCTTTATGAGTTTTAGAATTCTTTGAATGAGTGGAAGTGGAGGGAACATAAACACTGACTTGAACACCCACGGAGGTACCAGGGCATCCACTGCCACTGCTTTGTGGGTCTCTCGACCTGGAACAATACCTCCAAAGTTTCTTGTTGAGATGTGAGGCCATCATGTCTATTTGAGGCACGCCCCAACGACTGGTCACGTCTGGATGGAGGCCCCATTCTCCTGGATGGAGATTGTGCCTGCTGAGGAAGTCTGCTTCCCAGTTGTCCACCCCTGGAAGGAATATCGCTGACAACGTCACTGCGAGCATTTCCGCCCAGAGACGGATTATTGTTACCTCTGACAATCTGCTCTTTGTCCCTCCCTGTCGGTTTATGTAGGCCACTGTCGTTACATTGTCCAACTGTACTTGAATGGCCTGATTTTGCAGAAGGTGCGCCGCTTGGGGAAGACCGTTGTATACGGCTCGTAGGTCCAGAATGTTTATTGGAAGAATGGATTCCAGACTTGACCACCTTCCTTGGAAGGTTTCTACCTCAGTGACTGCACCCCAACCTCTGAGGCTTGCATCCGTGGTTAGAAGGATCCAGTTCCGAACCCCGAACTTGCGGCCCTCCAAGAGGTGATGCATTTGCAGCCACCAGAGGAGTGAAATCCTTGCTTTCGGTGACAGACGTATTCTCTGGTGCATGTGTAGGTGAGATCCCGACCACTTGTCTAGGAGATCCAGTTGGAAGGACCGTGCATGAAATCTTCCGTACTGTAGGGCCTCGTAGGAGGCAATCATATTCTCCAGAAGGCGAATGCACTGGTGAACCGATACCCGGGCAGGTTTCAAGACATCCCGGACCATTGATTGCATCACTAACGCTTTCTCCAATGGTAGAAACACCCTCTGCACTTCCGTGTCGAGGATCATCCCCAGGAAAGACAATCTCCTTGTCGGCTCCAAATGTGACTTTGGAAGGTTCAGGATCCAACCATATTCTCTGAGCAGATGAGTCGTGAGAGCAATGGACTGCAACAACTTCTCCCTGGACGATGCCTTTATCAGTAGATCGTCCAGATATGAAATTATGTTCACTCTCTGCCTGCGTAGAACCATCATCTCTGCCATCACCTTGGTGAACACCCTCGGTGCCGTGGAGAGACCAAATGGCAGTGCCTGGAACGGATAGTGACTGTTTAACAGTGCGAAGCTGAGATAAGCCTGATGCGGCGGCAAAATCGGAATGTGGAGTTACGCATCCTTGATATCTAAGGATACCAGAAACTCTCCCTCCTCCTGACCGGAGACCACTGTTCTCAGAGATTCCATTTTGAATTTGAACTCCCTCAGGTAAGGGTTTAACAATTTCAAGTTAAAAATCTGTCCGGTTTCAATACCATGAAAATGTCTGAATAGTAACCCTTGTTTTGCATGTGAGGTGGAACTGGGACAATAACCTCTGACTTTTCCAATTTTTGGATGGCTTCCTGTAGGATAGCCCTGTCTGTCAGTAAAGCTGGCAAGCCTGATTTGAAGAATCGGTGAGGCGGAGGTTCTTGAAACTCCAGTCTGTACCCCTGGGACACAATATCCTGTATCTTTCTAAAGACTATGATTGTATCCCGTACCAGATTTTAGTATTCAATGTAAATCATTTAGAAGGAAACCAGCCATTCAATAGTTAATCTTATACAACCATCAGTAAGGCTAGAGGTGCTCCAGTACTTATGAAAAAAACTTCACATATATAGGATTTTTGTGGACTTACCCCAAAAAAAACTCCTTTTAGGAGCACTCTTTTCTAGTATGTATACTTTGTATTATGAAATATAGTATAGATTATTAAAACTTAACCTTTATTTATTTCCTATATAATGACAAATAATATCAAGGGGGAAAAAAGGAGACAGTAATGAAAATATGTAGAGAGGCAACTATTGCCTTAAGTTAATGAAAATACACTATCATCCCCTTTAGATTTGAATTTTATTTTTAAAATAGAAACAAATGCGTTCCTCGGTCCTAGCAGTGCTCGTTTGTCACGTGCTCACATAGTTCTATGGGCAGGTGGTGGCTTATAATTCCAGAATCTATAGAAGACGTAATTCCTGGTAGAGCCCCTCCATCAAATGTCCATATATTCATACATGCACATTTTAAATTCTCCACTTAAAAAAATGTACCTGTGACTACCCATATAGTATATACTGTGGTTCGCACAAATAGTAATGTAGATTTTCAACAACCAGGCCACAGTCATTTCAAATTAATTCAATCCAGTACTATAATAAATGTACCTAAATTTGTGTCCCAAAAGTGCAAAGTTTTGTATCCTCAGAAACTGATGAAAACATATCCCTCTCCTATTTACTTAGACTTGCAAATAGTCAGTAACCCTCTATCACTGCTGTGTTGACACTTTGAATAGGTTTGCAACCACTAACTCAATTCTGCAACACTGTTGCAATGCGGCTATATTTCTGCCATCATAATACAAAACAATATTTCCTTGAGAAGAAATAGAAATATGGTTCCTCCCTATGTTTTGTTTTTCTGTGGGTTTCACTTACATCTCACCAGGCCTCAAAATTTGTCATCTTAAAGATATTTGCAGACATAATGAATTATGCATATTATATATAAGATGCACTGGATGTCATCATACCATCAATTATAATTATTATCCACAGAGAAAACAAAAAAAGCAATTGTGTATCTCATATCAAGCAATTATAGGTATCAGCTCACATAGCACGGAGAAGCATGTCTCTAGCTTCATCTGAGGAACAAATAAAAAATTGCATGGGGTCATAAAGAATGGTACAGCATAAAGTACAAACACCCCCATCTGCTGCCCCTCCTCATCAGTGGAGCGGAAGACGGGTGAGAGTGGGAGCGTTGTTATGATGACAGAAATGCAGCCACAGTGTCCCTCCGTATCTCCGTATTCGGTGTTAGATGAGCCCTGTTGCCTAAAGGCAGTGCAGGGCTCAAATGCGCCGCGGAGACCGGGAGAACACCTGTGAAAGAAAGAAATAGACGTGAAGAGAGCAACTGCAAAAGCAAAGCTACTATACGTGGTTACATATGCCGCCAGTTATAAATCCTCTACCCATCAATCGTGATATATATGTGTTTGTAGTCTAATCAGAGGAGCACATCACAGTTTATGCTGTACTATTCTTTATGACCTCACACAAAGTACAGTCACCCCCATCTGCTGCCCCTCCTTATCGATAGAGCGGAAGACGGGCGAGAGTGGGAGCGTTTGTTATGCTGATAGAAATACAGCCACAGTGTCCCTCCGTTCCTCCATATTCGGTGTTAGATGATCCCTGTTGCCAATGGCAGTGCAGGGCTCAAATGCGCCGCCGAGACTCCGGAAGAGCACCTGTAAAAATAGAGATAGAAGGGGGAGAGTGGTTGCAAATCAAAGCCGCTATACGCGGTTACATATGCCGCCAAATATGAATTCTCTAGCTGCCAAATGCAGTGTGTATGTTCTCAAGTGTGGCTAGCAGAGAGAGAGGAAAAAAATATATATAATCCATAATACCGGACCAGGCCGCCTACCGCGTTTAATTACACTAACGAGTATGAGCATTCAAAACCGTCAATCACGGTATGTGCATTGCGCAGTCTAACTGAATATAGGAGAGGGGGAAAAAAAAAAAAAAATTTACTCACCGGTAATTCTATTTCTCGTAGTCCGTAGTGGATGCTGGGAACTCCGTAAGGACCATGGGGAATAGACGGGCTCCGCAGGAGACTGGGCACTCTAAAGAAAAGATTAGGTACTATCTGGTGTGCACTGGCTCCTCCCTCTATGCCCCTCCTCCAGACCTCAGTTAGGGAAACTGTGCCCGGAAGAGCTGACATATCAAGGAAAGGATTTTTGGAATCCAGGGTAAGACTCATACCAGCCACACCAATCACACCGTACAACTTGTGATAACCTTACCCAGTTAACAGTATGAACAACAACTGAGCCTCACTCAACGGATGGCTCATAACAATAACCCTTATTTAAGCAATAACTATATACACGTATTGCAGAAAGTCCGCACTTGGGACGGGCGCCCAGCATCCACTACGGACTACGAGAAATAGAATTACCGGTGAGTAAATTCTTATTTTCTCTTACGTCCTAGTGGATGCTGGGAACTCCGTAAGGATCATGGGGATTATACCAAAGCTCCCAAACGGGCGGGAGAGTGCGGATGACTCTGCAGCACCGAATGAGCAAACACAAGGTCCTCCTCAGCCAGGGTATCAAACTTGTAGAACTTTGCAAAAGTGTTTGAACCCGACCAAGTAGCCGCTCGGCAAAGCTGTAAAGCCGAGACCCCTCGGGCAGCCGCCCAAGAAGAGCCCACCTTCCTTGTGGAATGGGCTTTCACTGATTTTGGATGCGGCAATCCAGCCGCAGAATGAGCCAGCTGAATCGTGCTACAGATCCAGCGAGCAATAGTTTGCTTTGAAGCAGGAGCACCCAGCTTGTTGGGTGCATGCAGGATAAACAGCGAGTCAGTCTTCCTGACTCCAGCCGTTCTGGAAACATATATTTTCAAAGCCCTGACTACGTCCAGCAACTTGGAGTCTTCCAAGTCCCGAGTAGCCGCAGGCACCACAATAGGTTGGTTCAAATGAAACGATGATACCACCTTTGGGAGAAATTGGGGACGAGTCCTCATTTCTGCCCTGTCCATATAGAAGATCAGATATGGGCTTTTACATGACAAAGCCGCCAATTCCGACACACGCCTAGCCGATGCTAAGGCCAACAGCATGACCACTTTCCACATGAGATACTTTAGTTCCACGGTCTTAAGTGGCTCAAACCAGTGGGATTTCAGGAAATCCAACACAACGTTAAGATCCCAGGGTGCCACTGGTGGCACAAAAGGGGGCTGAATATGCAGCACTCCCTTAACAAACGTCTGAACCTCAGGCAGTGAAGCCAATTCTTTTTGAAAGAAAATGGATAACGCCGAAATCTGGACCTTTATGGACCCCAATTTTAGGCCCATAGTCACCCCTGACTGTAGGAAGTGCAGGAATCGACCCAGCTGGAATTCCTCTGTAGGGGCCGTCCTGGCATCACACCAAGCAACATATTTTCGCCATATACGGTGATAATGCTTTGCGGTCACGTCCTTCCTAGCCTTTATCAGCGTAGGAATAACTTAATCCGGAATGCCTTTTTCCGCTAGGATCCGGCGTTCAACCTCCATGCCGTCAAACGCAGCCGCGGTAAGTCTTGGAACAGACAGGGCCCTTGTAGCAGCAGGTCCTGTCTGAGAGGCAGAGGCCATGGGTCCTCTGTGCGCATTTCTTGCAGTTCCGGGTACCAAGTCCTTCTTGGCCAATCCGGAAACAATGAGTATTGTTCTTATTCCTCTCTTTCTTACTATTCTCAGTACCTTGGGTATGAGAGGAAGAGAAGGAAACACATATACCGACTGGTACACCCACGGTGTCACTAGGGCGTCCACAGCTATCGCCTGAGGGTCCCTTGACCTGGTGCAATATCTCTGTAGCTTTTTGTTGAGGCGGGACGCCATCATGTCCACCTGTGGCAGTTCCCATCGCTTTGCAATCTGTGTGAAGACTTCTTGATGAAGTCCCCACTCTCCCGGGTGGAGGTCGTGTCTGCTGAGGAAGTCTGCTTCCCAGTTGTCCACTCCCGGAATGAACACTGCTGACAGTGCTTGCACGTGATTCTCCGCCCACCGAAGAATCTTTGTGGCTTCCGCCATTGCCATCCTGCTGATGTGCCGCCCTGGCGGTTTACATGGGCGACCGCCGTGATGTTGTCTGACTGAATCAGCACTGGCCGGTTTCGAAGCAGGGGCTCTGCTTGACTCAGGGCGTTGTAAATGGCCCTTAGTTCCAGTATATTTATGTGTAGAGAAGTCTCCAGACTTGACCACAACCCTTGGAAGTTTCTTCCCTGAGTGACTGCCCCCCATCCTCGGAGGCTTGCATCCGTGGTCACCAGGACCCCGTCCTGTATGCCGAACCTGCGGCCCTCGAGAAGGTGAGCACTCTGCAGCCACCACAGAAGAGACACCCTGGCCCTTGGGGACAGGGTGATCAGCCGATGCATCTGAAGATGCGATCCGGACCACTTGTCCAACAGATCCCACTGAAAGATCCTTGCATGGAACCTGCCGAAGGGAATGGCTTCGTATGAAGCCACCATCTTTCCCAGGACTCGCGTGCAGTGATGCACCGATACCTGTTTTGGTTTCAGGAGGTCCCTGACCAGAGATGCTAATTCCTGGGCCTTCTCCACCGGGAGAAACACCTTCTACTGTTCTGTGTTCAGAATCATGCCCAGGAAAAGCAGACGCGTCGTAGGAATCAGCTGCGACTTTGGAACATTCAGAATCCAGCCGTGCTGTTGCAACACTTCCTGAGAGAGTGCTACGCTGATCAACAACTGCTCTCTGGACCTCGCCTTTATGAGGAGATCGTCCAAGTACGGGATAACTATAACTCCCTTCTTCCGAAGGAGTATCATCATTTCGGCCATTACCTTGGTAAATATCCTCGGTGCCGTGGACAGGCCAAACGGCAACGTCTGGAACTGGTAATGACAGTCCTGTACCACAAACCTGAGGTACTCCTGGTGAAGTGGGTAAATGGGGACATGCAAGTAAACATCCTTGATGTCCAGCGACACCATAAAATCCCCCTCTTCCAGGCTTGCAATAACCGCTCTGAGCGATTCCATTTTGAACTTGAATTTCTTTATATAAGTGTTCAAGGATTTTAAATTCAGAATGGGTCTCACCGAACCGTCCGGTTTCGGTACCACAAACATTGTGGAATAGTAACCCATTCCCTGTTGAAGGAGGGGGACCCTGATAATCACTTGCTGGAGGTACAGCTTGTGAATTGCCGCCAGTACTACCTCCCTTTCCATGGGGGAAGCTGGCAAGGCTGATTTGAGGTAACAGCGGGGGGGAGTCGCTTCGAATTCCAGCTTGTACCCCTGAGATACAATTTGTACAGCCCAGAGATCCACCTGTGAGCGAACCCACTGGTTGCTGAAGTTTCGGAGACGCGCCCCCACCGCACCTGGCTCCGCCTGTGGAGCCCCAACGTCATGCGGTGGACTTAGTGGAAGCAGGGGAGGACTTTTGTTCCTGGGAACTGGCTGCATGGTGCAGCTTCTTACCTCTACTCCTGCCTCTTGCAAGAAAGGATGCGCCCCTGACCCTCTTGCCTTTCTGAGAACGAAAGGACTGCATTTGATAATACGGTGCTTTCTTAGGCTGTGAGGAAACCTGGGGCAAGAAAGTCGACTTTCCAGCTGTCGCTGTGGACACGAGGTCCGATAGACCGTCCCCAAACAATTCCTCACCCTTATAAGGCAAAACCTCCATGTGTTTTTTTAGAATCAGCATCTCCTGTCCATTGCCGAGTCCATAAGACCCTCCTGGCAGAAATGGACATAGCATTAATTCTAGAGCCCAGCAGGCAAATGTCCCTCTGAGCATCCCGCATATATAAGACGACGTATTTGATATGGCCCAGGGTTAGCAAAACAGTATCCCTGTCGAGGGAATCTATGTCGTCTGACAGAGTATCTGTCCATGCTGCTACAGCACTACACATCCAGGCTGAAGCAATAGCAGGTCTCAGTAGAGTACCAGAGTGTGTATACACTGACTTCAGGATAGCTTCCTGCTTTCTATCCGCAGGCTCCTTTAGGGCGGCCGTATCCTGAGACGGCAGGGCCACCTTTTTAGATAAGCGTGTCAGCGCCTTGTCCACCCTAGGGGATGTTTCCCAACGTAACCTGTCCGTTGGCGGGAAAGGGTACGCCATCAGTAACCTCTTAGAAATCACTAGTTTCTTATCAGGGGAACTCCACGCTTCTTCACATAATTCATTTAATTCATCAGATGGGGGAAAAGTCACTGGCTGCTTTTTCTCCCCAAACATATAAACCCTCTTGGTATTAACAGGGTTAATCTCAGAAATGTGTAATACATCTTTCATTGCAATAATCATGTATCGGATGGAATTGGTCATTTTAGACTGTAAATGTGCCTCATCATCGTTGACACTTGAGTCGGACTCCGTGTCGACATCTGTGTCAACCATCTGAGATAGAGGGCGTTTATGAGCCCCTGACGGTTTCTGAGGCGCCTGGGCAGGCGCGGGCTGAGACCCCGGCTGTCCCAAGGCTGCAGCGTCATCAAACCTTTTATGTAAGGAGTTTACATTGTCGTTTAAGACCTTCCACATATCCATCCAATCAGGTGTCGGCCCCGACGGGGGCGACACCACACTTATCTGCCCTTGCTCCGCCTCCACGTAACCCTCCTCATCAAACATGTCGACACAGCCGTACCGACACACCGCACACACACAGGGAATGCTCAGACTGAGGACAGGACCCCACAAAGTCCTTTGGGGAGACAGAGAGAGAGTATGCCAGCACACACCACAGCGCTATATAACACAGGGATTTTCACTTATAATAAGTGATTACCCAATAGCTGCCTTATATGTTTTATTTGCGCCTAAATTTATGTGCCTCCCCTCTCTTTTTTACCCTTCTTGTACCTGGATACTGCAGGGGAGAGCCTGGGGAGCTGCTTCCAGCGGAGCTGTGAAGAGAAAATGGCACTGGTGTGCTGAGGAAGAAGGCCCCGCCCCCTCAGTGGCGGGCTTCTGTCCTGCTTTCTGTGTAAAAAAAATGGCGGGGGTTTTTACATATATACAGTGCCAGACTGTATATATGTATTTTTATTGCCAAAAGGTACTTCAATTGCTGCCCAGGGCGCCCCCCCCCCCCCCCCCCCCCAGCGCCCTGCACCCTACAGTGACCGGAGTGTGTAAGTGTGCTGGGAGCAATGGCGCACAGCTGCGGTGCTGTGCGCTACCTTAAATGAAGACAGGAGTCTTCTGCCGCCGATTTCGTCGTATTCAAGCTTCTGTTCTTCTGGCTCTGCGAGGGGGATGGCGGCGCGGCTCTGGGAACGGACGATCGAGGACAGGTGCCTGTGTTCGAACCCTCTGGAGCTAATGGTGTCCAGTAGCCTAAGAAGCACAAGCTAGCTGCAAGCAGGTAGGTTTGCTTCTCTCCCCTTAGTCCCACATAGCAGTGAGTCTGTTGCCAGCAGAAGCTCACTGAAAATAAAAAACCTAATAAATACTTTCTTTACTAGTAAGCTCAGGAGAGCCCACTAGGAGCACCCAGCTCTGGCCGGGCACAGATTCTAACTGAGGTCTGGAGGAGGGGCATAGAGGGAGGAGCCAGTGCACACCAGATAGTACCTAATCTTTTCTTTAGAGTGCCCAGTCTCCTGCGGAGCCCGTCTATTCCCCATGGTCCTTACGGAGTTCCCAACATCCACTAGGACGTCAGAGAAAAGTAATTCAGTTCATACTACCGGACCGCCAACCACAGTTGGAGCGCTGCCAGGTGCACTTTCCTGGAACTCAAATCACAGTTTGCATACTGCCAGATACAGCATCCTCCTGCAGTGAGGAGCTGTTTGTAGATCACACCAGCTCAAGCTGAACGTACGTTTCACCTATGGGCTTGATCACCAGCCTCTTGGGTAAGTCCCCAAAAATCCTATACACAATGGGGGTCATTCCGAGTTGAT
Source organism: Pseudophryne corroboree (assembly GCF_028390025.1). Classification (NCBI taxonomy): domain Eukaryota; kingdom Metazoa; phylum Chordata; class Amphibia; order Anura; family Myobatrachidae; genus Pseudophryne; species Pseudophryne corroboree. Next base: position 458,306,409 of record NC_086448.1, on the reverse strand, counting down.
CGCTCGCTAGCTGCTTTTAGCAGCATTGCACAAGCTAGGACGCCGCCCCCTGGGAGTGTATTTTAGCTTAGCAGAATAGCGAACGAAAGAGTAGCAGAATTGCGAATAAATAATTCTTAGCAGTTTCTGAGTAGCTCGAGACTTACTCCTACACTGCGATCAGCTCAGTCCGTTTAGTTCCTGGTTTGACGTCACAAAAACACACTGCGTTCGGCCAGCCACTCCCCCGTTTCTCCAGACACTCCCACGTTTTATCCTGGCACGCCTGCGTTTTTCCGCACACTCCCAGAAAACGGTCAGTTTCCACCCAGAAACACCCACTTTCTGTCAATCACACTCCGATCACTTCAACGATGAAAATTCTTCGTTCGGATGTGAGTAAATCTACTAAGTTTTGTGCTAAAATATTTAGCGCATGCGCGCTGCGTACCATGCGCATTTTTGCCTTAATCGCTCCGTTGCGAAAATCGGCAATGACCGAACAACTCGGAATGACCCCCAATATCCTGTACCCAGGGATCCAGGCCAGACGACACCCAGACGTTGCTGAAACGTCGGAGTCTCGCCCCCACCTGCCCGTTCTCCTGGCTGTGCGGACCACAGTCATGCTGAGGATTTTGAGGACCAGAAGGAGGTTTTTGGTCCTGGGAACCTGCAAGTGCAGGCTTCTTGGATTTTGCCCATCCACCTCTAAAGAAGGTAGTAGGAGGTTTGGACTTTTTTGTCTTAGCGGTCCAAAAGGACTGCGGTGTGGATGAAGAAAAGGGTTTCTTCATAGAAGGAGCAGCTGAGGGAAGAAAGGGTGACTTACCCGCGGTTGCCGTGCAAATCCACGCATCCAATGCTTCCCTCAGATAGAGCCTGACCTGTGAAGGGTAGGTTCTCCACACTACTCCTGGATTCCGCGTCTGCAGACCAATGGCGTAGCCAGAGTCCCTGCATGCCGAGACAGCCATAGAAGATAGCCTTGTATTCAGAGTACCCAGGTCCTTCATGGCTTCCACCATGAAACCCGCAGAATCCTGTATGTTACGTAAAAACAATTCAATGTCACTTCTATGCATAGAATCTAATTCCGCTAGTAATGTGCCTGACCACTTTACTATGGCTTTAGTAATCCATGCACAGGCAATAGTGGGCCTTAGCGCCAATCCTGACGCAGTGTACATGGATTTGAGCGTAGTGTCAACTTTATGATCAGCCGGTTCTTTTAAGGCGGTAGATCCAGGCACAGGTAAAACCACCTTTTTTGACAGTCTGGAGACAGATGCGTCAACTATGGGTGGGTTTTCCCATTTCTTTCTATCCTCCTCAGGGAAGGGAAAAGCAACCAGAACTCTGTTTGGGATCTGGAATTTTTTCTCCAGGTTTTCCCAGGATTTTTCATTCTTTAGACGCAGGGAAGGTTAGCGAGGCTTTATTATTGTCTGTGAAGTAAGCCTCCAACCTGCTCAGGTGGTGTGTCAGTAATTTGTAACACATCCCTAATGGCCTCAATCATGAGCTGCACCCCCTTTGCCAGGGATGCCGCCCCCCTCAGCACATCCCCATCACCGTCTGCCATGTCAGAGTCGGTATCTGTGTCGGCTTGCATAATCTGGGCAAGTGCACGTTTCTTTGGGTATATTCTAGGGGATTTAGCAGGAATAGGAACAGAACCTGACCGTACTGCCTTAGAATTCTTTAAAACCGGAGTTTCAGTCTCAGTATGAGTTACCCTGGTAGAGATCTGAGAGATCATTCCTTTAATAGAAGTCAGCCATTCTGGCTCATTAATAAGAATCTGAGACAAGACATTACAATCCTGGGTACATAGAATGGATTCCTCCGGATAGGAAATGTCCTCTGTAGAATAAGACACAGAGTCACTGGACATGGCTATGTGAGAAAACATACACCCACACACACAGGAAAATGTCAGACAGTTTCCCCCCAAGAATGCCACAGAGAAACACAGAGCTTGGAGCCAGCACACACACAGCGCTTCCCTAGGTAGATAATACAGCTACCTGGCGCTGACTGTGTACCTTAATAGACTACACAGTAATTACACAGCCTCCCTCCACTTCTACAACCCACTGTACCGCACAGGATAGCTGGAGTTGCGTGGAGGGACAGCTCTCCCTGTCAGAGTCTCTGTATCTGGATCTGCGGCAGGAAAATGGCGCTGACCGCTGCTGGGTCCGCTCTGAGGAGAAGCTCCGCACCTGAACATGGCGCTGCTTCCCGCAGTTTACATCTTTATACTGGCCTGAGGTATGGTGCTGGCAGCGTTACCGAGGTCCCTGACAGCCTGAGTGACCAGTGTAGGGTACAGGCGCCCCTCATAGCGCCGCACTGTGCAGCGCTGAGCCACCAGAGTGCAGTTAGCACTGCGCTTCCACCCTGTTGCCACCATCTTCACACCGGCTCCCCGCTTGCCAGGGGGGCTGGTGACTCACGCGCCACCGGAATCTTCGTGCTCTGTTAGGGGGTGGTGGCATGCTGGGGGAGTGAGCAGTCGCCTGGGGCGGCTAACGATCATCACCCTCAGGAGTTCAGTGTCCTGTCAGCGGAGATAGCGGCCATTAACCTTTCAGAGTTGGACACCACTCCCTCCCTAAGTCCCCCGCTGGCAACAGCCTCCCTGTGCCTAACTAAGAAAAATAATAAAACTAGAAAAACTCCTGTGACCGGCTCCTCTAGGCACATTTTGAAAACCGAGTTTGGTAGGAGGGGCATAGAGGGAGGAGCCAGCCCACACTTAAACTCTTAAAGTGCCAATGGCTCCTAGTGGACCAGTCTATACCCCATGGTACTAATGTGGACCCCAGCATCCTCTAGGACGTAAGAGAAACAATATCGATTAGCATGTAGGTGACAGTATATTAATTCATTTAGGGCCTTATTCAGGTTTGTTAGCAAACCAAAAAAGTTAGCAATTGTAGAAAACCATGTGCACTGCAGGAGGGGCAGATATAACATGTACAGAGAGAATTAGATTTGGGTGGGGTGTGTTTAAACTGAAATCTAAACTGCAGTGTAAAAATTAACCACTTGCCTGGCATGGTCGCATCAGATGCGACCACACCAGGCAGTGTTTTATCTGACCTGGTCGCACAGGATGCGACCAGTCAGATAAACAGTGCTAGCAGCGGCAGGGAAGGGGAAACTTCCCTCTGCTTCTACTGTCAGAGGCCCTCCACACAATGTTGCTGTGCTGCCGATCATTGTTGATCGGTCAGCACGGCAGGATTCCCCCCCACCCAGGCTCTAAAAGGCAAAATCGCGATGTTACCGATGTTACAATGGTCACAATGTTCCCGACCGATGTTTCAAAGTTTAAGAAATAATATTTTTTTAAAAAATAGGATTTTAATACCTACCGGTAAATCCTTTTCTCTTTGTCCGTAGAGGATGCTGGGGTCACCATTAGAACCATGGGGTACAGACGGAATCCGCAGGAGACATGGGCACTTTAAGACTTTCAAAGGGTGTGAACTGGCTCCTCCCTCTATGCCCCTCCTCCAGACTCCAGTTATAGGAACTGTGCCCAGGGAGACGGACATTTTGAGGAAAGGATTTATTGTTAAACTAAGGTGAGATTCATACCAGCTCACACCTCATGCATGTCGCACAATGTGGCATTCAACAGAACACAAGCCAACGGCATGAACAATTTCAGCAACAGGCTGACTATAAACATAACACGATATGTATGTAACCACAACTAATAACTGCAGACACAGTACGCACTGGGATGGGCACCCAGCATCCTCTACGGACTAAGAGAAAATAAGATTTTACTCACCGGTAAATCTATTTCTCGTAGTCCGTAGTGGATGCTGGGGACTCCGTAAGGACCATGGGGATTAGCGGCTCCGCAGGAGACTGGGCACAACTAAAGAAAGCTTTAGGACTACCTGGTGTGCACTGGCTCCTCCCACTAAGACCCTCCTCCAGACCTCAGTTAGGATACTGTGCCCGGAAGAGCCGACACAAATAGGAAGGATTTTGAATCCCGGGTAAGACTCATACCAGCCACACCGTATAACTCGTGATACAATACCCAGTTAACAGTATGATAACAACTGAGCCTCTCAACAGATGGCTCAACAATAACCCTTTAGTTAGGCAATAACTATATACAAGTATTGCAGACAATCCGCACTTGGGATGGGCGCCCAGCATCCACTACGGACTACGAGAAATAGATTTACCGGTGAGTAAAATCTTATTTTCTCTAACGTCCTAAGTGGATGCTGGGGACTCCGTAAGGACCATGGGGATTATACCAAAGCTCCCAAACGGGCGGGAGAGTGCGGATGACTCTGCAGCACCGAATAAGCAAACTCTAGGTCCTCCTCAGCCAGGGTATCAAACTTGTAGACTCTTGCAAGAGTGTTTGACCCCGACCAAGTAACAGCTCGGCAAATTTGTAAAGCCGAGACCCCTCGGGCAGCCGCCCAAGAAGAGCCCACTTTCCTCGTGGAATGGGCTTTTACAGATTTAGGGTGCGGCAGTCCAGCCGCAGAATGTGCAAGTTGAATCGTGCTACAGATCCAGCGAGCAATAGTCTGCTTAGAAGCAGGAGCACCCAGCTTGTTGGGTGCATACAGGATAAATAGCGAGTCAGTCTTTCTGACTCTAGCCGTCCTGGAAACATATATTTTCAGGGCCCTGACTACGTCCAGAAAACTTGGAATCCTCCAAGTCCCAAGTAGCCGCAGGCACCACAATAGGTTGGTTCACATGAAAAACTGATACCACCTTAGGAAGGAATTGGGAACGAGTCCTCAATTCCGCCAATTCCGACGCCAAGGCCCACAGCATGACCACTTTCCACGTGAGGCATTGTAGCTCCACGGATTTAAGTGGCTCAACTCAATGCGACTTCAGGAAATCCAACACTACGTTGAGATCCCACGGTGCCACTGGAGGCACAAACGGGGGCTGACTATGCAGCACTCCCTTAACAAAAGTCCGAACTTCAGGCAGTGAAGCCAGTTCTATTTTTGGGAGAAAATCGATAGAGCCGAAATCTGGACCTTCATGGAACCCAATTTTAGGCCCATAGTCACCTCTGACTGTAGGAAGTGCAGACCTAGCTGACATTTCTCCTTTGGGGCCTTCCTGGCCTCACAGCACGCAACATATTTCCACCATATGCGGTGATAATGGTTTGCGTTCACTTCTTTCCTAGCTTTAAATAGCGTAGGGATAACTTCCTCCGGAATGCCCTTTTCCTTCAGGATCCGGCGTTCAACCGCCATGCCGTCAAATGCAGCCGCGGTACGTCTTGGAACAGGCAGGCCCCCTGCTGCAGCAGGTCCTGTCTGAGCGGCAGAGGCCATGGGTCCTCTGAGATCATTTCTTGGAGTTCTGGTTACCAAGCTCTTCTTGGTCAACCCGGAACAATGAGTATAGTTCTTACTCCTCTCCTTCTTATTATTCTCATTACCCTGGGTAAGAGAGGCAGAGAAGGGAACACCTACACCGACTGGTACACCCACGGTGTTACCAGAGCGTCCACAGCTATCGCCTGAGGGTCCCTTGACCTGGCGCAATATCTTTGTAGCTTTTTGTTGAGGCAGGACGCCATCATGTCCACCTGTGGCCTTTCCCAATGGTGTACAATCATTTGGAAAACTTCTGGATGAAGTCCCCACTCTCCCGGGTGGAGGTCGTGTCTTCTGAGAAAGTCTGCTTCTCAGTTGTCCACTCCGGGAATGAACACTGCTGACAGTGCTAACACATGATTTTCCGCCCATCGGAGAATCCTTGTGGCTTCTGCCATCGCCATCCTGCTTCTTGTGCCGCCCTGTCGGTTTACATGAGCGACCGCCGTGATGTTGTCTGACTGGATCAGCACCGGCCGGTGTTGAAGCAGGGGTCTAGCCTGACTTAGGGCATATTAGTTCCAGAATATTTATGTGTAAAAAAGTCTCCTGACTTTTCCATAGCCTTGGAAGTTTCTTCCCTGTGTGACTGCCCCCCAGCCTTGAAGGCTGGCATCCGTGGTCACCAGGACCCAGTCCTGTATGCCGAATCTGCGGCCCCCTAGAAGATGAGCACTCTGCAGCCACCACAACAGCGACACCCTGGCCCTTGGAGACAGGGTTATCCGCCGATGCATCTGAAGATGCGACCCGGACCACTTGTCCAACAGATCCCACTGGAAAATCCTTGCATGGGACCTGGCGAATGGAATTTCTTCGTAAGAAGCTACCATCCTTCCCAGGGCTCGCGTGCATTGATGCAACGACACCTGTATACGTATTAGGAGGTCTCTGTCTAGAGACGACAACTCCTTGGACTTCTCCTCCGGGAGAAACCCTTTTTATCCTGTTCTGTGTCCAGAACCATACCAAGGAACAGTAGACGCGTCGTAGGAACCAGCTGCGACTATGGAATATTCAGAATCCAGCCGTGCTGTTGTAGCACTTCCCGAGATAGTGCTACTCCGCCGAACAACTGCTCCCTGGACCTCGCCTTTATAAGGAGATCGTCCAAGTACGGGATAATTATTTCTGCCATTACCTTGGTAAATACCTCTGTGCCGGGGACCGACCAACGGCAACGTCTGGAATTGGTAATGACAATCCTGTACCACAATTTTGAGGTACTCCTGGTGAAGAGGGTAAATAGGGACATGCAGGTAAGCATCCTTGATGTCCAGTGATACCATGAAATTCTCCAGGCTTGCAATAATCGCCCTGAGCGATTCCATTTTGAACTTGAACCTTCGTATATAAGTGTTCAAGGCATTCAATTTTAGAATGGGTCTCACCGAACCGTCTGGTTTCGGTACCACAACATTTTGGAATAGTAACCCCGGCCTTGTTGAAGGAGGGGTACCTTGATTTCACCTGCTGGAAGTACAGCTTGTGAATTGCCGCCAGTACTACCTTTCTCCGAGGGCAGCAGGCAAGGCTGATGTGAGGTAACGGCGAGGGGGAGTCGCCTCGAACTCCAGCCTGTATCCCTGTGATACTATTTGCAGAACCTAGGGATCCACCTGTGGGCAAGCCCACTGGTCCCTGAAGTTCCCGAGACGCGCCCCTACCGCACCTGTCTCCACCTGTGGAGCCCCAACGTCATGCGGTGGACTCAGAGGAAGCGGGGGAAGATTTTTTAATCCTGGGAACTGGCTGCTGGTGCAGCTTTTTCCTTCTTCCCTTGTCTCTGTGCAGAAAGGAAGCGCCTTTGACCCGCTTGCTTTTCTGAAGCCGAAAGGACTGTACCTGAAAATACAGTGCTTTCTTAGGCTGTGAGGAAACCTGAGGTAAAATTTTTTCTTCCCAGCTGTTGCTGTGGATACGAGGTCCCAGAGACCATCCCCAAACCATTCCTCACCCTTATAAGGCAGAATCTCCATGTGCCTTTTATAGGCAGCATCACCTGTCCACTGCCGGGTTTCTAATACCCTCCTGGCAGAATGGACATTGCATTAATTCTGGATGCCAGCCGGCAAATATCCCTCTGTGCATCCTTTATATCTAAGACGACGTCTTTAATATGCTCTATGTTAGCAAACTATTATCCCTGTCTTAGAGTTTTAATATTATCTGACTGGGTATCAGACCACGCTGCAGCAGCACTATTTATGCTGAGGCAATTGCAGGTCTCAGTATATAACCTGAGTGTGTATTTACAGACTTCAGGATAGCCTCCTGCTTTTTATCAGCAGGCTCCTTCAAGGTGGCCGTATCCTAAGACGGCAGTGCCACCTTTTTTGACAAACGTGTGAGCGCCTTATCCACCCTAAGGGATATCTCCCAACGTGACCTATCCTCTGGCGGGAAAGGGTACGCCATCAGTAACTTTTTTGAAATTACCAGTTTCTTATCGGGGGAACCCATGCTACTTTACACACTTCATTCATTCATCTGATGGGGGAACAAAACGCTGGCTGCTTTATCTCCCCAAAAATAAAACCCCTTTTATGTGGTACTTGGGTTCATGTCAGAAATGCGTAACACATTTTTCATTGCCGAGATCATGTAACGGATGTTCCTAGTGGATTGTGTATATGTCTCAACCTCGTCAACACTGGAGTCAGACTCCGTGTCGACATCTGTGTCTGCCATCTGAGGTAACGGGCGCTTTTTTGAGCCCCTGATGGCCTTTGAGACGCCTGGGCAGGCGCGGGCTGAGAAGCCGGCTGTCCCACCGCTGTTTTACGTCATCCAGCCTTCTATGTAAGGAGTTGACATTGTCGGTTAATACCTTCCACCTATCCATCCACTCTGGTGTCGGCCCCACAGGGGGCGACATCCCATTTATCGGCCTCTGCTCCACCTCCACGTAACCTTCCTCATCCCACATGTCGACACAGCCGTACCGACACACAGCACACACACAGGGAATGCTCTGACTGAGGACAGGACCCCACAAAGTCCTTTGGGGAGACAGAGAGAGAGTATGCCAGCACACACCAGAGCGCTATATAATGCAGGGATTAACACTATAACTGAGTGATTTTTTCCCCCAAATAGCTGCTTGTATAAACAATATTGCGCCTAAATTTAGTGCCCCCCCTCTCTTTTTAACCCTTTGAGCCTGAAAACTACAGGGGAGAGCCTGGGGAGCTGTCTTCCAGCTGCACTGTGAAGAGAAAATGGCGCCAGTGTGCCGAGGGAGATAGCTCCGCCCCTTTTTCGCGGACTTTTCTCCCGCTTTTTTATGGATTCTGGCAGGGGTATTTATCACATATATAGCCTCTGGGGCTATATATTGTGATATATTTGCCAGCCAAGGTGTTTTTATTGCTGCTCAGGGCGCCCCCCCCAGCGCCCTGCACCCTCAGTGACCGGAGTGTGAAGTGTGTATGAGGAGCAATGGCGCACAGCTGCAGTGCTGTGCGCTACCTTGGTGAAGACTGATGTCTTCTGCCGCCGATTTTCCGGACTCTTCTTGCTTCTGGCTCTGTAAGGGGGCCGGCGGCGCGGCACCGGGACCGAACATCAATGTCCGGTTCCATGCGGTCGATCCCTCTGGAGCTAATGGTGTCCAGTAGCCTAAGTAGCCCAAGCTACCACCAGTTAGGTAGGTTCGCTTCTTCTCCCCTTAGTCCCTCGCTACAGTGAGTCTGTTGCCAGCAGATCTCACTGTAAAATAAAAAACCTAAAATATACTTTCTTTCTAGGAACTCAGGAGAGCCCCTAGTGTGCATCCAGCTCAGCCGGGCACAAGAATCTAACTGAGGTCTGGAGGAGGGTCTTAGTGGGAGGAGCCAGTGCACACCAGGTAGTCCTAAAGCTTTCTTTAGTTGTGCCCAGTCTCCTGCGGAGCCGCTAATCCCCATGGTCCTTACGGAGTCCCCAGCATCCACTTAGGACGTTAGAGAAAAGGATTTACCGGTAGGTATTAAAATCCTATTTTCTCATACGTCCTAGAGGATGCTGGGGTCACCATTAGAACCATGGGGTTATACCAAAGCTCTAGAACGGGTGGGAGAGTGCGGATGACTCTGCAGCACCGATTGACCAAACTTGAGGTCATCATCAGCCAGGGTATCAAACTTGTAAAACTTTGTAAAAGTGTTTGAACCCGACCAAGTAGCTGCTCGGCAAAGTTGTAATGCCGATACCCCCTGGGCAGCTGCCCAGGACGATCCCACCTTTCAAGTAGAATGGGCCTTCACCGATTTCGGTAATGGTAATCCAGCCATGGAATGAGCATGCTGAATCGTATTACAGATCCAGTGTGCAATGGTCTGCTTGGAAGCAGGACACCCAATCTTGTTGGGAGCATACAGAACAAACAGAGCCTCCGTTTTCCTAACCTGAGCCGTTCTGGCGACATAAATTTTCAAAGCTCTGACCACATCCAGAGACTTTGATTCAATTAAGGCGTCAGTAGCCACTGGCACCACAATAGGTTGGTTCATGTGGAAAGATGAAACCACCTTCGGCAGAAATTGCTGACGAGTTGTCAACTCTGCTCTATCTTCATGGAAGATCAAATAAGGGCTCTTGTGAGACAAGGCCGCTAACTCAGACACCCGCCTTGCAGATACCAAGGCCAACAGGATGACCACTTTCCAAGTGAGGAATTTCAACCCCACCTTCTATAAAGGTTCAAACCAATGTGATTGAAGGAACTGCAGCACCACGTTAAGATCCCATGGTGCCACTGGGGGCACAAATGGACGTTGGATGTGCAACACACCTTTCGCGAAAGTCTGAATTTCTGGAAGGGAGGCCAATTGTTTTTGAAAGAAAACCGATAAGGCTGAAATCTGTACCTTAATTGAGCCCAACTTTAGGCCCGCATCCACACCTGCTTATAGAAAATTGAGAAAACGTTCTAGCTGAAATTCTTCCGTAGGAGCCTTCTTGGATTCACACCAAGAAACATATTTTCTCCAAATACGGTGGTAATGTTTAGACGTTACTACTTTCCTGGCCTGAATAAGTGTGGGAATGACTACACTGGGAATACCCTTTCGGGCTAGGATTTGGCGTTCAACCGCCATGCCGTCAAACGTAGCCGCGTTAAGTCTTGATACACGCACGGCCCCTGCTGTAACAGGTCCTCACGTAGAGAAAGAGGCCAGGGATCTCCTAGGAGTAATTCCTGAAGATCTGGATACCAAGCCCTCCTTGGGCAGTCTGGGACAATGAGGATCGCTTGAATCTTTGTTCTTCTTATGATCTTTAGAACTTTTGGAATGAGAGGAAGTGAAGGGAATACATACAGTGACTGAAACACCCATAGTGTCACCAGTGCATCCACTGATATTGCTTGAGGGTCCTCGACCTGGAACAAAATCTCTGAAGCGTCTTGTTGAGACAAGATGCCATCATGTCTATTTGAGGAATTCCCCAAAGACTTGTCACTTCTGTGAAGACCTCTTGATGGAGGCCCCACTCTCCTGGATGGTGATCATGTCTGCTGAGGAAGTCTGCTTCCCAGTTGTCCACTCCTGGAATGAAAATCGCCGACAGAGCGCTTGTATGATTTTTGTTCCGCCCTGGCGGTTTATGTACGCGACTGCTGTTACATTGTCCGACTGTATGAGTACGGGCAGATTACGAAGAAGATGTTCCGCTTGTAGAAGGCCGTTGTAAATGGCCCTTATCTCCAGAACGTTTATGTGGAGACAAGTTTCCTGGCTTGACCATCTTCCTTGGAAGTTTTCCCCCTGTGTGACTGCTCCCCAGCCTCGGAGACTTGCATCCGTGGTTACTAGGATCCAGTCCTGGATCCCAAACCTGCGCCCCTCTAGGAGGTGAGAGCTGTGCAGCCACCACAGGAGTGAGATTCTGGTCTTGGAAAACAGGATTATCCTTCGGTGCATGTCCAGGCGGGATCAGGACCACTTGTCCAACAGGTCCCACTGAAACACTCTGGCATGGAATCTGCCAAACTGAATGGCCTCGTAGGCCGCAACCATCTTCCCCAGCAACCGAGTGCATTGATGGATTGACACTCTTGCTGGTTTCAGAATTTGTTTGACCAGACTCTGAAGTTCCAGAGCCTATTCCACTGGAAGAAAAACTCTCTGTAGTTCTGTGTCCAGTATAATTCCCAAAAACGACAACCGCGTCATCGGAATCAACTGTGATTTTGGCAAGTTTAGGAAGAATTGTTGTTGAAGAACTGTCAGGGAGAGAGCAATGTTTTGCACCAACTGGTCCTTGGATCTCGCCTTTATCAGGAGATCGTCCCAGTACGGGATAATCGTGACTCCTTGCTCGCAAAGGAGAACCATAATTTCCGCCATCACTTCGGTGAAAATCCTCGGAGCTGTGGACAGACCAAATGGCAACATCTGAAATTGGTAATGACAATCCTGAATTGCAAACCTCAGGTAAGCCTGGTGCGGAGGATAAATGGGAACATGTAAATAGGCATCCTTAATGTCCACCGACACCATAAAATCCCCTTCCTCCAGGCTGGAGATCACTGCTTGGAGCGACTCCATCTTGACTTTGAATTTTTTTTTAGGTAGAAAATAAGATTTTACTTACCGATAAATCTATTTCTCGTAGTCCGTAGTGGATGCTGGGGACTCCGTCAGGACCATGGGGATTAGCGGCTCCGCAGGAGACAGGGCACAAAAATAAAGCTTTAGGATCAGGTGGTGTGCACTGGCTCCTCCCCCTATGACCCTCCTCCAAGCCTCAGTTAGGATACTGTGCCCGGACGAGCGTACACAATAAGGAAGGATTTTGAATCCCGGGTAAGACTCATACCAGCCACACCAATCACACCGTACAACTTGTGATCTGAACCCAGTTAACAGTATGACAACGTAGGAGCCTCTGAACAGACGGCTCACAACAAGAACAACCCGATTTTTTTGTAACAATAACTATGTACAAGTATTGCAGACAATCCGCACTTGGGATGGGCGCCCAGCATCCACTACGGACTACGAGAAATAGATTTATCGGTAAGTAAAATCTTATTTTCTCTAACGTCCTAGTGGATGCTGGGGACTCCGTCAGGACCATGGGGATTATACCAAAGCTCCCAAACGGGCGGGAGAGTGCGGATGACTCTGCAGCACCGAATGAGAGAACTCCAGGTCCTCTTTAGCCAGGGTATCAAATTTGTAGAATTTTACAAACGTGTTCTCCCCCGACCACGTAGCTGCTCGGCAGAGTTGTAATGCCGAGACCCCTCGGGCAGCCGCCCAGGATGAGCCCACCTTCCTTGTGGAATGGACCTTGACAGATTTAGGCTGTGGCAGGCCTGCCACAGAATGTGCAAGTTGAATTGTGCTACAAATCCAACGAGCAATCGTCTGCTTAGAAGCAGGAGCACCCAGCTTGTTGGGTGCATACAGTATAAACAGCGAGTCAGATTTTCTGACTCCAGCCGTCCTTGAAATATATATTTTCAATGCCCTGACAACGTCCAGCAACTTGGAATCCTCCAAATCGCTAGTAGCCGCAGGCACCACAATAGGCTGGTTCAGGTGAAACGCTGACACCACCTTAGGCAGAAAATGAGGACGCGTCCGCAGTTCTGCCCTGTCCGAATGGAAAATCAGATATGGGCTTTTATACGATAAAGCCGCAAATTCTGACACTCTCCTGGCTGAAGCCAGGGCCAGTAGCATGGTTACTTTCCATGTAAGATATTTCAAATCCGCCGATTTGAGTGGCTCAAACCAATGGGATTTGAGAAAATCCAAAACTACATTAAGGTCCCACGGAGCCACTGGGGGCACAACCGGGGGCTGTATATGTAGTACTCCTTTTACAAAAGTCTGGACTTCAGGAACTGAAGCCAATTCTTTCTGGAAGAAAATCGACAGGGCCAAAATTTGAACCTTAATGGACCCCAACTTGAGGCCCATAGACAATCCTGTTTGCAGGAAATGTAGGAATCGACCCAATTGAAATTCCTCCGTGGGGGCCTTCCTGGCCTCACACCACGCAACATATTTTCTCCAAATGCGGTGATAATGTTGTGCAGTCACCTCCTTCCTGGCTTTAACCAGTGTAGGAATGACCTCTTCTGGAATGCCTTTGTCCCTTAGAATTCGGCGTTCAACCGACACGCCGTCAAACGCAGCCGCGGTAAGTCTTGGAATAGACACGGTCCCTGCTGAATCAGGTCCCGTCTTAGAGGTAGAGGCCACGGATTTTCCGTGAGCATCTCCTGAAGTTCCGGGTACCAAGTTCTTCTTGGCCAATCCGGAGCCACGAGTATCGTTCTTACTCCCCTTTGCCGTATAATTCTCAGTACTTTGGGTATGAGAGGCAGAGGAGGAAACACATACACTGACTGGAACACCCACGGTGTTACCAGAGCGTCCACAGCTATTGCCTGAGGGTCTCTTGACCTGGCGCAATACCGGTCCAGTTTTTTGTTGAGGCGAGACGCCATCATATCCACCTTTGGTTTTTCCCAACGGTTCACAATCATGTGGAAGACTTCTGGATGAAGTCCCCACTCTCCCGGGTGTAGATCGTGTCTGCTGAGGAAGTCTGCTTCCCAGTTGTCCACTCCCGGAATGAACACTGCTGACAGTGCTATCACATGATCTTCCGCCCAGCGAAGAATCCTTGCAGCTTCTGCCATTGCTCTCCTGCTTCTTGTGCCGCCCTGTCTGTTTACGTGGGCGACTGCCGTGATGTTGTCCGACTGGATCAACACCGGCTGACCCTGAAGCAGGGGTTTTGCCAGGCTTAGAGCATTGTAAATCGCTCTTAGCTCCAGTATATTTATGTGAAGAGACATCTCCAGGCTTGACCATACTCCCTGGAAGTTTCTTCCCTGTGTGACCGCTCCCCAGCCTCTCAGACTGGCATCCGTGGTCACCAGGACCCAGTCCTGTATGCCGAATCTGCGGCCTTCTAACAGATGAGCACTCTGCAACCACCACAGAAGAGACACCCTTGTCCGTGGCGATAAGGTTATCCGCTGATGCATCTGCAGATGCGATCCGGACCATTTGTCCAGCAGATCCCACTGAAAAGTTCGTGCGTGGAATCTGCCGAATGGGATTGCTTCGTAAGAAGCCACCATCTTTCCCAGGACTCTTGTGCATTGATGCACAGACACTTTTCCTGGTTTTAGGAGGTTCCTGACAAGTTCGGATAACTCCTTGGCTTTCTCCTCCGGAAGAAACACCTTTTTCTGAACCGTGTCCAGAATCATTCCCAGGAACAGCAGACGTGTTGTCGGGGTCAACTGAGATTTTGGAAAATTCAGAATCCACCCGTGTTGTTGCAGCACTACTTGGGTTAGTGCTACTCCGTCCTCCAGCTGTTCTCTGGACCTTGCCCTTATCAGGAGATCGTCCAAGTAAGGGATAATTAATACGCCTCTTCTTCGCAGAAGAATCATCATTTCGGCCATTACCTTGGTAAAGACCCGAGGTGCCGTGGACAATCCAAACGGCAGCGTCTGAAACTGATAATGACAGTTTTGCACCACGAACCTGAGGTACCCTTGATGTGAAGGGCAAATTGGGACATGCAGGTAAGCATCTTTTATGTCCAGGGACACCATAAAGTCCCCTTCTTCCAGATTCGCTATCACTGCTCTGAGTGATTCCATCTTGAACTTGAATTTTTGTATGTACAGGTTCAAAGATTTCAGATTTAGAATAGGTCTTACCGAGCCGTCCGGCTTCGGTACCACAAATAGCGTGGAGTAATACCCCTTTTCCTGTTGTAGGAGGGGTACCTTGACTATCACCTGCTGAGAAAACAGCTTGTGAATGGCTTCCAATACCGTCGCCCTGTCTGAGGGAGATGTTGGCAAAGCAGACTTTAGGAACCGGCGAGGGGGAGACTTCTCGAATTCCAACCTGTAACCCTGAGATACTACCTGCAGGATCCAGGGGTCCACCTGTGAGCAAGCCCACTGCGCGCTGAAATTCTTGAGTCGACCCCCCACCGTTCCTGAGTCCGCTTGTAAAGCCCCAGCGTCATGCTGAGGGCTTTGCAGAACCCGCAGAGGGCTTCTGTTCCTGGGAAGGAGCTGCTTGCTGCCCTCTCTTACCCTTTCCTCTGCCTCGGGGCAGATATGACTGTCCTTTTGCCCGCTTCTTATAGGACCGAAAGGACTGCGGCTGAAAAGACGGTGTCTTTTTCTGTTGGGAGGGGGTCTGAGGTAAAAAGGTGGATTTCCCGGCAGTTGCCGTGGCCACCAAATCCGATAGACCGACGCCAAATAATTCCTCCCCTTTATACGGCAATACTTCCATATGCCGTTTGGAATCCGCATCACCTGACCACTGTCGTGTCCATAAACTTCTTCTGGCAGATATGGACATCGCACTTACTCTCGATGCCAGAGTGCAAATATCCCTCTGAGCATCTCGCATATAAAGAAAAGCATCCTTTAATTGCTCTAAAGTCTGTAAAATACTGTCCCTATCCAGGGTATCAATATTTTCAGTCAGGGAATCCGACCAGACCACCCCAGCACTGCACATCCAGGCTGAGGCGATGGCTGGTCGCAGTATAACACCAGTATGTGTGTATATACTTTTTAGGGTAGTTTCCAGCCTCCTATCAGCTGGATCCTTGAGGGCGGCCGTATCAGGAGACGGTAATGCCACTTGTTTTGATAAGCGTGTGAGCGCCTTATCCACCTTAGGGGGTGTTTCCCAGCGCGCCCTAACCTCTGGCGGGAAAGGGTATAATGCCAATAACTTTTTTGAAATTAGCACTTTTCTATCTGGGTTAACCCACGCTTCATCACATACATCATTCAATTCCTCTGATTCAGGAAAAACTACAGGTAGTTTTTTCACCCCCCACATTATACCCCTTTTTGTGGTACTTGTAGTATCAGAGATATGCAAAGCCTCCTTCATTGCCGTGATCATATAACGTGTGGCCCTACTGGAAAATACGTTTGTTTCTTCACCGTCGACACTAGATTCAGTGTCCGTGTCTGGGTCTGTGTCGACCGACTGAGGTAAAGGGCGTTTTACAGCCCCTGACGGTGTCTGAGACGCCTGGGCAGGTACTAACTGGTTTTCCGGCCGTCTCATGTCGTCAACTGATTTTTGTAATGTGCTGACATTATCACGTAATTCCATAAACAAAGCCACCCATTCCGGTGTCGACTCCCTGGGGGGTGACATCACCATTACCGGCAATTGCTCTGCCTCCACACCAACATCGTCCTCATACATGTCGACACACACGTACCGACACACAGCAGACACACAGGGAATGCTCTATTGAAGACAGGACCCCACTAGCCCTTTGGGGAGACAGAGGGAGAGTTTGCCAGCACACACCCAAGCGCTATAATATATATGGGAACAACCCTATATAAGTGTTGTATCCTTATAGCAGCTTAAATATAGTAATATCGCCAAAAAAAGTGCCCCCCCTCTCTGTTTTACCCTGTTTCTGTAGTGCAGTGCAGGGGAGAGTCCTGGGAGCCTTCCTCACAGCGGAGCTGAGCAGGAAAATGGCGCTGTGTGCTGAGGAGAATAAGCCCCGCCCCCTATTTCGGCGGGCTCTTCTCCGGAGTTTGTGAGATCTGGCAGGGGTTAAATACATCCATATAGCCTCAAGGGCTATATGTGATGTATTTTTTAGCCATAAAAAGGTATTATACATTGCTGCCCAGGGCGCCCCCCCAGCGCCCTGCACCCTCCGTGACCGCTGTGTGAAGTGTGCTGACAACAATGGCGCACAGCTGCAGTGCTGTGCGCTACCTCAGGAAGACTGAAAAGTCTTCTGCCGCCTGCTTCTGGACCTCTTCCATCTTCGGCATCTGCAAGGGGGGTCGGCGGCGCGGCTCCGGGACCGGACTCCATGGCTGGGCCTGTGTTCGATCCCTCTGGAGCTAATGGTGTCCAGTAGCCTAAGAAGCCAATCCATCCTGCACGCAGGTGAGTTGACTTCTCTCCCCTAAGTCCCTCGATGCAGTGAGCCTGTTGCCAGCAGGACTCACTGAAAATAAAAAACCTAAAAACTTTTTCTAAGCAGCTCTTTAGGTGAGCCACCTAGATTGCACCCTGCTCGGACGGGCACAAAAACCTAACTGAGGCTTGGAGGAGGGTCATAGGGGGAGGAGCCAGTGCACACCACCTGATCCTAAAGCTTTATTTTTGTGCCCTGTCTCCTGCGGAGCAGCTAATCCCCATGGTCCTGACGGAGTCCCCAGCATCCACTAGGACGTTAGAGAAATTGAGGGATTTTAGGTTAAGGATCGGTCTGACCGAGCAGTCTGGCTTTGGGACCACGAACAGGCTTGAATAAAAGTCTTCTCCCTGTTGTGACGGGGGAACCATGACAATGACCTGATTTTGACACAACTTTGTATTGCGTCGCATACTACCTCTGTCCGGAAGAGAAGCTGGTAAGGCAGATTTGAAAAATCGGCGAGGGGGAACGTCTTGAAACTCCAGTTTGTACCCTTGTGATACTATTTGTAAAACCCATGGGTCCAGGTCCGAACGAAACCAGAACTGACTGAAGAGTTTTAGACGTGCCCCCACTAGTGTGGACTCCCGCAGAGGAGCCCCAGCGTCATGCAGTGGAGTTTGCAGAAGCCGGGGTGGACTTCTGCTCCTGGGAACCAGACAAGGCTGGTGATCTTTTACCTCTTCCCCTTCCTCCAGTAGCAAGGAAGGAAGAACCTTGCCCTTTTCTGTATTTATTGGGCCGAAAGGACTGCATTTGATAGTGGTGTGTTTTCTTTTGTAGTGGAGGAACATAAGGCAAAAAGGATGACTTACCCGCGGTAGCCGTAGATACCAAATCAGCGAGGCCGTCACCAAACAAGGCACCACCTTTATATGGCAGAGATTCCATATTTTTCTTGGAGTCAGCGTCAGCATTCCATTGGTGAATCCACAATGCTCGCCTAGCTGAGACTGCCATGGCATTGGCCTTTGATTGAAAAAAAGGACAATATCTCTCGCAGTTTCCTTTAGGTATGCTGCAGCATCCTTGATATAACCCAGCGTCAAGAGGATTCTATCCCTATCTAGGGTATCTATATCAGATGACAAGTTATCTGCCTACTTTTCGATAGCACTACTCACCCACACAGATGCAATGACATGTCTGAGTAGCGTACCTGTGGTCGCATAAATGGATTTTAACGTAGTTTCTTGCTTACGATCTGCAGGATCCTTAAGGGCTGCCGTGCCAGGTGACGGGAGAGCCACCTTTTTAGACAAACGTGATAGGGCCTTGTCTACAATGGGGGGTGACTACCACTTTTCCCTATCCTCAGA
This sequence comes from Pseudophryne corroboree, assembly GCF_028390025.1. NCBI lineage: Eukaryota > Metazoa > Chordata > Amphibia > Anura > Myobatrachidae > Pseudophryne > Pseudophryne corroboree. The sequence continues at coordinate 458,287,751 of NC_086448.1, read as the reverse complement.
GGGAAACGGATAAGCCACCAGAATCCTTTTGGGAATCTGAAACTTCCTGTCAGGGCTTTCCCAGACTTTTTCAAATAGAGTGTTCAGTTCATGAGAGGGAGGAAACGTTATCTCAGGTTTCTTTTCCTTATACAAACAGACCCTTTTATCAGGAACAGCAGGGTCCTCAGTGATATGTAATACATCTTTAACTGCCACAATCATGTACTGAATGCTCTTTGGCAATTTTGGATCTAATCTGGAATCACTATAGTCGACACTGGAATCAGTGTCCGTGTCGGTACCAGTGTCTGCCAACTGTGCAAAAGTACGTTTTTGTGACCCCGAGGGGTCCTGAACTTGTAATAACACATCCTCCACAGATTTCTTCCATGCCTGGGTCTGAGACTCAGACTTATCTAATCTCTTACTAATAAGAGCTACATTAGGATTCACAGCATTCAAAACATTTACCCAATCAGGAGTCGGCGGTGCCGACAGGGTCACCCCCACAGCCGTTTGTGTCCCTAATACAGCCTCCTCCTGGGAAGAGCACTCAGCCTCAGACATGTCGACACACGTGTACCAAACACCCACAGACACACCGGGCATATAGGGGACAGACCCACAGTAAAGTCTGTCAAAGAGACACATAGTGGATTTGCCAGCTCACAACCCAGCGCCAAATTGACGGGTCTGAAAACACTAGAAAATGCCAAAGACCTGTAGCGCTTTTAATATTAAGTATAGTGCACCAATTATCCTGTGCCCCCCCCCCCCGTTTTGCATCCTGATACTTGTCAGCAGTGTGAAGAAGGACCGGCTTCTCTGCAGCCTGAGGAGAGGAAATGGCGCAGAGTGAGCTGTGAGGACGAAGCTCCGCACCCTTAATGGCGCGCTTCTGTTCCGCTTTTTTCAATAAATGATTATACTAGTGGGGGTTAGGACAGTGCCTTGGCACTAATGTCCCCTCTTGCCAGTGTACACGGAGGATTTTTAGCTGCCCCGGGCGCCCCCGCCCCCTGCACACTGTAGTGCTGTGTGCGTATGTGGAAGCCTGGCGCGTAGCGTCCGATCGCTGCATGGTACCTCAGAAATGCTACTCACCTGTCTTCTGACTTCTGGCTCTGTAAGGGGGTGACGGCCGGCTGCCGGAGTGAGCAACTAGGCGTACCCAGCGATCAGCACCCTCAAAAAACTGGAGTCTGGAGGAGGGGCATAGAGGGAGGAGCCAGTTCACACCCTTTGAAAGTCTAAAAGTGCCCATGTCTCCTGCGGATCCCGTCTATACCCCACGGTTCTAATGGTGACCCCAGCATCCTCTAGGATGTATAAGAAAATAAGAATTTTTTTTTTTTTTTAATCTAAAATCATTTTGCATAGGGTTACATTCATGTTCTTCACCTAATTCACTCTTAAACCCCCCCCCCCCCCGACAATTTCTGAGTGGGTTTTTCGGGGAAAAAATCTTCAGTTAAGTGGTTAAGCAGCCAGTATTTACCCTGCACAGAGACAATATAACCCACCCAAATCTAACGCTCTCTGCACGCGTTACATCTGCCCAACCTGCAGTGCAACATGGTTATGCCGAATGGCTAACATACCTGAATAACCCCCTTAATCCACAATCATTAAAAAGCTCTATCAAAAACTAACTAGTCTATTAACATAAAAAAACAAAAACAACAGTTGAAAACATACCTCATCAAATAAGGCAAACAGGTCCTCTAATTTCTCTGTTACTGGAACAGACAAGTACTCTGCAAACTCTTTCAAGTTTATCTTTTCTCCTTTCCTTTTTCTAGCACTTTCAGAGAACTGACTTAATTCTTTTTCCAGTTTTTCCGGTTTTAATCTGTGAACAAAACATATTATTGATAAGGGCTAAGTTTCTTATTTTTCTTTATCATGCAACAAAAATTAATCTACAAAACTCTGAGTAATAATCCAAAATGTATCAGATTAATCCAGACAGATATTGTGATCCTTAGTTTGAACGGGATCCTGGCCGCTGGTAAAAGGTATGTATTCCGTTTGAATATCTAGGTAACGGATTAGTGCAAATTTTTGCATAATCATCACACAATATGTAGCATATACTGGGTACACAGTGCCTGATGAAGTGCATTGATACGATTGCTCAGTGTGTACTGTTTTTTATAACCTCCACTACAAAATCAGGAGTTTGGGAATGATATAGCATGTGTAGCACACACTATATCATACTCATAATTGGACCTGCATACAAACTATCCAATTATAGGGCCAATCAGTCAATTATTGGCCAATTGGCCCGAAAAGTGAATAGTATGTACCTGGCTTAACTCTGTTCTTTGGTAAGATGTACAATTCACAAACTCATGAGGAAAAACTACAACACTTGTGTCCAGTCTAACAGATCGGTTCAAACCATCAGATCTTACTGTGTGCAAGTCTTCTTAAAAGTAATTAAACTCGTGTTCAATAGTCTTTTCTATTTTTTAGTGAATTACAAAGCAATTACAGTATATTTAGAATTCATCTAATCTACTAAAGGCAAATCACCAAATAAATATCCTTTTGTTCCATCTTTGAAAGATAAAAAGCACTCATAGGGTATGGGATGGATTCACACGGGATAGAACTACTCTGTTTTAGAATGTACTAAAGGAGCACAAACGTGGCTATCAGAGATTAAATGATTTATGTATAACCAATTTATAGACCTAATAGGGCAGAAGATACTTTTGAATAATATAGTTGGCGGTGCTCCCTACAGTCAAGCACAGGGGATCCGTCCAGGATCCCGACAGCAGCGTGTGCTGGGCTCTGAGGAGAGAGGGAGAGGCAAACAATGGTAGACTCGGTTATCCTGCTGACAGAGGGCATAGAGGCCCAGAGACAGGAAAAGGTGATGGACCCATTACTTACCAGCAGCAGTGAGTACAGGTCAATGCTGGGTAGTCTCTTCAAAACCGGCTGCACGGGAGAATCAGGAGCCCCCACAGCCCATAGCTCAGTGTTATCACATAGCCGCTGACCCCTACCTGTGCCCCCTCCACTCAGTGTACTCCTGCATCCTGCTCAGCAGTATCCCGGGTCCTGGAGCATCGGCGGACTATGCCAGGATCCCTTGAGATCCTGCACCGCTGCCAAATTCTGCACCGCTATGACCGCCATCACCGTAGGCTGTGACTGGTGGCCTCAGGCGGAGGAGAGGGAGCCGATGTGGCTGATGCCTCTGCCGCCTGCTGTAGCTGATCCCGGGAGGCAGGGAGAGGGAGCCGCTGATCCTGGGACTGAGGAGAGAGAGCCGGCTGAGGCAGATGGGGGGAGGGGGAAAAGGAAGCTGGTGGGGTGATGCAGGGAAGGGGGAGAGGTATCCAGCGGTGACTGATGGCTGGAGACGTGAGAGAGAAAGCTGATGCAAGGAGGAGGGAAAGGAAGCCAGCGGGGGTAGAGCAAGCCGCTGAGGCTGATTCCGGGAGGGAGGGAGAGGTAGCTGTCATAGGCTGCTGACAACACACACTACAGAGGGAGGGGAGAGAGAAATGTACAGCAGCAGCATGACGAACTACTGGCTGTGCCTTGATGAAGTGGTCTAACAGCAAAACAAACCCCTAGTCTTAGTTCGTCCTCTACCCTGAGTTATGCCTTCCCAAAAATCCCCCCCATAGAATACATTAGAAAATGGTCACTTTTGAAAAAAAAACGGAAATGGGAGAAAAAAAAACCTGAGAGTTTAAACTTTAGATTACTGCCATCTAAGGAATTTCCTAGGGGAGAATTCCATTTATTTGATTCAGCCTTAATATGAGGGCGCAACCGTGCCTATATAAATATATATAATAAAACACAATTCCCAAGTGCGCTGTATTAGTTGAATGTTTTTTCAAAGATTCTTCCAAGATGAACCCAATAGGTATAGACTACAAATTGGAAAATTCTTATAGATAAGGTTTCCCGGTCCTGAAACAGATATATATATATATATATATATATATATATATATATATATATAGGATCAGTGTGATTATACACACACACACACACTAAAACCAGTATATACATGACCATACTATACTTACCCCAAACTTCTGACAAGTCTTGCAAACTCCAAGAGGGATGTATCTGAGGGGAGGCGGAGCTGTCCCTCAGCCAATGCCAACTGGCAGTCTTCAAATGTGTAATCTGTGACAGACACGTCCAAGGCTCTTTAAAGAGGAAAATTTCAAGAAAGCATAAATTATATGTTTAAACTTTAATAAATTGCCTAACTTTTTTCAATAATGCATCAATGATTATGGCCACACATGAATGATAATGATATATTGAACATAAAATACATGTCCATTTGGGAAAATTTTCTAACTGAACTGTATTGGATGTTATTTTGTTTATATTTTTAATACAATAACCAATGTATTTTTTTGCTTAAAAATATTGGCAGGTAATAGAGTAATTTGCTAGTCTGTAAGAACTATCTGTTTATGACAGTGCACAGTACATGCACTGTGCATTACATAGAATAAAGTGATATGTTTATACTATACATATGGAATGAGATCATGTACAACCTACAGTAAGTTAAATGCATATCAGCAGTCACAGATGAGTTATGTAACCATTTTAAAGCAATATTTTAGCCAGATGGCCTATATATAGGAAACAGAATTTCATAGCAACATCTAGTATAAATAAGTTACAGAGGAGACTAAATTATTCCTTGTAATACACAAGTTTTTCAAATGAACACTAAAGTGAGATCACTCACGGCTTGTAAGAATATTAATTACTGTTGTTGTTGCATATATTAACATTCCTTGTGTATTTTCTGAACTAATCATATTTAGTTATTTCAACTGTATTTTTTTTCCCTTGCAAAAGGCATCAGTCAGTGGTTGAACTGACATCCATTGAGGAGATGCTATTGCAATTTCTCTCGTCACTAGTATTTTCTGAATCTTTAATATAAACATAGGCATATAGAAATTGTTGAAATGGCCACTATCCTAGACAGATTACAATTCCACTGAAACACTACTCATCTGAAACGGGTGGAACCTATACGCATAAAATACATTCCACTGACTGTTACCCTGTCATCAGAACTCAACTGAGGTGAAACAACAGGATGGTATCGGAATTCCGATGCTCGGGATGCCGGCAGTCAGAATACTAACATCGGCATCCCGAAGCGCAGGATCCCGACAACTGTTAGGTAAGTGCTCTAACCCTAACCCCCTTCCCGTCCCTTCCGGCAGCCTGACCCTAGCGGGTGGTACCTAACACTAAACCTCCCACCTTAGTACCTTACCCTAACCTCTCTTTCTTAGTGCCTAAACCTAACCCTTCCTACCTGCAGACTAGCCCTAACCTTCCCCCACCCTGGCAGCCTAACCCTAACCCTCCCCCCTGCAGCCTAACCCTAACCCTCCCCCCCCTGCAGCCTAACCCTAACCCTCCCCCCCTGCAGCCTAACCCTAACCCTCCCCCCCTGCAGCCAAATACTAACCCTCCCCCCCTGCAGCCAAACACTAACCCTCCCCCCCTGCAGCCAAACCCTAACCCTCCCACCGCAGCCAAATCCTAACCCTCCTACCGCAGCCTAACCTAACCCTCCCCCCTGAACCTAACCCACTCCGGCATACTTTTGGCGCCGGCATAGTGATCCATGTTGGGATCCCAGCATTGGTGTTCCGACTACCGGCATCTCGACCGGATCCTGAACACCACCAGACTTGGAGATGTCACCATTATCTGACTGATGTTTTAAAAGCAAAATATAGAACTATAAAGAATACTAAATATTCTATAATATATTGAGCTATTATCAAGACAAATAGATTAAATTTTAAGAAAACTATCCAGAAGTACTGAACAAATGTTGTACACCCAATAAGTTTAGCAAGCTAGAATTGGTCTGCCTAAAATAAATGTATTCTTTTTGGAATACTGGTGAGGTTCTATTCTGTCTGGTTCTTCTCCATGCACTATCCATAACACCAGTGTGCCTTGTCTTTGGTCTCCTTCTACCGATCAATGACTTCGATAGTGTCTGATCGCCCATACAATGTATACAGGCTCATTGAGAGCTGTTGCGTCTTCCCCTGTAACTCACCATTGCCTTTTCCTAGAAGCTACGGCGAGCTGGCCTACCCTACTCCCTGTACTTGTCCCTGGCCATAGATTTACTGCAATGCATCTTACTCATGCTATGTATTCATGTGTTGGGTCACAGTTGTACACTGTGTTAATGCAGTATTATGCTGATAGTTTTAGGTCTATCCCATGTACATTGTTGTGTGAATGGAATACACAAGCCGTACAAGAGGCACCTAATAAAATAAAGATAAGGACACAGTTATGAAAATTGCCACCATCATCAGTTGCTATGGGAAATAACAGTTACCCGTAGAACACAATTCATAAATACCTATCCCCAAATTATCTTAATATACACTAGAGTATGCTGTATAAATCCAATATTGGCCAATTGAGCATCCTGTACAGTAAAACCTCTACTAAGCACTAGCAGTGAATGATTTGCAGAAGTGAAGAAGTGATTGAGTCACATTACATCCTGGCACAAGAAGAAGGTAAAGTCTATGTACACATTATTTATTCAGACCAGCTAGCGATTACATCAGCTCTCTCATTGTAATGTTATCAACTGTGCTTCAGCATGTAAGTCAGTAAAACAATACACCACAAAGTTGGAAGAGCGCAATATAATCAGAAAAGAAGCCACTGCGGTGTGAACCTCTGTTCTGATATGTACTTTAAGAGCTACAATATTTATTTTCTTGCAGGTTGTATAATAACTGAACTCACACAATACTAATACTTAACAGGGCGCCAATGCCAAGAGTTTTGTTTGCTCTGCCTAGAAGTGCAATCTTTTCAGTAGGGATCCTAATTTTTAAATGTAATTAGTAATAGAACGGTATAGCAGGTAAAAATTATGTAATGAGAGCTTCAAACGCATGTATTGAAGAGGAAAATTATCCCATTAAATCCCACTGTCAACTTTGAAATGTTGGTTGAGGAGCAGTAGTAACTGCAGCCAACAGAAGCAATATCAATACATTACAGTCAAGGCATGAAGTCATTCATGAGTGAAAATCCACTTATATTTTGTAATTATCTTTTTCCATAAATCAATATAATTTGGTCCCAAACCACTTCTTTATAATATTTATATTTTTTGATATGCTGGACCCAATGAATTGTTATTGTATGCCTGAATCCAGAGATAAGATCATAAAAATGGTCTCTCTTACCTACAGCCTTTATAATGATTAAAAATCTTCTGGTACCACATGGGGCTTGTTTACCATCATCAAACCTGACTTGATCATTTACTATTAGTGAAGGAAGCATGGACACTGACCTAGCAGAAATTGCCTTACATAGAAACATAGAACTTGACGGCAGATAAGAACCATTTGGCCCATCTGCTCTGCCTCTTTTTTAAATACAGGTTGAGTATTCCTTATCCAAAACGCTTGGAACCAGAAGTATTTTGGATATCTGATTATTCAGAATTTTGGAATAATTGCATACCATAATGAGATATCATGGCGATGGGACCCAAGTATAAGCACAGAATGCATTTATGTTTCATATACACCTTATACCCACAGCAGGAAGGTCATTTTAGCCAATATTTTTTAATAATTTTGTGCATTAAACAAAGTGTGACTACATTCACACAATTCATTTATGTTTCATATACACCTTATACACACAGCCTGAAGGTCATTTAATACAATATGTTTAATAACTTTGTGTAGTTAACAAAGTTTGTGTACATTGAGCCATCAGAAAACAAAGGTTTCACTATTTCACTCTCACTCAAAAAATTCCGTATTTCGGAATATTTGGATATGGGATACTCAACCTGTATCTGTTTTAAGCAAGGAGACTGATCTATACCTCGATTATTTTCCTAATTTGGGAAGAGTTATAACTGTGACAACAAACATTTTAAATGTACAGCATGAGATAGTTAAGGTAAGGCATTTGTTGTAACTTATAATATTTTTGGGGAAAAATAAACGAAAACACATACTTAGTGATCAGTTTGAGAGCTTTAATAATATGTCCATGGAGGATGAGACATGAACTGTTGGTCTTCAAATAATCAAAACAGCATTTTTGGAGTTTTTAATTTAAATGATCTCACACATCACAGATTAGCCTTGTTCCCTTTTTATGATGATTCCCGTGCTGCGTACTTTTCCCTTCATTGTGTTACTTTGTACTCGGTTCTGCATCTTAGTTTGCTTATAAGGTACTAAGCACTTAGGGTTAGTGTTTTTGTGCGCCTAAGTAGCAATGTCCATGACGTGATAAATGCAGCTATCTGTCACAATTTGAGGATAGCTGTATATGGACACAAATGTATTTGAACTTGACAAAGGGGTATATTCAATTGAAGTCGAAAGGTATAGTCTGTCGAAAAGACGTCAGTTATCGACTTTTTTAGGTTGGAAGGGGCTCCAACCTATTCAATCTAATCCCAAATTATCCGACAAGTCGAGGAATTCGACTTGTCGAAAAGCACGTGGATCGGCGGAATAGCTGCTGATCCGCGTGCTTGTGTCGTCGGTTTTGGCCCCCTTTTTGACCATCTCAATTCGACTTTAAAAAAAAGTTGAAGTGAGATGGGGGACCAGAAACGGGAAGAGCTGCGGGCTGACGGGGAGAGCAGCGCCGGAGGATGTGTCACAGCCGCCGCTCATGGCAGCGTCCAGCCGGCTCCAGCAAGCGAGACCTCGCTTGCTGGAGCCGTGTGGAAGCTGCCGTGAGCGGCGGCTGTGATGCGGGAGCAGAGACGGAGGAGAGGAGGAGACGGGCGGGGAGACTGGGAGAGCCGCGGGCAGACGGGAGAGAACAGCGCAACAGCAGCGGGCAGCGTAGCCGGAGGATGTCACAGCCACGCTCACAGCAGCGTCAACCCAGCTCCAGCAAGCGAGACCTCGCTTGGGGTGGATGCTGCCATGAGTGGCGGCTGTGACATCCTCCGGCTACGCTGCTATAGCGCTGCTCTCCCCCGTCTGCCCGCGTCTCTCCCCTGTCTCAGCTCCAGCATCTCAATTCGACTTTTTTTAAAGTCGAATTGAGATGGCATTGAATAGCCCAGGTAGGATCCATTCCGACAAATGAATGTCGGAATGGATCAGACTTCAATTGAATATACCCCAAAGTCTTTAATGGTGGAAAGAGTTTCATCTTTATTTCACTTGGAAATAACCTGAAATTGTTTGGATTGTTTTGTTTTAAACTAATGGAGAAGAAGGATGATATATGGGGGGTGGGGTGAGGGGGGTGTACTCTTTGAAAAGTAATAGCTCTACTATGGGTATGAGGTTCTCCCAGTAAGCTGGAGCTGCTGACATAATAGGTGTGCCTTCATTTACCTATTGCGCTATTGTAACTGTTAGCAATGTCCACATAAACTTGACGTAGTAGTACCCCCACAGCACAATGCACAGGTCAACATAACCATATAATTGCCCCTAAGCTACCCACTATCAAGGGTGAGATGTAACCATATGTAGAACCTTCAGAGAGAAAACAGGATTTTGATACCTACCGGTAAATCCTTTTCTCCTAGTCCGTAGAGGATGCTGGGGTCCACTTCATGACCATGGGGTATAGACTGTTCTGCAGGAGCCATGGGCACTCTTAAGACTTTTCAATGGGTGTGAACTGGCTCCTCCCTCTATGCCCCTCATCCAGACCTCAGTTATAGGAACTGTACCCAGGAAGACGGACATTTCAAGGAAAGGATTTACTTTAATACTAGTGGTGAGATACATACCAGCTCACACCTCAACCATGCCACACAACATGGCATTCAACAGAACACACGCCAACAGGCATGAACCAATTACAGCAACATGCTGAAACAAATATAACACAACTTGTGTAACTCTAACAAAACTGCAGGTAAAGTACGCACTGGGACGGGCGCCCAGCATCCTCTACGGACTAGGAGAAAAGGATTTACTGGTAGGTATCAAAATCCTGTTTTCTCATACGTCCTAGAGGATGCTGGGGTCCACTTCATGACCATGGGGTTTATACCAAAGCTCCAGTACGGGCGGGAGAGTGCGGATGACCCTGCAGCACCGATTGACCAAACTTGAGGTCTTCATCGGCCAAGGTGTCAAACTTGTAGAATTTTGCAAAGGTGTTTGATCCCGACCAAGGAGCTGCTCGGCAAAGTTGTAATGCCGAGACCCCCCGGGCAGCCGCCCAGGATGAGCCCACCTTCCTAGTGGAATGGGCCTTCACCGACGTCGGTAACGGCAATCCAGCCGTAGTATGAGCGTGCTGAATCGTACCTCTGATCCAATGCGTAATAGTCTGCTTGGAAGCAGGACACCCAATCTTGTTGGGAGCATACAGGACAAACAAAACCTCTGTTTTCCGTATTCAAGCTGTTCTAGCGACATAAATCTTCAAAGCCCTAACCACATCTAGAGACTTTGACTCAGTGAACGTGTCAGTAACTACTGGCACCACAATAGGTTGGTTTATGTGGAAAGTTGAAACCACCTTTGGAAGAAAATGTGGACGAGTTCTCAACTCTGCCCCATCATCATGGAAGATCAGGTAAGGGCTCTTGTGAGACAAGGCCCCCAACTCAGACACCCGCCTTGCGGATGCCAAGGCTAAAAGCATCACCACTTTCCAAGTGAGAAACTTCAACTCCATCTCTTGTAGAGGCTCAAACCAATCCGATTGAAGGAACTGCAACACCACATTAAGGTCCCATGGTGCCACTGTAGGCACAAATGGAGGCTGGATGTGCAGAAGCCCTTTCACGAATGTCTGAACCTCTGGAAGAGAGGCCAATTGTTTTTGGAAGAACACGGAAAAGGCCGAAATCTGGACCTTGATTGGCCCCAATCGGAGGCACGCCTCCACACCAGCCTGCAGAAAATGGAGAAAATGTCCCAAATGAAACTCTTCCGTAGGAGCCTTCTTGGATTCACACCAAGACACATATTTTCTCCAAATACGGTGGTAATGTTTAGACGTTACTCCTTTCCTGGCCTGAATAAGGGTGGGGATGACTTCCTTGGGAATACCCTTTCGGGCTAGGATCCGGCGCTCAACAGCCATGCCGTCAAATGTAGCCGCGGTAAATCTTGATACACGACGGCCCCTGCTGCAGCAGGTCCTCGCGAAGAGGAAGAGGATCTTCTATGAGCAACTCCTGAAGATCTGGGTACCAAGCCCTCCTTGGCCAGTCTGGGGCAATGAAGATTGCTCGAACTCTTGTTCTTCTTATGATCCTGAGCACTTTTGGGAACAGCGGAAGTGGAGGGAAGACATACACCGACCGGAACACCCACTGGGCCACTAGCGCATCCACTGCTATTGCTTGAGGGTCTCTCAACCTGGAACAATATTTCTGAAGCTTCTTGTTGAGACGAGATGCCATCATGTCTACTTGAGACACTTGTCCCCTCTGCGAAGACTTCTTGGTGGAGGCCCCACTCTCCTGGATGGAGATCGTGTCTGCTGAGGAAGTCTGCTTCCCAGTTGTCCACTCCCGGAATGAAAATTGCCGACAGAGCCTTTACATGTCTTTCTGCTCAGAGGAGGAGCTTTGTCACCTCTGCCATTGCCGCTCTGCTTTTCGTTCCGCCCTGACTGTTTATGTACGCGACTGCTGTTACACTGTCCGACTGGATCGGCACGGGAGGCTCTTGAAGATGTACCGCTTGTTGAAGGCCATTGTAAATGGCTCTCAATTCCAGCACATTTATGTGAAGGCAGGCTTCCTGACTTGACCATTTTCCTTGGAAGCTTTCCCCCTGAGTGACAGCTCCCCAGCCTCAGAGATTTGCATCCGTGGTTACCAGGACCCAGTCCTGAATCCCGAACCTGCGTCCCTCTAGTAGGTGAGAACTGTGTAGCCACCACAGGACCGAAATCCTGGCTTTTGACGACAGGATTATCTTCCGGTGCATGTGTAGGTGGGATCCCGACCACTTGTTCAACAGGTCCCACTGGAATACTCTGGCATGGAACCTGCCAAACTGTATGGCCTCGTAGGCCACCACCATCTTCCCCAACAATCGAATGCACTGATGGATCAACACACTCGATGGTTTCAATATATTTTACCATTTTCTGGATTTCCAGAGCCTTTTCCACCGGAAGAAACACTCTCTGAACTTCTGTGTCCAGAATTATCCCGAGAAAAAACAATCTTGTCGTCGGTTCCAACTGTGACTTTGGATAATTTATGATCCAACCGTGTTGTTGGAGTATTGACAGGGAGAGTGTGATGTTTGTAACAACTGCTCCCTGGATCTCGCCTTTATCAGGAGATCATCTAGATAAGGAATTATATTAACTCCTTTTTGACTGCCATCACCTTGGTGAATACCCTCGGCGCCGTGGAGAGACCGAAAGATAACGTCTGGAATTGGTAATAGCAATCCTGAACCGCGAATCTTAGATAAGCCTGGTGAGGAGGATAAATGGGAACATGCAGGTAAGCATCCTGTATGTCTACAGACACCATGTAGTCCCCCTCCTCCAGACTGGAAATCACTGCCTTCAGTGATTCCATTTTTTACTTGAAACATTTAAAGTAGAGATTCCGATTTTTTAGGTTTAGGATCGGTCTGACCGAGCCGTCCGGCTTCGGAACTACAAAAAGGCTTGAATAAAACCCCTCCCCTTGTTGTGACAAAGGTACCAGGACTATGACCTGATCCTGACATAATTTTTGGATTGCCGCCGTTACTGCTTCCCTTTCTGGAAGAGAAGCTGGCAAGGTCGATTTGAAAAATCGACATGGGGGAACGTCTTGAAACTCCAGCTTATATCCCTGGGACACTATTTGAAACACCCAGGGATCCAGGCCAGACAGAATCCAACCTTGGCTGAACAGTTTGAGACGTGCCCCCACCCGAGCGGCCTCCCGCAAAGGAGCCCCAGCGTCATGCTGAAGATTTGGCAGAAGTAGGGGTAGACTTCTGCTCCTGGGAACCTGAAGCCGCTGTGGACTTCTTTCCCTTTCCCTTTCCCCTTCCCCTACCTGCAAAGAAGGGGGAACCTCTCGCTTTTTTGTATTTATTGGGCCGAAAGGACTGCATGTGCGGGTGATATGTCTTTTTTGCCGGTGCAGGTGCAGAGGGCAAAAATGTCGACTTACCTGCGGTAGCCGCAGAGACTAACGCATCCAGTCCATCGCCAAATAAGGCCTCATCTTTATATGGGAGAGCCTCCATATTTCTTTCGGAATCTGCATCCGCGTTCCACTGGCGAATCCACAATGCCCGCCGAGCCGATACTGCCATGGTAGCGGCTTGTGAACTGAAGAGTCCAATATCTTTCATCGCTTCTAGCATGTATTCGGCAGTGTCTTTGATATTCCCTAACTTAAGGAGTATCTCATCTTTATCAATCTTGTCAATTTCTGATGACACGCTTTCTGACCATTTTTCAATAGCGCGATTCACCCACGCGCAAGCAATTGTGGGCCTGAGCAGCGTACCATTGGCAACATAAATGGATTTCAATGTAGTTTCCATCTTTCGGTCTGCCGGCTTTTTTAGTGAATCCGTGCCAGGTGCAGGGAGAATTACCTTCTTTGTCAGCCTGGACAGTGCACTGTCTAACACAGGGGGTGATTCCCATTTTTTCATGTCCTCCACCGGGAAAGGATAAGCTATCTGAATTCTCTTTGGAATACGAAATTCACCCACATCCCTTCAAAGAGAGTATTAAGCTTGTGGGAAGGAGGGAAAGTGACCTTGGATTTTTTTTCTTTATAGAAATAAGCCTTCTCCTGAGGTACAGGAGTGGCTTCCGTGACTTCCAGAACTTCCCTTATAGCTACAATCATATATTGTATATTTTTTGCCAATTTATGATCTATTTCTCTGGAGTCACTATCGTCGACCCAAGAATCAGTGTCCGTGTCGGTATCAGTATTCACAATATTCGCAAATGGTCTCTTATGTGACCCCAGAGACCCCTCTGCGGATGCAAGAACAGAGCCCTGAAAAATCACATCCTCCACAGATTTTCTCAGGCACTCAGCATGAGAGTCAGACTTATCTAATCTCCTATTGATATGATGCATACTATCACGTATTTCTTTCACCCATGCAGGCTCCTGGTGTGCCGGCAGCACCACCACATTACACTTCTGTGTCCCTAAAATGGTTTCCTCCGGGGAGGAACTCCCTGCCTCTGACATGTCTTACACACGTGTACAACACACACACGGACACACTGTGACTTATAGGGGACAGACCCACAGTAAAATCTGTCAGAGGGACACAGTTTAGGAGCAGCCAGTTCACAACCCCAGCGCCAGTATCTAATGCCTGTGAACACAGAATGCCCACTGACATGCAGCGCTTTTTACACAGTAAAACACACTTGTAAAGCACCAAAAGTCGCTCGTGTCCCCCCCTGTTTTGCACCCTGATACTTGTAGTCAGAAGTGAAGGAGGACCAGCGATGTCTCTGCAGCCTGAGGAGAGAGAACATGGCTGCCTGAGGAAGAAGCTCCGCCCCCACAATGACGCGTTTTTACCTCAGAAACTTTTCATAATATTTATAGTGGCGGGGGTAGGGCTGGGCATTTTATGCCCCATTTTTGCCAGTTTATAGAGGTGTTTTTGCTGCCCAGGACGCCCCCCCCCCCCCTCTGCAGTGCCTGTGTGTGTGGGCAGCAATGGCGCGCTGCGCTCCCACCAGCCGCGCTGTACCTCAGCCGTCACTTTACTTGATAGAAGATCTGTCTTCTTCTACTCACCTGTCTTCTGGCTCTGTGAGGGGGGTGACGGCGTGCTGTGGGAGTGAGCATCTAGACACGGCTAGCGTTCAGTACCCTTCAGGAGCTAACGGTGTTCTGTCAGCCAGAAGCAGAGCCATGAAACTCTTCAGGAAGTTGGTTCCTACTTCTGCCCCCTCAGTCTCACGAAGCAGGGAGACTGTTGCCAGCAGTTCTCCCTGAAAATAAAAAACCTAACATAAGTCTTTTCAGAGAAGCTCAGTAGAGCTCCCCTAGAGTGCATCCAGTCTGCCTGGGCACAATTCTAAAACTGAGGTCTGGAGGAGGGGCATAGAGGGAGGAGCCAGTTCACACCCATTGAAAAGTCTTAAGAGTGCCCATGGCTCCTGCGGAACCGTCTATACCCCATGGTCATGAAGTGGACCCCAGCATCCTCTAGGATGTACGAGAAATAAATGTAGTGCTGTGGACTAGATAAGTTTTCATGCCCCCCCCCCCCCCCCCCAAGTGTTAGTGAAACAACAGTACACAGAGCACAAACAATAAGAAAGAGATGTGTGCAGTACATACTTGGCCATTACACGTCTTACGTTGTTTGCATACAGAGCAGGGTTCTTCTTCTCTTCTTCAGAAGGAGTATATATTGGAAGAAACTACAGAGTAAAAAGGAAATGGAATAAGCAGATAAAGATACGCTAACCGGTTATTACTATGTGCACTGAGTAGAATGGGATTGAAACATGTATCAACGACAATCATCATAGTTCCTACAGTCACTCATCTACTTTGGTCAAGAACCAGTTACATAATCCTCCATAAACTATTCTACTTTACAACCTCCCATCTATACAGCACACACATAACTTTACATACAGTGTGTTCTCCTTCTACACTCCCACATCCCATGGACTCCAGACCAACATTGCTCTGTGAGTGGATCATACAACCCACCAAGAATCTTTGCAAAATACAGTATGTAGCACTGTTTCTCATGTATTAAAGTACTATTTTCCTATAGATTGGAAACGTGTGAGCTTTGCTCTTTTATCTCTCTGTTATTACCCAGTCTTGTCAATTGTAAAGCATATGGAATATGCTGACGCTACGTAAATGTTAATAAATTAATGTCTAGATACTACCAGGTAACCCGGGCGGTCTCTCTCTGTACTATACCAGTCACTTGCAATCACTACATGCAAAAGAGACTGTGGGAAATGCAACATAATAATCCATTGGCTGCTGATTATTAAAGCTGGTGTGAGGAAAGATCTTATAAGGAGTATTATGGGATAAAGTTTGGGCTTGTGATTGATGAAACTTGCATGTACTTTAATAGATTCCACTGATACTCCCCGACTCCTGGCCAAATAGATGTTGGAAAATGCTATTACATTAGATGTTAGGACTGTGTCCGGATAACAATATTTATGCTTACTGACAGCTTGCGATACCTGCTTCATCTGTTAAATGTCTGGATAAATCAATTGAGTAAATTAATGACATCTTCTGCCAGCTAAAAAACCTTTGGATACCTTTTTTCTTGCCGAGAAATAAAAGCTGTGCGTTAAATAAGTGTTCTGCAAGAAATACTATACCAGTGTGAGAATACTAAAGCTTAGTGCAAGATAAGTAAAGATGGCCATACATCTTAAGATTTTCTGTCCAACCAATCAATTTACTGGTTAGACCAAACACTGGTAATAGACGGGAGCAAAGGACAATTGACCATTTGTTCCCAAATGCTGGAAAATGGACAAAACTGGTCGTTCAGACAAGTTGGTTTAATACAGTTGTCCGTTTTCTGGCGTTTAGGAGCAAATGGTCAATTGACATCTGCTCCCATCCATTACCAGTTTTTGGTCCAAACAGTGAACTGGTTGGTTAGAAAATCTTAATGTGTATGGCTATCTATTCTGCAAAGATACTCTCTGTATCCAAATGTTTTGCTTAGAAAGTATCTTATGAATTGCAAAATAGTTGCTGTTTTGAATTAGTATCATACCTTATTGCTTAGTTGTTGTTTTTTTTTTATGTAAGAGTATACGCTATACACATAATTTATTTTGTGATATAAGTATCATTTGAAAGTCTGTGTATTGATTGTTTCATGTGCCGACAGTGTGAATTGTAATATTGTTTTAATATATATTCTATTTTAAGAAATATTTAGTTCTGACAGCGCTTCTAAAAGTTTTTTTTTTTTTTTACTGTTGCAATAGCAGTTCGAATACATGGACTGAATGCCTTTGAGAAAACCAAGCCGTTGGTCGGATAGAAGATCAGGTAAAATTTGTTGTAGTAATGTGACCATTATTTTTTTATGGAATCTTGAAACCATAATTTAGCAATGCAATGGGAAGATTTTTATATAGCATGGGAAGCAAATATGTGTGATTCAGTATTGAGGGATAGGAAGGATTGTCTCTCTGAAACGTATAATGTTCTTTTTTTTTTTTTAAACAATTTGTTTTATTTTATTGTATTATAAAGAAGTGGGTACCAAGTTGTGGCGAGGCAGCTTACAATAATCACCTGACAGCCTGTCAGGGCCTGTGATTTATGGAGAGCTTACAATAAATATAACAAAACTGTGCTTTCATATTAAGCCCAGGAATTGAAAAAAACATTTCTAAAATTTCACACAAAAAAAATAAGAATTTACTTACCGATAATTCTATTTCTCGTAGTCCGTAGTGGATGCTGGGAACTCCGTAAGGACCATGGGGAATAGCGGCTCCGCAGGAGACTGGGCACAAAAGTAAAGCTTTAGGACTACCTGGTGTGCACTGGCTCCTCAACCTATGACCCTCCTCCAAGCCTCAGTTAGGATACTGTGCCCGGACGAGCGTACACAATAAGGAAGGATTTATGAATCCCGGGTAAGACTCATACCAGCCACACCAATCACACCGTACAACCTGTGATCTGAACCCAGTTAACAGCATGATAACAGAGGAGCCTCTGGATAGATGGCTCACAACAACAATAACCCGATTTAGTTAACAATAACTATGTACAAGTATTGCAGACAATCCGCACTTGGGATGGGCGCCCAGCATCCACTACGGACTACGAGAAATAGAATTATCGGTAAGTAAATTCTTATTTTCTCTGACGTCCTAGTGGATGCTGGGAACTCCGTAAGGACCATGGGGATTATACCAAAGCTCCCAAACGGGCGGGAGAGTGCGGATGACTCTGCAGCACCGAATGAGAGAACTCCAGGTCCTCCTCAGCCAGGGTATCAAATTTGTAGAATTTAGCAAACGTATTTGCCCCTGACCAAATAGCTGCTCGGCAAAGTTGTAAAGCCGAGACCCCTCGGGCAGCCGCCCAAGATGAGCCCACCTTCCTTGTGGAATGGGCTTTTACAGATTTTGGCTGTGGCAGGCCTGCCACAGAATGTGCAAGCTGAATTGTATTACAAATCCAACGAGCAATAGTCTGCTTAGAAGCAGGAGCACCCAGCTTGTTGGGTGCATACAGGATAAACAGCGAGTCAGATTTTCTGACTCCAGCCGTCCTGGAAACATATATTTTCAGGGCCCTAACTATGTCCAACAACTTGGAGTCCTCCAAGTCACTAGTAGCCGCAGGTACCACAATAGGTTGGTCCAGATGAAACGCTGAAACCACCTTAGGGAGAAAATGAGGACGAGTCCTCAATTCCGCCCTGTCTGAATGGAAGATCAGATAAGGGCTTTTACAGGATAAAGCCGCCAATTCTGACACGCGCCTGGCCTAGGCCAGGGCCAACAGCATGACCACTTTCCATGTGAGATATTTTAACTCCACAGATTCAAGTGGTTCAAACCATTGTGACTTTAGGAACCCCAAAACTACATTGAGATCCCAAGGTGCCACTGGAGGCACAAAAGGAGGCTGTATATGCAGTACCCCTTTTACAAACGTCTGAACTTCAGGAACTGAAGCTAGTTCTTTCTGGAAGAAAATTGACAGGGCCGAAATTTGAACCTTAATGGACCCCAATTTTAGGCCCATAGACACTCCTGTTTGCAGGAAATGCAGGAATCGACCTAGTTGAAATTCCTCCATCGGGGCCTTACTGGCCTCGCACCACGCAACATATTTTCGCCTAATGCGGTGATAATGCTTTGCGGTTACATCCTTCCTGGCTTTGATCAGGGTAGGGATGACTTCATCCGGAATGCCTTTTTCCTTCAGGATCCGGCGTTCAACCGCCCTGCCGCCAAACGCAGCCGCGGTAAGTCTTGGAATAGATAGGGTCCTTGATGGAGCAGGTCCCTTCTTAGAGGTAGAGGCCACGGGTCCTCCGTGAGCATCTCTTGAAGTTCTGGGTACCAAGTCCTTCTTGGCCAATCCGGTGTCCAATTTTTTGTTTAGGCGGGACGCCATCATGTCCACCTTTGGTTTTTCCCAACGGTTTTCAATCATGTGGAAGACTTCTGCAGAGGAAGTCTGTTTCCCAGTTGTCCACTCCCGGAATGAACACTGCTGACAATGCTATCACATGATTTTCCGCCCAGCGAAAAATCCTTGCAGCTTCTCTACGTGGGCGACTGCCGTGATGTTGTCCGACTGGATCAGCACCGGCTGACCTTGAAGCAGAGATCTTGCTTGGCTTAGGGCATTGTAAATGGCCCTTAGCTCCAAGATATTTATGTGAAGTGATGTCTCCAAGCTTGACCACAAGCCCTGGAAATTTCTTCCCTGTGTGACTGCTCCCCAGCCTCGCAGGCTGGCATCCGTGGTCACCAGGACCCAGTCCTGAATGCCGAATCTGCGCCCTCTAGAAGATGAGCACTCTGCAACCACCACAGGAGAGACACCCTTGTCTTTGGTGACAGGGTTATCCGCTGATGCATCTGAAGATGCGATCCGGACCACTTTTCCAGCAGGTCCCACTGGAAAGTTCTTGCGTGGAATCTGCCGAATGGAATTGCTTCGTAGGAAGCCACCATTTTTCCCAGGACCCTTGTGCACTGCTGCACTGACACTTGGCCTGGTTTTAGGAGGTTTCTGACTAGTTCGGATAACTCCCTGGCTTTCTCCTCCTGGAGAAACACCTTTTTCTGGACTGTGTCCAGGATCATCCTTAGGAATAGAAGACGTGTCGTCGGGATCAGCTGCGATTTTGGAATACTAAGAATCCAACCGTGCTGCCGCAACACTACTTGAGATAGTGCTACCCCGACTACCAACCGTTCCCTGGATCTTGCCCTTATCCGGAGATCGTCCAAGTAAGGGATAATTAAAACTCCCTTCCTTCGAAGGAGTATCATCATTTCGGCCATTACTTTGGTAAAGACCCGGGGTGCCGTGGACAAACCAAACGGCAGCGTCTGAAACTGATAGTGACAGTTCTGTACCACAAACCTGAGGTACCCTTGGTGAGAAGGGTAAATTGGGACATGGAGATAAGCATCCTTGATGTCCAGAGACACCATATAATCCCCTTCTTCCAGGTTTGCCATCACCGCTCTGAGTGACTCCATCTTGAATTTGAACCTTTGTATGTAAGTGTTCAAGGATTTCAGATTTAAATTAGGTCTCACCGAGCCGTCCGGCTTCGGTACCACAAACAGCGTGGAATAATACCCCTTTCCCTGTTGTAGGAGGGGTACCTTGATTATCACCTGCTGGGAATACAGCTTGTGAATGGCTTCCCATACCGCCTCCCTGTCGGAGGGAGACGTCGGTAAAGCAGACTTTAGGAAAACGGCGAAGGGGAGACGTCTCGAATTCCAATTTGTACCCCTGAGATACCACCTGAAGGATCCAGGGGTCCCCTGTGAGTGAGCCCACTGCACGCTGAAATTTTTGAGACGGGCCCCCCACCGTGCCTGAGTCCGCTTGTAAAGCCCCAGCGTCATGCTGAGGACTTGGCAGAAAACGGGAGAGGGCTTCTGTTCCTGGGAACTGGCTGTTTGCTGCAGCCTTTTTCCTCTCCCTCTGCCACGGGGCAGAAATGAGGAGCATTTTGCCCGCTTGCCCTTATGGGGCCCAAAGGACTGCGCCTGATAATACGGCGTCTTCTTATGTTGAGAGGCTACCTGGGGTAAAAATGTGGATTTTCCAGCAGTTGCCGTGGCCACCAGGTCTGTTAGACCTACCCCAAATAACTCCTCCCTTTTATAAGGCGATACTTCCATATGCCTTTTGGAATCAGCATCACCTGACCACTGTCTTGTCCATAACCCTCTTCTGGCAGAAATGGACAGCGCACTTACTCTTGATGTCAGTCGGCAAATATCCCTCTGTGCATCACGCATATATAGAAATGCATCTTTTAAATGCTCTATAGTCAGTAATATACTGTCCCTATCTAGGGTATCAATATTGTCAGTCAGGGAATCCGACCAAGCCACCCCAGCACTGCACATCCAGGCTTAGGCGATTGCTGGTCGCAGTATCACTCCCGTGTGAGTGTATATACATTTTAGGATATTTTACTGCTTTCTGTCAGCAGGTTCCTTAAGGGCGGCCGTATCCGGGGACGGTAGTGCCACCTGTTTAGACAAGCGTGTGAGCGCTTTATTCACCCTAGGGGGTGTTTCCCAACGTGCCCTATCCTCTGGCGGGAAGGGGTATGATGCTAATAACTTTTTAGGAATTAACAGTTTTTATCGGGGGAAACCCACGCATCATCACACACTTCATTTAATTCCTCAGATGCAGGAAAAACTACAGGCAGTTTTTTCTCACCCAACATAATACCCTTTTTAGTGGTACTGGTATTATCAGAAATGTGTAAAAACATTTTCCATAGCCTCAATCATGTAACGTGTGGCCCTACTGGAAGTCACATTCGTCTCTTAATCGTCGACACTGGAGTCAGTATCCGTGTCGGCGTCTGTATCTGCCATCTGCGGTAACGGGCGTTTTAGAGCCCCTGATGGCTTTTGAGACACATGGACAGGCACAGGCTGAGTCGCCGGCTGTCTCATGTCATCAATCTTTTGTAAAGAGCTGACTCACATAATTCCTTCCATAAGCTCATCCACTCAGATGTCGACTCCCTAGGGGGTGACATCTCTGTTAAAGGCAATTGCTCCGCCTCCACCTCATTTTCCTCCTCATACATGTCGACACAACGTACCGACACACAGCACACACACAGGGAATGCTCTGATAGAGGACAGGACCCCACTAGCCCTTTGGGGAGACAGAGGGAGAGTATGCCAGCACACACCAGAGCGCTATATATATATATATACAGGGATAACCTTATATAAGTGTTTTTCCCCTTATAGCTGCTGTATTGTTATACTGCGCCTAATTAGTGCCCCCCTCTCTTTTTTAACCCCTTTCTGTAGTGTAGTAACTGCAGGGGAGAGCCAGGGAGCTTCCCTCCAACGGAGCTGTGAGAGAAAATGGCGCCAGTGTGCTGAGGAGATAGGCTCCGCCCCCTTCTCGGCGGCCTTTTCTCCCGTTTTTCTGTGGAATCTGGCAGGGGTTAAAATTCATCCATATAGCCCTAGGGGCTATATGTGATGTATTTTCGCCAGCCAAGGTGTTTTTATTGCTGCTCAGGGCGCCCCCCCCCCCCTAGCGCCCTGCACCCTCAGTGACCGAAGTGTGAAGTGTGCTGAGGAGCAATGGCGCACAGCTGCAGTGCTGTGCGCTACCTTGGTGAAGACAGGATGTCTTCTGCCGCCGATTTTCCGGACCTCTTCTTGCTTCTGGCTCTGTAAGGGGGCCGGCGGCGCGGCTCTGGGACCGAGCTCCGAGGCTGGGCCTGTGTTCGGTCCCTCTGGAGCTAATGGTGTCCAGTAGCCTAAGAAGCCCAATCCACTCTGCACGCAGGTGAGTTCGCTTCTTCTCCCCTTAGTCCCTCGATGCAGTGAGCCTGTTGCCAGCAGGTCTCACTGAAAATAAAAAACCTAAAACTAAACTTTCACTAAGAAGCTCAGGAGAGCCCCTAGTGTGCACCCTTCTCGGCCGGGCACAAAAATCTAACTGAGGCTTGGAGGAGGGTCATAGGGGGAGGAGCCAGTGCACACCAGGTAGTCCTAAAGCTTTACTTTTGTGCCCAGTCTCCTGCGGAGCCGCTATTCCCCATGGTCCTTACGGAGTTCCCAGCATCCACTAGGACGTCAGAGAAATTAAGAGATTATGATCGGAATCTAAAAGGGTTTATCTTCCTAAATATTCATCATAGAAAGAAAAAAAAAATCAGAAACACTGCAGGTACGTCCTCATTCCTCATATACTGTACCTATCCTTCTTACTCCATTCAATGAGATTCCCATGACGTGTGCTACTTCCTCAATTTTGCAATGTGCTACATACAGAAGCAGTTAGTACTTACTCTACATGCAAAAACAATAAATGTATTTGCACCCCCTGCATTGCAACATGGTTTGACCAGGTGCTGTTACTTGCTTTTTTTTTTTTGCATTACTCCCAACTCAAAGGGCCATAGCCTATTAGGTACTTTGGATTTTTTTGTTGCAAAGGAATTCGTATAAAGTTGCAGGTAATGCCAGGGTCACTTGTATAGCACCTGCCTTTTGACTTTTTAAGCAGACTGCATACTTTTTCCTCAGTTTTGCTTCTTACTTTGCTTATAGTGCACTAGGTACTTAGGATTAGTATTTTTGTAGCAAGGGAATTGGTATAAAATCTCAGATTAATCATAATGCTGCATGGTGGGGGTCACTTATTAGACCTGTTATACCTTTTAACCCATGATTGCGCACTTTTTCCTCAATTTATTAATAGGGGTTATTCAGAGATGGACGTAGATCTCTGTGGTGGGCAGTGCCCACCACAGCCAGGGACAGCTCTGTCCTTGGCATCGCCACCTGCATCGCCACCTGCAACTGTCGAAATTGAAAGTTGCAGGTGTCGGAACAGTGAGTGATGCTGACCGTAAATACATTGCTCCCTTATATTGGCCTGCTATCTTTTAGATAGCAGTACTGATATGGACAAAGCATAAAGCCCCTTTCACTGTGCCCACACCGCCACTGTAATACATGGGGAGAAGAAGTATCGGTGTACATAACATGCGCTGATGCTGCTTTCCCCCCAAAATTACCCTTCATACATTTACCCCTCAGAGTAGAGCTTAAAAAATATAAAAAAATCTTCATATACAAAGTATCAGTAATAAATGGGTATTTTATACTGACTTATTTTAGCTGTACAGTCTACACTACTTTTGATTGGTGGCTGTAATAATCTCATTAAGGATGGGGGATTTTATTTTGTAACTACAGTACTGAAACTAGTTAAGCAAGTAAAAGTCTCTTGTGGTAAATTGTTGATACAATGGCTGTTTATTTATTAATCAATCAGATTGAGCGACCAAGTTTAGATTTGTGGGACAGATTTTCACAGAAACAAGAGCGCACTATGCAGTGTGCAGAATAAATCAAAGTAACCAAAGCAGTTCTAAGAAACTCCTGTAGAGGACATACTAGAGAGATTTCTCCCTTTTCCACAGAATAGTAACACCCCCCCCCCCCCCCCCTGCTTCTTCGCTGCCATGCGTTTAACTACTGTACATATTAACATGCTGTAGTTGAACCAGAGCATAGGCTCTTTTAGTTTGCCTCCTGTAAGTTATTATTCTTTCTGATGACATCCATAACATGTCTACATACTTACCACACCTACACATTGCATGTGTTCAGCTAAGCTTGCATATCCTAAATAAGTTTACTTTTATTTTTTTATTTTGTTTTAAACAACAGCAAAAACATTTATGAATATATATTGCCTTAAAAAAAAATTCTGCAAAATTCCCAATTTAATTACAACCTTATGGGCCATATGCAATTGCAGTCGAATTGCCTCAATGTCGAAAAACGGGGCATTTTCGACAAAAAGAAACCTGTCGAATTGGATTCGACAATGCAATACAGTACTTTTCGTCAAAATACCTGCCGTTTCAGATTCGACTATTTGCAATTCGACATTTTCAAAATTCGACATGTATGCAATGGTAAAAATGCGGCTTTTCGACAAAAGTATATTCAATTGAAGAATGTCGATTCGACAACAGTGCTTTTCGACAATCATTTCGTCAATTTCAGTCCGCCTCATTTTGCTGTCGTGATCTAATAAAAAGTTTTAAAAACATGTTTTTTTTGTGTTTTTTTGATTGCTAATAGCATATCTATTTATATTAGAATGGATTATCTACTTGGTTTGTCTATTTAGGACCCACAAGTATTATTTAATATATTTTTTAAAAGAATATATTTTTATTTTTTTACTGACTAAAATAATATGGAGAGATCAGAGCATGTTTTTCAGTGGGAAGGGGTGGGAATGGGTTAAAAATACTGAATAAAAATGTGTGGGGTCCCCCCTCCTAAGCATAACCAGCCTCGGGCTCTTTGAGCCGGTCCTGGTGGTAAAAATACGGGGGGGGGGGGGGAATGACAGGGGTTCCCCCGTATTTTTAACACCAGCACCGGGCTCCACTAGCTAGAGAGATAATGCCACAGCCGGGGGACACTTTTATAACGGTCCCTGCGGCCATGGCATTAAATTCCCAACTAGTCACCCCTGGCCGGGGTACCCTGGAGGAGTGGGGACCCCTTAAATCAAGGGGTCCCCCCCTCCAGCCACCCAAGGGTGAAGCCCAAGGCTGCCCCCCCCCATCCAAGGGCGGCGGATGGGAGGCTGATAGCCAAGTGTCAAAAAAAAATATTGTTTTTTGTAGCAGAACTACAAGTCCCAGCAAACCTCCCCCGCAAGCTGGTACTTGGAGAACCACAAGTACCAGCATGCGGGGGGGGGGGGGGGGGGAACGGGCCCGCTGGTACCTGTTGTTCTACTACAAAAAAATACCCAAATAAAAACAGTGCACACACACTGTGACAGTATAACTTTATTACATACATGCACACCAACATACACACATACTTACCTATGTTGACACAAGGCTCGGTCCCCTTCTCCACGTAGAATCCACGGGGTACCTGTAAATAATTATACTCACAACAATCCAGTGTAGATCGGTCCCTCTTCTGTTTGTAATCCACGTACTTGGCAAAATAAAAAAACGCAAAACACGGACCACGCACTGAAAGGGGTCCCATGTTTACACATGGGACCCCTTTCCCCGACTGCCGGGACCCCCCGTGACTGCTGTCAAAGAGGGTCCCTTGAGCCAATCAGGGAGCATCGTGGCACTCTCCTGATTGGCTGTGCGCATCTGAGCTGTCAGGCGGCGCACTCGAGATACAATGTAGCACATAGGCGCTCCACTGTATCCAATGGTGGGAACTTTGCATCAGCGGTTGAGGTTACTCGCGGTCAACCGCTGACCACAAAGTTCCCACCATTGAATATAATGGAGCGCCTATGCGCTATGTGCCGCCTGACAGCTCAGACGCGCACAGCCACATCATACTTATGGCCAGACAAATCTGAGCCTTA
This sequence comes from Pseudophryne corroboree, assembly GCF_028390025.1. Classification (NCBI taxonomy): domain Eukaryota; kingdom Metazoa; phylum Chordata; class Amphibia; order Anura; family Myobatrachidae; genus Pseudophryne; species Pseudophryne corroboree. Next base: position 458,261,632 of record NC_086448.1, on the reverse strand, counting down.
ATGTAAAGTGTAATAAGGTCCCATCATTTTCCATTTAGGTTAATTCCCTCTATCTCAATGCATTATTTCCTACAACTTTGTTATTCAGAAATCTTATCACCATGGAATGAAAATAAACACACACTCCGGAGCAGATACAGAGTTGCACACAAGGCCGTTTTGCGGATGGATCTTGCAATTTTTTTCATCACTTCGCTTGCTCCTTATGCACAGTGATCCGAGAGGGTAAGAGGAGTACGCAACTCAGTCACATCTCCACTTGTGGCTGAATAAATATAATTGGGTGGCAGCTGCACGGAATTGTGAACTTTATCGAGTTGTGTTTAAGCAAAGACACTACTGTTTTCAGATGGCTCTGTACCACAATATGGATCTGGTGCAACTGTATACAGTTACTGATGACAGCTATTGAATTAAGCACATGGTAGGGGCAGCGGGGTCGCAGAGATGAGTACAATTTAGCATAGTGGCAAATCTCTGCATTTCGTTCTGTGTACTCCATGATGGCATAATTGCAAAGGAATTGCGTTCAAAGCTGAATTGGCCACAGCATTATGGGAGAAATACTGCTAAATCCATCCTATATATTCATAAACAAGGTCATTTCATATATCCTTTCTAGAAAAACGCCTTGCTTACCTCAATTTCTATGTAATTGTGAAATTGACATAAAGAAAGCCAGAGTATTTCCATCCTAAAAAGACAAAATACGGGAATCAATATTTAAATAAAAATAATGTATTCACATTTAACTCTGCAATGACAGAGCTAACCCGACTTCTGTAACTGAAATAACTGAAACACTATTAACATCTTGTGATAGATTTAAAAGTGTACCCGTATCCCAGGCAAATAATTCAAAATCATGTCCATCCCAAGTTGTGCTCTTAAATGACCAATATTTGTGAAAATCTGTCAACTACAGTGCATAACTACACTTTATCACAGGGCTTGAGCAGTTACACGAGCAGAAAGTGGGCTATACCTTGTTACTTTTATGTAAGGCCAGGTAGTCCTTTGTCACCAGAGACTCAAATAAATCTCGTATTTTTACTAACAGTCAATGCTAATGCATCTTTAAGAGTAACTGTAGTGCAATCAGTGGCATGACACCATCCCATTGTACCTCATAATGGTCACTCAGCAGCAAGAGGGTAAACAATGACTCCATTCCAAAAGGTTTAAGAGGGAATTTCAAGCATATTACTTACCTAAGATCCAGTAGAACCGCAGGCATCTGGTTCTGCTACTACACAGCCATTGCACAACACACTGACTGCACAAACAATTCCCAAATTGGCAGGAGCAGGAAAAATCTGGCAATTATCTATCACGTTCTTGTCAACCCGGGATTTTTACATACAGGCAAGTGCTAGCTGTGCGCCAGATATCAGGGGTTCAACAGGATTATGCAAATTACACGTAAATAATCTTCTGGGATCAGGTTTAAACTGCTACTTCTTATATTATATATGGAACGAATATACAATCTAGTCACAGATTTCGGGTATAAACGGTCAATCACTGGGGCAAAGTATTTCACTCTGTGCTGTGGTCCTTATTAGCCTTTCAGCGACCTTGGCACTAAGAGTTACGGATCTGGAAGCAAGATCTCTCAACTCCAACACGGCAAAACAATTTAAAATAATTGAAGTTCTCTGTATTACAGCATCCGAGAACTTAAAGGTTAATTGCGTTAAAAATAAACAAACTTACGCTCCAGGACCTTGCCATGTCCAGGTTATTGTGTCCTAGAAAATAAAAGGAGAGAAAATATGTAAAACGTTCAATAAAAAACAAACAAAACCCACCAAACTATAGGGCAGATTTAACAAGTGATATTCTTGTTGTCAATTTTACATGGTACGCCATCCAATCAGCTCCTGTTATGTGTTTAAAAAATGACTGGAGCTGACTGGTTGGAGTACTATTTAAGATTCGTATCAAGTGATAACAAAAAAAACACTTGTCGTTAAATCTGCCCCTGAATCTTTTTATTGTGACCACAATAATTGTGCCCAATTACTTGCAGGTGGACAATTATTTAAAATAAAATAGTAATTTTATGATTGTTAAACAATTATCTTGCGTTAGATAGTGTATAAACAGTTTACACTGCACTACAATCTGAGACTGTAAACAAACGTAATACAGGTGATAAAGCCCTGCTAATGAAAGACTAAAGCATTGTTTAGCAACAGGCAACCCCGAAAGACTTCACCTTCAGCCCCCAATCTGATTTTATGTCATAAAGTGGGCAATACGAGTGGACTTCTGCAGAACATGACCTCCTCTGCAGAACGCAGAGAAATCATGCAGTGCACCAGAGGAGAAGGGGGAAGGTAGACTGCAGTGCATTCCATACCATGTGACCACTCTCTTTCCTCTGCTGGCTCTGAACTAAAGACCCATACACACTGGGCGATTTTGAGTTCAAAGTAACTCACTTTTGGCATTTTGAGCTACTTTGAGCTCAAACTCGGCCAGTGTGTATGGGCGGGTGATGAGCGGTGAGCGCTGATGCGCGCTCCTGCATCATTGCTGGCCGCTGCCTCCCTTCGGCTTGTTTTACGAGCTGAGTGAATCACTTTCCAGTCTCCTACCGCGGAAAGTGGTTCACCCCCGTGAACATCGTTGGGCCGAGGTGAAAATCGTTCAATGTGTATGCACCTTAAAGGTAAGTCATTTTTACACAATAAAAGTAGACAAGCCAGTGAGTGCATGTCTGAGTGCCATGTGAAGGAGTTTAGAATGCTTATCTGAGGGCTTAAACCAGGCAACTGCAGCTCTCATTGTTTGCATAAGGTAATTATTCATTTGTTTTGTCTTTTGTATTATATATAGTAAAAGGAGGAATTTTATAAGTACACCTACTTATGTAAGCTATACTATAAAGTAGCCAAATGATGATCTTGTCAGCCAGTTTATGACTATTCAAAAATAGTTCTATGTGGAAATTATTAATCTGTCAGTAAGATTTTGATAGGCTACCTGTGGCCAATCAATGTAAAAAATCTATACAGTATGTAACGGTGATCGTCCATCATCATTGAAAAAAGCGATCATTTTGTTCTGTGTGATCATCAAATAACAAGTTCTGTGTAATTTGGACAAACACAAATGACTGCACAATAGCCCCAGTTACGGGGCCTGATTCTGAGGCGGACGCAACGGCAATATTCTTGCAAATGGTAATTGGTTTTCAACTGTGATTGAGACGTAGAGTCTCAGAAATGTATTGAGAATGTATTGGGTGTTCCTGGGCGGTGGCCATGCAGACGCACAAAGACACTGTCTGATGGCCGTTTTATGGAAGTGTCCCAGATGCATTGCATAAATGACTCATATAATCACTTACATAGAAGGCCACACTCACATTCTGCACCTAGCATGGGGCTGGTGCAAGTTTCAATGGTACGTCCAATGGCAGCATCTAAGCCACACCAAGTGTGACTGCTGTGTGAGAAGACACACAAAGTGGGCATCCCAGTCCTTGCACAGTCAGACACACACTTCTACACCGGGGAAGGGCTTTTCCTAGCATTAACAAAGTCACAGACACGACTATGGCAAAAGATGCTAAAGCGGAGTGTGAGAGACTTCAGCTTAGGAATATATTGTTAAGTATCTGCCTAACATACTGGTACAGACACATGGATAGATCTACAGCAAATCAGGCTGGCTACATAAGGTCATTAAAAGGAACCAACATGGATTTGCAAAGGACAGATCATGTCAGACCAACTTACTTGACTTTTATGAAACAGTAAGTGCGAACCTTGATCAGGGTAAGGAGGTGGATGTAATCTTTTTAGACTTTACCAAAGCTTTCGACACTGTACCACACATGCGTCTTATCTATAAGCTACAAGAAATAGGGCTAGGGAGCACAATATGCACTTGGGTTAGTAATTGGTTAGATAATAGGGAGCAGCGCGTTGTGGTCAATGGATCTTTTTCAAATTGGACTAAAGTACTAAGTGGTGTGCCACAAGGGTCTGTACTTGGACCACTTTTGTACAACATTTTCATCAACGACCTAACTGCAGGTCTAAAGAGCATGGTGTCAATTTTCGCAGACTATACCAAATTGTGTAAGGTTATAAATACGGAGGGGGATGCGGAGTCTCTTCAGAACGATGTGACTAAACTGGAAGCATGGGCAGCAAAATGGAGAATGAGATTCAACACAGACAAGTGTAAGGTAATGCACTGTGGGGGCAAGAACAAAAATAACACCTACATACTAAATGGGGTAATATTAGGGGATTCTGTACTGAAAAAAGACTTAGGGGTTCACATAGATAACAAATTAAGCAGCAGTACCCAAAGTAGGAGTGCAGCAAAGAAGGCTAATAAAATATTAGCATGCATAAAACGGGGAATTGATGCAAGGGACGAGAGTATTATACTCCCATTATATAAATCACTAGTGAGGCCACATCTTGAATACTGTGTGCAATTTTGGGCACCATATTACAAAAAGGATATCCTGGAGCTAGAAAAGGTTCAGTGGCGGGCGACCAAACTAATCAAGGGCATGGAGACACTGGAATATGAGGAAAGGCTTGCAAGGCTAGGCATGTTTACATTGGAAAAGAGGAGACTAAGAGGGGACATGATCAACATCTACAGATATATAAGGGGTTAATACACAGAGCTTGGGAGGGACCTGTTTTCTATAAGATCAGCACAGAGGACATATGGTCACTCGCTTAGGTTAGAAGAGAGGAGTTTCCGCACATTGAGGCGAAAGGTTTTTTCACAGTAAGGACAATACGTGTTTGGAATTCCCTGCCTGAGAGAGTAGTAACTGCGGACTCAGTCAACACCTTTAAGAATGGGTTCGATAAATTCCTATTGGATAAAGATATTCTGGGTTATGGTGCGTAGGCACACATTATAGTTAATATAACTAGTCCTAACAAAAATAACTAGTCCTATAATAAGACTGCATAGGAGACCACAAATAGATTGAACTCGATGCATAATTGTCTTTTTTCAACCTTAGTTACTATGTTACATAAATTGTGAAAATAGGATTTTGGTTACCTACCGGTAAATCCTTTTCTCGTAGTCCGTAAAGGATGCTGGGGTCCACATTAGTACCATGGGGTATAGCCTGGTCCACCAGGAGCCATTGGCACTTTAAGAGTTTGAGCTGGCTCCTCCCTCTATGCCCCTCCTACCAGACTCAGTCTAGAAACTGTACCCGAGGAGACAGACATCTTCGAGAGAAGGATTTTACACAGATAGTGGCGAGATTCCCACCAGCTCACACATACAAGGCACATCAAGCTAACTAGCTTGAAACTCCGCAACCGCTGAAACATTACTTACCAAGTAACAATGCAGTACTCAACTAAAACGAAGTTGTACTGAACCAAATACCGATAGCAGAAAAACGAAGTGCTGGGCGGGAGCATCCTCTACGGACTGCAAGAAAAGGATTTACCGGTATGTAACCAAAATCTTATTTTCTCTTACGTCCTAGAGGATGCTGGGGTCCACATTAGTACCATGGGGATGTACCAAAGCTCCCAGAACGGGAGGGAGAGCGCGGAGACTCCTGCAGAACTGATAGACCAAACTTCAGGTCCACAGAGGCCAAAGTATCGAACTTGAAGAACTTAGCGAACGTGTTCGACCCAGACCAAGTTGCTCCTCGGCAAAGTTGTAACGCCGAGACACCCCGGGCAGCCGCCCAGGAAGACCCCACCTTATGATTAGAGTGGGCCTTAACAGACGTAGGACACAGCAATCCTGCCGTAGAATACGCATGTTGGACAGTGAACCTTATGCAGCAAGAGATCATCTGCTTAAAAGCAGGCCACCCCATTTTCTTGGGATCATACAGGACAAACAAAGAGTCCGATTTTCTGTGACGAGCAGTCCCCCTCACAAAGATTTTTAGAGCCCTTACAACATCTAGAGACTTTGATGAAATTGAGGAGTCAGTCGCAACTGGCACCACAATAGGTCGGTTGATATGAAATGCCGACACAACCTTCAGAAGAAACTGCTGACGTGTCCAAAGCTCAGCTCTATCTTCATGGAAGATCAAGTATGGGCTTTTACATGACAAAGCCCCCAACTCCGACACACGTCTAGCAGAAGCTAAGGCCAACAAAGTGACAGCCTTCCACGTGAGAAACTTGACCTCAACCTCCTGTAGAGGTTCAAACCAGTCCGACTGGAGGAACTGCAACACCACGTTAAGATCCCAGGGCGCCGCAGGTGGTACAAAGGAAAGTTGGATGTGCAGAACTCCCTTCAAAAAAGTCTGATCCTCAGGGAACTGTTTCTGGAAGAAAATGGATAGGGCCGAAATTTGGACCTTTATGGATCCCAACCTCAGGCACATAGCCACACCTACTTGCAGGAAGAGGAGAAAACGTCCCAGTTGAAACTACACCATTGGAAACTTCTTGGACTCACACCAAGATACATATTTTTTAGACGTTACTCCTTTCCTAGCCTGTATCAGGGTAGGAATAACCTTGATCGGAATGCCCTTCCGAGCTAGTATCTTGCGTTCAACCTCCATGCCGTCAAACGCAGCCGCGGTAAGTCTTGATAGGAGAACGGCCCCTGCTGCAGCAGGTCCTCCCGAAGAGGAAGAGGCCTTGGCTCTTCTAGCAGTAGATCCAGAAGATCCGCGTACCAAGACCTTCTTGGCCAGTCTGGAGCAATGAGGATCGCTTGAACCCTTGTTCTCCTTATGAGCTTTAGCACTCTTGGAATGAGTGGGAGTGGTGGAAACCCGTACACCGACTGGAAAACCCACGGAGTCCACCGCCACTGCTTGCGGGTCCCTCGACCTGGAACAATATCGCCGAAGCTTCTTGTTGAGACGAGAGGCCATCATGTCTATTTAAGGTACACCCCAAAGATCTGTTACCTCCTTGAACACCTCCGGATGGAGACCCCACTCCACTGGATGGAGATTGTGTCTGCTGAGGTAGTCCGCTTCCCAGTTGTCTACCCCCGGAATGAAGATTGCTGAAAGCGCCAACGCGTGCCATTCTGCCCAGAGGATGATTCTTGTTAACTCTGACATTGCAGCTCTGCTCTTCGTTCCGCCCTGTCGGTTGATGTAAACCACTGTCATTACATTGTCCGACTGCACTTGAATAGCCTGATTTCTCAGAAGATGGGCCGCTTGGAGAAGACCGTTGTAAACGGCTCTTAGTTCTAGATGTTTATCGGCAGGCTGGCTTCCAGACTTGACCACCTTCCTTGGAAGGTCTCCCCTTGAGTGACTGCGCCCCAGCCCCGGAGACTTGCATCCGTGGTTAGAAGGATCCAGTCCTGAATCCCAAACATGCGGCCCTCCAGAAGGTTAGGTAGTTGCAACCACCAGAGGAGTGAAATCCTGGCCTTTGGTGACAAACGTATTCTCTGGTGCACATGTAGATGGGATCCCGACCACTTGTCCAGGAGATCCAGTTGGAAGGACCGAGAATGAAACCTTCCGTACTGTAGAGCCTCGTAAGAGGCCACCATTTTTCCCAGAAGGCGAATGCACTGATGAACCAACACCCGGGCTGGCTTCAGTACATCCCGGACCATTGTTTGTATCACCAACGCTTTTTCCTCTGGAAGAAACACCCTCTGCACTTCCGTGTCGAGAATCATTCCCAGAAAGGACAACCTCCTGGTTGGTTCCAAATGTGAATTTGGAAGATTCAGGATCCAACCATGTTCCCTGAGCAGGTGGGTCGTGAGAAGAATGGACCGTAACAGTTTCTCATTGGATGATGCCTTTATCAGCAGATCATCCAGATATGGGAGTTTCTCCTTGGACGATGCCTTTATCAGCAGATCGTCCAGATATGGGATTATGGCCACCCCCTGTCTGCGGAGAAGAACCATCATTTCCGCCATTACCTTGGTGAATACCCTCGGTGCTATTGAGCGGCCAAATGGCAGGGCCTGGAACGGATAGTCCAACAGTGCGAAACGGAGAGAAGCTTGATGCTTGGCCAAATTGGAATGTGGAGGTACGCATCCTTGATATCCAGGGATACCAGGAATTCCCCCTCTTCCAGACCTGATATCACCACCCTTAGAGACTCCATTTTGAACTTGAACTCCTTAGGTTCAGAATGGGCCTGGCCGAACCATCCGGTTTCGGCACCACAAAAAGGTTTGAATAGTAACCCTTGTTTTGCATATGAGGAGGGACCGGTACAATAACCTGTGCCTCCACCAACTTCTGGACTGCTGCCTGCAGGACAGTCCTGTCTGCCAGCAAAGCTGGCAAGCCTGATTTGAAGAATCAGTGAGGAGAGAGATCTTGAAATTCCAGCCTGTACCCCTGGGACATAATATCCTACACCCAGGGATCCAGGCCAGATGACACCCAGACGTGACTGAAATGCCTGAGTCTCGCTCCCACCGGCCCCACCTCCGGGGCGTGCAGTCCACTGTCATGCGGAGGACTTGGGTGTACCTGAAGCAGGTTTCTGTTCCTGGGAACCTGCAGCAGCAGGTTTCTTGGACTTGGGCCGACCTCCCCAAAAGGTGTTGGACGGCTTTTCCTTTCTGGGCTTGGCAGGCCAAAAGGGCTGTGATGCAGTTGAAGAAAAGGGTTTCTTTGGAGCACGCGTAGCTGAGTGAAGAAAAGGTGACTTACCCGCCGTAGCCGTGGAGATCCACGCATCTAACGCTTCCCCAAAGAGAGCCTGACCTGTGTAGGGTAGGGTCTCCTCACTTCTCCTGGATTCCGCGTCGGCAGACCACTCGCACAACCACAGTCCTCGACGAGCTGAGACAGACATGGAAGAAATTCCTGCAGCCATGGAACCCAGGTCCTTCATGGATTCTACCATAAATCCTGCCTAATCCTGAATGTTACGTAAAAACAAATTAACATCACATTTCTCCATAGTATCCAAATCTTCAAGTAACGTGCCTGACACCCTTTACTATAGCTTTGGCAATCTAAGCACTGGCAATAGTGGGACGTAGTGTTACCCCAGAAGCCGTGTACATGGATTTGAGCGTATTATCAGTTTTACAATCAGCCGGCTCTTTCAATGCGGTAGATCCTGGAACAGGCAAAACCACCTTTTTTTGAGAGTCTGGATACTGACACGTCAACAATGGGCGGGTTTTCCCATTTTTTTTCTATCCTCTACCGGGAAAGAAAATGCCACCAGAGCCCTATTAGGGATCTGGAATTTTTTATCCGGGTTTTTCCAAGCTTTTTCAAAAATAGCATTGAATTCCTTTGACGCAGGGAAGGTTAGCGAGGCGTTCTTATTTTCAGTGAAGTAAGCCTCCTCAACCTGCTCAGGTGTTGTATCAGCAATATTCAACACATCTGTAATAGCCTCCATCATCAACTGCACCCCTTTAGCAAGAGATGCTGCCCCCCGAAACACATCACCATCACCGTCTGCAGTGTCAGAATCGGTATCCGTGTTATCTTGCATGATCAGTGCAAGAGCACGATTTTGGGAATATACAGCGGGGAGCCCTGAGGTACCAGAACTGGGCCAGACTGAAATAGAGTTCTGTAAAGCCTGAGTTGCAGATTAATTTTGTGCAACCCCATTTGAAATCTGAGAAATCATAGATTTGATAGAGGATAACTATTCAGGCTCCCTTGCTGGTATCTGTGCTAAACCAGTGCAATCCTGATTACATGGAATGGGATCATCCTGGGAGGACATATCCTCTGCAGCATATGACACAGAGTCTCTGGGCATAGCTGTATGGAGACCACAGACACACTACCCTCACACAGGGGAGGGCAGACAGAGTTTCACCCCCCAAGGATGGCAAGAAAGACACAGAGATTGGAGCCAACCCACACACAGTGCTTTTTAGGTAAAGGGAGACCCCCAACCAGCACTGACTGTGCACCTTAATAGGTTACACAGTCTTTACACAGCCTCCCCCCCCCCCTTCTTCAACCCCCTGGTACCGTGAGAGATAGCTGGAGTTGCTGTGGATGGACTTGCTCCTCCTGGACAGCGCTGTGCAGGCAGGAAAATGGCGCTGAACACTGCTGGGTCCGCTCTGAGGAGAAGCTCCGCCCCCAAAATGGCGCTGTCTTCCCACTCTTCACAATGATTATACTGGCCTGAGGATAATGCTGGCCGAGATCCACGGACCCCGACAGGCTTTCTGACCAGTGCAGGGTTTAGGCGCCATCTCAGGGCACCTCCTCACAGCGCCGCACAGTGTGCCTCTGAGCTCCGGAGCGCGGTTAATACCGCACTCCCTACCCTGTTGCCACCATCTTCACACCGGCCCCCCGCTTGCAAGGGGGGGGGGGGGGGGGGGGTCGGTGACTCACTCGCCACCGATCTTCTGGCTCTGTAAGGGGGTGGCGGCATGCTGCTGGGGTGAGCGATCCCCTGTGGCGGGGTACGATCTATCCCCTCAGGAGCTCAGTGTCCCGTCAGCAGAGATAGTGGCTCAGACCCCGCAGAGCGGACATTACTCCTCCCCTTAGTCCCACGAAGCAGGGAGGCTGTTGCCAGCAGCCTCCCTGTAAAATCATAAACTCTAAAATAAACTTTTTTCTAAAGAAGCTCTGTTAAGCTCCCCTAGCTGTGATCGGCTCCTCAGGGTACATTTTCTAAACTGAGTCTGGTAGGAGGGGCATACAGGGAGGAGCCAGCCCACACTCTCAAACTCTTGAAGTGTCAATGGCTCCTGATGGACCAGTCTATACCCCATGGTACTAATGTGGACCCCAGCATCCTCTAGGACGTAAGAGAAAACATATACAGCAGCTTAGTGGCTGGAAGAGAGACACTAACGTCTTAAAGCAACAACCATTCATAGCCATCAATAAATAGTGGTCGGTGGAAGCAGACACGTTTGCCTATAGTGTTTTTAACCACAAAAGCAGACCAAATTGCCCAAGTGGCATATTGCACAAAATCACAGCAAAATGAACTGCAACAAATTGTTTTTAATGGGCAGCTCTCTAGGTTATATCCTGGAAAAAAAGGCTGTGAGAGAAGTAAACAGTGTGGTTATGGAATTGTTGTAAACTCCATAAAATATCCTCTTATGAACAAACACAATGAAAGGTAAACAGAAGAAAACGTAAACCTTCTTCAAGTTAGGTTGAATTACTTCTGTAGAACATCATTTCTAAAAACCCAAAGGAGTGCCTTACAGATGTAACAATTAACTATTACCCAGAGTGAAAAGAGTCAATGTCTTAGGTGCCCGTTGCAGAGGCTCTGAAAGCTTTGCTCTCCGCTCCAGGGATAGGCTCTAGTTGGCTCTTTGTAGCTGCTGGTGTTGTAAACAAAGTACATGACAGTCAAGGGATTTTATGAGATCCCAAAAGCCAAATGACTTCTCTTTACTTATTTCTTGTCAGAAATAGTGACTCAGGGACAGAAGGGAATAAGGCCAGCGCCACCCTCCCAGATGATGCCAGCTACACCTAATGAATATGCCCTGCAGAATGTAGCTCATGGGAGTTCTCCTTCACGTGATGTCTATGTGATGATATTGTTTTCACAGTTAGAATAATATATCCACATTTATTCTCAATCAATTTAAAACAGATACAACTTTAGACCCTGCCCTTTGATCTGCTTTGGGGATATATAATACTGCTCATGTAATTGAATGAAGTTAAAGATACTACATTTCTAACTGTATGTCAGGGTTAAAATGGTCTTCACTTCCCACTGGGTGTCAATGATACCAGGCTATATAGTTTGATTGTTTACAATGAATATAATACAGTTGGGATGTGTGTTTTGTGGTTTGTATACTAAGAAAACAGACTGCTAAGACGCTGTGCATGTCTCACTCCTCCATATTTATGTGGTTTGTTATTTTCGTGATTTTTTGAGATTCCTGACAGCAAGACATTATAAATGAGACACAAGACAAGAATATTATATTTTTCTAAGCAAGATTACTTACCATTTTATTAGGGTATCTCAAAACCACAGGCTGCACTGGAACACCAGGAATAAATGCACCTGTACAGAACAAAAGAAAAGCCTCTGTTGTATCATTAGGAAGATTAAGTACTGTAACAGTCTAATATAATGCAACAGTGCTATTTTTAGAACATACTAATGAATATACCAAGTGCTTATTCTTCGCTAAATATTATTACAGTACTCTTCAGAAAATGCAGCAATTGCTTGAGAAAAGATATTTCTATCTTACGCCAGTGAAAAGACAGAACTTTTGTAATTAAGCAGCAAGTATACCAGTTTTTCATAACCTAGTTTAATGACTGTGTAAGAACTAGAGATGTGCGGGTTTGTATTTACTCTGTTCTTAACACCAAAATTTACGAGAGTTCGAATTTATCCAGATTTTTTTTTATTGGCTATCCAAAACACGTGACATAAGAGAGCTAATAAGATGCCTTTTTGAGATCTGGGTAAGTCCGGAACCGCACATTTCTAGTAAGAAGCTGAATACAAATAGCTGAAGGAAAACTCATTAATCATATCTAAGGATTACATGGTGCACGTTAACTTCATATATGAGGAATACATTCTATTTACCGGTGGGCGGGATGCCGGCTGTCAAGATCCCGACAGCGGCATCCAACCCCCCAGAATGCCGTCAGTGGGGCGAGCGCTAAGAGTCCCCTTGCAGGCTCAGTGGCTTGCTGCAGTTGACACAGGTTCTATTCTCACTACATGAGTGTCATGGACACCCCACAAGTGGGAACAGCGCCTGTGCGACCGGATTCCGGCTGTCAGGATTCCGGTGTCGGTATCCTGACCGCTGGGATCCCGAAACCCGGAAAATTGATTGCATCCCATATATGAATATATCCATTCCGGATTGTAAGGGGTGTATTCATTTTGTGCCGGTTCTTTCGTCCAGCCGAAAAAATGCACTTTTAGGCTGTTTGTAGGTCAAATTTACATTCGACCTATTCAATGCCTTTTTTTCGACAGGAGGAAAAAACAGTCATGGACAAAAACCACATGGATTGGCGAATTTGCCGCCGATCCACATGTTTTGGCGAATTTGCAGGTGTTTTCACCTGTTTTTGGGTCCATTTTCGCCCATGCCGATTCGTCCACAAAAAGAAAACGCATAGGCGAAAAGTGACTCCAAAATTAGCAAAAACGCCCGCAATTGAATACACTAATGTCGAATTAGTGCCCTTTTTTCGGCTAGCCGAAGAAAACGTCACTAAATTAATACGCCCCTAAGTGTCCACTAAACTCAGATAAAATATTAAGAAAATATATTAAGGCAGAAACCTAGAATTTGACAGCAGATAAGAACCACTTGGCCCACCTAGTCTACACACCTACATACTAGGGTTCATTTTTGTTGGGAGCCAATTAACCCAGCAGTCATTTTTGGACTGTGGGAGGAAACCGGAGTACCTGGATGTACCCAGTGCTGTGAGGCAGTAATACTAACCATTACACAATCCATACTATAGCAATCCCAAATGTTATACTAGAGCACAGTGACATGACTTGAGCATAGGGAACCACAAGCAACCTACTGTACTATATGAGAATATTAGAGACCACCATGGGTTTCCATAGAAGTGCTGGGCCAGCCAGCCAGCACATGTCAGCTGGAGGTTATGCATTACAGAAATAAAGTATTGTTTGCAATGTACACAGCATCTAGTTGTAAGACATGTATTTTGTTTGACAATTGGAATGTACACTCTCTCTAGTAGTAGAACTTCTAACTCGTGTAACAATACACAAGCTTTACAATGTCTGCTTAAAAATATGAAACTCTTGATAAGAATCTGTTTACAGTATGTCAACTCACTCATGTAGTGATGTGCTAAGGGTAAAAAGCAGCCAAACCTCCGAAAAACTGCTGTTTGAGGTTTGCTGCAATCCCACTATGTATAAAGCTCAAGGAAGGTATAACTTCCTAGATCTTGCAACCAATAGACAACACCATCTATAGATGACATTGCCTATAGAAGCCTATGAGCTCCTTTCCACATAGGATCTGAAAAATCTCCAACTGCCCCCTTCCCCAGCTTTCCCATATGGAGACAGCTGCTCATCCGTAGCAGCTCTTACCACGGGCAAGCAGGCTTTTTGCTCGGGACGCCACTGCCCCGAGGGCACCGTCGCCGCAGTGGCAAGAGCCGCTTCTCCTGATCCCTGCTCTCCCCGGCAGCAGCAGGTGCCGTGGGCTGTGTTGGCGCCGGCTGCAGTCGGCTCCAGTGACAGACACTAGAGGTCATAATTGACCTCTAGTGTTTGTGCAGCGCTGCTATGGGAGAGACGTCATGACATCTCTCCCATAGAGAGGAGCCGGCGACCGGAGACGGAGGACAGCGCAGCAGCGGTCCGGAAGCAGGAGCGGGGCTGGTAAGTATGGGCTTTTCTCTGACGTCCTAAGTGGATGCTGGGGACTCCGTCAGGACCATGGGGAATAGCGGCTCCGCAGGAGACAGGGCACAAAAGTAAAAGCTTTTGGGATCAGGTGGTGTGCACTGGCTCCTCCCCCTATGACCCTCCTCCAAGCCTCAGTTAGGTTTTTGTGCCCGGCCGAGAAGGGTGCAATCTAGGTGGCTCTCCTAAAGAGCTGCTTAGAGTAAAAGTTTTATTAGGTTTTTTTATTTTCAGTGAGTCCTGCTGGCAACAGGCTCACTGCAACGAGGGACTTAGGGGAGAAGAAGTGAACTCACCTGCGTGCAGGATGGATTGGCTTCTTAGGCTACTGGACACTAGCTCCAGAGGGACGATCACAGGTACAGCCTGGATGGGTCACCGGAGCCGCGCCGCCGACCCCCTTGCAGATGCTGAAGAGAGAAGAGGTCCAGAAATCGGCGGCTGAAGACTTCTCAGTCTTCATGAGGTAGCGCACAGCACTGCAGCTGTGCGCCATTGCTCTCAGCACACTTCACACCAACGGTCACTGAGGGTGCAGGGCGCTGGGGGGGGCGCCCTGGGCAGCAATGAAAGTACCTATACTGGCTAAAAATACATCACATATAGCCTCTGGGGCTATATGGATGTATTTAACCCCTGCCAGGTTGTCAGAAAAACGGGAGAAGAAGCCCGCCGAAAAGGGGGCGGGGCCTATTCTCCTCAGCACACAGCGCCATTTTCCCTCACAGAACTGCTGGAGGGAAGGCTCCCAGGCTCTCCCCTGCACTGCACTACAGAAACAGGGTTAAAACAGAGAGGGGGGGGCACTTATTTGGAGATATGATTATATATTAAGATGCTATAAGGGAAAACACTTATATAAAGGTTGTCCCTGTATAATTATAGCGTTTGGATGTGTGCTGGCAAACTCTCCCTCTGTCTCCCCAAAGGGCTAGTGGGGTCCTGTCCTCTATCAGAGCATTCCCTGTGTGTGTGCTGTGTGTCGGTACGTGTGTGTCGACATGTATGAGGACGACGTTGGTGAGGAGGCGGAGCAATTGCCTGTAATGGTGATGTCACTCTCTAGGGAGTCGACACCGGAATGGATGGCTTATTTAGGGAATTACGTGATAATGTCAACACGCTGCAAGGTCGGTTGACGACATGAGACGGCCGGCAAACAAATTAGTACATGTCCAGGCGTCTCAAACACCGTCAGGGGCTTTAAAACGCCCATTTACCTCAGTCGGTCGACACAGACACGGACTCCAGTGTCGACAGTGAAGAAACAAACGTATTTTCCTTTAGGGCCACACGTTACATGTTAAGGGCAATGAAGGAGGTGTTACATATTTCTGATACTACAAGTACCACAAAAAAGGGTATTATGTGGGGTGTGAAAAAACTACCTGTAGTTTTTCCTGAATCAGATAATTTAAATGAAGGCGCTCACACGCTTATCACAAGTGGCGTTACCGTCTCCAGATACGGCCGCCCTCAAGGAGCCAGCTGATAGGAGGCTGGAAAATATCCTAAAAAGTATATACACACATACTGGTGTTATACTGCGACCAGCGATCGCCTCAGCCTGGATGTGCAGCGCTGGGGTGGCTTGGTCGGATTCCCTGACTGAAAATATTGATACCCTTGACAGGGACAGTATTTTATTGACTATAGAGCATTTAAAGGATGCATTTCTATATATGCGAGATGCACAGAGGGATATTTGCACTCTGGCATCAAGAGTAAGTGCGATGTCCATATCTGCCAGAAGATGTTTATGGACACGACAGTGGTCAGGTGATGCAGATTCCAAACGGCACATGGAAGTATTGCCGTATAAAGGGGAGGAGTTATTTGGGGTCGGTCCATCGGACCTGGTGGCCACGGCAACAGCTGGAAAGTCCACCTTTTTTTACCCCAAGTCACATCTCAGCAGAAAAAGACACCGTCTTTTCAGCCTCAGTCCTTTCGACCCCATAAGGGCAAGCGGGCAAAAGGCCAGTCATATCTGCCCAGGGATAGAGGAACGGGAAGAAGACTGCAGCAGGCAGCCCATTCCCAGGAACAGAAGCCCTCCACCGCTTCTACCAAGTCCTCAGCATGACGCTGGGGCCGTACAAGCGGACTCAGGTGCGGTGGGGGGTCTCAAGAGTTTCAGCACGCAGTGGGCTCACTCGCAAGTGGACCCCTGGAGCCTACAAGTAGTATCCCAGGGGTACAGATTGGAAATTCGAGACGTCTTCCCCTCACAGGTTCCTGAAGTCTGCTTTACCAACGTCTCCCTCCGACAGGGAGACAGTATTGGAAACAATTCACAAGCTGTATTCCCAGCAGGTGATAATCAAAGTACCCCTCCTACAACAAGGAAAGGGGTATTATTCCACACTATATTGTGGTACTGAAGCCAGACGGCTCGGTGAGACCTATTCTAAATCTGAAATATTTGAACACTTACATACAAAGGTTCAAATCAAGATGGAGTCACTCAGAGCAGTGATAGCGAACCAGGAAGAAGGGGACTATATGGTGTCCCTGGACATCAGGGATGCTTACCTCCATGTCCCAATTTGCCCTTCTCACCAAGGGTACCTCAGGTTCGTGGTACAGAACTGTCACTATCAGTTTCAGACGCTGCCGTTTGGATTGTCCACGGCACCCCGGGTCTTTACCAAGGTAATGACCGAAATGATGATTCTTCTTCAAAGAAAATGGACGATCTCCTGATAAGGGCAAGGTCCAGAGAACAGTTGGAGGTCGGAGTAGCACTATCTCAAGTAGTTCTACGACAGCACGGGTGGATTCTAAATATTCCAAAATCGCAGCTGTTTCCGACGACACGTCTGCTGTTCCTAGGGATGATTCTGGACACAGTCCAGAAAAGGGTGTTTCTCCCGGAGAAGAAAGCCAGGGAGTTATCCGAGCTAGTCAGGAACCTCCTAAAACCAGGAAAAGTGTCAGTGCATCATTGCACAAGGGTCCTGGGAAAAATGGTGGCTTCTTACGAAGCGATTCCATTCGGCAGATTTCACGCAAGAACTTTTCAGTGGGATCTGCTGGAAAAAAAATGGTCCGGATCGCATCTTCAGATGCATCAGCGGATAACCCTGTCTCCAAGGACAAGGGTGTTTCTTCTGCGGTGGCTGCAGAGTGCTCATCTATTAAAAGGCCGCAGATTCGGCATTCAGGACTGGGTCCTGGTGACCACGGATGCCAGCCTGAGAGGCTGGGGAGCAGTCACACAGGGAAAAAATTTCCAGGGAGTGTGATATAGTCTGGAGACTTCTCTCCACATAAATATACTGGAGCTAAGGGCAATTTACAATGCTCTAAGCTTAGCAAGACCTCTGCTTCAAGGTCAGACGGTATTGATCCAGTGGGACAACATCACGGCAGTCGCCCACGTAAACAGACAGGGCGGCACAAGAAGCAGGAGGGCAATGGCAGAAACTGCAAGGATTCTTCGCTGGGCGGAAAATCATGTGATAACACTGTCAGCAGTGTTCATTCCGGGAGTGGACAACTGGGAAGCAGACTTCCTCAGCAGGCACGACCTCCACCCGGGAGAGTGGGGACTTCATCGGGAAGTCTTCCACATGATTGTGAACCGTTGGGAAAGACCAAAGGTGGACATGATGGCGTCCCGCCTGAACAAAAAACTGGACAGGTATTGCGCCAGGTCAAGAGACCCTCAGGCAATAGCTGTGGACGTTCTGGTAACACCGTGGGTGTACCAGTCGGTGTATGTGTTCCCTCCTCTGCTTCTCATACCCAAGGTACTGAGAATTATAAGACGTAGAGGAGTAAGAACTATACTCGTGGCTCCGGATTGGCCAAGAAGGACTTGGTACCCGGAACTTCAAGAAATGCTCACAGAGGACTCATGGCCTCTGCCGCTAAGAAGGGACTTGCTTCAGCAAGTACCATGTCTGTTCCAACACTTACCGCGGCTGCGTTTGACGGCATGGCGGTGGAACGCAGGATCCTAAGGGAAAAAGGCATTCCGGAAGAGGTCATTCCTACCCTGGTCAAAGCCAGGAAGGAGGTGACCGCACAACATTATCACCACATGTGGCGAAAATATGTTGCGTGGTGTGAGGCCAGCAAGGCCCCACGAAGAAATTTCAACTCGGTCGATTCCTACATTTCCTGCAAACAGGAGTGTCTATGGGCCTCAAATTGGGGTCCATTAGGGTTCAAATTTCGGCCCTGTCAAGTTTCTTCCAGAAAAGATTGGCTTCAGTTCCTGAAGTCCAGAAGTTTGTCAAGGGAGTACTGCATATACAACCCCCTTTTGTGCCTCCAGTGGCACTGTGGGATCTCAACGTAGTTCTGGGATTCCTCAAATCACATTGGTTTAAACCGCTCAAATCTGTGGATTTGAAATATCTCACATGGAAAGTGACCATGCTGTTGGCCCTGGCCTCGGCCAGGCGAGTGTCAGAATTGGCGGCTTTGTCTCACAAAGCCCATATCTGATTGTCCATTCGGACAGGGCAGAGCTGCGGACTCGTCCCCATTTTCTCCCTAAGGTGGTGTCAGCGTTTCACCTGCACCAGCTTATTGTGGTACCTGCGGCTACTAGGGACTTGGAGGACTCCAAGTTGCTGGATGTTGTCAGGGCCCTGAAAACATAGGTTCCAGGACGGCTGGAGTCAGGAAAACTGACTTGCTGTTATCCTGTAGGCACCCAAAAAACTGGGTGCTCTTGCTTCTAAGCAGACGATTGCTAGTTGGATGTGTAGTACAATTCAGCTTGCACATTCTGTGGCAGGCCTGCCACAGCCAAA
Source organism: Pseudophryne corroboree (assembly GCF_028390025.1). NCBI lineage: Eukaryota > Metazoa > Chordata > Amphibia > Anura > Myobatrachidae > Pseudophryne > Pseudophryne corroboree. Next base: position 458,242,524 of record NC_086448.1, on the reverse strand, counting down.
ATATGTAAATGCCCATTCCACAAGGAAGGTGGGCTCATCTTGGGCGGCTGCCCGAGGGGTCTCGGCTTTACAACTTTGCCGAGCTGCTACTTGGTCAGGGGCACACCCTGGCTGAGGAGGACCTGGAGTTCTCTCATTCGGTGCTGCAGAGTCATCCGCACTCTCCCGCCCGTTTGGGAGCTTTGGTATAATCCCCATGGTCCTGACGGAGTCCCCAGCATCCACTTAGGACGTCAGAGAAAATAAGAATTTACTTACCGATAATTCTATTTCTCGTAGTCCGTAGTGGATGCTGGGCGCCCATCCCAAGTGCGGATTGTCTGCAATACTTGTACATAGTTATTGTTACAAAAATCGGGTTATTATTGTTGTGAGCCATCTTTTCAGAGGCTCCGCTGTTATCATGCTGTTAACTGGGTTCAGATCACAGGTTGTACAGTGTGATTGGTGTGGCTGGTATGAGTCTTACCCGGGATTCAAAATCCTTCCTTATTGTGTACGCTCGTCCGGGCACAGTATCCTAACTGAGGCTTGGAGGAGGGTCATAGGGGGAGGAGCCAGTGCACATCACCTGATCCCAAAAGCTTTAACTTTTGTGACCTGTCTCCTGCGGAGCCGCTATTCCCCATGGTCCTGACGGAGTCCCCAGCATCCACTACGGACTACGAGAAATAGAATTATCGGTAAGTAAATTCTTATTTTTTTGTTTGTTTTATGGTGTTTGCAAACAGCGCTACTAAAGGGGGCACTGCTACAGCGGGCACTGCTACAAGGGGCACAACTACTGGGGCACAGCTACAGGGGGTACAAGTACTGGGGGGGCACAAGTACTGGGGGATAACTGTGGCCATGCCCCTCCCCTATGGAGAAGCCACGCGCCTATTTTACCGGGAGGGGGGGGGGGCACACCGCAAGGTCTAGAACCGGCCCTGCTGCTCATGCGCAATAGGACTCTTGGGTCATAAACCCAGAAGTCATCATGTTAAGGAGGAGCTAAGCTTTACATTTATAGTCAAAATTATTAATGCGGATGGGGTTAAAAAGTCGCCACTATGTATGCGATAAGTGGTGAGATATATTTCATGCAATATGAGATGCATGATATATCCAGCTCTCAGTTAAAAAGTTACTGAAACATGAATATTTTACTTCTTCCTATGCTTCCATATGGTGAAGTTTTGCAATTCACATAGTCAAATTCAACTGAAAGGTCTCTTTACACTGCTGCGTATGGAAGAAGGGGCGGTTACTTAATTAAAACCATGCGCTGCACCACACAATGTTAGGCCATCATACAGCTGGGGGACATTTCCTTACGCAATACTCCTTCTGTCTAATAGGAGAGTGGTGAACCACTAGATTACCTCTTAGTAAGATGATAACAATGTTGTTACACAATGCAGCTGCATATACTATAGTTAGCGTGCACACATGACTACTGCAGGGACTAAATTAGGCCATAGCCAGAGACCAGTGGTGTGCCAAGTAATCCCCTTTTCTCAGCCACGGGTATGTGTGTATATATTATATATATTTAGATATTGTAAATCATGCACTTGGCCCTGGAGACAGCACACTATAGTTCGCTGTACCTTCATTAAACATAAAAGGCTATAGGGTCTATTTACTAAGACTTGGATGGAGATAAAGTCGCTGGAGATAAATTACCAGCCAATCGGCTCCTAACTGCTATGCCACAGGCTGTGTTTGAAAAATGACAGTTAGGAGCCGATTGACTGGTAATTTATCTCCAGTGACTTTGGGGGACATTTACTAAGCAGTGATAAGGGTGGAGAAGTGAGCCAGTGGAGAAGTTGCTCCATCAACCAATCAGCAGCTCTGTATAATTTTATAGTATGCAAATTATAGATGTTACTTCAGTGCTGATTGGTTGCCATGGGCAACTTCTCCACTGGCTCCCTTCTCCGCTCTTATCACTGCTTAGTAAATGTCCCCCTTTATCTCCATCCAAGGCTTAGTACATAGGCCCCTATATTACAATATTCACAATTGCAGGCGGCACTAATAAACATGGGGAAAAAAATCCTGTTTCAAACAAACTCTTCTACGTGAAGTGGGATAAAATGTAATGATAGGTGATGAGAGCAGTTAATTTGGAGTAACAAATCTGATTTTTATACAGAAGATATAAAGTTTACCAAGACATCAGTCTTGTGGACGCTTGCTTAAATTCAGATTACATACAGTACTCAGCATTTACAAGCCCAGAGATACAAGCTGTTCACCTAGTAAATTATGCAAATGGACAAATCAATAAATCAGGCTTGCTGACACTTAAAGAGCAAGTAAAAACAAACTGTCATTGATATATAGCGAAGGCTATGTATTGCAGAACTGAATAATATACATGAAATAAATGGAGTAATTATACTTACTACTAACCTAGCTTTGCCACTCCTAATATGAAGCAGGTCACCATGATTAGAGGAAGGATCTTCACTAACTAAATAGGCAAATGCTGTGGCAGATAGACAGCCTTGGTTTACGGAAATGCACAGCATGGATTGATGAATTCATACATACAGTAGGTGCAGGGCCTATATTTTCACAGTTACTAAGGTGTTTGACCTTAGTAGATCAATGTTCTAAAGTTGTGGGAGCAGTTATAGCTGACAAATAGTGGGGAATTAATATCAGGTCATCAGTCAATTCTAGTATTATGGTGCAAACATAAAAATGTCTTCTTTGGAGCTTAAAAAGTTTAACTCCATTTCCTACCAAGCAGTGTTGAAAATAAGAGTTGGAAGCAAATCTGGAAACTACACAATACTAAGTAATTATTAAGATACTTGGGATCAGGATACCAAATTATTGACATGATCATGACCAATAAGCAACATGATATACAAAAGAGCCCTCTGTACTCAAAAGGTTTACATTTTTAACAAGGGCGTCTAACATATGACTGTCATGTCCTTTCTTGGATGTATTTTCAATAATAGAAACATAAAATGAATGAGAGGCTTCATCAGAAAGCAATCCCTCAGATTAAATTGAGGATTATTTTCGGACTGCGTGTAACAGTTTGTTTTTTCACGATCATATTATTAGTGCCAGGAAAATGGAGACAAAGAATGCCAACATTGTAAAACGGTTGTGTACTGATGATCACTCTATTGTAAAAAGCTGCAGACAAGCTAATACTGTAGTTTAATTTAACCAAAAGATGCCCCAACTACCAAGACGCTGTGCTGCATGTTTGTTCTGTAGATCTAAACCCTCATTTATACTTATAACACATTTAGATCACAGATGTATGTAAATGCACATATGTATTTGTCACACTAGAAACGTTTCTCTGCTGTTATGTATTATTCGGCTACTTAATGTTTTGTAACCATTCTTCAAAACCGTGGATTTACAGAGGGCCAGATGTGTAGGTGGGGATACAGCAGTCATCATCATGATGAAATCATCTCAGCAAAGTCCTGTGTACTGGTGTGAAGCCAGCATGCAGCTATCTACCATCAAACAGCCAACAACTAAAACAACCACCACTACTCACAGTGGACTCCTGTCAAACTGAAGTGGAGAGATTGTGGTGGTAAAGCACATTTATATGAATGTAGTTCATATAACCAATGTACTTGTGTGTTGCTATGATGCCCCATCTACTTAAGGATTATGGCAGGGCAGCATTTTAAAACAGGCTTTGGGAATGTAATAAAGGCACACACAGATAAATATTAAAGTGAATATTAACCAATGTATTCACAAAGTTCTTTAATAAGGTTCTGTAATATACATATCCAAAAGTGTACTTTATTTTTGTGTGTGTGTGTGTGTGTGTGTGTGTGTGTGTGTGTGTGTGTGTGTGTGTGTGTGTGTGTGTGTGTGTGTGTGTGTGTGTGTGTGTGTGAAGGGTGGGTGGTGGTGGGGGGGGGGGGGCGGGGAGTGTAGGGACGTGGTGTGCCATTCTGGAGTGACACATTGCATCCAACATCATCACAAGTTTTCCTAGCAACCCACTGAGGTACAACTGAAAGCTTGCATCCTCAGCACTACCATAAATGGCCGGTGTGTGTGCAGTCCGGCGTAGCCGCGATACCCAGCAGCACATGGCTTTGAATTACATTCCATCATTGAGCTTTTAAATAGATTGGTATAGCCAATGTACCATCGGCAAGAGGGTTCTAGCTCCCTGTAGTTTAGCACTAATGTTTACACATTCACCAAAGTTAGAATGCAAGTTTTTGTATTTCTTAAAATGCAGAGATGTACGTACATAGCAAATTACAGTACAACCTGTACAATACATAATCTTTAATAATACATAGATTCCAATAACACTTGAAAACTCTGCCAAAATATCACTGAGCACTCTGGCAATTGTGCTTACTCCGACTGTATATCAGCTTTCATTGTGTACTTAGAGAAGAGTAGTAGAGAAGAGTACTACAAAGGACAAGTACAGAGACAGGTCAAGTCACAGACAATGTGCAAACAACAGTCTGCAATGCATGAATAATGCAGGGCATAACCTGTATTATAATATTGTTAAATAAATATCAGTGACTCTTAAGGGAGGTGGATGTAGATTATCCAGAATGCATAGGTACTGCACAATAGCAACAGAGGCAACAGCTGGCATGGACTGAATTATGCCTTTTGTAATTTCAGCGTAGAAGATCTGCATAGAACCTGGCACAACACATTTCATGCTACTACAAATTCACTTCCTACCAGGTTTGAAAGTAATGAGGCAGGATCTGTTGGTGCAGGTTCCTTCTGGGAAGATCATTACCTTTAAACAAACAGAGGAAGATGGTAAAAACAAACAAGCAAACAAATAAATAAAAAAAAGCCCCCAAAGCCGATTTACGCTAGAGGAGAGAGAAAATGAAATAGCCTCAACGCTAAATAATAAATTAAAAGTAAGTTTGTTTTCAGCACTGAGCACTGGATAATTTTATATTCACAGCTCGATATTTACCCACAATAACAAAGGCAATTCCTAAAACCCTACGATGGCTTCGCAGTTTTTAAAAAATGTCCTTCCCTGCTGCCCACTTCAAGCTGCAAACAATATAGTGTATTGTATAGTGTAAGTAGCATATGCACCTGGGTTATACCAGTAGAGAGCAGTAGCATATGTGCCTGGGTTACACCAGGAGAGAGCAGTAGCATATGCGCCTGGGTTACACCGGAAGAGAGCAGTAGTATATGCGCCTGGGTTACACCGGGAGAGAGCAGTAGTATATGCGCCTGGGTTACACCGGTAGAGAGCACTAGCATATGCGCCTGGGTTACACCAGGAGAGAGCAGTAGCATATGCGCCTGGGTTACACCAGGAGAGACCAGTAGTATATGAGCCTGGGTTACACCAGGAGAGAGCAGTAGTATACGTGCCTGGGTTACACCAGGAGAGAGCAGTAGTATACGTGCCTGGGTTACACCAGGAGAGAGCAGTAGTATACGTGCCTGGGTTACACCAGGAGAGAGCAGTAGTATACATGCCTGGGTTACACCAGGAGAGAGCAGTAGTATACGTGCCTGGGTTACACCAGGAGAGAGCAGTAGTATACGTGCCTGGGTTACACCAGGAGAGAACAGTAGTATATGTGGCTGGGTTACACCGGGAGAGAGCAGTAGCATATGTGCCTGGGTTACACCAGGAGAGGGCAGTAGTATATGTACCCGGGTTACACCAGGAGAACAGTAGCATATGTGCATGGGTTACACCAGGATAACAGTAGCATATGTGCCTGGGTTACACCAGGAGAGAGCAGTAGCATATGTGCCTGGGTTACACCAGGAGAGAGCAGTAGTATATGTACCGGGGTTACACCAGAATAGAACCATAGCATATGTGCCTGGGTTACACCAGCAGGAAGCCGTAGCATATTCCCCAGGGTTACACCAGGAGAACAATAGCATATGCGCATCGGTTACACCAGAAAAAAGCAGTAGTGTATGCGTCTTGGTTACACCAAGAGAGAGCAGTAGTTTATGCAGAACAGTAGTGAAGGATACTGAAGCACGTATGAGTGCAGTGGTCATATGTGCGGCATCAGTGGTGTGTGCAGAGTCTCCCAGTGACTTAATCCCGTGGCCTACACTAACGATGAGTGCACAGTCCGCAGCTGCAGTCCAGAAGAAATTGCCACATTCAGGAGAGACAAGGCATGGTTCTGGACTCCCAGGATAACCAGGACTCAGTGGGTGTATCTCAGCCACTAGCTAAGCTGCTGCCCCTGCCCGCAGCCATAACCACCTCCCTTGCTGGACATCATCTTCACCACAAACTAGCCTGCCCACTTCTCCTGACCTCTTCTCATATACGTCCCTTCTCTTCCCAGATTCCCTCTCACATCCTTCACTTCTCCTACTGACCCCTTACACATCCATTATTGTTTCGGACCAGAAAGGGGACTGTAGTGTCGGCAGACGAGAAAGGGGACTGCGGTGTCGGTGGACTCCAGCTTATCTCTCATCAATGATGCCCACTGCTTGGGCGGTGACCATGGCTTCCCCAGGTAGCCAGGCCAGCAGTGTGTGTGCATGGTCCTTCATACTATGACTTGGCTGTAAACATTCATTTACATAACCCAGCCCACCTAATAGTGGGCATAAGGACCAATTTATCTTTCTTCGAGCTTTGATAAATCTCCCCCCAAAATGTCATAAACCAGAGTACTAGAATGGTCACAGAGATCCCATTTTGTAATACTAGCATGGTTCCATTTCTATAGCTAATGTCAGTGTTTCATAATAAAAAGCTGATCTTTGTGGGTTGGATGATAGGGAATGGAGTATGCACAGTTTATTACTTATGCTTATCCCACACTGAATATAATAATGCACAGTGTATGTAAAGACTGTAGCATTTCCATATTAAGAGTGGTAAGGTAGTGATTGACTTTCAAAAGGGGATGCATGTAGGTTTGACAACCGGGCACCAATTAGTTAAAAAAAAAACCCATGTTCAAACGAGCATAAAATGTAAGGTTTTAAAGGTTAATATTTATGCAAAAACCCCATTCCATTTCATATTGGAAAGTCATTCTTGATTGAAGGGCATGAAATTTAGCACTGGGGAAGGGAACGAGCAGGTCAGGATTTGACATGAGAGCTGCCCCTCTGCTGTCTTTAATAAGGAATATTTTTACTAAAGAACATTGATCCCTTTTAAGAACGCAATGTATTCACCATGCATCTTTCATCTTCTCCAAACAGAAAAATACAAAGAGCCAAATGTAATAGCCTGTGCGTGCATTGATATATAAAGCAACAATTTTGTATTTTTTTATTTTATTTTATTGTTTTAAGTCAAAACCAACCTGGTTTTGCCTTTAAAAAAACATAGGGGTATTTGCAATTGCGGTCGAATTCCCGAAAATGTCGAAAAACGGGACATTTTCGCCCAAAAAAAAAAAATCGACAATGCAATTCAGTACTTTCCGTCAAAAAAACGGACTTTCCAAATTCGACTTTTTGAAATTCGACATTTGTCAAATTCGACATTTCTGCAATGGTACAAATGCGGCAATTCGCCAAAAGTATATTCAATTGAAGTTTGGAAATTCGACAACAGTGCTTTTAGATAGTAAATTCGTCATTTTCAATCCGCCACACTTTGGAGACGGAATCTAATAAAAAAAATTTAAAACATGTTTTTTTTTTGTCTTGTTTTTTTTGGTAATAGCATATCTATTTATATTAGAAGGGATTAGGTACTTGGTTTGTCTATTTTGGAGGCACAAGTATTATTTATATATTTTAAAAAATATTATTATTATTATTTTTTTTATTTAAATGGAATGGAAAAAATCCGAAAAAAAATTGTGTGGGGTCTCTTCGAGCCGGTCCTGGTTCTAAGAATCCGGGGAACAAAATGACAGGGGATCCCCCGTATTGTTAAAACCAGCACCAGGCTCTGCGCCTGGTGCTGGTGCAAAAAATACGGGGGGCAAAAAGAGTAGGGGTCCCCCGTATTTTTTACACCAGCATCGGGCTCCACTAGCTGGACAGATAATGCCACAGCCGGGGGTCACTTTTATACAGCGCCCTGCGGCCGTGGCATTAAATATCCAACTAGTCACCCCTGGCCGGGGTACCCTGGGGGAGTGGGGACCCCTTCAATCAATTTTTTTGCCAAGTACGTGGATTATAATCTGGACACTGGATCAGGTGAGTATAATTTTATTCACAGGTACACGTGGATTCTACTTGGACAAGTGGACAGAGGTCGGCGTGTGAACATAGGTAAGTATGTGTGTGTCGACATGTGTGAAATAAAGTTGTACTTTCAAGGTGTGCGTGTCCTGTTTTTATTTGGGTATTTTTTCCCCAGAAGAACTACAGGTACCAGCAGGCCCATTTTTCTCCCGCATGCTGGTACTTGTGGTTCTCCAAGTACCAGCTTGCGGGGGAGGCTTGCTGGGACTTGTAGTACTACTGGAAAAAACAATATTCTTTCAATTTTCTCAAGGCTATCAGCCCCCCATCCACAGCCCTTGGATGGGGGGGGACAGCCTCGGGCTTCACCCCTGGCCCTTGGGTGGCTGAGGGGGGGACCCCTTGATTAAAGGGGTCCCCACTCCCCCCAGGGTACCCCGGCCAGGGGTGACTAGTTGGATATTTAATGCCACGGCCGCAGGGCGCTGTATAAAAGTGACCCCCGGCTGTGGCATTATCTGTCCAGCTAGTGGAGCCCGATGCTGGTGTAAAAAATACGGGGGACCCCTACTCTTTTTGTCCCCCGTATTTTTTGCACCAGCACCAGGCGCAGAGCCCGGTGCTGGTTTTAAAAATACGGGGGATCCCCTGTCAGTTTCCCCCCCGGATTTTTAGAACCAGGACCGGCTCGAAGAGCCCGAGGCTGGTTATGCTTTGGAGGGGGGACCCCACGCAATTTTTTTTCGGGTTTTTTACAGTTTTTTACCGTTTTTTAAAAATCGGATCAAAATCCGTCAAATCAGCCGTTTTTCGACAGCGGGACTGTCGAATCCGTTTTTTATTGAATATGTTGAATTTTGGCACCCACTTGCCGGAATTCGACGGTCGAATTGTGTCGAATTAAAAAACGGGCGAAAAATTGCCGCGATTCGCCGCTAATTGCATATACCCCATAGTGTTTTACATTTTGAGGCAATATCACCGAAATCTCACAAGTGACTGCAACTCGTAGGCTATTACATTTGAGCCAAAGTCTGTCTAACTGCACCTGTCACTAGTTTGGTGTAATCATGGTGCATAGATATTGACATACATTTCAATATCTGTGCATTGTTTTTGCAATCAGCAGAGCCTGAAAGTATTGAAGCATTATATATCCATGGCATAAGGGAATACAGATATTGAAATCTTCAGTCTTGACATCATGCAATGAATGAATCTACAGGTAAGATTTTGTGCATATTGGAAAATAATTTTGCTGTAAAAATACAAAGTAATTTTATTTAGGGATGCTTAAAGGGAAAAACAGAAGCATTATAAATGATAAATATAAACACAGAACCCATACCTAGTTCTAGTATATGAACAAGCATTCTATATACCTGTGGCCATATACCATTAGAGAGGGCTCGTCTCCGAATTTCTTCCACGGTTTTCTTCCGAGAATCCTGATCAGAGCGAGAAACGAACACTGGACGAATAAAGTTGATTAATGCTGGGAAGCAAAAAAAAATAAAAAAAATAATTCTGGTCCTTCTTCCAGTTTTTTTAAAGAGAAGTTAATTAATAGGAGATTAATTGAAATCTCTGAATTTAAAGAAACACAGGTCTATGGGAGATCAGCAGGATAATTGTGTATTATACATCACACCTTAATATTTAATAATACATTATCACATAATCCAGCTGCTCCCAATGAAGTAGATCACTAAATGTTTTGCCAAACCAATAATTTGCAAATTCTATAATGAAAATACGGAAAATGTTAGTAAACGTTTGTCTCTTCTTTTAACTGCCAGATATTCACTGCAAATTTTATTACACGTATTCTTGGAATAGCTACAAAAGCTACAATTAGTTAAAGTATATTTTGTTATCTTTACTTGATCTAATAAATACAGTTTTGGTCTGCTAACTTCTCCAGAAACTGAACGTTGGAGTTTCTGTCTGCGTCCTGTGAGCACTAATGGCTCGCTGCAAACAGGATTTTGTTTGGAGGCTTTCCAAGTACTGTATCTGCATTTGAGAACAACATATTATTAGAGTAGTCAGCTTAAAGGATGTAGATGCACGTGACCTATTATTCAGAATGCTCTGGGTTTGGGGATTCTCCACTATACTGCAGTACCATGTCTAAAATGTAATTAAACTTGGTTTAAAAACAAACTATGGGGCAGATTTAGAAGAAAAAAAAAAGTTATATTCTTATCATCACTCGTTACGAATGATAAATTGTGCTTTAGCCAATCAGTACCTGTCATTTTTAAGACACATGACAGTTCGGAACGGATTGGTTGGAGCACCATTTATCATCCGTTACGTGTTATAACAGGAATATCACTAATTGTTAAAACTGGGACCCGGTCTTTAGGTCGACAGTAAGTAGGTCGACCACTATTGGTCGACATTAAGTAGGTTGACCACTATTGGGCGACAGTAAGTAGGTCGACCACTATTGGTTGACAGTAAGTAGGTCGACATGGTTTCTAGGTCGACATGACAAAAGGTCAACGTGAGTTTTTCACTGTTTTTACTTTTTCATACTTTACGATCCACGTGGACTACAATTGGGAATGGTAACCTGTGCCAAGCGCAGCGGTAGCGGAGCGAGGCACCTTGCCCGAAGCATTGCGAGCGAAGCCAGGGGACACGGTGCACTAATTGGGGTTTCCGGTCACTGTACGGAGAAAACGACACCAAAAAAAAAAGAAGTTAAAAAAAAAAAAAAAAATCATGTCGACATTTTCTCATGTCGACCTAGTACATGTCGACCCAGAGTCTCGGTCGACCTAGAAACCATGTCGACCTATAGTGGTCGACATAGACACTGTCAACCTAAGTCTAATTTACCTAACATACCACACCTGTTAAAACTGCCCCTAGGTCTTCCACCACAGTGTATCCATCAATACTCTCCTGTTTATGTGTAATACTACTTCTCGCAGTGACTGCAGGTAGGGACACCTAATAACAATGTCTGGATATATGCATTATCAGCAAAAAGCAGTAACTATTCACTTCGTTTTATCTTTCTGGTTTGTTGAATTCTCTATACTGTATATCTAACTTTATATGCCTCCAAATTCAAAGAATGTCTTGTGATTTCCTGCAGGAGATATTAATACTCAAAGGACATCTATATTTATCCTTTTATTTAGCATTTCAATCATGATTAAAACTCATTACAAAGTCCACGCTTATCAGAAAAACAAGAATACAATATTGTTTAAAGCTGCCATCAATTTTAACTCACTTCCCCAAACAGGAATGTCTTTGCTTTCCGCCTTCATCACAATAGATGCCATCGTCATAGTTACGGGGATGGCATCAAAATAGGAAGAGTGTGGAGCAAGGGTGAGAATGGGAGCTTCTGCGGGTAAAGCCTGTCTTCCCTTCACCGTCACCCAGTGGAAGCCACCAGCAAACCACATTGTCCGCATTATTGCTTTTAAAGCAATGTCAAAAAACCTGCAAAGATAAGCACCATCAAAGTAAACTATTAATAAATATACCAGTTCAAAAATATAAAAATATGTACAGATCAAGAATGAACAGGACGTTAAACTGTAGATTTGTTATAAAAGGTAAATGTATTTCAGTATTTGGTTATAGAAGGAATAATTAAGAGTGGAATGAAGGATTTCCAAATCCTCCCTTTTGGGCAAATGCCACATCACCTTCTGGAAGTGTATAGCATACCTAAAATATATACAGAAATTTGGCCTTTATGGATCCTGAACAACATAAAAATTAGTTTTGAATTTCATGGCTTTTGCCAAAGAGGTACTGTGACTCCCCACCCCCACTCTCATGATTGATAACATTTAAAATAAACCATAGTTCTGGGAGTAATAAGAGACAAAAGTGAAAACAATATGCTTACGACAGGGCTGATGCAAAACTGAGCCTATGCCTCAATCTCCCCATATCAATCTCCCCATATCGAGCACAGGTTTAGTAATCTCAATAATATGACCATATGTCCCATGTTATTCTGCGACTACGTTATTCTCATAAAGTTGGGTACTTAAAAAAAAATTGTGTGTAGCTCAGATATTGGGGCCATTGCAGACAGTATGTCCCCAGCTTAAATTTATTACAAATTCTAAACAGAATTGAAAAATTGTTTTTATATAGGCAGGGCCGGTGCTAGTGTGTTCGGCGCCCTCCTGCAAACTATAAATTTGCGTCCTCCCACACTTTATAAAGGGACAGCGTGGGGTGGTGCCTCACAAGGAATGGGCGTGGCCACACAAAGTTCCCCCATTTCAATTAACGCCACACAGTAGCACAATTGTATTATACACATAATGCCCATAGATAGTAGTAGCGCCCTGTATACATAATGGCCATAGTAGCAGCGCCCCTTATACGTAATGCCCATAGTAGTAACGCCACTTATACGTAACACAGATAGTATTAGCGCCCCTTATATGTAATGCTTATTGTAGTAGTGCCTCTTATGCGTAATGTCCATTGTAGTAGTGCCGTTTAAACATAATGCCCACAGTAGTAGCACCGCTTATACGTAATGCACATAGTAGCAGCACCGCTTTAACATAATGCCCATAGTAGCAGCGCCGCTTTTACGTAATGTCCATAGTAGTAGTGCCGCTTTTACATAATGTCCATAGTAGTAGTGCTGCTTTTACGTAATGTCCATAGTAGTAGTGCCGCTTATATGTAATGCCCATAGCAGTAGTGCCGCTTATACGTAATGCCCATAGCAGTAGTGCCGCTTATACGTAATGCCCATAGCAGTAGTGCCGCTTATACGTAATGCCCATAGCAGTAGCGCCGCTTATACGTAATGCCCATAGCAGTAGTGCCGCTTATACGTAATGCACATAGTAGCAGTGACGCTTTTACGTAATGCCGATAGTGGTAGTGCTGCTTATACGTAATGCCCATAGCGGTAGTGTCGCTTATACGTAATGCCCATAGTGGTAGTGCCGCTTATATGTAATGCCCATAGTGATAGTGACGCTTATACGTAATGCCCATAGTAGTAGTGACGCTTATATGTCATGCCCATAGTAGTAGTGACGCTTATATGTAATGCCCATAGTGGCAGTGACACTTATATGTAATGCCCATAGTGGCAGTGACGCTTATATATAATGCTCATAGTGGTAGTGACGCTTATATGTAATGCCCATAGTGGTAGTGACGCTTATATGTAATGCCCATAGAAATGGCACTTATACAAACAACCCCCCCCACATATATATATATATATATATATATATATATATATATATATGCTATATATATAGCATATATATATATATATTGCTATGGGCAACATCACCAGTTCTAAAAAAAAAAAAACCTCCCACCTTACTAAATTTACCCCACTGTGCCTGCAGTACTAATAAGGCGCAAATTTAAAGAAAATTTCACTATTCTACAAGCATCTCATGTCACATGACGTACTGAGGCTTGGTGAATGAGGACACACCTGTAAATGTTAGTGATCAACTGTCCCAATTTTAGCAGGGATTATATGACTTTACCCAAGCTGTATGTACCCAATGAAATATTTGAATTGGCTTTTGACAGACAATACATATTTCCCCTTCCCAACCCCTCATGAACAATCCTCCCTTCCCCTTTATGTACCCCATTATAGCGAAAACTTTCAATGAAAACCTAAATCAATGATAAATAACGTTAATTAAAGTCCACTTATCATAGCAACTAAACACATTGACAAACAGAAAGTGTCCAGTTTACCAATAGGCACAAGGATGCAGTTAAAATACGGACAGTTGGGATCCAGACAGTCAGAAGGCCGACAGCTAGATTCCGATTGTCAGAATCCCAACACATCCCTGAGGTAGGTAGAAGGGTTGGGGTTAGGGTTAGGCTGCGGGAGGGGGAGGATAAGGGTAAGGTAGAAATACTTACCAGATGTGTCAGGATTCTGTCCGTCGGGATCCCGCTGATGCTCTTCCATCAGGATCCTGACTGCCCGGATTGTGTACCCAACCCGGGACATAAGACTGTGTGTACATAATCTAATATTTAATTTAGTGTGTTTCAATTATCAATCTATGGGGGGGTATTCAATTGTTTGAAAAGTCAATTGGGTGTCTGTTTTTTTCCTATCTAATAGACAGGAATAAACAGACACCCAACCGACTTTTCAAACAATTGAATTCCACCCTATATTTTCATAAATAAGAATAAAACTATTGTAACATTTTCATGTGGGAAGTAATACTACATTGAGTCAGAAATTGCCTTCTGCTTAGCTATAAATAAGAATCTTATTTCCTCATTGAAGCTAAAACTACATTTACAAATTACATTGCCAGACAGAAAATGGAAGAGTGATAAATAATAAAAGTTATACAACAAAACATATATAGCAAGCACGCACAGAAAGGCTACACTGACAATTCCTATTTCTCTTCGGATACATTGGTGCTGAATTATACTCTTGCTTGGTGTTTGATTGAAAGCCTAGGCTACAGAACATGTTTTATGCTATTTTTGGCTTGACAATGAATAATAGAATATTCTCATCTTGTGGAAGTAGATGCAAGCAATGGTTAGAAGGCTCAGTTGAGGAACTGGAATTGTTTGAAACCAGCCCGTACTGGCTGCATAAACAGAGTCAAAATTTGCAATCTATTAATAATCTAGTGATTAGAATCTGGAACAGTAGAGGACTGACAAAAATTTAATTTCGTTTTGGAAAAAAATAAGTTACAATTACAGCTGCTATATTAGAGGTAAAATGTGTATTTCAATTTCATACTTAAATCATTACCTCTAAGAAAACACACTTGTTCTATTCTCAGGGGTTTTTTTTCTTGAAGAAACTATTAATTATAGAGATGGACACAATAATATTTTACCCTAAATTCATGTTCTCCAAATGATAAGTTTATTTGAAACCATTTGTTTGCTTCTACATGTTTAATGGGTTCTTAGGCTGTGGAGAATGCAATTAAGGAAACAGCTACAACAAAAGTGCAATGTGAGATCCATTAAACAGCTTGCGTGGTAAAGGCCTAAGTGGTACATGATATGAAGGTACTGTATACGTTGAAAATATATTGTCCCAAATGTATTAAGGGGGTAGGGTCCGAATCGCCGCCAGTCGGGATGCCGAAGGTCAGAAAACCGACCACAGCATCCAGACAGTGAGAATCAATCCCAACAGGGGGAAGCCCTCATGGTCCTCTAACCCTCCCTTCCCGCCGCAACCTAAACCTAATCCCCCCCTTCCCACCACACACACACACACACACACACAACCTAACCCTCCGTGGTGGCACCCTAGAAACACTGAAACATATTATGGTGACCCAGGAAACTGTGGTTCCTTAGGGCAGATGTATTAAGCCTGGAGAAGTGATAAAGCAGTGATAAGTGGAAGGTGATAACACACAAAGCCAATCAGCTCCTAAACGTCATTTTTCAAACCGTAATGATTGGTGCATTATCACCTTCCACTTATCATAAGGTTAAATATTTAAAAATAACTACAACTGCACAAATAATATACATATAATAGGTATTTAAAGGCTTAGACATCTATAATGTTATTATGGATTAACCATACATTTTGGAAGAGTTCCATCTCTGCTTTCTACACTTGCTAAAAATAAAAATGTGATCATTCCTCGTGGCCAAATAATAAACCTAATTGACCTGACCTAAAATTAAGTTAATTCATTTACTACAAGAGGTATATATTTCTCTAGCCAATCACAGCAGTTTTCCCTCACGTCAATTATTGTGAGGTAGAAAGATTACTAAACATTTGCTTGTGAGCCACAATCCAATAAGGAACTGTGCTCACTGGCTGTAGTAGGTATCACATTATGGCAGGTCACCCTCACATGGGTTGCTAGTCTCCCAGATAGGTTGGTGCTGGATGATGCTTTTATGGGGCTATCACCATCTCACTATGTATTTGCGCAGTAACATTAATTGAACCGCCACCAAAAAGTATGTCTTCTCGTCAAGTCCATAAAATGATTACATTTAATACTGAAATGAACAGAAGTAGTAGAGTGGCACTAGGTGACGTAACAGCAACAAAAACTACTTCACAGACAATGGCCCTCATTCCGAGTTAATCGCTCGCTAGCTACTTTTTGCAGCCGTGCAAACGCATAGTCGCCGCCCACGGGGGAGTGTATTTTCGCTTTGCAAGTGTGCGAACGCATGTGCAGCTGAGCGGGAAGAAAAAGTTTTTTGCCGTTTCAGTGTAGGTCTGAACTTACTCAGCCCTTCACTTCAGCCTGTCCAGTCCCGGAATTGACGCTAGACACCCGCCCTGCAAACGCCTGGACACGCCTGCGTTTTCCCTACCACTCCCAGAAAATGGTCAGTTGATACCCATAAACGCCCTCTTCCTGTCAATCTTCTTGCGATCGGCTGTGCAAATGGATTCGTCGCTAGAAGCACTGCACAGCGGGGGGCGTGGCCTGGACGCAGACTGAGGTGGATGTGTGCTCCGTGAGCTCCCAGCCTGGCCCGCTTTATACATCCCTGCCTGGCTCAATCTCCGGCCCCCAGAGGCTCCTACGCCCGTATTGTGCCTTCCTGCACCCGGGACCCAACCGCAAGCCGCTGTGCCTAAGCCGCAGTACAGCCTGTGCGCTCCCGCGGGTCGAGGCCTTGTCTCTCCTCCGGAGCCGGGGACTCGATTTTTGCGGCATCCGGCGCGTCCCTCCTGCGGCTCCGTGCACGGACGGACCCTGCTACTCACCTGCGGCTGCCTCAATCAGAAGAAGGGGAGTCCTCTGCACCCGGAGTCACGTGCTGCGGCGGCCCGGAGCTGGCTGTGAGGTGAGCTGCCCTGATCTCCCTGCATGCGGTGGCCATCTTGAATGCCCATATATGGGAAGGCACCCTGTTGCTGCATACAGAAGCCTGTAGTGGGGATTCTTTACACACTGCCTGGCCCCTCATAAACATATACCTCCCTGTGCATTTACAAGATTGCTGGCTTTGTGCTTGGCCTTACACCCTCTGCTCCTGTGGATACAGTGGACTATCCTATTTCAATACCTCCACACATTGTGGGATTACTGGGCTTTGCTTAACCCTGTGCTCTCGGGGAATGGGAGTCACCGCTGGCCGGGTCTCTAGTTTTCCCTGTGTAGCTCCTCTGTGATGTCCATGTGAAACACCTTTATTTCTCTGCAAGGCACTGGGCTCTACCCAATCATCTTTACAGTTTTTTCTATATATCTATAAATTGCCGCTCTGAAGTATTGTGGTCATGTCTAACAGAAACCGTAAAGCTTCCCCTGGTGACTCCTCATCTTTCTTTGGCCCTAAACGGGGCAAAAATGTGAATCAACACCCGGTTTCGCCTGGGACTCTGCAGGATGCGGGGTCCTCCCCGTCCAGATCTGATTCTGCTCTCACTGTTGATGCTGATCCCTATGATTCTCTAGTACAAAGGATTGCGACCACATTCAGAGTTGAACTACGTGCGGCCATCCAGGAACTTAAAACGGAGATATCCTCCCTGGGCTCTCGTACTGATGCTTTCGAACGTAAGACTGATGATATCTGCAATTATCAGGAGGTTGTTACTCAGGAAGTCTCGGAATTGCGGTCGGAGGTCGACCTCATGCGCGAACTAGTCGAGGACCTTGAAAATCGTTTGCGCAGAAACAAATTGCGAATACGCAATGTTCCAGAGTCGATAGATGCAACTGCGCTGTCTGAGTATCTGCTGGGCCTGTTTCGTCAACTACTCCCGGACCTCTCGGAAGACCAATTCCTGCTGGACAGAGCGCATAGGGCTCTCCGTGCAAAGCCACCCTCGGATCAACCCCCGAGAGACATTGTCCTCCGCATGCACTTCTTCCACATTAAAACGAAAGTGCTCAATGCTTGCCGTGGCGCCCCTGCTATCCCATATAACGGATCACACCTCCTCATTTTTCAGGATCTGGCCCCCTCCACTCTCAAAAAACGGAGGGAGATGTTACCCGTCACCAAAGCCTTACGCAACCGCCAGATTCTATACAGATGGGGATTCCCGTTTGCCCTACATTTCTCCTTCAACGGTCGGAATCATTCTGTGAAGAATCCGGACGATGGCTTGTCGGCTCTCAGGCGACTGGGGCTCTTCTCGACTTCTCCTCCTGCATCATCCTCAGACTCTCCTGAAGGCCCTAAGTCGAGATCGCCCCCACGTGCTGAATGGTCGACAGCCTGATGACTACACTACTTGCTCTCAAGACTTTCAGGTTTTATTGCAAGGACTTGTAGAATTTCTTTTTCCAGCTTAATGTTATAGAGATGGTGTTTGTTTTTTTGTTTATATTGTATCTGTGCCTTTTGCCCCTTCTCTCTGCGCAGCGGCATGGGGTTCTCCTTTTACACCTTCACAGCACTTCACTTCACTATCATGCAAGTGTGCCGGGGTCGCCTCATGCCGCTGTTCAGCGATACTACGATTGACTTTGTTAATGGTAATTGTCTATCTCTATTATCTGCTACATGTCTTTGTCCTTATATGTTCGTTTATTATACTGTGATAGTTTATCCTGACACACTAGGGTACCGTTCGTCCCTCTGCTAGGGTTTTTCCGACACTGGAATGGACCCTCTCTAGTTTGAGTTCTTTCAGACCCTATCTTCATGTTATTGGGGTTTCCCCCTTTGCCTTGCAGGCCTTCCCCCTCCATGCCCATGTTAATTACCCACGTTCTATTGTTGTTTTGGTTCGATGACAGTTGGCATACCTTTGTTCTCCTCTCGGCCTCACCCCCACAACACCTGGACCCCCACCTGTGCGGATGTGGTCCTATGGCGGTGTTGTATGTCGTGTCCTTAGGACTGCGACCTTTCCTAGATACTCGGTTGGCCACTCGGCCTCCGTTCCCCTCGTTTTTTACCCCTAACTTCCGCTGTCCTACTTATACCCCCCCTACTCAGCTTTGCACTGCACTCTGGATGGTCAGACCTCCCTTGAGACGGGCCCTTTACTGGAACCCTCCATGACTCTTAATATTTTATCGTTGAATGTCAACGGACTAAACGCCCCCCAAAAGCGAACCATGGCTGTCCAATTTTTTAAAAAACAGAAAGCGGACATAATTCTTTTACAAGAAACACATTTTAAAACTGTACATCCCTCCTTGGTTTCGAGAGCTTACCCTCAGGCCTTCTACTCTACAACTCCGAAAAAACGTAAGGGTACTGCCATTTTGCTACATGCTTCACTTCATTACGCTGTTGAGAACTCTTTTTCTGACCCCAAGGGTCGCTTCAATATTGTTGTCTTACAGCTTGGGAACTCCTTTTTGACTGTCGCTTCGATTTATTCCCCTAATATGGAGCAGGGTGCCTTTCACAGCGATTTCCGCTCCCAACTTGATAAACTAATAAAGGGTCGGGTGATAATTGGCGGGGATTTCAATGCCGTGCCGGATTTAGTATGGGACCGTACTCAATCTCGTGTCCCTAGTCCTTCGACAGTTAGGGAATCCAGACGGTTAGCTGACTACATAACGTCCTCTGGGTATTACGATGCTTGGAGGGTATTGTACCCTTGTGAACGTACGTACACTCACTACTCTATTCCCCATGACCTTCACTCTAGACTTGACCTTTTTTTAGTGGACTCTTCCACAGTACAGGGCTTGATTAAGGCTTCGGTCTCCCCAATGGTGTGGTCAGATCATTTAGCGGTATCATTGACAGTTAATTCTACCCCTTCACCTTCCACAACTTTCCGTTGGAGATTGAACTCTACTCTCCTTCTGAAAAAGGAATATCTTATTCAGACTGATGGAGTCCTGGAGGAATTCTTCTCCTTGAATTCCACGGACGATATGTCTCCTGCAATAGTTTGGGAGTTACATAAGGCCTCCATTCGGGGTCATTTTATTTCCTTAGCTAAAGCCCAAAAACTGCAGGTTCGCCGGGCAGTTGCGGACCTTGAGCACCAAATCAAAGAGCTAACTATCCGACATCAACAGACGCCCAGACGCTCCTTATATAGCAAACTTTTGGCTCTCAAAGGCCAATTATACCAAATCTTATCTGCCAAAGCCGCTAAGACCATGCAATGGTTACAACATAAGTTCTACTCTAAGGGTGACAAAGCTGACTCCCTCTTAGCCTCCCGCTTACGCGCTCGTAAACAGAGGAACAGGATCCTCTCGCTAAGAGATCAACATCACAAGCTGACTTATGACCCTCAGAAAATAGCCCACTGTTTCAAGGAATATTACCAATCTCTGTATAACCTGCCTGCTCCGGACGATTCCATTAATCTGCAGGAGCGCATTGACAACTTCCTTTCTTCCTGCCCCCTCCCGGGGTTCTCTCCAAACAACAGATGGGTTCGCTCAATGCAGAGATCACTGCTGAAGAAATTGATCTTACGATCAAATCATTGAGGAATGCCTCAGCTCCGGGTCCGGACGGTCTACCGGCTCTATATTATAAGAAATTTTGTAGAATTCTGACCCCGGTCCTGACGGTATTGTTCAATGCGATTTTAGCCGGCACACCCTTTGATGGCTCCACTACTAGAGCTGAAATAGTTGTCATACCTAAGTCTGGACGTGACCTTATGGAGTGTGGTAGCTATCGCCCAATATCGGTATTGAATTCTGATTTGAAACTATTTGCGAAAATACTGGCAAACCGTCTTGTGGGGATGATCTCCTCCCTGGTTCACCCGGACCAGGTCGGCTTTATCCCTGGCAGACAGGCCTTTGATAACATTAGACGGGCGATTGATATTCTGCACTTTGCTGACTCATCTAAAATCCCCTCCCTGGCGATGGGGTTGGACGCTGAAAAAGCGTTCGACCGCATATCTTGGCTATATATGGATTGCACCCTTCGACGCTTTGGTCTTTCGAGTCATTTTCTCACGGGAGTAAAAATCTCTTTACGCTTCCCCGTCGGCTTGTGTTCTAGTGAATAGCCTACTGTCCCCTCCATTCTCGATTACAAATGGTACGAGACAGGGCTGTCCTTTGTCACCCTTAATTTTCGCTCTAATGATAGAACCCCTGGCGGCCGGTATCCGCAACTGCCCGGATATCTCGGGGATCACAATAGGCTCCTCTCAGTTTAAGATCTCTCTATATGCTGATGATATTTTACTTACCCTCTCGAACCCGCTTATCTCTCTCCCAAACCTT
Organism: Pseudophryne corroboree; assembly: GCF_028390025.1. Classification (NCBI taxonomy): domain Eukaryota; kingdom Metazoa; phylum Chordata; class Amphibia; order Anura; family Myobatrachidae; genus Pseudophryne; species Pseudophryne corroboree. The sequence continues at coordinate 458,221,240 of NC_086448.1, read as the reverse complement.
TTCAAAATTATACAGGAGTTTGGTGTTATTTCCAATTTTAAAGTCAATGCTGCTAAGACAGAGGTATTGGACTTTCATCTGCAAGCCCCGTTAAAAGCTTCCTTATTCAGTAACTTTAAATTTGATTGGAAAAAATCCCGCTTGAAATACTTAGGCATATATCTCACCAGACAATATTCCCAACTGTATGTGGCTAACTATCCTGGGTTGATTCATAGTGTCACTAATGATCTCCTAAAATGGTCTGGTCAGGTCATCTCATGGTCAGGCCGAGCCAATGCCATGAAAATGAATGTCTTGCCTCGCCTCTTGTACCTCTTTCAAGCGCTCCCAGTGCGGATCCCCTCACATGTGTTTTTAGATTTGCAGAAGAAATTATCACACTTTTTATGGTCAGGCAAAAGACCTCGTGTTCGACTCAAGACTCTATATAATAGGACCAGGGAGGGTGGACTTGGGGTGCCCAATATTAAATTGTATTATTATGCGGCCCATCTTTCCCAGGCCGTCCTCTGGCACTCGCACATATCTTCCCGTAGATGAGTCCAATTGGAATCCGAACTTGTTCATGTGGGACAGGCTCACTAAGATCTTTGCTCTATTGTCCCCCCCCTCCCCCCCCCGCTCTTTCACCCCTATGGGACAACCCACTGTTTGCCGGAGGAAGGGATGCACATGCCTTTCAGCATTGGTTAGCTCATGATCTTCTTCTGTTTATTAATGATATAGCACGGTCACGTTCTTTTCCACCTTTCTCAGACCTGCAGAGTCGATATGGACTCCCCCCACACTGTTTCTTCCAGTACCTGCAATTACGTAGCTTTCACTTAGCTTCTCTTCAATCGCATAGCTCTTTGACCAGATCCCCTTTGGAATCATTATGCTTCCTTCGCTCTCCCTCTAAGGGCCTTTTGTCATCAATATATTGCCTTATGCTTACTCATAACCTACCCACACTGGCCCCACGAGACAGCTTGGGAAACTGACTTGCAGGACCACATGGATGTAGACACCTGGGAACAGATTAAACAGAACTTAGTTTCTTCTGCGACCTCTATTAGACATAGAGAGAATTCATTTAAACTATATGTCCGATGGTACTTAGTTCCGACACGACTGAGTAGAAAATTCCCTTCCGCTTCGGATAGGTGTTGGAGGGGTTGCGGGTTGGGGGGTACCCTGCTCCATATATTTTGGGATTGTCACAGGATAGCGTCAATCTGGAGGGCCATCCGGAGATTGATTTTGCGAATCACTGGAGTGGACATGCCCTTTTCCCCTTCTTTCTTTCTTTTCCCTAGGCCCATCCCCGGGACACCGAAATCTTTACAAAAACTCATCTGGCATATCACGACCGCACTGAAATGTAAAATAGCTTTCCATTGGAAGTCGCACACAATTCCATCCATCGCGGCTGTGGTTGCTGCCGTCTGGGATACTTACCATATGGAATTCCTCTCTAGTGTGGTTGAAAGCAGTTCATTAGCCTTTACTGATATCTGGTCCCCATGGTTGGCGTACTATAAATGCCCCCCCCCCCCCTTTGACATACGGTTTTTGGTGCAATTACTTTGATATTCTTTGCTCTGTTATTTGGTATCCATTCTAAGTCGCATATTTGATATCATATGTTTGCATTGCTGTACCCCCCCCCCCTTTTTCCTTCTGTCTTCCCCTCCCCCATCCAACTGTTCACTGTCTATTGTACTCTGACAAAAAAATTCAATAAACAGTATTTACAAAAAAAAAAAGAAGCACTGCACAGCAACGATGTTGTTTGTACCCGTACGACGCGCGTGTGCATTGCGGTGCATATGCATGCGCAGTAGTAACCTGATCGCTGTGCTGCAAAAATCGGCAGCGAGCAATCAACTCGGAATGACCCCCAATATCTAGAACTAATAATATATATTGCGTTTATACCATTTCTATATTTTTGGAAAGCTGCACAGAGTAAGCGTCTCAATGTCTGTTCTAATCAAGGTTCCAGAATTTACTGAAGGAACTGGTTAATACAGTTTCAGCTACAGTTTGGCAACTTTCACTTCCTGGTCAGAGCTGTCACAAGTTTGCTGAGAGCTTTGTGAATTCATTGTACGTAGCAGCAAAACAAGCCATGGAAAACAACGCAGCCAGAACATAACCACATCAGATATCACAAGTCACTCACAAAGTTTGCAAAATGTTTACATTTTATATTTCTATAAAATTTCTGGATGCTCCACTGTAATGCATTTCTGTGCACAGGGGAATAAATCAGTTGCACAGACATTCCGATTAAGGCAGTCTAATTATTATAAAGAGTTACCTATACAGCGACAGCATATTTCATTGCGCTTTACAATTGGGAACAAACAGCAATAAAGCCAGACGGAAAGACAAAGAGGTAGAAGGGTCCTGTCGCAGGTTTACAGTCTATGCAATGAAACAGTCTTGGATCAGGTATGTAGCCATTAAACTGGCATTCAGAATAGACACAATGTCGAAAGAACAGGTTTAGGCTAGAGCCACCCATAGCGGACAAGCGGGGCCCGCTTGGCCGGAAGCAGGGTTTTATGTTCACACAGATCCTGTGTGGCCGGAAGGTTTCTGTGTTCACATGTATCCTGTTCTGCCTGATACCACAGAACAGGATCCGGTCAGTGCAATGACAGGATTTCAATAGAAAACAGTGCAGCACAGTCGCAATGTGTGAACACATACATTCATATGTATGTGTTCAACTTGAAATCCCTTTGTCTTGTCATCCGGCTCTATCGCAGCATGCTGCGGTTGAATCCAGGGGCTGCGGCGCCACCGCATATGTGTGGGAGGTTGCATAGGAGCCCATGTGCAGGCTCCTTCCAGCCATGCGCGTCCCACTGAACAAGACCCGCTTGGCAACTATGTGTGGCCCTAGACTTAAGGCTCTAATACTAGAAAAGCGCAATGTTAACATACCTACTGCCGACATGCATGTCGACATTATGACCATGTTGGCATAACACACCACACCCTTACATCGTTGGCCCATGTCCTCCAAGATTGGTTAGTTTTATAAAGCATTTGATAAATTGATTTGGGTAGCAGATAAGTTGGAAAGGTAGCATTCATGACCATGCTATATGAAAGCCATTGAGCTCATAGGCGTTTCTATAATGAGTGCAGGGGAGCCCACACCGCACACTCCGCACCCATATTTAATTACTTACCTTTCTGGAGTCATGTGTCGGCGCTGATGGTGCCGGACAAAACACTCACAAAATGGAGCAGTGGCCATCTTGGTGGTGATTTAACTAGTCTCCTGGAGCACAGTGGGCGCCATTTTTCTGGAGAACTGCGCACGTGCAGAGTGTACAGTGCCGCAAAGAGGAGGAGGCACATAGAGAGATCGGTCCCTTCTTCTCTTAAGCTACCCATGAGATATTCTACTGCTAATGTTGGACTATGGAGATTGCATTGCTGTATGCTTGATTTTATACATTAGAAGGGCTGTTAAATAATTCTGAATCCAGCTAGCATAAAATACTGTAGGGTAGGACAAGAAAAATATTATTCAAATTGTGAACACTGGTTACTCATTCTGTACCATGGTGCAGTGATAAACATTAGTCTCGCAACACTTAGATCATGAGTTTAATTCCCAACAAGGGATGTATCTGTGTGGAGTTTATATCTTCTTGTCTATTCTTATCTCCCCTATTATCTGTCACTAACTACCTGTTTTCTCAGTGTGATCCTATGTAATGCACGTAAAATGGCTGCCTTACCTTCCTTCATGGGTAGGATGAATAATCAGTCAACTGATGACACAAAATGGCTGCCACCCCATTATATTATCTTTATAGTCTCTGTAGTTCATGCAAATCTAAACCTCTGTATTAAGTCCTTGATTTCTGTATTTTTATGAAAATCTAAACCTCTGTGTTATGGGCCAGTTTTAGAGATGTACACAAGCTCGGTGGTTAATGTACACCCCCAATGTTTGTCAATTTGTGCATGTACAGATTTGTGTCACAGTGCTTCCTGAGCCACATGATGATTGACATGTTGCAGCCATATGGAGGTGACAAAGGGGCAGCAGCAGCCAGCATCACAGAAAACAGGGTCGTGTTGGCCCCGTTTCCTGGGTGTGCCGAGGCCAGTGGCTGCATCTTTGCGTAGCTTCAGAGGCCCCAGAATCGTGAATTACACAGCCTTGCTTCAGTGTTATTCAGATGAGCGATGTACACACAATCTAATGCTGCATCTTTGGATGCAAGAGCAGATCACAGAAGACTGCAGTGGTCATCCTTCTACTACAGGCGCCTCCTGCTGCTTTTATATATTTACGCACAGTAACTACATCCAAGGATGCAGCTGCTGTGCATTTAGCGTCCATCTCTGAATCTGGCCCCATGTTCACACGATCTGTTAAGGGCTTTGAGACCAATTGGAGAAGAGCGCTATATAAATAATACGGTTATTCCCATAAAATGATTATTCTCCCTATGTTTGCGTGGGTTTCCTCGGAGTGCTTCGGCTTCCTCTCACAATTCAAAACATACTGGTCGGTTAATTGGATTCTAACAAAAATGAATCCTAATGTGTGTGTGTTTGTATTTATGGGAATTTAGACTGTCGGCCCTTATGGACCAGGGACTGATCTGAATAACATATACGCTCTATACAATCATGCATAAATTGGTGCTGCTATATAAATAACCAATAACTATTTTTTTTGCCTTATGGATGAAAAAAGCAACAAGCACAATAATCGGGTGGTATTCAGTATGCCGGCTGTTGGGATCCCGGCGCTCAGTATACCGGCGCCGGAATCCTGACATTCGGCATACCTACAACTATTCTCCCTCTTGGGGGTCCACGACCCCCTTGGAGGGAGAACAAATAGCGTAGCGCGCCACCGTGCCCAACAACTAACTGTGTATTCAAAAATATCTTTTGGTTTAAATTTTTCAAAGGTCTTTTTTGTCAAAAATATAGAATTACTTTTAGATACAAGCTTCACCCCTTCTCACCCAACCATTTATGTGCCGGTAGATTACATAGAAGATACAAGCAACTTATACCTCTTTTCCACCAAAAACCCGGCTTAGACCCAGTTTCCACTGCACCATCGTCCCGGGTTTTTCCGAGCTCACTTCCGTTTCCACTGAACCCGGGTAAGCACAGCAAAACCTGTGGATGTCATTAAAACGGCCTTTATTCAGGCCCACAAAGATGAGGTCACAGAAAAGGGAGTGGTGGGGATGTGTCAAGTGTCCAGCACCCAGCTCTCCTTCCAGGCCCGCACTGTGTCCAGCTCTCCTTCCAGGCCCCCTCTCTGCCCAGCTCGTCTGTGTGCGCACATAAATAGCCTCTCCCAGCGCGTGAACGCATCTACTCTGGTCTCTGGGTGATTACATAAGCAACCAGCACCCTGGAGGGACCAATTATCGGCTTTTGCAATTACCCGGCATAAAAACCTTGCTCAATACCCGGGAATAGACCTCAGATTTTTTTCCTCTGAGACGTTTCCACTGAGCCACATCCCAGGTAGATACTGGAATTAACAAGGTTTTTTTAGGCAGTGGAAAAGGGGTATAAATCAGATCTTTTGGATTTCAGTATCATCTGTATGTGGCTGATGCTCAAATCTACCTATCCTCCCCAGATCCGTCACCATCTGTATTGGGCTGTGTCACTAAATGCCCTTCTGCCATTTCATCTCGGATGATATCTAGCAATCACAAACTCAACATTTCCAAAACAGAATTCACTATATTTCTATCGGCCATTACTAGCTACCTAACGGATGTCTCTATCACTGTTAATTACTCAACAAATCAACCCTACCCCACTGTCTACTGGGTTGTCATTTTTGACTCTGAACTGTCCTTTGTTCCGCACATTCAATCTGTCATCAACATACATCTAAGAAACATATCCAAAATACAACTACATCTTACACAAGACACAGCAAAAACTCTAATCCATGCACTCATTTCCCGCATTGATTATTGCAATAGTCTCCTGACTGGTCTTCCCAAAATAGGCTCTCACCACTACAATCCATTCTGAATGCAGCTGTGAGGCTGATTTTTATTGGATACCGGTATTCTACCATATTCAATACAAAATAATTTTACTAACATACAAGGTCATTAACCAAACTGCGCCAACAAACATCTCTTCACTCATTTCAAATTATCTCCCTACTCGAACTCTCCGCTCTGTCATCCACATGCATTACTTGCTCCCACTCAAAATTACAGTTAGTTACTTTATCTGGGCTCTACCCACTCTGTGGAATGCCCTCCCACGAACAACAAGACTCGCCTCTAGACTCCAAACCTTCCCTGAAAACTCACCTCTATAGACCAGCTTATCAAATTTCGGACCCACCCACATTACCTTCATTGCCCCCCCCCCCCCCCCCCCTTGCCCATTGAATTACATCCCCTCCAGTCCAGACATAACCTCACATATTTTGTATTTCTTCACTTTCACACCCTCCTGACCTTTGGCCAACATTGCTGTGTGACCATATCATAGAGCCAATTAAGAAAATGTGCAATCTGGCCGGACCATTATGCAATAGGTAGCATATATCCTTGTGGATCCATGCCAATTTCCCTATAGATTGTAAGCTTGCAACCAGGGCCTTCCTACCTCTATGTATTTCTGTTTTACTCAGTTTTGTTTTATTACTTTTGTTCCAATTGTAAAGCGCAACGGAATATACTGTGTTATATAAAACACTGTTGATGAATAAATAAAGGGGGTGTCCACATAATTTTCAGTTGCAGTTTCTTACATTTTTTCAGTTAGCAATCCATTAATCTCTATGCTGTGCCAATAGCGCGATACTGGCAGAGGTAATAGTCCCTGCTCCGAGAAGACAGAGAAAATTATGACAAAATCATATTTTTCAAGCTAAGCACTGAGCTGCCCGTTGCCCGCGTAAACAGAATAGACGACACAGTATGCACCCAAAAAGAAGAAGAAAAAAAAGGAAAAAAAGGTCACTGCATTAATCACAGTGGGAAAAAAAATGCAGCACAGACTTCTGGGCATAAGACTGGACAGCCACAAATACAAAAAATAAAATAGCATCCACACTATTCCTAACCACACGCCAATTGAGGGAATAAGATATTCACTTTGCCAGCAGGACCAGTGTGCTAGGGCTGCAATCATAATATGCCTACATATCGGGTGTAAATACTAGCTAACAAGCAGCCGATATATCTCCCAGTGTGTACCCAGCTTTAGCAATAGAGTTTGTTTCACTATTTGCTTTGTCTACTTGTCTTAATTCACTGCAATACATTCTTAAACCCCTATCACATCTTGCAGCATTTGTCTTTATTACTATGCCTCCATGATATTGTAATTATAACCCATATTGTGATCTTGGTACTTTTCGGTGTCTTGCAATCTTCACCTATAGCTCACAATTCTAATGATTTTGACACCCAGTGAGGTATCAACAAATAGAACCCTCCCCTTCCGCCTAATATATTGGACACCGGATTCTGCACACTACAGAAATTAAGCAAATCTTAAAACATATTACCTGGTTCACATCATCCTTTAAATGTGCTATATGAAATGTACATTTTTTTTTAGTAAGAAATGAAAGTCATGACCTTTTATTCTTAAACAATGCCAAGTTTTTGGCACAGAGACACATACAGATACATTAGGCAGCTAATTCCCCGTTCTACAGATGCCTGGGCCAAGGGATCAGGCCAATCCAATGAATTTTGACAAAAAAAAAAAAAAGATCTGGATTGACTAGACAGATATTTCTCCGGCACGGTCCATAGGGTATCCACAGGATACACTGGGATATAGTGGAGCGACAGCAGATTTGCACCAAACGGTCAAAGCTTTTTGGCCTCCCAGCATGCAACAGGCCCATCCATATATCCCGCCTCCTGGCTCAGGCAAATCAGTTTTTGTTTGGTTATGCAGGAGCCGGACCAAGGTCAGAGGGCTGCTGTTTTTTTAGCAGCCCTAAGCTTTCTTATTTTATTTTTATAGTCTTACTATTTTTTCTGCATAATCTTTCTAAAAAGAGTCTTATACGTACCTTAGAAAGAGTTGCTCCAACAACTCTCCGCCGGGCCGCGACTACGCTTACCCACGAGTACAGTGCCGTTTCGGCGGGTGTTTGTGTCGGATATACTAGCAGGTCCAGCAGACGTTACCAGGCTGTGGCCGGAGCACGGGGAGAAGGTAAGGCATCGGTACCGCTTAGAGGGGGAACGCGGACACAGCCGCACTGTTTTGAGAGGAGACTACCAAACAGTCGCTGACGCGGCTGCCACCGAGAGTGCACCAGCGCTAGGCCTTAGGGATCATAGGCTCCAGGGGTAGTATCAGGCCACGATCCCTAGGGTTGATGTCAGCAGTGGGGAGTCAGACGCTCACCTGGTCGCCCCTCCCCCCGGTTCATGACCAGTTTCCTCCGAGTCTCCCGCCATGAACTATTTTCCCACTTCCGTCGGAGACGCTGTGCACTAAGGGGACCCAGTCGCAGTATAGGCGGCGTTGTGACTGGTGCGTCAGTGTTCACTTGGGCGTCTGTGTTCACTATAGGTTCACGGAGCGATTGTGTACACTAGTAGCGTCTGGATCCACTCAGCGTTCTCAAACGTATTGATCGGTCCTGGAAGTGGGGTAAGTCTCCCTGTAACCCACTCTACTGAGCGGGTAATACAGCACTAAGGGGGTCATTCTGATCTGAACGCTCGCTGCAGTTCTTCGTAGCGCAGCTTCCAGGTCAGAACTGCGCATGCGCCGGCGCATGGCTGACAGCCGACGGCTGTCGTTGCCTTGCGATTGCCTCTGCCTGACTGACAGGCAGAGGTGGTCGGTGGGCGGGAGGGTGCGGCACGGTAGCGTTTGGCCACCGTTTTGTGGGCGCGGTCCGGACAACGCAGGCGTGGCCGGACCATGCGGGAACGGGCCGCAGTGGCTGCATGACGTCACACGCAGCCGCTGCGAGCCGGCCAGCGATGAGTAGCTCCCGGCCAGCACACAAAAGCAAATTTTAAAGTTATTACAGTCACAAATGTGTAAAACACTGTAAGGCGTGTGATTTATTTATCATGTCTAAGAGCTGCAAGGGTGAGGAACATACACTTTCCACAGCATCACCAACACTCATTTCATGTTGTCTTGCAGAGCTAGGTTAACCTATCAGCAGCGGTTCAATGGGATTATGTGCAAAATGGTTTAGTTGTCTCCAAAGCCTCTTAAGTAACCGATGCAGGCACAGATTCTGGTTGAACCTTCATGGGCTACTTTGCACAGACATTATCCAATGTAGCTGAGAAGATAATGCCAGCTCCTATACCAGCGATAGGTTATCCTATTAACACTTACATGCAGGAATGGCAGCCTCTTAACAAAGGCAGGCTGAAAGGCCGGTGGCAAGTATATCACATAGACATGATACAACATCTTCACAGTCTACACATGTTTAGCTGAGGACTCTAAGCATTTCGTAAGGTCTCAGATCAGTGGAAGCTAATTAGTTCTATGTAAGCCATTCTATCCTCAGAAGCAGCAGAGCCTGTGTTAGAAACTAAGGCAGCCGTGTTTAAACGTCACAAAACAGCTGATGGAAATTATGTTGGGTTATGACCAATAGGAAGTTAGAATTCCAGGAAATGAAATTCCAATTATCCTCATCCAGGTGGCTCCATAAGTAGATTCACAGACCTTAGATTGCTGCAACAATCTACATTATTTTTGTTTTTAACATAAAAAAATGATGTCATGGATAGGAGACTTGATGGTTTTCTAAAGACCATTATTAGACCAGCCTTGGCTTCAGCTCAGATAGCGTAAGCAGTGTGGCAGCCTGGGCTGATGCATTGAAAGGGGATCTTTCAATGGCATTTACAGTAGAAAGCAAAAATTCCATATGCATATCAAACAGGCAGCGATAAGTGGACCTGGATATGGGTACAATTGCCTCTCAGACAGCAGCTGCAGCAGCTCGCAGAGCGGGTTGGCTATGTACATGGTAAGCTGACTTATCTTTGTTACTGGAAATGTTCTTTTGGTACAGAATTAACAGTATTTGAAATCAGACTCCAAAAAAAGTAAAATTTCACTCACACAAAAATTCAAGGCTAGTTTCCAGCTTTCCGGTCCTTTCAGAATCAAGGAAAAGCAAAAGGAAAGGGTAAAAGGCAAACAGTCCCAATCCAACAAATCTGGTAGGACTAAAAGGTATTGGGCTACCAAAGGACCGGTTTTCAAAAGATAAGCCATCAGCCTGATGATGAGGGTCTCCACCTGGGGCGACCCAGTGTGGGAGGCGGATTTCTTCAGTTTGCACAGAGCTGGCAGCAGTCAACTATAGATGTCTGGGTGCAAAATGCGGTATCTCACGGTATGATCTACAGCCAAACCACAATGGACATGCCCAATCTTATCTGCTCTTGGAAGCGAAGCAGTGTCGGTCCTGGTTAGTACTTGGATAGTAAACCACCTGGTAATACCAAGTGCTGTTGGTGTTTTCAGGAAACACCCTCGTTAAAAATTGTACCAGCCCGTCTTCAGTGGAAACGAAGGCTAGGGTTTTGCAAGAGGCTTCAGGTGCTTCGGTCAGGAGTGATAATTCAGTTCCTCCTGCACGATCAGGACAAGGTTTGATTTCAACCTGTTTCTAGTCCAGAAGCCAAATGGGTCATTCCAGCCCATACTCAATTTCAAAATACTGAACAAGTACTTTTGGGTGCCTCAGGTTTCATATAGCGACTGTACGTTCCATTATTTCTGCGATAGAGCAGTAGGATTTAGGCCATTCCGGAATATTTAGGATGCCTAGCCACATGTTCCTATAGCACTGTTCCATCAGCGCTATGTTAGGTTGCTATCCTTTAGCCTCTATTTCAGGCCCTGCCATTTGGGCTGACCATAGCTCCCAAAGTATTAACCAAAAATATGGTAGTGATGGCATTTTATCTTTGTTAGCAGGAGATAAGTATTTTATAAAAACCCATACCTCGACGACTTAATAATCCTGGCACAGTCTCAGGAATTGTTCTCTGTCATCTGTAACAGACAACAGCTTGTTACAGAGATAGGGTTGGCTCAGAAATTGGGCAAAGTCGTTTCTGGTTCCGTCACATCGGATGATTCATTTGGGGGCTGTGTTGGAATTGGGTATTCAGAGAGTAATTACCTCTGAACAAAATATCCAAAATTCACTTAAGGATTCAGGAGTTGCTACACAGTCAAATGGAATCCATTTATGCAGTAATGCGTGTGATGGGTTTGATAGTGTAGACATTGGACATGATGGAGTATACTTGGTTCCATTAGATACATCTGCAATGTCTGATCATTTCCTAGCAGAAAGGTTTTTCATCAGACAATAAAAGCACAGATTATGGTCTTCCTCTGGAAGTTAGGAGGTCAATAGCTTGATGGCTGTTGGACAGCCTATCCTGGACAAAGGAAGGCTCCTTTGGATATCAGATGGCAACTCTGACAATGGATGCCAGCCTGTTGGGCTGGGGTAAAGTGTCAAGAAGGAGTTGCTTCCATGGACAGTGGACCAAGGAAGAAATGTTGCCTGCCAATAAATACTGCATATTGGAACCTCGGGCCATTTATATGGCATTTATTCAGGCAAAGAATATCCTTCTGATGAATCCAGATGGAATCTGCTCAGACATGCGATGGCAGTGGTGTACCTCAACCATCAGGGAAGATCTCGCAGACAAAACATAATAAAGAAGAGAAGTCACACTTTAAGATGGACAGAACTTCATTACCCAGCCTTGTCCACAGTACTCATTCCGGCAGTCCTAAACTGGGAAGCAGATTTTCTCAGTCAACATGCCATTCAGGTAAACGTATGGGCTTACACCCCCAGAATAATGGGGTTACCGGAGATACATCTCATGCCATTCTGTCAGAACAACAAAGGTTTTGCATACTGTACAAGTCAAAAACAAATCCCAGAGCGATCCTGTGGATAACTTTTCAACTTTCGTCTGGTTCATGTGTTTTTACCAATCGCCTTGTGATACAGGGTGATACGAAAGGTAAGACAAGGAAAGGGCGCTGTAATACTAATAGCTCCAGCTTGGTCCAGAAAACATTGATACACAGATCTGCAGAGGATGTCGATGGATGCTCCATTCCTACTTCTTCAACGGTCAGATCTACCGTCTCAGGCAGGGGAGTATCTACACTTTGGCCAGGATGGCACTCGCCAGGGGCGCCGGCAGAGGAGGGGCGCACTAAGTGATGAAACTAAATAAACTACAACTCCCAGAAGCCACCTTGACTGGTACAGCTGCATGCCTATTGGCTGTATGCCCAGAGCAGGTGTGTACTGTACTTGTCAGCACCGCAGGATATTCAGGCAGCTAAGCTGTGGACAGTGAGTGACGCGGCCCGCTGTGACATGCGAGTACAGCGGTGGTGCTAAAAATATAAAAGGGTAGTGGCATTGTCAGGGTTAATCCTCTGGCAGCCATTACCCCTCCTTCCCTTCTCTCACAGCCTGCATGTCAGCACAGGCACGAGTGATGGATGGTGAGAGGCGAGCAGCAGTGAGTGTGTAGTGAATGCTGTGCTGCTTTATCACTAGTCAAGAAGCAAGCTCAGTGGGGTATATTCAATTAAAGTCGAAAGCTGCCATCTGTCGAAAAGACGTCAGTTTTCGTCTTTTTAAGGTCGAACCGTGATTCGACCTATTCAATCCCTGCTATTTTTATTCAACAAGTCGGGGAATTCGACTTGTCGAATAGTACGTGAATTGGCGGTATAGCTGCCGATTCACGTACATTTGAGGGAAACGGGTCCAAATTTGACAGGATTTGGCCCCGTTTCCGACCATCGCAGTCCGTCATAAAAAAAATGTCGGACTGAGATGAGGGACCTTACAGGAGGAGAGTGGGGGGGAGCCGCGGGCATACAGGTGAGAGCAGCGCTACAGCACTGCGCTGCAGGATGCGTCACTGCGTGCCGCTCACAGCTGCATCCACCCGGCTCCAGCAAGTGAGGTTACGCTAGCTGGTGCCGGGTGGACACTGCCGTGAGGTCTGGCGGCTCTGAGACATCGTTCTGCGGCACTACTGTAGCGCTGCTCTCCTCCGTCTGCCCGCGGCTCTCCCCGCTGGTCTCGCCCCTCTCCTCCGCTCACAGGTCTCATCTCAATTCGACTTTTTTTAAAGTCGAATTGAGATGGGATTGAATAGGGGTTTTCGGATCCATTCCGACAAATGCATGTCGGAATGGATCCGACCCAACAGTAATTGAATATACCCCATAGTCTGTGCTGCTTGGTAGGGAAGGAGTTACGAGAAAACGGTTATCGTTCTGGCCGGGGTATGATCTGGTCACGGGTGGCGGGTGGAGTGTCCCTCTGTCAGGACGGAATCAGGAGGATGTTGCTGGTGATAGTAAATGCAAGTGAGGGTTGGAGGGAATTGAGGAGGGGGGATGATGATGGGTGGAGGGGGAGTTCCAAGCCTGAGACTACTGGTTTACACAATTTATACACTGACCATTGCACAGCCCAGGCAAGTCCTTTTCTGTATTACCTGCTTCCATGCAAACACATATTCTTATTCTTTATTAGCCATGTCTTAAGATGGGTACACACTCGATATATCTGCAGATCAATTGATCTGCAGATATATCTATGGACGGATCGGGCAGTGTGCTGTGCATATACACTGCCCGATCCGTCGGCGACTGGGCGGGGGTGTACACATGCCCGCCCAGTTCAGCTGTCAATCACCGCTAGCTGCCGCAGCATATGTACGTGTGGCCGGCTGGTCACCTGTACACACACAGCGACCTGCCAATATATCCGTAGATATATTAGCCGTCGGCTGTGCTGCGTGGTCGACGCGATATGTCTGTGAACGATGGAGTTCAACAGCCATATCGCCCATATACACTGGCCGACGGACCTGCGATATATCAGTATATCAATATATCGGCCAGTGTGTACCCACCTTTACTATGTCCCTGCTTTAAGAGTGCAATACAGTATCAAATGCTGGTTCTACCATTAGAGTGACCAGAGTATGTGGCTGCATAGAGCGCCAAGTCTGATGAGGTGAAGGGGAGGGAGTGCAGGCATAGGGGAGAGAGTGCAAGCGCAGGGAAGAGAGTGCAGGCATAGGGGAGGGACTGTAGGCACAGGGGAGTGTAGGTACAGGCACAGGGGAGAGAATGTAGGTGTCGGGGAGTGAATGTAGGTGAAGGCACAGGGTAGGGAGTGTAGGCACGCAGGGGAGAAAGTGTAGGTGCGCAGGGGAGAAAGTGTAGGCGCACGGTGAGAGTGCAGGCACAAGAGAGAGACTGTAGGTGCAAGGGAGAGAGTGCAGAGGAGAGAGTGCAGGTGCAGAGTGAGAGTGTAGGTGCTGGGGAGAGAGTGTAAATGCAGTGGGAGAATGAGTGCAGATGCAGGGAAGAGAGTGAGTCATTGCTGGGCGGGTTCTGTGGGGAGAGGCGGCAGGATACCCCCTTCAGTCAGAGTCCGGGAGGATCGTGATCTACTGGCCAGAACAGTCTCTGCCCAACATCGATGTTCGCAAAAAGCATCGCAGTCAGCAATGTAATGCGCGGATGACTTCACACATCTATCACCTTGCCCACAAGTATGTACCTGCGACAGAGAGAGCCGGAGTGGACAGAGCTAGAGAGGAGGGTAACACGGCGGGAAAGAACATAGGAGCTCTGCTGGGCGCTGTGCTTCTGCTCCCAGTCTGAGGTGAGTGCCTGCTGTGTACTTTCTGTGCCATGTGCCTGCTGCTGGTGATTAGGCAACTGCTGGCTGAGAGGAGAGGGCTGCCTGCTGCACAGTGCCAGCCATAAAAAGTAAACTATAAATGTCCCATCTCACTGCCCGTCGTTGCCACCTCTCTCCGTGTGCATTGGTGCATACTATTCTGTGGTCACATCCCTTCCATATGAAGCCATGCCCTAATATATTTCACAAAGGGGCACCAAAATATATATTCACTTACCAAAGTTTTTTTTTTACTTGTGCAGGCCCTGAGTATATCAGCTGTTCAGCTCCATTCCTAATCAGTTGACATTATGGCTGTGAGTTGTTACTCTTTACCTGTTGCCTTTAATAATACCAAGTTTTAGGATTATCAACCCATTCATTACCGACTTCTTGCTCATTGCCTAACTGGAGGCTACATAGCCCCTACAGTGACTATGTGTGTGCTACAAACTGCTATAATGGCTATAGATACCTTCTGACTATTCGCCTTCCAAAATACATCATTTCTTCACACTTACTGTAGATGAATGTAATGCAGTGTAATGTGAGTAAGGGGCACTACTGTGTGGTGTAATTTGAATTTGGGGTACTATTGAGTGGCCACGCGCCTTTTTCAGCCTTCGCCATTACAAATATGGGGGGGGGCACCAGTCCCCTACTTTGCCAGGGGCGCTCGGACGCCTAGATACACCTCTGGTCTCAGGGTCCTGGTTATCACAAACACCTGCATGGACTGTCTTTGACGAAGTGACTCTCAAGACCTCCATCCTGAAGGCAAGAGGACTCTCACAACAGGTAATTCTAATTATGCTCAGAGCAAGGAAAATTTCCTCAGCTCGCATATATTACCAAATATGGCATGCCTGTGTTCAATGGTGCAGGGATCAAAAATTTGACCCTTGATTTTTCAGAGTTTCCAGAGTCTTAGCATCTTTCAGGCAGGAATGCATAAAGGGTTATGGCCGACTTCCTTGAGAGTACAAGTGTCAGCATTGACTGTATGGTTCCAAAAGAAAATTGTTATTCTACAGGATGTGTGCACTTTTTTCCAAGGAATGAGACACATTCAACCTCTTTTTGTTCTTCCTACAGTGCCTTGGGATTTAATTTAGTCCTAAAGGCCCTTCAGATTGTCCCATTTGAACCACTTGAAAGATTGGATCTTAAATGGCTGACAGCTAAAGTTTTCTTTCTACTGACTTTGCTTCAGTTAGAAGAATTTCAGATTTATGGGCATTGTTATGTCATCCTCCATTTCTCCTTTTTTTATCCAGATAGAGCAGTTCTTCGAACGTAATCTGGCTATCTTCCTAAGGTAGTTTCTAAATTCCATCTTAATGAAGAAATTGTAGTCTCGGTCTTATAAGGGCCGGACTTTGCTGAGGAGCTGCATCGTTGGACGTAGTCCGTGCCTTAACGATTTACGTGGCTCATACCAGTGCCATAAGAAAGACAGATACTCTCTTCATTCTCTATGAATTTCACAAGAAAGGATGGTTGTCGCCGGGCAGCGACGCCGCCAGCGGAAAAAGTGATCGCAGCGGCGATCGCAAGAAGACTGAAAGGCGGGAGGCGTTCCAGGGAATCAACTGACCGTTTTCCAGGCGTGGTGAGGTGAACGCAGGCGTGTCCAGGCGTTTGGAGGGCGGATGTCTGACGTTAATTTCAGGACCTTCATCGCTGGATCCGTCACACAGGGTAAGTAAGTCTAACCCCGGTCTTGTTTTTCAGGAAACTTTTTTAGCATAGCAGGGCTGCACAAGCGATCGTAGCCCTGCTATGCTAAAATACACTCCCCCACAGGCGGTGTCAAGTTGATTGCACGAGCAGCAAAAAGTTTCTACGTGCGATCAACCCGGAATGAGGGCCATTATGCCTTGATACCTTTGCCTCTCCTGTCTAATCAGGAGCATCCCCACCACTAAATTCCATGGATACCCTGTGGACCCTGCAGGATAAATATACGTTATGGTAAAAACTTACCGTTGATAACAGTATTTCTCCTAAGTCCACAGGTTTCACAGGGATCCCACCCTGACGCACCTGATTTGAGGATCCTTTTACTCACTAACCTCTTCCACCTTGTACGGAAGGGTGTGCATGTATGTTCTTCTCGCCTGATTAGGGCTCTACATAATGCTCCTGCCTTGAGCTTTGGAAAACAACTGATTTGCCTGAGCCAGGAGGCGGGATATATGGACGGGCACGTTGCATGTTGGGAGGCCGAAAAGCTTTGAACTTGTGGTGCAAATCAGCTTTTGCTCCACTATATCCCAATGTATCTTGTGGACTTAGAAAAAAAATAAGAATTTACTTACCGATAATTCTATTTCTCGGAGTCCGTAGTGGATGCTGGGGTTCCTGAAAGGACCATGGGGAATAGCGGCTCCGCAGGAGACAGGGCACAAAAAGTAAAGCTTTTCCAGATCAGGTGGTGTGCACTGGCTCCTCCCCCTATGACCCTCCTCCAGACTCCAGTTAGGTACTGTGCCCGGACGAGCGTACACAATAAGGGAGGATTTTGAATCCCGGGTAAGACTCATACCAGCCACACCAATCACACCGTACAACTTGTGATCTAAACCCAGTTAACAGTATGATAACAAAAGGAGCCTCTGAAAGACGGCTTCCTACAACAATAACCCGATTTTTGTAACAATAACTATGTACAAGTATTGCAGAATAATCCGCACTTGGGATGGGCGCCCAGCATCCACTACGGACTCCGAGAAATAGAATTATCGGTAAGTAAATTCTTATTTTCTCTATCGTCCTAGTGGATGCTGGGGTTCCTGAAAGGACCATGGGGATTATACCAAAGCTCCCAAACGGGCGGGAGAGTGCGGATGACTCTGCAGCACCGAATGAGAGAACTCCAGGTCCTCTTTTGCCAGGGTATCAAATTTGTAAAATTTTACAAACGTGTTCTCCCCCGACCACGTAGCTGCTCGGCAGAGTTGTAATGCCGAGACCCCTCGGGCAGCCGCCCAAGATGAGCCCACCTTCCTTGTGGAATGGGCATTTACATATTTTTTGCTGTGGCAAGCCTGCCACAGAATGTGCAAGCTGAATTGTACTACAAATCCAACTAGCAATAGTCTGCTTAGAAGCAGGAGCACCCAGCTTGTTGGGTGCATACAGGATAAACAGCAAGTCAGATTTCCTGACTCCAGCCGACCAGGAAACTATATTTTCAGGGCCCTGACAACATCCAGCAACTTGGAGTCCTCCAAGTCCCTAGTAGCCGCAGGCACCACAATAAGCTGGTTCAGGTGAAACGCTGACACCACCTTAGGGAGAAACTGGGGACGAGTCCACAGCTTTGCTCTGTCCGAATGGACAATCAGATATGGCTTTGTGAGATAAAGCCGCCAATTCTGACACTCGCCTGGCCGAGGCCAGGACCAACAGCATGGTCACTTTCCATGTGAGATATATCAAATCCACAGATTTGAGTTGTTTAAAACAATGTGATTTTAGGAATCCCAAACTACGTTGAGATCGCCCAGTGCCACTGGAGACATCAAAAAGGGGTTGTATATGCAGTACTCCCTTAACAACTTCTGGACTTCAGGAACTGAAGCCAATTTCTTTCTGGAAGAAAATCGACCGGTCGAAATTTGAACCTTAATGGACCCCAATTTGAGACCCATATACACTCCTGCTTGCAGGAAATGTAGGAATTAACCTAGTTGAAATTCTTCCGTGGAGCCTTCCTGGCCTCACACCATGGAACATATTTTCACCTAAGCGGTGATAATGTTGTGCGGTCACCTCCTTCCTGGCTCTGACCAGGGTAGGGATGACCTCTTCCGGAATGCCTTTTTCCCTTAGGATCCGGCGTTCACCCGCCCTGGCGTCAACGCAGCTGCGGTAAGTCATGGAACAGACATGATTCTTGCTGAATCAAGATCCTTTCTAGTATCTCTTGAAGTTCCGGGTACCAAGTTCTTCTTGGCCCAAACCGGAACCACGAGTATAGTTCTTACTCCTCTCCTTCCTATCATTCTCCATACACTGGGTATGAAAGGCAGAGGAGGGAACACATACACCGACTGGTACACCCACGGTGTTACCAGAGCGTCCCAGCTATTGCCTGAGGGTCTCTAGACCTGGCGCTTCATGTGGGACGCCATCATAACCACCTTTGGTCTTTCCCAACGGTTTACAAACATGTGGAAACTTCCAGATGAAGTTCCCACTTTTCCGGGTGGAATTCATTTATGCTGAGGAAATCTTCCTAGTTGTCCACTCCCGGAATGAACACTGCTGACAGTGTTATCACATGATCTTTCGCCCAGCGAAGAATCCTTGCTGTCATTGCCCTCCTGCTTCTTGTGCCGCCCCGTCTGTTTACGTGGGCGACTGCCATGATGATGTCCTACTGGATCAGCACCGGTTGACTTTGAAGCAGAGGTCTTCCTAGGCTCAGAGCATCGTAAATTGCCCTTAGCTCCAGTATATTCATGTGGAGAGAAATCTCCAGACTTGACCACACTTCCTTGGAAATTTCTTCCTTGTGTGACTGTTCCCCAGCCTCTCAGGCTGGCATCCGTGGTCACCAGAACACAGTCCTGAATGCTGAATGTGCTGCCCTCTAGAAGATGAGCACTCTGCAGCCCCCACAGAAGAGACACCCTTGTCCTTGGAGACAGGGTTATCCGCTGATGCATCTGAAAATGCGATCCGGACCATTCGTCCAGCAAATCCCCCTGAAAAGTTTTTGCGTGAGATCTGCCGAATGGAATCGCTTCGTAAGAAGCCACCATTTTTCCCAGGACTCCTGTGCATTGATGCACTGATACTTGGCCTGGATTTAGGAGGTTTCTGACTAGGTCGGATAACTCCCTGGCTTTCCCCTCCAGGAGAAATACCTCTTTCTGGACTATGCCCAGAATCATTCCTAGGAACAGCAGACGTATCATCGGAAAACAGCTGCGATTTTTGGAATATTTAGAATCCACTCGTGCTGTCGTAGAACTACTTTAGATAGTTCTTTTCCGACCTCCAACTGTTCTCTGGAAACTTGCCCCTTTCAGGATATCGTCCAAGTAAGGGATAATTTAGATGCCTTTCTTCTTTTAAGAATCATCTTTTCGGCCATTACCTTGGTAAAGGCCCGGGGTGCCGTGGATAATTCAACGGCAGCGTCTGAAACTGATATTGACAGTTCTGTATCACGAACCAGAGGTACCCTTGTTGAGAAGGGCAAATTTGGACATGGAGGTAATCCTTGATGTCCAGGGACACCATATAGTCCCCTTTTTTCCGGTTCTCTATCACTGCTCTGAGTGACTCCATCTTGATTTGAACCTTTTTATGTAAGTGTTTAAAGATTTCAGATTTAGACTATGTCTCACCAAGCCGTCTGGCTTCAGTACCACAATATAGTGTGGAGGACTAATACCCTTTTCCTTGTTGTAGGAGGGGTACTTTGATTATCACCTGCTGGAAATACAGCTTGTGAATTTTTTCCCAATACTGCCTCCTTGTCGGAGGGAGCCGTTGGTAAAGCAGGCTTCAGGAACCTGCGAGGAAAAAATGTCTCGACTCTCCAATCTGTACCCCTGGGATAATACTTGTATGATCTAGGGGTCAACTTGCGAGTGATCCCACTGCGCGCTGAGACTCTTGAGACTACCCCCCCACTGGTGGAGGGCTTCTTTTCCTGGGAAGGGGCTGCCTGCTGCAGTCTACTTCCCTTTCCTCTATGTCTGGGCAGATATGACTGGCCTTTTGCCCGCTTGCCCACATGGGAACGGAAGGATTGAGGCTGAAAAGACAGTGTCTTTTTCTGCTGAGATGTAACTTGGGGTAAAAAGGTTGGATTTCCCAGCTGTGGCCGTGGCCCCCAGGTCCGACGGACCGACCCCAAATAACTCCTTCCCTTTATACGGCAATACTTCCATGTGCCGTATGGGATCTGTATCACCTGACCACTGTCGTGTCCATGACATCTTCTGGGAGATATGGACAACGCACTTATCTTGATGCCAGAGTGCAAATATCCCTCTGTGCATCTCGCATACATATATATAGAATGCATCCTATTAAATGCTCTATATCAATAAAATATTTTTAGTCAGGGAATTCGACCAAGCCAACCCAGCACTGCATCTCCAGGCTGATGGCGATCGCTGGTCGCAGTATAACCACTGTCTGTGTGTATATACTTTTTAGGATATTTTTCCAGCTGCCCATCAGCTGGCTCCTTGAGGGCGGCCGTATTTGGAGACGGTAACGCCACTTGATAAGCGTGTGAGCGCCTTATCCACCCTAATGGGTGTTTCCCAACGCGCCCTAACTTCTGGCGGGAAAAGGTATAACGCCAATATTTGCTATCGGGGTAAACCCACGCATCATCACACACTTCATTTTATTTTATCTGATTCAGGAAAAACTACAGGTAGTTTTTTCACTTCCACATAATACCCTTTTTTGTGGTACTTGTAGTATCAGAAATATGTAACAGCTCCTTCATTGCCCTTAACGTGTGGCCCTAATGAGGAATACGTTTGTTTATTCACCGTCGACACTGGATTCAGTGTCCGTGTCTGTGTCTGTGTCGACCGACTGAGGTAAATGGGCGTTTTTTATAAAAAAAACCCTGACGGTGTTTCTGAGACGCCTGGACCGTTACTAATTGTTTGTCGGCCGTCTCATGTCGTCAACCGACCTTGCAGCGTGTTGACATTCTCACGTAATTCCCTAAATAAGCCATCCATTCCGGTGTCGACTCCCTAGAGAGTGACATCACCATTACAGGCAATTTCTCCGACTCCTCCAGCATCGTCCTCATACATGTCGACACACACGTACCGACACACAGCACACACACCTGGAATGCTCTGACAGAGGACAGGACCCCACTAGCCCTTTGGAGAGACAGAGGGAGAGTTTTCCAGCACACACCAAAAAACGCTATAATTACATAGGGACAACCTTATATAAGTGTTTCTCCCTAATAGCATCTTTATATATATATATTTATATCGCCAATTTGTGCCCCCCCTCTCTGTTTAAACCCTGTTTCTGTAGTGCAGTGCAGGGGAGAGCCTGGGAGCCTTCTCTCCAGCCTTTCTGTGAGAGAAAAAATGGCGCTGTGTGCTGAGGAGATAGGCCCCGCCCCTTTTTCGGCGGGCTCGTCTCCCGCTCTTTAGTGAAGTTTGGCAGGGGTTAAATATCTCCATATAGCCTCTGGGGGCTATATGTGAGGTATTTTTAGCCAGTATATAGGTTTACATTTGCCTCCCAGGGCGCCCCCCCCCAGCGCCCTGCACCCTCAGTGACAGCGTGTGAAGTGTGCTGAGAGGAAAATGGCGCACAGCTGCAGTGCTGTGCGCTACCTTTAGAAGACTGTCAGAGTCTTCAGCCGCCGATTCTGGACCTCTTCTAACTTCAGCATCTGCAAGGGGGCCGGCGGCGCGGCTCCGGTGACCATCCAGGCTGTACCTGTGATCGTCCCTCTGGAGCTAATGTCCAGTAGCCAAGAAGCCAATCCATCCTGCACGCAGGTGAGTTCACTTCTTCTCCCCTCAGTCCCTCGTTGCAGTGATCCTGTTGCCAGCAGGACTCACTGTAAAATAAAAAACCTAAGCTAAACTTTCTCTAAGCAGCTCTTTAGGAGAGCCACCTAGATTGCACCCTTCTCGGCCGGGCACAAAAATCTAACTGGAGTCTGGAGGAGGGTCATAGGGGGAGGAGCCAGTGCACACCACCTGATCTGGAAAAGCTTTACTTTTTGTGCCCTGTCTCCTGCGGAGCCGCTATTCCCCATGGTCCTTTCAGGAACCCCAGCATCCACTAGGACGATAGAGAAATACTGTTATCAACGGTAAGTTCTCACCATAACGTATATTTTTAACACTTTTCTTTGCCAACTCCCCAACGTATTGCAGCTTAACAGTGTTCGCCGAATCAGAATTGCAAAACGAGGAATCGACCCCACAGATGTATGGCCCAAATTACACCATCAGACACTACTTAGATCTGCAGCTCTTTCACATGATGGTCTCCACATTATCCACACTCCTACGCCTGAAAGCCAAAAACTAAGATTGAATTCTTCCTTTCCCCATACTACTTATTCAATATTCTCCCATCTGCTCCTCCACTCATGTCCCATAATTTTTAAATACATACTGATCTTTATCGTAAGCGCTCATTACTTGGGTCACCCCAGAATTTCCATAAACATTTTTTCAGATGGGCCACTTTATTTTTTAGTCATTGACACCCATCATCTTGTGTGACCTCACTTCTCAAATGAACAGTACATTGCCCATCCTGATTCTCCTCTAATCTAACACACCACTCCATCAATATTTGTTTCTCTGTATCAACTCCTCACTGCTTTCCCTATCGGTTTGGGTATAAGCATCTCCCAACATCCAAATTCAACCAGGTTATGGTTTCTCTCAGATATTAAATCTAATCTTCTAAAAACTATATTAATCCCTCAGCCAGTCAACAAACGCTACTTGAATGGGATCTTAATTATTTTTCCAACACAACTATTAACTTTATCCTTCATGCTTTCTACCTAGGTGTCCTTTGTATGTATTGCATTTAGATATATTATTTATTAACATTTTTTTAGCGCTATAATATTCAGTTGCGTTTTAAACCTATGAGGAAAAAAATTTGAGACTGGCAAAGGAGAACGATGCTCTTCTCACAAGCAGACAATCTACAGATATATATTTGCATATAAATGTAAGGCTCCCTCAGGCCTTTTATGGTGATTTTGTGAAAAAGCCCTAAAGGTGCATAAACACTATGTGATACGCCCTATGAGCGATATCGCCTAATGCATGTGTCTTCAACCTGCGGCGCTCTAGCTGCTGTGGAACTACACATCCCAGCATGCCCTGCCTCAGTTTTAGCATGCCTTTATAGCAAAATTGTGGTAGGGCATGCTGGGATGTGTAGTTTCACAGCAGCTGGAGGGCCACAGGTTGAAGACCCATGGCCTAGCGTGTACCCTACCCTGCCGGGCGGCGATATGCTTCATACACACTAAATGATAGTGCAAACGATATAATTCCGTGACGTCACACCGCAGCTGGCCCGTACATGCAGCTCTGGACGAGAAGTCCAAATTGAGCTGCATGGACAGACAACACAGGGGTGCAATAATGATGTGCAGGGCTGCGCATCGTTTGCAGCAAACGCACTGGATGATATTGTAAACAATATTGCTCAGAAGGGTAAAAACTAGCGATATTGTTGAGAATATCGTCTAGTGTGTATACACATTAAGTGTGCAGTCAGTGAGCAGAGATTGGGTGGGATACAGCACTGGGTGATTTGTCCTATCAAAGAAAGAGGGGTAGGGTAACATATAAAGTGACTGTGTGATTCCTCTCACTGAGATGAGAGTGGGACAGGGAAGAGTGGAGAAGTTCATGGGGACCGCTAGCTCCTTACAGAGTTTAAACAGAGGGGGCACTCTCTACATAACAAAGATTCTGTGTCAGAACTCCACATTATCACTAAAGAGGGGAAGTGTACCCACACAAATGCAGCAGCTGCCAAATTGAGGTAGATAACTGCAGGAAAGCAGCAAGGATGTTCTGAAGTAAATTAAGGGGGGCTGAGGAACTGCGGGGCCTATTGCAAACAGATTTTTAAGAAATCCGACCTGTGCCCCTTGCCCTGGTGGTCTAGTGGGGACCCTGTACGGCCACAGCGTCCACGCAAGCAGCGTGGTCCGTCTTCTGAGACCGTGCTGGATCGCGATTTCGGCGGGTCCCACCTGGGGGATCCTCTTACCTCTTCCCGAAGATGCGGCCACATGATCCAGGAGAGCAGCGGCGGTGAGTGTGTCTGAAGAGACCAGAGCCCTCCGCTGTAAGTACCCGGCAACCAGGGCGCGGGAGTATACAGCAGGGGAAGGTGAGGGAGCCGCAGCACGATATGTCAGAATGACATATAGCACTTTTAAGTGCCTGTGCTGTGGCTCTTGAAGTCTTCTTTTCTTCAAAAAAGCTCTTTTCAGGGCTGCCTAGCGCAGTCCTCCCTTTTAGCTGCCTGCATTGCAGGCACCAACTTACAAACTGAGCTCCAGTGCCTGGAGGCGGGGCTATAGAGGAGGCGGCGCTATGCATCCTGGGAACAGTCAAAGCTTTTAGCATGTTGGTGCCTCGGATTAAGATCCAACTCTACACCCGATGTAATTCCCTGTGGAATCACAGTGTACCCCGCTGCAGAAAATACAGTACTAGTTTAGTCAAGGGTATATATGCAAAAGTGTGACTACAGTAAAGAGGGCGCATAGAAGACAGATAGGGGCAGTACCACCTATACAGCTACAACCCCCAGAGAGGGGGGAGATGTACTAAGCAGTGAAAAGAGTGGAGAAGCGAGTCATGGCAACCTATCAACATTGAAGTAACATACACACTATAAAATTATACAGAGCAGCTGATTGGTTGCTATGGGTAACTTCTCCACTGTCTAACTGATTAGTAGAGGGAGAGAGAGAGAGAGAGAGAGAGAGAGAGAGAGAGAGAGAGAGAGAGAGAGAGAGAGAGAGAGAGAGAGAGAGAGAGAGAGAGAGAGAGAGAGAGAGAGAGAGAGAGAGAGAGAGAGAGAGAAGAAAGAAAGAAAGAAAGAAAGAAAGAAAGAAAGAAAGAAAGAAAGAAAGAAAAGAACTGTGTTTGGGAAATTCCCCTTCATCAGAATATGGTGGTTTCGAGTGAAAAGGAGGTTAGGCAACTCCACTGGCTAAGTGCCAAATGCAATGTAACACGGTGCAGATTGTCCTTCTTGGCGGAAGAGAGCCTGTAGAAAAGGAGCAGGGTGAGGCTGAAGTGTTAGTAGATGTGCACTGGAGATAATGTGATCTGTATTCAGATACAACTGTTTTTAAAACAAGTAACATAAGAACTGTGCAAGAGAATACAGGAGCTGTATATATTCACTTTATCATTCAGAAACAAAGTATGAGCTGGTGGGGTCATTTAAATAGAATACATTTCAGAATAAATATGGTTTGTTATGCACTGCACTACCACAATGTGACAACATATATGTCCATATCTGGACACTAAAAAAAAAAATTGCAAAAAAACAAAAACTGCATATGCGGGCATCCATATTGGACATACTTATAGGCTAACCTGGGCACATGAAGTGAAAGGGAGGCAGTGCACTACCTACTGAGACACCACATGCCACCTACACAGTGACGGGGGTTGCATATAGCAGCCTTTATTCTAACCAGGGTTCTAATGACAGAGACATTCCAATGGACATCTTTTCACTCATGGGGACATAAGAGAGACTATTTAGATCATAGCTAAAAACCACTAACATATATTTCACTACTGTTAAACCAATGACATAAGACTATACTCAAATTAATGAGAATAGATTGTTACTTTATGGATGTAGAAAAAAGTGAAGGCCATTGCATAAACATTTTTATTTTTATCTCATGTGTTTCGAACACGTGCTAATATTACCTTTTTTATTAATATCTATTTGTTTTTTGTTCTTACACAATGCTATCCAGCTTCAGTGATTGAACCCCAGTATCATTACAGATTAGAAAGACGTTTTTATAGCAAATGTTCGATCATCAATGTTTTTCCTTATGAGCAATGCCAGGGTTTACCTAGTCACTCATCACTCCACTCCACAGGGCCGTCAGTTGAGAGCAGCAAGGCATAAAGGCTACTTGTTGCTTCTTTTGATGAGAACGTCACATACTCCTGCTAAGGTGCATCAACACTGTTTGCCCCTTATACTAATAAGCGGCAACAATTCAAAGAGTACATACAATTGTTCTGCATTATCTCCAATTTACCAAGCAGATTATTACACTGATAGAGACCTGCAAACAGAGGCCTCAACTTCTCTTCATTTGTCCCATAAAGAGTATATTACCTGCTAGCATCTGTATCCAATGAAGCTGAACGTTCATAGATTCAGCTTGTTAAACATTGCATGTAATGGTGCAAATGTGTAACTTACTAGTTACTCACATTATAAAATACCTTGACAGAGACACTTTATTACTAACCAGGAACTTCCATGCACATTGTGGGCAGTATGGTCTATGGGCAGGCATGTATGTCCTACACTTCCTTCAGCGGCAGCGCAAATCCTAAAATTGTTAGACTACCCCTGAAATATTAGGGACTACTGGCAAATGTGACCTGTTTCCATTACAGCTCATTCATTACTATTTGGAACATATTTGGTGAAAATAAATGTAAAAAATTATAAGTCAGCATTCACAAGCCATCTGAATAAACAATTGTAGAGTTAATGGCCTACAGCAGTGATTTTCAACCTTTTTTAACTTGCGGCACACCAAACAATATTTTAAAATTGCTAAGGCACACAATCAGTTCCCCACAGAAAAAAAAAAACAACACCACACACATTGGCCCTCACAGTAAAAAAATAATCCACACATACATTGGACTACACAGAAAAAACAATCACATTACTCCCTACATAAATAAATCACATTGCTCCCCACTAAAATCAATCACATTGCTCCCCACATAAATCCTATTGCTCCCCATATGAATTAGTCCCAGAAATACTTTTGCTCCCCACAGGAGAAATAAAATAACAAATATTAGCTCCTACCGGTCAGCTGTCCTCCTGCCTGTCTCTCAGTGGCAGGGGTTGTTCATAGTGGAGTGCTGCGAATACTGAGCAGCGGGCGGTCGGGCAGGTGTGGATGTGGGGGGGGGCAGGGAAAGTTGTGGATGCGGGCGGGAACTGGAAGATGTGTATGCAGTCGAGTGGGCTGGCTGGGTGGTGAGACGCGGTGGCCATGACCAAGATGTCACACCGCCTCGTCTTCAAGGCATAGGTCACAGGCGGGGCACGATTGATCCTCTAAGAAGAGCCTGGGTCACAGTTAGCTCTGAAGGTGCAGGCAGCGACTGACTCCGCGGCACACCTTGCAACTGGTCGCGGCACACTGGTTGAAAAAGCCTGGTCTATAGACTTTATTTTTCCAGAGGAATATAACCAAATTTCAGAGCAAATTTACATTTACATCTGTATGGGCATTCTCAGACAGCTTTATATAACTCCACTTAAAATATTGGTATGTACAAGTTACTACATTTATGCAGCTCCAGCTACAGAGTGCAGACACGTACATTTCCTCATTATGCTGTATTGAGTAGGGCACAAATGGTTATAGGATAATTAAATTAAACTCACTTGTTCCACCAGGACATGGGCATTTCAAGCTCTTTCCCTGTACGGCCCATAACAGCAACAAAGGCAAAAGGCCAGGCCAGGAGCATCATAAATGCAGCAAAAAACAGACGGATAGGGAAGAGAGTCAGCGTCATGAAGGCAATCTACAAGACAAAAAACATGAAGTGTGATTAGTTGGACACATCCGCGTATCAGTTGTATTATTATAGAAATGATCTATCACACTGCAGGATATTTCATTTGTAAAGGAAGACTTGTAACCCCATTCTCACAAATACACAGAACACATTTTATTAATGAGACAAGAGCTAATTAAGTATCAATAAGTAGGAAATTGCTTTATAAATAATCTACACGCTGTCCAAACAGGGAGAGATCATGCCAACTCGTTACCAAAAACAGAATTTGTTCATGATACTATTTATAGTGAGCGCTGCTTTAACTGAAATATAAAGAGCCTACAGTACTACAGTTTATCACCCTCTACTCATTTAAATAATTGGAGTATGATACAGGATCTTGAATTTCATTTAATACAGCAATAGTATAGCTTTGTCATTTTATAAAAAGAAAGGAAAAGTATGTAATAAAAATGTAGTTGTTTGCAGACAGAAACAATGCTATTCATCTTACTTTATTCATTAAGATGCACAGAGGAATCCTCATCATACCAGACGTGTTAGCCTTTCTACTGTGGTCAGGAAAGGAGCTGATTTTTTGACAATCTAAAAGCAATCTAAAGGTGCATACACAAAGTGCTATATAACCTTGTGATTTTGACTATATAGTCAACATCGCAAAGAAAGTTAGTGCATATCGCACCGTGTGTACACAGCTTGCGATACCGATGCACACGCCCGCAGGGTCGGTATCGCAAGGTAAGATAGACTGTGCAGGCAAGTCAATTTTGACTATCTAGTACTAAAGTATAGTTAAAATTGGCACTTAGTCAATATCGCACGTAGTGAATATCACAAGCACACAGTCAATATTGCATAGTCAATATCGCATAGTCAAAATCAAAGATAGCCAAAATCTCACCTTTACGCAAACATATATAAAAAAAAATCAGATATGTATGTAAGATATGCTCTTTGAGACTAATCTGAGTGAATGAAAGTTGCTGACATAAGACAGGATGTGCTTTTATTCAACTATTATAGTGTTCCTTCTAGGCTGTTTCAGCAGGGTGCTGCTCCCTGCCCATTTTTGAAATGTGAAAAAGCACCCTGCCCTTTTTCAGTACACCCTGCAGGATCATAAATCGCCCCCTTGTATACAGAATGCAACAGAGTGCATGTTACAATGTAGTTGTCTACTCTTTGCCTACCTCTGAAATTGGAATCAATTTCTATCCTTAATGTACTGGATGGCAGAGGAGGCACTGTAAATGGCATCACTGCTGTGGCTGATATAGAGGGAAAGAACAGGGTAAGCAGTGAGCATGTACTGCTTACACTATTTCCTTAGTAGAAGAACAGACTTTTATTTTGTACCTACACTGTATATTTTAACCCTCTGCTTAACTTTTCTGTTTAGGGATTATAACTACTTCATCAGTGGAGGAGACATTTATTATTATCTACTTATTATGTGTATATACTCAATAGCCATTCTTTCATGGAGACTGGACAAATATAGTATTTTTCTCAGTACAGATGTTGGGTGTTACATGGGTGTCCTATATGTATGTAACGGTAGATGATACATTAAAGGGAAAAAAAAATATATATATATATATATATAAAAATTATAAACATATGCACTATGCTTTGTGCGCAAAGAGTCACATCAAAAATGTGCCCTTCAAAATGAAAATGTGCCCTTCTCAATGATCAGCACCCTACCCTAAAAAAATCCTAGAATGAACACCATATTAACCACAAGAACATTACTGTAATGTAAACAATATAGTGGGAAGAAAACAAACATTTCCATTCTTCACATACAGTATGTTGATTTTATAAATATTGACACTGAATGAGTGTAGGTATACACAAGCCATGCTTTACAGATGAAATAATAGGATTTTGGTACTTACCAGGTAAATCCTTTTCTTTGAATCCATAGGGGGCACTGGAGTACTCTTGGGATATGGACGGGCTTCCGTAGGAACAGCACTGAATATTTAAATTTAGAACACTCCACCCCTCCATATCCCCGAGTACCTCAGTGTTTTTTACTGAGCCGAACAGGAACTATAGAGAGGTTGACAATGGAGTATTACATATAACATAACGTACAATAACGAAGTTGACACATAACGTTACTGACAACTAAACAGTTGACACCCTAACCAGCACTTGTAATTTGAACCAGTCGGTGAAAGTGTGTTACCATAAGATCCTCAGAACTCACCACAACTAGGTAAAACTGCTCTGGGTGGGCGTCCAGTGCCCCCTATGGATTCAAAGAAAAGGATTTACCTGGTAAGTACCAAAATCCTATTTTCTTTATCATCCACTAGGGGTCACTGGAGTACTCTTGGGACGTACCAAAGCTTCCCCCGTGGGCGGGAGAGCTGTTTGGCACTTGTAACACTAGGCGGCCAAAGCTAGATGCTGATGCCGCAAACGTATCAAACTTGTAAAAGCGCACAAACGTGTGCTCTGAAGACCATGTAGCCGCATGGCAAAGCTGCGTCGTAGAAGCTCCCCGACCAGCTGCCCATGAAGTTCCCACAGAACGTGTGGAATGAGCGGTTACTGACGTAGGCGGTTGTAACCTAGCATGAAGGTAAGCCTGACTTACGGTCAGTTTTATCCATCAGGATAAGGTTTGTTTAGACGCTGGCCAACCCATCTTGGCAGCATCATAGAGAACAAACAACGTAACCGTCTTACGAACTGAAGACGTTCGGGATACATAAACACGTAATGCGCGTACCACATCCAGAGTTCCAGAATGTGCCGTCAACACAGGAACTACTATTGGTTGATTGATGTGAAAAGATGACACTACCTTTGGTAAGAAAGCGGGATTCGTACGAAGTTCCGCTCTGTCATCATGAAACACCAAATACGGTGACTTGCATGACAAGGCACCCAAATCCGAAACACGCCTTGCCGAAGCTAAGGCTAGAAGAAAAATTGTTTTCCAAGTGAGAAACTTTATATCCACTTGCTGTAAGGGTTCAAAATATGAAGACTGTAAGAACTCTAAAACCAGATTCAAGTCCCATGGCGCTGTAGGTGGAATGAATGGAGGCTGTACTCTGAGGACACCTTGGAGAAAAGTGCGTATAGACGGCAATAGAGCCAATCGTCTTTGAAAGTAAATTGACAAAGCAGATACCTGCACCTTTAGTGTAGATAAACGCAGTCCTCCATCTAACCCTGTTTGTAGAAACAACAAAAGGCGGGATAACTTGAAAGATGATGTCGGAAACTTCCGAGCTTCACACCAACCTATATAGGCACGCCATATTCTGTAATAATGAGCTGCCGTAACCGGCTTCCTAGCTCGTAACATGGTTGGTATAACCGAATCTGGGATGCCCTCTCTTCTTAAGAGGACGGTCTCAACAGCCACCCCGTCAAACGCAGCCGCACTAAATCGGGGTAAAGGAACGGACCCTGTTGCAACAGGTCTGGACGTAGTGGGAGCGGCCAAGGATCGTCTGCGAGTAGTCCTCGGAGATCCGAGAACCAAGCTCTCCGAGGCCAATGAGGCGCCACTAGTATGACTGTGACAGACTCTCTTTTGATCCGTTTTAGCACCAGAGGGAGCAACGGAAACGGTGGAAACAGATACACAAGACTGTACGGCCACGCGACAGTGAGAGCGTCCACCGCCACTGCCTTTGGATCTCTTGTTCTGGACACATACTGGAAAGTTTGGTGATTGTGTCGAGACGCCATCAGGTCCACCTGAGGATAACCCCATCGCTGAACCAACATGTGAAACACTTCTGGATTTAATGCCCATTCGCCTGGATGAAAATCCCGACGACTGAGATAATCCGCTTCCCAGTTGTCCACTCCCGGAATGAACACGGTCGACAATATCACCTGGTGGCATTCCGCCCAATTGAGGATTCGAGCTACTTCCCGCATTGCCATGCGGCTTCTCGTTCCTCCTTGTTTGTTGATGTATGCGACCGCCGTCGCATTGTCTGACTGCACTTGGACAGGCTGAGAGCGAAGCATGTGCACTGCTTGTCGTAGCGCATTGTAAATTGCGCGGAGTTCCAGGACATTTATAGACAGCAATTTTTCGTGATCCGCCCAGAGACCCTGGAGCTGACAATTTTGAATTACCGCTCCCCAACCTCTGAGACTGGCATCCGTAGCTAGAATTATCCAATTCCAGCCTCCGAACCGTCTTCCTGCGGTTAAATTGTGTTCCTTGAGCCACCAGAGCAGAGATACTCTTGCCCTTGGCGACAACCTCACCCTGTGGTGAATTTGCAGATGCGAGCCCGACCACTGGGCGAGCACATTCAGTTGAAATGGACGCGAATTAAATCTTCCGAACTGAAGCGCTTCGAAAGCTGCCACCATTGTGCCTAAGAGGCGAATGCACAAGTGTACCGACACTGTGCGTGGCTTGAGCACTAATTGTACTAGATGGCGTAGAATTTGTACTTTCTGCTGTGGTAGGTAAATTCTTTGATTGACCGTATCGAGAATCATACCTAGAAATTGAAGGCGTTGAGACGGAATTAGATGTGATTTCTTGAAGTTGACAATCCAACCGTGTTGAACCAGCACATCGTATGTTAGCAGCGCATGTTGGAGAAGTATCTGTTGAGACGGAGCTTTGATGAGCAGATCGTCTAAATACGGAACTATTGTCACTCCCAGGGATCTGAGATGAGCTATCATCACAGACATCACGTTGGTGAATACCCGAGGCGCTGATGACAGGCCAAACGGTAGAGCCTGAAACTGGTAATGGTTCTGGCGTATTGCAAACCGTAAGAATTTCTGATGAGGCGACCAAATTGGAATGTGTAAGTACGCATCCTTGAGATCTAGCGCAATCATAAATTCCTTTGGCTCTAAACTCGCAATCACCGAACGCAGAGACTCCATCTTGAATCTGTAGTAAGTTACGTACTGATTGAGACCCTTTAAGTTCAATATTGGTCTGACTGAGCCATCCGGCTTTGGTACCACAAACAGACTTGAATAATAACCCTGACCCTGTTGGTGTACAGGGACCGGAATCAAAACTGCTGAATCCAGTAGGGACTGAATGGCAATTTGCAGAACCGTCCTCTTGTCGTCCGACAGAGGCAATCCTGTCTTGAAAAACCGCAGAGGCGGAAGACAGTCGAACTCTATTTTGTAACCTTTTAACACTAAATTGCGGATCCACCCATCCGCGGATGTGCGGAACCACGCCAAATGGAACGTCTGAAGGCGTGCTCCCACAATCGGAGAACCGAGATGGGCTGGTAGCCCGTCATGCCACTGGCTTGTCGGTAACCTTAGCGTCCTGGCGAGTTGTGTTGGTTTGTTGGAACCCACGTCCGCGACCACGTCTAGCAGGCGTGGCTGTTCCTCTTCCACGTTCTCGAAAGGGCTGAGGTCTAAAGGATTTGAACGAAGGTCCAGCGTACCTTCTTCTTGATACCGGTGGAGGCAATGGTAAGAAAACAGACTTACCTCCCGTAGCCTCAGCAATCCATGCGTCCAATTCAGGACCAAACAACTTCTTGCCATCGTAAGGCAACGCTTCTATACCTCGTTTGACCTCTGCCTCCGCATGATAAGCACGCAGCCAGAGTGCTCTTCGTGCCGTAACTAGCGACGATGAAATACGAGAAGTGAGCTGACAGACGTCAGTAGACGCTGTACAGAGATACTCTACAGACTCAATCATTTGATTTACAAGAAGTATCAGGTTTTCGTCATGTAAAGCAGATTTGAGTTCTGTAAGCCATATTATGAGTGCCTTAGTGACCCAAATGCCAACCAATCCAGGTCTCAGCATCACACCTGCTGCTACATACATGGATTTTAGCATAGTTTCTATCATGCGATCTGAAGGATCTTTAAGCGTAGTAGCTGCTGGCACTGGTATGGTTAATTTCTTGGTAAGTTTTGACACTGAAGAATCAACTATTGGTGGATTCTCCCATGTACATGTTACAGAGTCTGGAAACGGGTAACTAGACTTAAATCTGCGAGGTATAGAAAACCGTTTATCTGGAGTCTGTCGTGTTTCTACTAACATCTGATTAAGAGATTCCGACACAGGAAAACTTATTGGAGTTTTTTTTGTCGTTTAGTAAATACGACCTGATCATTTGTGAGAGGCTCCTCAGTTTCAGTAAACTTCAGAGACTGACGTACCGCTCTGATGAGATCATCAATGCCGGAACTGTTAAAATCCTCGCCATCTGACTCCACTTCGCCCTCCTCACCCTCATCTTGTTCCGTGAGGTCTGGCATGGAATCGTCAGAGTGCAACATAGCAGAAACTGGAAAATCATAAGACATATGAAATTTATCCCGTTTACCCAAAATGGATTTGGACCTTACGCAAGGCTGAGACGCCTCCGGCAGTTCTGGCGGTCTCACCCTAGACTCAGATCTTGCCGTTTCCCGCTCCTGACGAGCGGCGGTCAATTCTGATTGTAACCTATCTAGTACATTTACTAACATACCCCACGGAGGGTCCGGTGAGGACATTGGTTGTAAAACTGGAGCAGAAATGGTATTCTGAACCGAATCCACAAAACATACTGTACATGTGGTAGATCCACTTTGCAATTATGCTTTTTAGTTTTTGCTGGTGCCTTACTCATTATGGCGACAGACAATACAATACACAAAAAACAGACACTTGCACGACTCAGTAAAATAGTAGTAAGGTGTCTCTGTATATAAATCTGGCCAAGTGCAGTACACGTGGCCAGTACTATGAAATGTGATCCCAAATTCCCACTAACACCCCTGCGCCTCCGGTGGAGTAGAGATGTAGGACAGGAACGTTCTGGAATCACAGCAGGAAGACACAGGAAGCATGTTAAAATGGCCCCCATGCTATGCTTACACATATAATCCTAGTGCTGGTTACAAACTTTCACTGATTATAATGCAAATATCCCTGCAGCCTAGCATCTGCTGGTGCTGCAGTATTTCTTATGCCACTCTATTGCCCCCTTATTTATTGCCCCCCCCTCCGCCTGTGGTAATGGCTGCATGCTCTTTCAGATTCAGAGCAGCGGCAGCGCAGCGTGTGGGGCCCCAGCGGGTATCGCCAAGCCGATCGTCTGTGAGCCCGGTGTGAGCAGCGCGTAACACAGCGGTGGGACCCGGAGCAGTAGCGGCGGCCGGCCGGAGCCTGTGAGCGGCAGAGCAGCGGCGGCCGGAGCCGTTGTGGAGCGGAAGAGCAGCGGCGGCCGGCGCCATGTGCGGCGGGCGGCTGAGTGGGGAAAGCAGCG
The DNA here is from genome assembly GCF_028390025.1 of Pseudophryne corroboree. Taxonomy (NCBI): domain Eukaryota; kingdom Metazoa; phylum Chordata; class Amphibia; order Anura; family Myobatrachidae; genus Pseudophryne; species Pseudophryne corroboree. The sequence goes on along the minus strand of NC_086448.1, from coordinate 458,185,907 downwards.
GCGGGCGGCTGAGTGGGGACAGCAGCGGCGGGCGGCTGAGTGGGGACAGCAGCGGCGGGCGGCTGAGCAGCGCGCTAACAATGTCCCCACACCTCGGGGCGGCAGCGGGAGCTGACCGCCGTTCACATACCTTTTATCCTGCAGCTTGTGAGGAGGCTCCGACGGGGCTTCTGAACAAGCGCCAGCCAGCCTGTGCAGGAGGCTGTGTGTGGCTGTGAGGGAGCTCTTTTAGAGAGGCCCGACACGCCCCTGCTGCTATCAGCAGCTGTACTATCCCTGACCCTGCCTTTTGGAAGGGGGAAAGGGATGTATAAAATAGAAAAAATAAAAATAAAAATTCAAAGAAAAAATTCAAAGTAATTGTGGACTCAGCCACATAGCTGTTACTACTTCGAGCACAGAAAAAACACTGAGGTACTCGGGGATATGGAGGGGTGGAGTGTTCTAAATTTAAATATTCAGTGCTGTTCCTACGGAAGCCCGTCCATATCCCAAGAGTACTCCAGTGACCCCTAGTGGATGATACAGAAAATCTGTTTACTGTATCAAGTCACAAAAAGGAGGGTATCCAATTAGCCTTGATAATGCCGCAGCCACCAAAAATGGTGGATTTTCGTGATTTTTTTATTTGATCACCGCTATGCAATTATAGATGTAGCTATGCTCATCGCTCTTGTCACGAAAAAACATAGGGTCCGCAAAAATCTGCGGACCTATGTATTTTCGCTGCACTTTTCACAGAAAAAAACAATGGTCACTTGTCGAGTATAGCCCCTGGCGAACCAATTTGCCACGGTAAATTACAGTGGCTAATTGGATACCCCCCAAAGAATTCCTCATCTAGTATAAAGGGTATTTTGTAATGCTCAGATATCTGCTGTTAGGCCAAGTAAACAATGGTATTTCAACAACACAAGTTCAAGCACCTTCGAGACTCCTGTTCAGGAAAAATTCCAATGGCCTTCAGGCCTTTACCTTACATTGAAACACATTAAATGGAGTAAGCAACACTCAGAAAACTGCAATGCTGCTGGAAGTGAAACCAATGAGGTCCATCTCCACCAGTGGGAATGAGTCTGGAGTCTGATAGGACTGCACTAATCTAGCTCATTGAGGTACTAAGAAATGCACAACATACAGAAGGACTAGACAAGTATAGAAGTGTCTTCTGCAACTGGACCAACTTTGACATTTTTATGATAGACCAACTCTTCTATTCATACTTCTTAATTGATATAACTTGCATTAAGGCATAATCATGTTCAAAATCTGTTAACTAGCTCAGCTCAGGTTATTATTAATTGAGCACAACAGGACTCATGTTTCCTACCTTGATGATAGCATTAATATGCAGTGTTGAGACCCAAGCTCTGGGCATTTACTGAATATTCATAAACCCATTTGCATCATTTAGATGGTGCAATTCAAAACTGGTTGCTAGGAAGCTGTGGAAATCAGTAGGAAATATGTTGTACTGTGAACTTAGGCTACAGTATTCTACATGTAGGTGAGGTCAGACTGTAAATTTGGGCACTTACCCATTCCACTTTGTATAGGTGGCTACATATACATGGGTGGTAAGGAACAATGAAGGTGAAGCATAGCCGATTTGAGCTTGCTTTAAGTGAGCTTTTGGGCACATTACTAAAGCAAATCTCAAAGCTGCACTGTAGAATTCTGTATTGTACTGTGTACTTACACAGTGCTTGGACATGTATTCTCATACAACTTCATTATATTTGTCAAACACAGTGAACGGTGCAAGTAAAAAAAATTGTGTGTGGACGGGTCCATTCCCTTAAATTGTTTTCAGACCACTCACTAGACTCTGTGGGCCACCACGTTAAACCCTGTAGCTCAATGCCCATATGTACGATTCCTTACAGTGGTGGTCCTACAACAATAGCATTCATTCAAAAAAAAAAAAAAAAAGGGCTTAATCTAACCATAAAGGAGTACATATATTGAACAATTCTACACTTTAGTAATTAAAATGGGTGTAAACATCTATACTCTCAGAAGGATTTCCAGGTTTACATAGCCTTGGTCATTACTGAAAAATAGGTGTTAATGGGACAACTTCTTTTGTGTGTCATTTTTCTTTCAAGTAAAAGTGGTCAATGTGAAGCTGAAGTTAAATTTAGCTTTGAATTGCAGTAGAGCATGAGTCTTCAACCTGCGGCCCTCCAGCTGCTGTGGAACTACACATCCCAGAATGTCCTGCCTCAGTTTTAGCATACCTTTATAGAAAAACTGTGGCAGGGCATGCTGGGATGTGTAGTTTCACAGCAGCTGGAGGGCCACAGGTTGAAGACCCATGCAGTAGAGCATAAATATGTTTTATTTTTTCTTCTCTTTTTGGCCAATGCTAACTATAATAGTCCAACTGACAGTAAAATTAATTAACGGGAACTACAGTACTAGTTTATCTGGAATGCTGTTAATCATCTCAGTGTAATGAGTTCAAGGCCTAATTATAGCTGTATCGCTGTATTTTTTTATTGTATAAAAAAAATTTGTATAACTGTGGTTACACTAGCCCCAATTTACTGGCCCTAAATAAAGTAGACTCTAATGTTGATGTCACACAAGCACTTTAAATGTTGGACTTGTCAAAGCTGGAGAAAAGCTAGCATTCAGTCATACACACTCTGGGGTTGAACTCCCGAAAGCACTCTGGAGGTAAGGGGGGTTCCTGTTGCTTGGACAGACACCCCCCCCCCCCCCCCACATACTGGGGGAGATTCAAATGTTTGAAAAGTAGGTTGGGTGTGTTTTTTCCTGTCTATTAGATAGGAAGAAACAGACTCCCAACTGACTTTTCAAACATTTGAATCTCCCCCACTGGGACACCTTTACCAACTGCCCAATTTCGCAAATTGAGTATCTTGAAATGTGCTGCGGTTAGGTAAAATGGGTGGAACTACAGGCATGATCTGGGGTGGCTTGTGTGAATCTGGAATAACCTTATTTTGTCACCATTCTGTATGTCACTTCAGATTACTCTCATGCATTGCTAGTCTTTTCTGAGTGCTTCAAGGAGAAACTATGCAGCATCAGTGTGATGTTCATGAGTAAAGTTTTGCCAGATCATCAGGAAGGTAAATTAAGTGCAGGTAACTTCCAATGTCAATAGCATGTAGTTGCTCAGAGCTGCATTTGCTTGGCTTCAGTGCATTCGCTGTGCAAATGAATCAGAAATTTCATCCACAAAGCAGACTTGTTAAAAGCTTAATTAGCCCATGTGGCATCTGCCAATTCTGAGACAACTGAGTGGTGAGTTAAGGCCCCCATACATCAGCAATCAATTGGGGCAATTTGCAGACGATTGTGCAAATAAATCTACAATGTATGGGGTTCACAGATCGCGGATTCAGACCAAGAATTCGATTGGAATTGTTAAATCAGGTTGTCTAAAATGTTGGATTTCATAGATCAATTGGGGCTGTAGATTGCTACTGTATGGTAACAATCAGCAGATTTGCAGACTGTTTCTAATAAACTGATGAGCTTTTCAAAACTGGCAGATCTGTATTTGCTGAATATGATCTGCAAATCACTGACAAATATCTGTAAAACTGGGCAATTATCTGCCAGATCTGGCTGGTTGGAATGAAAATCTGGTAAAGAATTAGAGCAAATGACAATCGACCATTTGTTCCCAGCCACTGAAAAATTAACAAAACCTGTCGTTCAGACAAATTGGTTAAATCACGGATTTAACCAATTTGCATGATCAATAGTTTTTGGCTATTGTTAGTGTATGTATGGTTGCAGATTGGTGGATTGGAGAATCTTTAAATCTGGGGGGGGGGGGGGGGGGAATCTCAGAATCTGCAGATTGCTTTTTTTGTGACTGCTGATGTATGTATGTCCTTTAGATAAGCAGTGGATAAAAGTGGTTGTATATACTGGGTACTCACCTGAATGATAGATCGACTAGCCACCTGATGAGCCAACCAATCTAAGGATTTGTGTCCTGCACAAATTATATGTGCATACACACTTACCAATCTGCCGTCTGACATGCCTGGTCACAGGAACTATGGAATAGTGATGTCATTGTATGCGGTTCTTGCGGCTGGCATATGGGTCGGTCGGTAGCCCATACTTACAGGCAGATGTAACAAAATTTCTGAAAGATGTATCAGTATGTTGTACAGCACAGCCACTGTGAATGACGTAGTTCATAGACATATTGGGTGTTTAAACAAGCCAACAGCACAGATAATATACCGTTTGTCACCTGTATGAACCATATTTTGCATAATGTGTACCCAGACATACTTGTATATCATTATATATAAATGTAAATGGTTAAATATATGATCCCCAATCCACCCTTCTACATATCCTGCGTTTGCCATTGGCTTGCACAAGCAAGGGCCTATTGGGACAGACAAAACAGCATTTATTCAAATTGTTATCAAGTCACCACTCTAATTCTGAATCAAGAGCTGAGTGCTTTCGAGAAGTCTGGGAGTGCTTAATGGTAAGTAGTAGTGTGGAATCTGGTAACAGAATCATTTCCTTTAGTTATTCTGATACCAGGTACTGAGCTAAAGCTATGATTGCTCAGCTATGACTTCCCTAGGTTATACATCTTTGAACTGATCTTTTACTAAACAGAAACTTTCAAAGTTTATTTAACATATATTTAGAATGGGTTAGAACAGGTGTGAGGAGCCTCCAGCCCGCGGGCCTCATAAGGCCCGCAAAGCCGTTTGTTCCGATCCACTCGCTGCTCTGTGTCAGCGAGACACCCCACCCCTCAGTCCGGCGGTGGCGTATCTCTGCTGTCAGGGCAGGGAGCAGAGCGCAGCTATGTCCGGCGGCGGGTAGGATCTCAAACCAGTCGCCAGTTCATGAGCCAATCAGAGCTCGCGGACCGGCAGCCAATCAGAAGCCGCCGCTGCCAGTCCACGAGCTCCGATTGGCTCACAAACTGGCGGCTGGTTTGAGGTCCTACACGTCGAAACTCGACATAGCTGCGCTCTCCTCCCTGCCTGGCCCCTGACAGCTGAGACGTGCTGAGGCACATGATGCACTCTCCTCCCCTCCCCTGACACACATCAGCAGTGGTGAGCAACACAGTGGGGTGAAGGGGCATGTGAGGGGCAATATGTATCTGGCACTGTGGGGGGCATTTGTGTATCTGGCACTGTGGGGGGCATTTGTGTATCTGGCACTGTGGGGGGAATTTGTGTATCTGGCACTGTGGGGGGTATTTGTGTATCTGGCACTGTGGGGGGTATTTGTGTATCTGGCACTGGCATATGTGTATCTGGCACTGCACTGGCATATGTGTATCTGGCACTGCACTATTGGGGCATATGTGTATCACGTCCCATTTTAATTGGCCACACACAATTTTTGGCGCGTGCACTCAGTACCACTAAAGGGGCATAACTACTGGGGGGGCAGGGTCATTTTTAAGTTGATAATTTTTGTATGGCCCCCGAACGATTTTACAAATATCCAAATGGCCTTTGGTAGAAAAAAGGTTCCCCACCCCTGTGTTAGAATATATTTATTTCCCAATGAATCCTGAAAGGTAATGTCACAACAATCAATACTATTGCTGTTTAGCCAAACCACTTTAAATGTACAAATTATAATATAACATGTACATATACTGTAAAAGTGAATATTCTAGTAACAATTGGCAGTTTTACCAGATTGAGAAAACTACTGAAAAATGATTGTCATGTTTTGTTGTGTTATACGGAATACAACAGCTCTCCTACCAAGCCTGGATACGCGTCTTGTAACTTAAAGGAAGCATTCGGAGTTCTATCGATTGCTTTAGAAATGTGTAGATAATGTAAGTAGTGGGAAGAGGAACAGCAAAGGGACTACATATTCTGTAGACGTTTAATTGTCAGTCTTTGATAAATAACGTGAACAATCAAATGCACATACTCTAGGAGCTGTAGTAATAAGAAACAAGATTATCTCTGATGAACAGCTGAGACACACGGCTTCATTTCACCCAGAGGAGATTTTTCTTCTAAGTCATACCTATTAATTATTTATTTTGGAGATGACAGACTGAGGTATTCACACATTGTGATCCTCAGCTATGCAATGATGTACACATCCTCATGGAAAGGTGGCAAAGTTTACACATGAACACTAGACACTGTCAGACAGACTGGTAGATAATTCTCACCATGCAGCTTCTCACCCTGATAAGGGACCCTTTCAGCATATCAGACACAATAAGAAACAGACACTGACAGCTCTCTTATCTATCAAAACACTTACACAAGTCTTCTCGGAAGCGCATAGAGTTTGCATTGGATAATGCAACAGAATATAACAGGATAATTTAACAGAAGTTTACTATTGCTGACCATGTTTGTTCATAACATACTGTTTACATGCATAGTGTCAGCAACATGGACATACCAGTTTATGTTGCTCAGCAACAGATGAAGATTATAGCACACTGTTTTAGGTTAAAAACATACCTTTTACATTACCACAGAATAATGAAGTCATGTATTTACCCTTCAGCTTCATACACATCAACATTAAGCAGTATTTTGAAACAAGCCTATCACACTGTAAAAGTCACTGAGTTCTCCGGTATAACATATACTTCTGGTAATATTTGGCTGAAGATGCATGGATGTATGTTTTTACGTGCTTGTTAACTGCGGGTGTTGCTTGTAACGGTTACACACACTAATTTGATGGCAGTCCGCATAATTTTGCACATTGTAGTGTATACTTCCGTGAAATAAATGCAACTATTTTTTGACCATACAAATGTGGTCTCTACATATTAACCACATTAGTCTGTTGGTTTGTACCAAATCAGATAGCCCTTGTTACCATATATGGTGGTTAGTGGTTTTTCTACCTCTTGAACCACTGTCAATAGGTACTCACCACGGCTGACCTTGAGCACCCCACAAGCCTTGATGATTTCGAAATGCTCTGACCCAGTCAGTCATCTGGCCATTATCAAAGTAACTCAGGATTTTAACCCATAAGACCAGGACGTTAAACTGTTTAAGCAAATCAAATAATCAGGTAAATAACCTAATGTGTTAACTCCTTTTATAACATGTACTACTGTCAAGTAGGTATAATTTTAATACTTTACAAATGAATGCTAGAATTCTACATTAAATAATATGTATTTATTTAAAATGAAACAATACGTATTTATTTAAAATCAATGCAAAATAAAATAATGTTGGTAAAAATATCAGTCTGACCTTATATAGAATCAATAAAATAAAATGCAGCCGTAGAAACACTTGCTAAAAACACACACACATAATGGGGGTAATTCAGACTTGATCGTAGCAGCAAATTTCTTAGCAGTTGGGCAAAACCATGTGCACTGCAGGGGGGGGGGGGGGGGGGCAGATATAACACGTGCAGACAGAGTTAGATTTGGGTAGGTTATTTTGTTCCTGTGCAAATTAAACACTGCCTGCTATATTTTTACACTGCAATTTAGATTTCAATTTGAACACACCCCACCCGAATCTAACTCTTTCTGCACATGGTATCTACCCCCCTCCCCAATAGCGCACATGGTTTTGCCCAACTGCTGACAAATTTGCTGCTACGATCAGGTCTGAATTATCCCCAATGAGAAGAGAGTTGATAGGACTATATAATTCTCTTGCCAATGTATTATGTGTGAATAAATTGCAAGGAAATACACATTATCTCTAGAGTTAATTTATGTAACACTGTTGCCAAAGTTGCTTCCTGTTACATAGCTAAGTAAGCAAGGTTTGGGCAAAATAGGCAATTTAGTTACTAGAAGTATGAATATGTATAACAAATTACTAGAGAACTCCCACTGCTACATAATGTAAACAACATGTATCATTTCAAAGCTGCGAGCTGTTAAATGATCAAACATTGTATAAAAGCCACCTAACCAGTTGATGTAAAACTTTACTCATTTTATTTTAAACCTCCACAATAGTTTCCTGGTAATAATCATTTAAAAAGAATATAACCCATATATCATGCAGATTATGATGTACAACTTGACTTTGAAGACACGTTACACATTAAAAAGGGGTGGTCTTCAGTATGTTGCCGGCCGGGATCCTGGCGGCCAGCATACCGGCGCCAGGATCCCGACCGCCGACACATATTCTCCGTCCACGATCCCCCTGGAGGTAGAATAAATAGCGTGGCGCGTATAGCGAGCCCGCAAGGGGCTCATTAGCGCTCGCCCAGCTGTCGGTATGCCGGCACTCGGGATCCAGACGCCGGTATGCTGGCCCCAGGGATCACGGCCACTCATACTACACCCATTAAAAAGTTATTTTAAATACCACACAAAAGTTTTAGATATTTTCAAAGGTACTTGACTACTGTTGGGTAAGAGCAAACCACTAACCGTAGGTACAGAACTATATGGACCACAGCACTAATTCAGCCGCATTTTGTAGAGAGCTTGCGGCAGAGATTTTTTCCTTGCCACGTATTAAAAAATAACGAAATAAAAAAAATAATAGAAGCACTTTTGAAGACCCTGATAGTGGAAGTCTGTTTTGTGTATTTCATACAGACCTCACTTAGGGGACTATTTATCAATAATTGCATATTCAATGCGTCCTGGGCGCAATATTAGCACCCTGAATTACACTGCAGAATGCAATTATACTGGGAGGATTTATTACTCTACAACCGTAGGGACAGGTGCTCCGAAAAGAGCCCATCCCTGCAATGTGTTTAGAGTGGTAGCGGGACCCTCTGCCAGTTACTTTTGCAGTCTGTAGCCCATGAGCTACAATGGGATAATGCCATCTGCAGATGGCGTTAGCTGCAGGGGCCAAGTTTGGAAAAGCTTGGGGGTTTGTGGCTGCTATTGGGAATAGAGGGATCACAACAAATATATCTCAGATATCTGCTGTAGTCCCCCTTCATACATGGGGATGATACTAAGTATTTGCAGTTACCTCCCACACACACAAAAAATATGGGTGTTTTGGGGAATGAGCCACAATTATTTATTGATAAACAGGCAGATTTCGTATCATTTACAATCCACCGTTCATCGCTAGCTGCTTTCCCTTCCAAATTGCTGCTTGGAGGGTAGATTAAAACGGTATCCAGTCTCTAGGTTGACCACACTTAGGTAGAGTCATTAGGTCGACCACTATTGGTCAACAGGCATTAGGTCGATATCATTTCTAAATCAACAATACAAAAGATCGACATGAGTTTTTCACTTAATTTTTTTTTTACTTTTTCATACTTTATGATCCACATGGACTACGATTGGGAACGATAACCTTGCCCGAAGCATTGCGAGCGAAACAAGCTATACGAGGGAACACGGTGCGCTCATTGGGGTTCCAGGTCACGCTGCGAAGAAAACGACACCCACATTTTTTTTAAAACTCCATGTCGACCTTTTGTCATGTTGACTTATTTTGGGTGTCAACTTAGTCACTGTCGACCTAAGTGTGGATGACTCTATGAACCACACCAGATTAAAACCCACCAGTGTTGGCTGGGGCCTTACAATTGGGAAAACCTCCGTGAAAAGGCTTCATCATCTACTGTACGTGGACAATCAAAAGAGGAGGATTGAGATACACTTTTAATGAGGGCATTTATATATTGATGAATTGCAATATTATTGTATGGATATATTTAAGTGCATTTATGTTTAATTTGAATAAAATGAGCAATATTATTTACTTATTAATTGTATTAAATGGGAATTATTATTAATTTGTGTTAGAAAATAGATTCAACAGTTACTTAGTTTATGGCTCTATAAATGGTATCAACATCATAAAATAATTATAATCCTCATGAATACATTTTTAACACAATTAATAATGTCCCTTAAATATATTATACAAGATTATTATTAATGTTATTTTCCTTCATAAATATATAGTGATTGCCCTCATTAAAAGTGTATTGGAGTAGGTATTCCAATCCCGAAATCATTTTGTAATTCCAGGATTTTGGGATTACCAAAATCCAATCTCGGGATTAGGATTAATAGTACAAGGGGAAATTAAAGCATTATAATTTTACATTTATGTTTAATTTCTTCTCCACCAGTCATCCCTGCCATCCATCTCCCCCTTCTGTACTCTTTGCCCTCTAGCTTACCTCTCTGCCCTCCATCTCACCCCTCTGGTCTATCACCCCCACTTTGCTTATCAACAAATGCCCATGTAAGAATAACTGGCCAACCTAGATGGATTTCTTTTAATCTACTCTCGTTGTCTCCTATTCCTGATTTTCTCCTAGTAGACTCTGAAGACGTAACATACCACCAAATGGTTCTGCAAAATTCCAAGAACAGACTTCTATGAAGTATTAACTGTGCAAGCTGCATTTTAAGGAAGAAAGAATAAAAATTATTAAAAAATGTTTTGATTTTGTGCATGTACGTGTGTGTTCTATAAACTCCCTCAATGTAAAACTGCTGTTATATACAACGACTTGCAGATGAAATTTATTGGACAGGAGGCAATCGAGAGCTTTTCCTCCTAAGCACAGTACCAGTTTAGCAGGTAACACCACCATCCATTGCAGAAAACACATTGATCATGATGTCACAGCAGAGCTCAAGAAAGGTCATGTATTTTTACAACCATATCCAAGTAAAACAATGAGAATGTCAGTTGCAAAAATGAAATCTCATAGGTTAACCAAATCTCCTAAGCATTATTGTTTTCCTTTCAGGCATTATTTCTACATGCACCAATTTCATCTGTCAATGCACATGTACATATGAGGCCTAATTCAATGAAGGACACTATGCAGTAGCAGCTGCGATGACTGTTGCAGCAGCTACTATGTAAATAGCCACCTCCTGTTGGCATCTGTGATCAACTGCTGAGTCCAAGGACACAGCATCTGATCATCTGCATGAATATTGGTCATCCGAGTACCCCTCAGATAACCAATACTCATGCAGCTTAGCCAGTGAAGTTGAATCCAAGGATCAACCACCAGCTTCAGAATGCCCAGATAAAGAGGTCAGCATTGCTCCATTTTGTCAAACTCAGCCCGTTGCCGCTCCTGCTCCACCATGCCCCCAAATGGCCACAGCATGTGTGGCTTGAGAGCACTGCGTGTGATTGCAGAACAAGGTCTGCACATGCACAGAGCTCTCACCATCAGAGTTGCATGTGAACTATCGTGTTTGCATACGCCCATAGAACCTTACCCAGTCACAATACCTTGCTTAATCAAAATGCCTCCTGATGTAACCGGTGAGGCCACTTGCACGGAGAGCTATAAATGCAATGCCTGCTCAATTATGTGACATTTCAAGAAAATACTTCAACACACATTAATGGCTCTTAATAGGTTATTAATTCCAGTGAAACAACAGGTGGCACCAGGTCACAAAACTTCTAAATTCAAATAACTTGCTAGGTCTTAGTAATCAGTATATTCAAAGGCTCCTTGAGAAAGACTGCTAATATTGTCCCGATCCAGCAATGGAATTCTACACACACATTAGCAAAGTACACTTCAAAACTCAATACACTCAAGTAGAAACTGAAAAAAAGAATACTACTCATTAACCAATGCTCCTCTTATGTTTTTTTCTAAACAAGAACTGGAAAGCAAGAGCCTTTCTCAAACACGGATTTTGGCAAGGTTCCTGTACGATGCTTGTCACAGCTGCTCAAGGACAAGGAACTGGAAAAACTGCTTGTGAAGTTCATCAAACCTCCACATAGCTAGCATACTTACCATTAGTAATAAGCCGACTGCACACAAGCTTTACATGACATTTCTATAGTCTAGGGAAGGGTTCAGAGGGAATTATCCTGTCAGTAACTTAAAAGCATAGTAAAACCTCAAACATAAATGATGTATGTGCCACGCATTAATGAAAATTACAGCACAGAAAATGTATATGAGCGTGAAACAAATACACTAGAAGTTAAGTGAACACACATATGTGAGGCTCACATAGTCCTTGTGGCAGCTCTCTCTGCCTTTACCATCATTAGGTAGGTTTCAATTTCAAAGACTGCAAAACTCTACGGCTAATCCATGTAATTAAATCTATTTACAGCCTTGGGTATGTTTTGTGATAGTTTCTAGCATACAAATGCATGTAAACACTCCAAATGTATGTGGAGCAATATACACAAGACACATACTAAGTCCATATCACATGTAACTGGCTCCACTAATTTCTATTATAACAGTACTCCACTTAGCTGAAACACTACTGTGTATGGTATAGGCATATACATGACATCATTCTATTCTGGGGTATGCCAAGATGTGTATATCCCCTTTTCTACAGAAGGGCGATTCTTCATGATGCACGGGACAGCTACACAAATTCAAACAACATAATTCTCCAAAATACCAAGATTTTAGTGCGTCTAAAGGCCCATACATACTGGGCGATTTTGAGCTGGAAGCAGCACAATTTTGGTGTTTTGAGCTGCTTTCAGCTCAAAGCCGCCTAGTGTGTATGGCCAAACGATGAGCGCTGATGCGCACTCCCACTTCATCGCTGGCAGCCGCCGTTCATCTACTGGTATTACCAGTAGATGAACGGCGGGGTGAGCGGCTTTCCATAGCGTCCTGCTATGGAAAGCCGCTCACCCCCGCTGACATCGCTGGCCAGGGGGAAAGCTTTTCAGCCCAGCGATGTCAGCGATCATCGCTGTGCATACAAGCTGGGCAAAAACGCCCAGTGTGTATGTACCTTTAAGTTATAGGGTAAGGCATTGCTACTAAGCAATTATGAAATTGTTGTGATATGAAAACTTAACAGACCAGTTCAAAAGGAAAAAAAATTAAAAGCGTGTGATGCACGGGACTTTACGTTCACTTTCTGGAGAATCACCCACACAAAAAAACAAAAAACTTCTAAACTGAAAAATGGCCTCTTTGCCAAACATTCTCCTGGAAAAGCAGTCTGCAGTCCTCTGATGAAACATAATTTGTATTTGATAATCCCTTCAAACCACATTACATAATGAGAAGTAAGGCACTCCAAAATCTACGTAATGTTAATCCAAGAAAAAGAGATCTACATTTTACATTTCATTACAGAAACCCAGCACTGATTAGATTGCATCACAGAAGACACTTTTCATGGACTCTTCATCTGCCAAGAACATCCTTATATTTACCCATAAATACTTTTTTGTATGTTTAATAATGTTTTTAAAAGATGTTAATCATTTTTTTTCTTTAAGCAGGAGGATAATGTAATCTGCACTATATATAGATTATATAATAGTACTATTAGGAAATATCAGATTACAATTAGGCCACAAGCCAACTACTGTTCTATAATTCACGGAACTCAGAGTTAGCTTCTACTAATCTTATAATCTAAATACATATTAGCCCATACAATGCTAAAAATTTATTTTTAATACTTTAGAAAAAAATTCTATGAAAATACAGGCAACAGTGTTGGGAGATTAATGTTAGCTTTACATCAGTGTGCCTTAGAAAGAAGCGAACTAAAGCCCCCACCCAAAAAAAAAAAAATTCTACTTGAGAACATTTAACAGATTAACGTAGTAATCACGCTGAGCAAAAAACAAATTGTGGGTCACAGGGACTCCACTATTTGAAAAGTTGGGGTCCTAATCCACAGTTTTTGGGTCCCTTTACATATTATTGGGGGGCAAGGTCAGGTAGCAGTTAGGACAGTGCTGGGGTCAGGTGGCAGTTTTGCAGTGCTGCGGCAGGTAGCAGTTGGGGTAGATGGGTTAAGGGCATGCAGCAGCTGCAGTAGAGCTGTGTATAGAGGCAGAAAGAAGCTGGGGTAGAGGGGGTAAGGGCAGGCAGTGCTGGGGGGGGGGGGGGGGAGTGAATAAGCGCACGTCAGTGACCAGCAGTGAGGTGCACGTCACTGGTGCACACAACAGTTGGGGCAGTGCTGGAGATAAGCGTAGAGAGCAGCTGGGGCAGTACTGAGGGGTGGACTCAATTTTAGGTTGGGGGGGCCAAGAGACATCATTTTGGTGCCCCAAAATTGCTGAATGTCACCCCCTCAGGGGCAGCTGGACTTACCAACGACATCACCTACCTGAAAGAGGACTATCTATCTGTCGGGGGGTGGGGGGGGGGGGGTGTTTGCTGTGTTGATGGGGGAGGAAGGACAAAAGGGCAGCTGAGCAGAAAGGGAGAGGAACATATGAGTTGGGAGGTGAGAAGGGCACAGGGATGGTTCCAGAGGTGAGGCTGGCCCACAGTGGCTAGCCACACACTGTAGTGGCTGGAGCTGGGTACAGGGTCGGAGGAGGGCCCAGGATGCGGGCGGAGAAGGGCTGTGGGAAGGGAGGAGGTAGAGCAGCTGGAAGGGGATCATCTCCATCCGGACACTGCCCGTGGTAAACCTAGAACCTAGAAGGCCCTGCAACCCAGGACATTGACTGGCACCTCATTTATTTCTTTTTTTTTTTTTTTTGGGGGGGGGGGGGGGGGGTCAGCCAACCCTTTGCCCCATCTTCTGACACCTAAGCTAAGGGGCAAGGAGTGAGTTAGAGGTAGGCAGTATAGAGGGGGGAGAGGGTCAAGGGTAGATAGCAGCTGGGGTAGTACTGGGGAGGAAGGAGGAGGTTAGGGGAAGGCAGTGCTGGTAGTGGGGAGGGGGTAAAGGTAGATAGCAGTAATTACCTCCTTCTTCCTGCTGTAAGTCCCCAGCTGGGTCACTAAAGCCCTCATCCAGCATGAGCTGCAGCCTCAGCTTGTCCCTCAGGACTTGGGTGTAGAGCTTCAGCTCCATCCTGGCCCAGACAGAGTCCACCTCCCCGGGCTTCCTGTGTGCGGAGAGCTGGCTCAAGGAGTTGGGGATGGAAGGAGCGCAGATTGGTGAAGGGGCCCCACACCACCATGTTGAGGGTAACAATGCTGCTGCTGCAGCCATAAGAGTCATTGTGTTGATGGCAGGTAAGGTGTGCAGAGCCCAAGGAGGAGGATGCAGAGGTGCTGCTGGAGTGCTAAATTCAAAGCTGCGCACTGGTGGGTATGGAGGCAGGGAGACAATGCAGGCTGCATGGCGATTGGCTGGAGAGACACTACAGGTGCATGGCAATTGGCTGAGAGACACTACAGGCTGTGATTGGCTGTGGCACGTTTGCACACAACCAGATCATAAAGCATCCTGTGGGACATCCTTATTTCCTAAAACTGGGTCCTAGGGAGTTATCTCTGGACAAAAGATGTGCTATAGCGCGTTTCTGCAATCACTGGTGCAATGAAAGTTTATAACGTAAACATCAAAAAAATAAGAATTTACTCACCGGTAATTCTATTTCTCGTAGTCCGTAGTGGATGCTGGGAACTCCGTAAGGACCATGGGGAATAGCGGGCTCCGAAGGAGGCTGGGCACTCTAGAAAGATTTAGGACTACCTGGTGTGCACTGGCTCCTCCCACTATGACCCTCCTCCAAGCCTCAGTTAGGACACCGTGCCCGGACGAGCAGACATAATAAGGAAGGATTTAGAATCCCGGGTAAGACTCTTACCAGCCACACCAATCACACCGTACAACTCGTGATACTATATCCAGTTTGACAGTATGAAAACAACTGAGCCTCTCAACAGATGGCTCAACAATAACCCTTTAGTTAACAATAACTATTTACAAGTATTGCAGACAATCCGCACTTGGGATGGGCGCCCAGCAACCACTACGGACTACGAGAAATAGAATTACCGGTGAGTAAATTCTTATTTTCTCTGACGTCCTAGTGGATGCTGGGAACTCCGTAAGGACCATGGGGATTATACCAAAGCTCCCAAACGGGCGGGAGAGTGCGGATGACTCTGCAGCACCGAATGAGAGAACTCCAGGTCCTCCTCAGCCAGGGTATCAAATTTGTAGAATTTTGCAAACGTGTTTGCCCCTGACCAAGTAGCTGCTCGGCAAAGTTGTAAAGCCGAGACCCCTCGGGCAGCCGCCCAAGATGAGCCCACCTTCCTTGTGGAATGGGCATTCACAGATTTTGGCTGTGGCAGGCCTGCCACAGAATGTGCAAGCTGAATTGTACTACAAATCCAGCGAGCAATAGACTGCTTAGAAGCAGGAGCACCCAGCTTGTTGGGTGCATACAGGATAAACAGCGAATCAGATTTTCTGACTCCAGCCGTCCTGGAAACATATATTTTCAGGGCCCTGACAACGTCTAGCAACTTGGAGTCCTCCAAATCCTTAGTAGCCGCAGGCACCACAATAGGCTGGTTCAGGTGAAACGCTGACACCACCTTAGGGAGAAATTGGGGACGAGTCCTCAATTCTGCCCTATCCATATGGAAAATCAGATAAGGGCTTTTACATGATAAAGCCGCCAATTCTGACACTCGCCTGGCTGAAGCCAAGGCCAATAACATGACCACTTTCCACGTGAGATATTTCAGATCCACGGTTTTTAGTGGCTCAAACCAATGTGATTTTAAGAAGCTCAACATCACGTTGAGATCCCAAGGTGCCACAGGAGGCACAAATGGGGGCTGAATATGCAGCACTCCAGGTACTGAAGCTAGTTCTTTTTGAAAGAAAATCGACAGAGCCGAGATCTGTACTTTAATGGAGCCTAGTTTTAGGCCCATATTCACTCCTGCATGCAGGAAATGCAGAAATCGACCTAGTTGAAATTCCTCTGTTGGGGCCTTATTGGCCTCGCACCATGCAACATATTTCCGCCATATGCGGTGATAATGCTTTGCCGTAACATCTTTCCTGGCCTTAATAAGCGTAGGAATGACTTCTTCCGGAATACCCTTTTCCTTTAGGATCCGGTGTTCAACCGCCATGCCGTCAAACGCAGCCGCGGTAAGTCTTGGAACAGACAGGGCCCCTGCTGTAGCAGGTCCTGTCTGAGCGGTAGAGGCCACGGGTCCTCTGAGAGCATCTCTTGAAGTTCCGGGTACCACGCTCGTCTTGGCCAATCCGGAACCACGAGAATGGTGTTTACTCCTCTCTTTCTTATTATTCTCAATGCCTTTGGTATGAGAGGCAGAGGAGGGAACACATAAACCGACTGGTACACCCACGGTGTCACTAGAGCGTCCACAGCTACCGCCTGAGGGTCCCTTGACCTGGCGCAATATCTTTTTAACTTTTTGTTGAGGCGGGACGCCATCATGTTGACTTGTGGTTTCTCCCAACGGTTTACCAGCATCTGAAAGACTTCTGGATGAAGTCCCCACTCTCCCGGGTGGAGGTCGTGTCTGCTGAGGAAGTCTGCTTCCCAGTTGTCCACTCCCGGAATGAACACTGCTGACAGTGCTAGTACATGATTCTCCGCCCATCGGAGAATTCTTGTGGCTTCTGCCATCGCCATCCTGCTTCTTGTGCCGCCCTGTCGATTTACATGGGCGACTGCCGTGATGTTGTCTGACTGGATCAGCACCGGCTGGTGTAGAAGCAGGGATTTTGCTTGACTTAGGGCATTGTAGATGGCCCTTAGTTCTAGAATATTTATGTGAAGGGAAATCTCCTGACTCGACCATAGTCCTTGGAAGTTTCTTCCCTGTGTGACTGCCCCCCAGCCTCGAAGGCTGGCATCCGTGGTCACCAGGACCCAGTCCTGTATGCCGAATCTGCGGCCCTCTAGAAGATGGGCACTCTGCAGCCACCACAGTAGAGACACCCTGGTTCTTGGAGACAGGGTTATCAAGCGATGCATCTGAAGATGCGATCCGGACCACTGGTCCAACAGGTCCCACTGAAAGATTCTGGCATGGAACCTGCCGAAGGGAATTGCTTCGTAAGAAGCCACCATCTTTCCCAGGACCCGCGTGCAGCGATGCACTGATACCTGTTTTGGTTTCAGGAGGTCTCTGACTAGAGATGACAACTCCCTGGCTTTCTCCTCCGGGAGAAACACTTTCTTCTGGACTGTATCCAGAATCATACCCAGGAACAGTAGCCGTGTCGTCGGAACCAGCTGTGACTTTGGGATATTCAGAATCCAGCCGTGCTGGTGCAGCACCTCCTGAGATAGTGCTACTCCCACCAACAACTGTTCCTTGGACCTCGCTTTTATTAGGAGATCGTCCAAGTACGGGATAATTAAAACACCCTTTTTTCGAAGGAGTATCATCATTTCCGCCATAACCTTGGTGAATACCCTCGGTGCCGTGGACAGTCCAAACGGCAGCGTCTGGAATTGGTAATGGCAATCCTGTACCACAAATCTGAGGTACTCCTGGTGAGGATGGTAAATGGGGACATGCAAGTAAGCATCCTTGATGTCCAGGGATACCATGTAATCCCCCTCGTCCAGGCTTGCAATAACCGCCCTGAGCGATTCCATCTTGAACTTGAATTTCTTTATGTACGTGTTCAAGGATTTCAAATTTAGAATGGGTCTCACCGAACCGTCCGGTTTCGGTACCACAAATAGTGTGGAATAATAACCCCGGCCTTGTTGAAGTAGGGGTACCTTGATTATCACCTGCTGGGAATACAGCTTGTGAATTGCCGCTAGCACCGCCTCCCTGTCTGAGGGAGCAATCGGCAAGGCAGATTTTAGGAACCGGTGGGGTGGGGACGCCTCGAATTCCAGCTTGTACCCCTGAGATACTATTTGCAGGATCCAGGGATCCACCTGTGAGCGAACCCACTGATCGCTGAAATTTTTGAGGCGACCCCCCACCGTACCAGGCTCCGCCTGTGGAGCCCCACCGTCATGCGGCGGACTTGGAAGAAGACGCGGGGGAGGACTTTTGCTCCTGGGAACCTGCTGTTTGTTGCAGCCTTTTTCCCCTACCTCTGCCTCTGGACAGAAAGGACCCGCCTTTTCCACGCCTGTTTTTCTGGGTCCGAAAGGACTGAACCTGATAAAACGGCGCCTTCTTAGGCTGTGAGGGGACATGGGGTAAAAATGCTGACTTCCCAGACGTTGCTGTGGAAACTAGGCCTGAGAGACCATCCCCAAATAATTCCTCACCCTTATATGGTAACACTTCCATGTGCTTTTTTGAATCTGCATCTCCTGTCCACTGGCGAGTCCATAAGCCTCTCCTAGCAGAAATGGACAATGCACTTACTTTAGATGCCAGTCGGCAGATTTCCCTTTGTGCATCTCTCATATATAAGACTGAGTCTTTGATATGGTCTATGGTTAACAGGATCGTGTCTCTGTCTAATGTGTCAATATTTTCTGACAGTTTATCTGACCACGCAGCGGCAGCACTGCACATCCAAGCTGACGCAATAGCTGGCCTAAGTATAATGCCTGTGTGTGTATATACAGACTTCAGGATCGCCTCCTGCTTTCTATCAGCAGGTTCCTTGAGGGCAGCCGTATCCGGAGACGGTAGTGCCACCTTTTTAGACAAACGTGTGAGCGCTTTATCCACCCTAGGAGGTGTTTTCCAACGTGACCTATCCTCTGGCGGGAAAGGGAACGCCATTAGTACCTTCTTAGGAATTACCAATTTTTTATCAGGGAAAGCCCACGCTTCTTCACACACTTCATTTAATTCATCTGACGGGGGAAAAACTACGGGTAGTTTTTTCTCCCCAAACATAATACCCTTTTTAGTGGTACCTGTATTTATATCAGAAATGTGTAACACCTCTTTCATTGCCTCAATCATGCAGTGAATGGCCTTAGTGGGCATCAGGTTTGACCCATCGTCGTCGACACTGGTGTCAGTATCAGTGTCGACATCTGGGTCTGCTTGAGGTAGCGGGCGTTTTAGAGCCCCTGACGACCCATGCGACGCCTGGGCAGGCACGAGCTGAGAAGTCGGCTGTCCCACATTTGGCATGTCGTCGATTTTCTTATATAAGGAGTCTATACGTGCACTCATTACTTTCCATAAGCCCATCCACTCAGGTGTCTGCCCCGCAGGGGGTGACATCCCTTCTAAAGGCATCTGCTCCGCCTCCACATCATTATCCTCATCAAACATGTCGACACAGCCGTACCGACACACCGCACACACACAAGGAATGCTCCGAATGAGGACAGGACCCACAAAAGCCCTTTGGGGGGACAGAGTGAGAGTATGCCAGCACACACCAGAGCGCTAAATAATGCAGGGACTAACTGAGTTATGTCCCCTATAGCTGCTTTTTATATTTATAATAAGAATTTACTTACCGATAATTCTATTTCTCATAGTCCGTAATGGATGCTGGGACTCCGTAAGGACCATGGGGAATAGCGGCTCCGCAGGAGACTGGGCACAAAAGTAAAAGCTTGAACTAGCTGGTGTGCACTGGCTCCTCCCCCTATGACCCTCCTCCAAGCCTCAGTTAGGATACTGTGCCCGGACGAGCGTACATAATAAGGAAGGATCTTGAATCCCGGGTAAGACTCATACCAGCCACACCAATCACACCGTACAACCTGTGATCTGAACCCAGTTAACAGTATGATAAACGAAGGAGCCTCTGAAAAGATGGCTCACAACAATAACCCGAATTTTGTAACAATAACTATATACAAGTATTGCAGACAATCCGCACTTGGGATGGGCGCCCAGCATCCACTACGGACTATGAGAAATAGAATTATCGGTAAGTAAATTCTTATTTTCTCTAACGTCCTAAGTGGATGCTGGGACTCCGTAAGGACCATGGGGATTATACCAAAGCTCCCAAACGGGCGGGAGAGTGCGGATGACTCTGCAGCACCGAATGAGAGAACTCCAGGTCCTCCTCAGCCAGGGTATCAAATTTGTAGAATTTAGCAAACGTGTTTGCCCCTGACCAAGTAGCTGCTCGGCAAAGTTGTAAAGCCGAGACCCCTCGGGCAGCCGCCCAAGATGAGCCCACCTTCCTTGTGGAATGGGCTTTTACAGATTTTGGCTGTGGCAGGCCTGCCACAGAATGTGCAAGCTGGATTGTACTACAAATCCAACGAGCAATCGTCTGCTTAGAAGCAGGAGCACCCAGCTTGTTGGGTGCATACAGGATAAACAGCGAGTCAGATTTCCTGACTCCAGCCGTCCTGGAAATATATATTTTCAGGGCCCTGACTACGTCCAGTAACTTGGAGTCCTCCAAGTCCCTTGTAGCCGCAGGCACCACAATAGGCTGGTTCACGTGAAACGCTGAAACCACCTTTGGGAGAAATTGAGGACGAGTCCTCAATTCTGCCCTATCCGTGTGAAAAATCAGGTAAGGGCTTTTATAAGATAAAGCCGCCAATTTTGAGACACGCCTGGCTGAAGCCAGGGCTAACAGCATTACCACCTTCCATGTGAGATATTTTAATTCCACAGTGGTGAGTGGTTCAAACCAATGTGATTTTAGGAACCCCAAAACCACATTGAGATCCCAAGGTGCCACCGGGGGCACAAAAGGAGGCTGTATATGCAGTACCCCTTTGACAAACGTCTGGACTTCAGGCACTGAAGCCAGTTCTTTTTGGAAGAAAATCGACAGGGCCGAAATTTGAACCTTAATGGACCCTAATTTTAGGCCCATAGACAGTCCTGTTTGCAGGAAATGTAGGAAGCGACCCAGTTGAAATTCCTCTGTAGGGGCCTCTTTGGCCTCACACCACGCAACATATTTTCGCCAAATGCGGTGATAATGTTTTGCGGTTACATCCTTCCTGGCCTTTATCAGGGTAGGGATGACTTCTTCTGGAATGCCTTTTTCCTTCAGGACCCGGCGTTCAACCGCCATGCCGTCAAACGCAGCCGCGGTAAGTCTTGGAACAGACAAGGCCCCTGCTGGAGCAGGTCCTTTCTTAGAGGTAGAGGCCACGGTTCCTCCGTGAGCATCTCTTGAAGTTCCGGGTACCAAGTCCTTCTTGGCCAATCCGGAACCACGAGTATAGTTCTTACTCCTCTCCTTTTTATGATTCTCAGTACTTTTGGTATGAGAGGCAGAGGAGGGAACACATACACTGACTGGTACACCCATGGTGTTACCAGAGCGTCCACCGCTATTGCCTGAGGGTCCCTTGACCTGGCGCAATATCTGTCTAGTTTTTTGTTGAGACGGGACGCCATCATGTCCACCTTTGGTTTTTCCCAACGGTTTACCATCTCTTGGAAGACTTCTGGATGAAGTCCCCACTCCCCCGGGTGAAGGTCGTGTCTGCTGAGGAAGTCCGCTTCCCAGTTGTCCACTCCCGGAATGAACACTGCTGACAGTGCTATCACATGATTCTCCGCCCAGCGAAGAATCCTTGCAGCTTCTGCCATCGCCCTCCTGCTTCTCATGCCGCCCTGTCTGTTTACGTGGGCGACTGACGTGATGTTGTCCGATTGGATCAATACCGCCTGACCCTGAAGCAGGGGTTTTGCTTGACTTAGGGCATTGTAAATGGCCCTTAGTTCCAGAATGTTTATATGAAGAGATGTTTCCATGCTTGACCACAAGCCCTGGAAATTTCGTCCCTGTGTGACTGCTCCCAAGCCTCTCAGGCTGGCATCCGTGGTCACCAGGATCCAATCCTGAATGCCGAATCTGCGGCCCTCTAGTAGATTAGCACTCTGCAGCCACCACAGAAGAGACACCCTTGTCCTTGGCGACAGGGTTATCCGCTGATGCATCTGAAGATGTGATCCGGACCATTTGTCCAGAAGATCCCACTGAAACGTTCTTGCATGGAATCTTCCGAATGGAATTGCTTCGTAAGAAGCCACCATTTTTCCCAGGACCCTCGTGCACTGATGCACTGACACCTGGCCTGGTTTTAGGAGATTCCTGACTAGCTCGGATAACTCCCTGGCCTTCTCCTCTGGGAGAAACACCTTTTTCTGGACTGTGTCCAGAATCATTCCTAGGAACAGGAGACGTGTTGTTGGAATCAGCTGCGATTTTGGAATATTTAGAATCCACCCGTGCTGACGTAACACTAACTGAGATAGTGCTACTCCGACTTCTAACTGTTCCCTGGACCTTGCCCTTATCAGGAGATCGTCCAAGCAAGGGATAATTAAAACGCCTTTTCTTCGAAGAAGAATCATCATTTCGGCCATTACCTTGGTAAAGACCCGAGGTGCCGTGGACAACCCAAACGGCAGCGTCTGAAACTGATAATGACAGTTTTGTACTACAAACCTGAGGTACCCTTGGTGAGAAGGGTAGATTGGGACGTGGAGATAAGCATCTTTGATGTCCAGAGACACCATATAGTCCCCTTCTTCCAGGTTTGCTATCACTGCTCTGAGTGACTCCATCTTGAATTTGAACCTCTTTATGTAAGTGTTCAAGGATTTTAGATTTAAAATTGGTCTCACGAGCCGTCCGGCTTCGGTACCACAAACAGCGTGGAATAATACCCCTTTCCCTGTTGTAGGAGAGGTACCTTGATTATCACCTGCTGGGAATACAGCTTGTGAATGGCTTCCAAAACTGCCTCCCTGTCGGAGGGAGACTTTGGTAGAGCAGACTTCAGGAACCGGCGAGGGGGAGACGTCTCGAATTCCAGTTTGTACCCCTGTGATACTACCTGCAGAATCCAGGGGTCCACTTGCGAGTGAGCCCACTGCGCGTTGAAATTTTTGAGACGGGCCCCCACCGTGTCCGAGTCCGCTTGTAAAGCCCCAGCGTCATGCTGAAGACTTGGCAGAAGCAGAGGAGGGCTTCTGCTCCTGGGAAGAGGCTGCCTGGTGCAGTCTTTTTCCTCTTCCTCTGCCCCGGGGCAGAAATGAGTGGCCTTTTGTCCGCTTGTACTTATGGGAACGAAAGGACTGAGTTTGAAAAGACGGTGTCTTTTTCTGCTGAGAGGTGACCTGGGGTAAAAAGGTGGACGTTGCCGTGGCCACCAGGTCCGATAGACCGGCCCCAAATAACTCCTCCCCTTTATACGGCAATACTTCCATATGTCGTTTGGAATCCGCATCCCCTGACCACTGTCGCGTCCATAACGCTCTTCTGGCAGAAATGGACATAGCACTCACTCTTGATGCCAGGGTGCAAATATCCCTCTGTGCATCACGCATATATAGTAATGCATCCTTCAAATGCTCTATAGTTAGTAATATACTGTCCCTATCCAGGGTATCAATATTTTCAGTCAGGGAATCCGACCACGCCACTCCAGCACTGCACATCCAGGCTGAGGCGATTGCTGGTCGCAGTATAACACCAGTATGTGTGTATATACCCTTCAGGATATTTTCCAGCCTTCTATCCGCTGGTTCTTTGAGGGCGGCCGTATCAGGAGACGGTAACGCTACTTGTTTAGATAAACGTGTGAGCGCTTTATCTACTCTAGGGGGTGTTTCCCAACGCGCCCTAACCTCTGGTGGGAAAGGGTATAGTGCCAATAATTTATTAGAAATTAGCACTTTTTTATCGGGGGAAACCCACGCTTTATCACACACCTCATTTAATTCATCTGACTCAGGAAAAGCTACTGGTAGTTTTTTTACTCCCCACATAATACCCTTCTTTGTGGTACTTGTAGTGTCAGAAATGTTCAATGCCTCCTTCATTGCCGTGATCATGTAACGTGTGGCCCTACTGGACATTACGTTTGTCTCCTCACCGTCGACACTGGACTCAGTATCTGTGTCTGGGTCTGTGTCGACCCACTGAGGTAACGGGCGTTTTATCGCCCCTGACGGTGTCTGAGACGCCTGGACAGGCACTAATTGATTTGTCGGCTGTCTCATGTCGTCAACAGTTTTTTGTAAAGTGCTGACATTGTCACGTAGTTCTTTAAATACAACCATCCAGTCAGGTGTCGACTCCCTAGGGGGTGACATCACTAACACAGGCAATTGCTCTGCTTCCACATCATTTTCCTCCTCATACATGTCGACACAATCGTACCGACACCCAGCACACACACAGGGAATGCTCTGATAGAGGACAGGACCCCACTAGCCCTTTGGGGAGACAGAGGGAGAGTTTGCCAGCACACACCAGAGCGCTATATATATATATATATATATATATAGGGATAACCTTATATAAGTGTTACTCCCTTTTATAGCTGCTGTTTATAATTTAGCTGCCAATAGTGCCCCCCCTCTCTCGTTTTTACCCCGATTCTGTAGGGACTGCAGGGGAGAGTCAGGGAGCCGTCCTTCCAGCGGAACTGTGAGGGAAAATGGCGCTTGTGTGCTGAGGAGATAGGCTCCGCCCCTTCACGACGGCCTTATCTCCCGCTTTTTTCTGGAAAACTGGCAGGGGTTAAATACATCCATATAGCCCAGGAGCTATATGTGATGTATTTCTTTTGCCATCCTAAGGTATTTCAGTTTTTATTGCGTCTCAGGGCGCTCCCCCCCAGCGCCCTGCACCCTCAGTGACCGGAGTGTGAAGTGTGCTGAGAGCAATGGCGCACAGCTGCAGTGCTGTGCGCTACCTTAGTTGAAGACAGGAACGTCTTCTGCCGCCGATTTCACCGGACCTCTTCGTTCTTCTGGCTCTGTAAGGGGGCCGGCGGCGCGGCTCCGGGACCCATCCAGGCTGAACCTGTGATCGTCCCTCTGGAGCTAATGTCCAGTAGCCTAAGAAGCCCAATCCATTCTGCACGCAGGCGAGTTCGCTTCTTCTCCCCTTAGTCCCACGATGCAGTGAGCCTGTTGCCAGCAGGACTCACTGAAAATAAAAAACCTAAAATAAACTTTTACTCTAAGCAGCTCAGGAGAGCCACCTAGCATGCACCCTTCTCGTTCGGGCACAAGAATCTAACTGAGGCTTGGAGGAGGGTCATAGGGGGAGGAGCCAGTGCACACCAGCTAGTTCAAGCTTTTATTTTTGTGCCCAGTCTCATGCGGAGCCGCTATTCCCCATGGTCCTTACGGAGTCCCAGCATCCACTTAGGACGTTAGAGAAATATTGCGCCTAAATTTAGTGCCCCCCCTCTCTGTTTTTACCCTGTTCTGAAGTGTAGACTGCAGGGGAGAGCCAGGGAGCTTCCTTCCAGCGGATCTGTGAAGGAGAAATGGCGCCAGTGTGTCTGAGGGAGATAGCTCCGCCCCTTTTCCGCTGCCTATTCTCCCGCTTTTTCCTGGATTCTGGCAGGGGTATTTACCACATATATAGCCTCTGGGGCTATATATTGTGGTATTTTTGCCAGCCAAGGTGTTTTTTATTGCTGCTCAGGGCGCCCCCCCCAAGCGCCTTGCACCCATCAGTGACCGGAGTGTGAAGTGTGCATGAGGAGCAATGGCGCACAGCTGCAGTGCTGTGCGCTACCTTGGTGAAGAATGATGTCTTCTGCCGCCGTTTTTCCGGACCTCTTCTTGCTTCTGGCTCTGTAAGGGGGACGGCGGCGCGGCTCCGGGACCGAACACCAAGGACTGGGCCTGCGGTCGATCCCTCTGGAGCTAATGGTGTCCAGTAGCCTAAGAAGCCCAATCCGGCTGCAAGCAGGCGAGTTCGCTTCTTCTCCCCTTAGTCCCTCGCTGCAGTGAGCCTGTTGCCAGCAGGTCTCACTGAAAATAAAAAACCTAAACTATACTTTCTTTCTAAGGGCTCAGGAGAGCCCCTAGTGTGCATCCAACCTCGGCCGGGCACGAAATCTAACTGAGGCTTGGAGGAGGGTCATAGTGGGAGGAGCCAGTGCACACCAGGTAGTCATAAATCTTTCTAGAGTGCCCAGCCTCCTTCGGAGCCCGCTATTCCCCATGGTCCTTACGGAGTTCCCAGCATCCACTAGGACGTCAGAGAAATAAGATCAAAAGCACTGTAGGTTTGTATAATAAAAACTTTAGCACCAGATTAATTTTTACTGGTTTAAAATGGTTGCCGTAAAATACACTACATGGCCAAAAGTATGTACACACCTGAACATCACATGCCACAGCCAACGGTCTTTGCATCTAGAACATTCTCCACTTCTGGGAAAGCTTTCCACTATATTTTGGAACATGGCTGGGGGGATATGCATCCAATCAGCTACAAAAGTCTTACTGGAATATTTACTCAAGTATGGGTTTTCAAATGTGGTGATGTTGCCCATAGTGCAGAGAAGACTCAGGTTTAGGTCATTCATACAGGTCAGGGCAATCAAAACTTAAACCTTGTTGCCTCCCCATTAGGCGACACTCATGATGTGCAGGGGGTGTTGAATAATTTGATCAATAAATTAATTAAAATGACATCCTTTCATGTTTGGTTTGATTTGTGTTATTTTCTCTATTTACAATCAAGGACCTATTTATACAAAAATTCAGAATATTATCAAGTTTTTTCAAACTTTCTAGCATTATTGTAGTGGACAGCTTTCCCCTGCCTTGTAATAATGGTGTCAAGAACCAGACAGCCGTATCCAATACAAACGCCAAATCACGCCATGAGAATCATCATTCATCAGTCACTGTAAAAACTGCCAGCACTCACATCAATACTGCTGTTGGTTACATTTTAAGAGATAATGGATGAAGGTAGATACTAATTAGCGTAGGGAATAAAGCTAATAAACTATGGAATTTTGACCCTTATTATTCTCTCTCTGGAGGCCATTTACAAAGCATATCTAAGGCACAACACAAAATGCCTAAAGTTTTGCACTTCTCGCTGCTTTTCCAAGCCACCTAAGAGCAAACATGAAAAATACATCTCAATTTGAGAAGAGGTGGAAGAAACCATGATAGAACACTTTCCCATGCCGTAAAAATCAAATTGACTGGAACAATTAATATAATGTACTCTGATTATAGCTAGAGATACCATTTCTTATAAGAAAGGCATATAATCCATTTACAAATTCTGGGCCTTATACAGGTTTGTTAGCAAACCAAAAAAGCAAGCAAGTGCGCAAAACCATGTTGCCCTGAAGGTGCAGCAGATGTAACATGTGCAGAGAGATTTGGATTTGGGTGGGGTGTGTTCAAATGAAAATCTAAATTGCAGTGTAAATATTAAGCAGCCAGTATTACAGAAACAATACAGGGTGATACAAAAGCCGCAGTACACCCTTTCGTTTCAAAAACTGGAGGAAATGGGAAAACTTAGATTCAAGATGGTCGATTTCAAGATGGCGCCCATGTCGGTACATACCCTAAAAGATAGCCCACCTCACCCATGCCTTACTGGAGTATTCAGTTTTCCCATTTCCAGCACAGTTTTTAAAACAAACGGGTGTACTGCGACTTTTGAATAACCTGTATAATCCACCCAAATCTAAATCTCTCTGCACGTTACATCTGCTTCACCTGCAGTGCAACATGGTTTTGCCTAGTTGCTTGCATTTTTGGTTTGCTAATACCCCCTTTCACACAGAGGTTTCTACTCGTTAATTTGCCGGGTCAACCCGGGTCATTTTCTGTGTGAAAGGGTCAACCCAGGTTGAAATTCCTGCGACTTCGACCCAGGAATTTACCAGGGTCGGAGACACGAAAAGTTCGACCCGGGTTGACCCTTTCACACAGAAGAAATACCTGTATTGATCCACAAATTACCAGGTACAACTGCTTCACCTGGTAATTTGCAAACCTGTGTGAAATGGGGGTCAGGCTGTGTCCGGCTAAGCGACCAGACATTGAAATGCCAAGAATTTCAGACGTTTCTGTCTAAAAAGGGTATAACAAACCTGAATAACCACCTCTGTTCATAAATTTGCTATCACCATCTCCTAAGAAAAATCTTTGAATTGATGTCAGATGTACTTAGACATATGAATCTGGTCAACTCTAAGTCTTTTTCCAATGTAAAAATATTTCATTTTTCAAAGCACGTTGGGGCAGATGTATTAACCTGGAGAAGGCATAAGGAAGTGATAAAACCAGTGATAAGTGCAAGGTGATAAACACACCAGCCAATCATCTCCAATATACAAATTGACAATTATGAGCTGACTGGCTGGTGCGTTTATCGCCTTGCACTTATCACTGTTTATCACTTCCTTATGCCTTCTCCAGGTTAATACATCTGCCCCTTTATTATAATGCATCACTTCCATGCCCTTTATTAATTAGCTGGCTTTCCTTCCTTTGAATCATAACCATAATGAGTTCCCCACTGCCTATAGCGAAGATGTGATCTAAATAGTGACTTATACAAGTACAGACACTGAATTGGCTTCATGCGCATTTATTACCCTTTTTGCAGTCGCTACCTGGTACTGTTCACTGCATCTCAGCTTATTGAGGCCTTCTATATTTTAGTTTTCACCAGATGTATTTAATTAATTGTCTAAGTAGCATAAGTAGTGCCCAATTTCTGTACCAAAATTCTGATCTGCGTTAATATATTACATTTAACTTTCATTAATTAAAATAAAATTGATAAAGTACATGGTCCAATACTGATCCCTGGGGTATACCACTAAAACCTTCAGCCACATCAGGCTTACAGGTTTATAGATTTTCTGGCCAAATAGTGTTCATTTTAAAAGAGAATAGGTGCCACATATGCTATCTGCTAATGTCCATGGTACAGCTATAGTTATCATTTACTGAACCAAGGACCTGATTCAGAGAAGTACACTAATGCAAGTGTAATTTTTTCTGCAATGCAACTGCTGATATCGGCAAGTGAAGCTGCCATCCAGAAATGAAGTCGCTCACTGGAGCTACCGCAACTCATTAGCAATTGCGTACATATACGCAGCTGATAAAGATGGAAGCCATATTTGTTTATAAGACTCCATTTTTAATTGACATCTGATAATTTGTTTCTACTTGTTTTAGCTTAGTGCTGATACAGAAAAAAGTACCAGACATTGTAATTTGTTTGAACCCATATTGTGAAGTTATGACCTTTAGCTAAGATATATTTTAAGGTAATTTCCTAGCAGAAATATTATGTCAGCAGCTAGACATGAAGGGGTGTATGCAATTGCGGTCGAATTCCCGAAATTGTCGAATTTCGGGTCATTTTCGACCAAAAAAAAAAATCGCCTATGCAATTCAGTGCTTTCCGACCAAAAAACGGACTTTCAAAATTCGACTTTTTGAAATTCGAATTTTTGCAAATTCGACTTTTCTGCAATGATACAAGTGCTGCAATTCGACCAAAGCATATTCAATTCAAGTTTGGAAATTCGACAGCAGGGCTTTTAGACAGCAAATTCGTCATTTTCAATCCGCCACACTTTGGAGGGTGAAAACAAATAAAAAAATTTTAAACATGTTTTTTTTTGTGGTTTTTTTTCTGGGAATAGAAGATCTATTTATATTAGAAGGGATTAGGTACTTTTTTTTTTTTTTTTTGGAGGCACAAATATTATTTATATATTTTTTAAAATATTATTATTTTTTTTATTTTATTTTTAATGCTGGAACGGTAAAATCATTAAAAAAAATGGCGTGGGGTCCCCCCTCCAAAGCATAACCAGCCTCGGGCTCTTCGAGCTGGTCCTGGTTCTAAAAATGCGGGGGGAAAATTGACAGGGGATCCCCCGTATTTTTAAAACCAGCACCGGGCTCTGCGCCTGGTGCTGGTGCCAAAAATACGGGGGACAAAAAGAGTAGGGGTCCCCCGTATTTTTAACACCAGCATCGGGCTCCACTAGCTGGACAGATAATGCCACAGCCGGGGGTCACTTTTATGCCGTGCCCTGCGGCCGTGGCATTAAATATCCAACTAGTCACCCCTGGCCGGGGTACCCTGGGGGAGTGGGGACCCCTTCGATCAAGGGGTCCCCCCCCCCCCAGCCACCCAAGGGCCAGGGGTGAAGCCCGAGGCTGTCCCCCCCCATCCAATGGGCTGCGGATGGGGGGGCTGATAGCCTTTTGTGATAATAAAAAGATATTGTTTTTTCCAGTAGTACTACAAGTCCCAGCAAGCCTCCCCCACAAGCTGGTACTTGGAGAACCACAAGTACCAGCATGCGGGAGAAAAACGGGCCCGCTGGTACCTGTAGTACTACTGGGAAAAAAATACCCAAATAAAAACAGGACACACACACCGTCGACAGTAAAACTTTATTTCATACGTCGACACACACATACTTACCTATGTTCACACGCCGACATCGGTCCTCTTCTCCATGTAGAATCCACGGATACCTGAAAAGAAAAGTTCAATATACTCACCTCAGCCATGGTCCAGAGATAAATCCACGTACTTGGCAAAAAAACAAAGCGAACACCCGCTCCATGCCGGACTGAAAGGGGTCCCATGCTGACACATGGGACACCTTTCCACGAATGAGACCTGTCAGTGACAGCTGTCACAGACAGGTCTCTAAGCCAATCAGGAAGCGCAACTTCGTTGCGCTCACCTGATTGGCTGAGCGCTGTCTGCACTGTGACAGCGCATCGCACAGCTCCCTCCATTATATTCAATGGTGGGAACTTAGCGGCTAGCGGTAAGGTCACCCGCCGGTCAGCGGCTGACCGGCGGGTGACCCCACCGCTACCCGCAAAGTTCCCACCATTGAAAGTAATGGAGCGGCTTTGCGAGGCGCTGTCACAGTACAGACAGCGCTCAGCCAATCAGGTGAGCGCAACGGCAGTAGCGCTTCCTGATTGGCTGAAGGGACATCAGTGACAGGAGTCACGTGATGTCCCGGCATTCGGGAGAAAGGGGTCTGATGTGAAAACATTGGACCCCTTTCTAGTCCGGTATGGCTCGGGTTTTTGCGTTTTCTTTTTTTTTAACAAGTACGTGGATTTATCTCTCTGGACGCTGGAAGGTGAGTATCATTTTTTCACAGGTACCCTCGGATCGTCGGAGACCGTGGCAGTCGGCGTGTCAACATAGGTAAGTATGTGTGTGTGTGTCGGTAGTGTGTAATAAAGTTTTACTGTCAAAGGTGTCTGTGTCCTGTTTTTATTTGGGTATTTTTTTCCCAGTAGTACTACAGGTACCAGCGGGCCCGTTTTTCTCCCGCATGCTGGTACTTGTGGTTCTCCAAGTACCAGCTTGCGGGGGAGGCTTGCTGGGACTTGTAGTACTACTGGAAAAAACAATATCTTTTAATTTTCACAAAGGCTATCAGCCCCCCCATCCGCAGCCCATTGGATGGGGGGGGGACAGCCTCGGGCTTCACCCCTGGCCCTTGGGTGTCTGGGGGGGGGGGGACCCCTTGATTGAAGGGGTCCCCACTCCCCCAGGGTACCCCGGCCAGGGGTGACTAGTTGGATATTTAATGCCACGGCCGCAGGGCACGGCATAAAAGTGACCCCCGGCTGTGGCATTATCTGTCCAGCTAGTGGAGCCCGATGCTGGTGTTAAAAATACGGGGGACCCCTACTCTTTTTGTCCCCCGTATTTTTGGCACCAGCATCAGGCGCAGAGCCCGGTGCTGGTTTTAAAAATACGGGGGATCCCTGGCCAATTTTTCCCCTGCATTTTTAGAACCAGGACCAGCTCAAAGAGCCCGAGGCTGGTTATGCTTTGGGGGGGGACCCCACGCCATTTTTTTTTTCGGGTTTTTCACGATTTTTCCCGTTTTTTAAAATCGCGGCAAAATCCGCCAAATCGGCCGATTTTCGCCCGCGACCCTGGCGAATCCGTTTTTCATTGAATATGGTGAATTCCGGAAGCCACCTTCCGGAATTCACTTGGCGAATTTGGTCGAATTTGAAAAACGGCGAAAATTGCCGCGAATTCGACCGCAATTGCATATACCCCATAAGCTTCAAAGGGTATTTATCAGTTTGCGGTATAGCAGGTGTGAAAACATAACCAGACATATGTAGGTTACGAGCTTAGCAAAAATCCCCAGATATTCTACTTAGAGAGCACATATACGAATTTTAGGCATTGGTAAACATGTTACGTAAAAGATAGGAGTTTATTAACCAATAGGATTAGAAAGTATGTTAACCAATAGAGTTAAAGCAATCATTAACCAATAGGATTAATCTTTGTGTAAGGAAATTACGACACTGTATGCAAATATGTATTCCTGGCGATGTAGCGGCTGGTTGTAGTAAATGGACGGCATTCCTGTTACAGGAAGTGATCAAGCCCGTGTTACGGGTGAAACGCGTCTTCCGCGTGCTTATCGTTCGTCCCTTCTCTCATTGAATGCCGTCCATTTACTACAACCAGCCGCTACATCGCCACCCAGAACCCGTACCAGCCGCCACACCGCTACCCGGTGCCCGTACCAGCCCCACTGAGTTGCATCATTCCAGCATCAGGACTGTCTTCGGATTGGTGCCGGATCTCAAACGCATTGCGGCCGCTACATCGCTACCCAGAACCCGTACCAGCCGCCACACCGCTACCCAGTGCCCGTACCAGCCCCACTGAGTTGCATCATTCCAGCATCAGGACTGTCTTCGGATCGGTGCCGGATCTCAAACGGTAATATTATGTGCCTTACCGCCCGATCGTGGATGCCGTGTACCTGATTTTTGTGAGACTTACTGCGATGTATAAGCATTATCTACATCACGTCGTTTAAATTTGGATACTTACCTGCCATCCTTTAGACTGATTGTCATACGTGCCGCATTCTTTGGAGTGTGTCTATATCTTATGGGGACTCTAAATCGTACTGCATATTAGGATCACTGCTTACACCTGCAAATCTTTCCCTCTCTGACAGCATTGCGGGTAATATCCTATTACTGTTAAATTTATCTCGGCAATTGAGTAATTAAGCTATTTACCACTATAGAACCAGTGACTACGTGCATTATCTTTCTGGGCATAGTTGGGCAGTGCCAATTGTTACCCCCACCTTAATCCCCCTTTTTCCCCTTCCCCCCCCCCCTTTTTTTCTTTTTTCTTTTCTTCCTCCTATGACCCCCATATCTGGATTTAAGATTTGTTGTACATGTGATTAACAATTTTTGCCTCTCTAGTGGATAGGGTGTTATCTAATTGCAATACAGCCATTATACTGAGTATTCTACACCCTTTTCTTACATG
Organism: Pseudophryne corroboree; assembly: GCF_028390025.1. Lineage (NCBI taxonomy): Eukaryota > Metazoa > Chordata > Amphibia > Anura > Myobatrachidae > Pseudophryne > Pseudophryne corroboree. The sequence continues at coordinate 458,152,249 of NC_086448.1, read as the reverse complement.
AGGCGATGAGGCACCTTTTTATTGCTAGAATATTCTCTTAGCATACATATGAGTAGATTTCGTGGTCTTTTGTGACCGAGTATCAGTTACATTGACATAAGTATCTTTCTCTCCTGACCTCAATAACGGAGCACTGGCAACATTATTGTTACATTTCATCTCTGATACTGTGTTTCCTGCACCAGTGTGAAGAATCCATTATCACCCATCATTGGTACTTGTTCTCATTGACTTATACAAAAAATCTTCCTTTAGACATTTTCCTATACGGATATACAATTAGCACTGTGTAAATCTCGGTGGGGAATCAATATCTTTATTGATGCAATCACTTGTTCATTCCCCCTTTCTCTCCTCTTCTTTTCTCCTTTTCCACACTTATCCTTTTTCATGGACTCTCACCATTGATTCAGGGATTATCCCTGTCTAACATTGGCAGCAGATCCATCTTTTTCTTTTACTAGATATATAGTGAACTCTCATCAGTGATTCCAAGAGCCCTTGCCATCATTCGCAATCCTCTACTATCATACCACACTGGAAACGCCCGAAGCCGTCCGATCTTGGAAGCTAATCAGTGTTGGGCTGGGTCAGTACTCTAGTGGGCGACCATTGAGGAATACCCAGTGTTGTAGAGCTCACATTGATCCGTTACGCTCAAGAGTCTAACACTGACAGCAGATTCACACTGTTACTCTTTTCTATCTGCTCTGTCCTCCCTTTTCAAACAGTGTGGGAACCAGTACTTAAGTAACTTTTGATTGTGGACATATACAGGGTTAGTCTGTTCCGACAGCCCAAGTATTATCTGGAGGTTCTACGTCTGTTTCATCAATTTTTTGGCATTCTTATTATATTGATACAATCGGGACGGATTACATTAAATTCAGCACTGATTTGTTATTTATTGAACATTTATTGATATATCCTTACATCATAAGTTTGTGTTATTGAGGATTGATACAATTTTGTACTAATTCCATTATTCATTGGATAGTTATCTAATTTTTGACGACTATATATCTTTTTATTTTAAGATGTTAATAAAAGTTATATTTTATACTTAGATTCATTCTCATCCTATCTATGTAACATTTATATTATTATTCAAAAAGTAAAGAGTGCGCCCAGAAAAGAGTCTCTTTTTTCTTCTCTGTTTTTGTTAGCAGCCCCATTGACTCAGGGTGCACCACCAAACTGTGACTGGAAAACGTTGCTTTCCTTATAACTGTTAAATTTTGGTTTAGTATATTCATTACCATAATTTTTATACACCGGTGCGGTAAACATCCAAATACAACCCCCGTAGCAGAGGCAATAGCCAGTAGGAACAGCAACAGACAGATCCCATGGAGCCACAGGAGGGACATAGGGAGGCTGAATCAGTAAAACACCCTGAGTGAAAGTATGAACGTCAGGAATAGACACAATTTTTATCTGAAACCACACCGACAAGGCAGATATATGAACCTTGAGGGAGGCCAGACGAAAGCCGAAGTCCAGGCCTTGTTGCAGAAAAGCCAGAAGTCTGGAAGTTCCGAATTTGTATGCATCGAAATTCTTAGCAGCACACCAGGTGAAGTAAGAATTCCAGACCCTGTAATATAACCGTGCAAATGCCGGTTTTCAGGCCTTTAGCATAGTTTGGATAACCGCCTCGGAGAATCCCTTGGCCCTCAGGAGTGATGCTTCAAGAGCCACGCCGTCAAAGCCTGTCTGGCCAGATTTGGGTAGACACAAAGGCCCTGAACGAGGAGGTCTGGGCATTGAGGAAGTAGAAGAGGACGCTCCATCGACAGACCCTGCAGGTCTGAGAACCAATGCCGTCTGGGCCACGCTGGAGCGACTAGAATTAGTATTCCTCCTTCTTATTTGAACTTCCGTAGTACCCTGGGCAGGAGTGACACTGGAGGGAACACATAGGGCAGCCGAAAGTTCCATGGAATTGCCAGTGCATCCACGAACGCTGCTTGAGGATCCCTGGTTCTTGATCCGAAGACCGGAAATTTATGATTGTGTCGAGACACCATCAAGTCTACATCTGGTAGGCCCCATTTGTCCACTAGGAGTTGAAAGACTTCCTGATGAAGACTCCACTCTCCGGCATGCACGTCCTGATGACTGAGGAAATCCGCTTCCCACTTGAGGACTCCCGGAATAAACACTGCCGATATTGATGGCAGATGGCGTTCCACCCAACAAAGGATTTTTGACACTTCCATCAGTGCCATGCGGCTTCGAGTGCCGGTTTATGTATGCCACCGTGGTGGCATTGTCTGACCGTATGTGAACAGGCCTGTTCTTTAACAGAGGCAGGGCGAGAGACCAAGAATTGAACACTGCCCACAATTCCAGAATGTTTATCGGGAGGAGTGATTACTCCTGGTCCACCAACCCTGGAAAGAGTGTTGCTCCAGCACCGCACCCCAGCCCCTCAGACTGGCATCCGTAGTCAGTAAGACCCAGTTGGGGATCCAGAAGGGACGGCCCCTGTTGAACTGCTGGTCCTGTAGCCACCAGATCAGCCATAGACGAACCTCCGGAGTCAAGGAAATCATGCGAGACCTGATCCGATGAGGTAGGCCGTCCCACTTGGAAAGGATTAACCTCTGCAGAGGGCGGGAATGAAATTGAGCGTACTCTACCATGTCGAAAGCCGACACCATCAGGTTTAGTACTTGCATCGTCGAGTGTATCGACACTCTTGGGCGAGAGAGGAAGTATCTTACTCTGTCCTGAAGCTTCAGGACCTTCTCTGGAAACAGAAACAGCCGTTGACTGTGTGTGTCCAGCAGTGCCCCCAGGTGCACAATGCTCCGAGCAGGGACCAGCAAGGACTTCTTCCAGTTGATGATCCATCTGTGGGCTTGTAGGAAGTTTACAGTCAGTGACTGAGGAGGACATCGTGGGAGTTTGTCAAGATCAGCAAGTCATCCAGATACAGCAGGATCCTTACTCCTTGGCGACGGAGATGAGCAATTATCACGGCCATAACCTTGGTGAAGATCCGAGGGGCCGTGGCCAGTCCAAACGGCAGAGCCTGGAAATGATAGTGAAGGTCGCCAATAGCAAATCGCAGATATTGCTGATGCGATATGGCAATAGGCATATGCAGGTAAGCATCTTGTATATCCAGGGATACCATATAATCTCCAGGTTCCATGGCCAGTACAATTGAGCGCAGTGTTTCCATACAGAACTTGGATACTCTAACAAACTTGTTCAGTGATTTGAGGTTGAGTATAGGCCGAAAAGACCCATTGGGTTTCGGTACTAGAAACAGGGTCGAGTAGTATCCTCTGCCTCTCTGGGATAGAGGTACCGGCACCACCACTCCTGTATCCAGGAGGGAACTCACAACCATTTGTAGAGCTTGCACCTGTAATAGATCCAAAGGGATATCTGTTGTGCAGAACTGGCAAGGGGGATGCCTCTTGAAAGAGACCGCGTAGTACTGAAGTGGTCTTTAACCAGACCTGGGTGAATCGCAGAAGTCGGCCTCCCACCCTGGCATCCCCCAGGGGGGAGGCTTGTCCAGTCATGCAGTAGGCTTGTGGTGTTTACAAGCAGGCTGATGGGATGCCCAGGATAGTTTAGCCTTGGGCTTTGTGGTTTTGGAAGCACGAGATTGTCTCGGGTATGCCTGACCTTTTGCTTTCCCTTGAGGCCAAAAGGAGCAAAAAAGTAGTACCTTTTGCATTCTGTGCAGAAGGAGTAGTGTTAGGGAGAAAGGCAGTCTTAGCAGCCACCAAGTCAGCCACAATTTCATTGAGGTCTTCCCCAAACAGGATGTCTTCCTTAAAAGGGAGTACCTCCAAGGTCTTTTTGGAGTTCAGGTCCACCTTCCATGACCTCAACCACAGAATACGGTGAGCCAGGATGGACGTAGTCGATGCCTTGACCGCCAACACACCTGCCTCAGAGGACGCCTCCTGAATGTAATAGGCGGCGGTGGTCATGTGAGACAGGTACTGTCTGGCAATGTCAGATATATCCTGAGGTAGCTGTTCCTCTAATGCCTGAACCCATGATTCAATTCCTTTTTGCAGCCCAAGAGGCTGCTATAGTGGGTCTATGTACAGCACCTGTGAGGGAGTAAATAGACTGCAGGCATCCTTCCACACGCTCATCTGTCGGTTCCTTCAGTGAGGTGACAGTGGTGACAGGCAGAGTAGACGACACCACTAGACGGGTGACATGGGAATCCACCGGTGGTGAATTTACCTACTTGTTACATAACTCTGTAGGGAGAGGATAGCGAGCTACCAGCCTTTTAGACAGGGAGAATTTCATTTATGGAAAAGACCAGGGTTCTTGTCGTATGTCCACTAGATGTTCAGAAGTAATAATGTTTTAGTTACCTTCTGACGTTCAAACCTATCAGGTTTCTTAAACACCGTAGTGGAATCCTCGTCATCATCAGTGATTTGTAGGATCTGCTTAATAGCAACCACCAAGTTAGGGACATCAACCTGAGTAGTGGATTCCTCGTCAGAAGCAGCTGTGTCAGTGTCTGACGGGACAGTATACTCCCCATCCTCCTCAGAAGAATCTTCTGAGAGATTAGTGGATTGCGAGGAGGAAGTAGCCTGCTAAAATGACCCCGTGACGAGAGAGTGACTTGGGGCAGTTTTATGTCTAACCAAGGAGTGACTCCATTGCTGCAACTGGGTAGACAAATTATCCACCTGAGTTGGTTTTACCATAGGGACAATATGTGGCTGTAATTGCACATAGTGTCCCATAGGGGGCGTAAGGCGTGTCACAAGCATAGTTAACATAGTTGAGAACGCTGCCCAAGGTGGCTCCTGATTGGTTACAGTAGCCGCAGATTGACTGGGAGATGTATGGCACATAATACACTGACTGTCATACAAAACTTCCCCCTCAGGCAAATCCTTGGCGCATGCGCTGCAGGAGCATCCTCGGTTTTCCCGCCGTTTGTGTTAGACATTATTAGTGAATGCAACCGCAGAGCGTATTAGTACGATACAGCCAGACAGAGTACAATACCTGCGAAAAATTCCCTAGTATGCGACTGCGTACACAGTACACAAACAACAACGAATAAGTCCGGTATTATGCGACTGAGCCCGCAGTACACACAACCAGCGAATAAATCCGGTATTAGGTGACTGAGTACACAGTAGAGTACACTTTAATCGGTAAATACTGTGAAGCACTATATATGGACCCTGACGCACCTAGTCCCTTAGGGTACAGAATACAGTGATAGATATAGCTGGGATACACTGAAAGTGAAATCCACACAGCAGATACAGGCACACACAGTCACAGTGACAATGCACATAATTATTTTAGTAATACAATAAAACTGCACTGGACTAGTATATGTATATTATATATAACAATGCACGGTCTGAGATCGGATGTATGTATCAGAATACTCGTACAATATATTCTGGCACAGGTACACTTGTTCTTAACTAACGCTGTCTTAATATCGACATGTAGAATACTTAAGTGCTTGTAAAACCACGGCGCTGATGTACAGGCGGGTTTACAAAGGAGACCTTGCCCTGCAGTCCCGGAGACCAGTCGCATCTATTTTAGAAAATGGTGCCCAGCGTCTCAGTCAGGGAGTGAGGGAGAGTGTGAGGCAGCTCCAGGGCGGGAACACCAGCAGTAAATGGCGCCCTGGGCCGGGGGGGAGGCTACAGGTCAAGCGCCGCTTCCCCTATGCTGGACTTCACCACCTGGCACTATGGAGTCTTATTAAAATGGATATTAGTATATCCGACCTGTACTCTTATGCCCTGGTGGATATAGTGGGGTCCCTGCTCGGTTACAGTGTCCACACCAGCGTCGCAGTCTGTCTCCCTAGACTGCAACAGGAACGTGTTTTAGTGGCGGGTCCTGTCTGGGGTACCCTCTTACCTCCTCCCCGTAGCAGCCACGTGAACCAGGAGAGCGTCTGCGACCGTGTGCCTAGAGCCGGAGCATCTCCACCGCAAGTACCCGGGAACAGGCCGTGGGAGTATGCGACGCTGCTTGGGAGGTGACGGAGCTGCAGCGCTGAAGTGTCACCATGACATACAGCGCTGACAGCCCAACTTTTAAGAGATTTTCTGTCAGAAAAAGCTTTTTTCAGGGCTGCCCGGTGCAGCCCTCCTGTTAGTGACTGTTTCTACAGGCACCAACTCAAAACTGAGCTCACAGTGCCTGGAGGCGGGGCTATAGAGGAGGCCCCAGAATGCTTCCTGGGACAGCCTAAAGCTTTAGCCTGTTGGTGCCTCTCTGGATCAAGATCCACCCGATGTTTCCCTGTGGAAACCAATGTACCCTGCTGCAGAAATATTATTACATTTATAAATGGAGAATTTGATGTAAGAATTCAGAAGTATAGCAATTGCGTATTGAAATTCAAACCGTACATTCAATGTCTACTATGCACATCATTATGACAATATAAACTTGATCTGTTTATGTTACAAACTGGATCCAATCACTTAAGATCACTTACAAAGTTTATTCAAAATACAGACTCACAAAAAAAAGGCAACAATGAGTAGCTGTCACTGCCACCGTCAACATGCTGCCTACGTCCGAGATCTGGATAGGTCTTCCATTCTACTGTCAACTAAATCTAATAAAAGAGAACAGTGCTTTCTCCTTGGCACAGTAAACAACCAGGAAGTTCTAATTCATTAATTTATTACACAACAACTGAAAGAAACATTGTAATCACTTTATATAATATGATAACTACTAATCATAAACTTTCCAGGTATGTATCAATCACCACAAAGAAAATAAAAAAAATTATCATCATTAAAGTACATAGCTATTATGTATGCAACATAACAATGAAAATAGGCTACATTAGCTTTTAAGGTTGGGCCTGATTCAGAGGGGTGGTATTCATATGACCGCTGGTCAGCTGACCGACAGTCACATGACCTCCTCCACCAGCCCGACGGGTCACTGTCCCGATGGTCGGCATGCCGACCAACAGGGACTATTTCCACTCGTGGGTGTCCACGACACCCATAGAGTGGGAATAGAACCCCTGGTGACCGCAGGTCACCACCGAGCCCGCAAGGGGCTTGCTTATCTCGCCCCTCCCCGCCGGGATCCCGGCGTCGGTAAGCTGACCGGCGGTCAGGGGACCACCGGTCAGCCGTACTACACCCATTCAGAGTTGTATGCAAACCAATGGTACATCTCTAATCTTGAGAAATCTGCACATGTGCAGATCCCGGTTTGCGAGATCACACGCAGTGCACCCAAGCCGCAGTGGGCACAGTTTTACAAAAACAGGGAGCGTCATCCCTTTTAGTAGGCGCGGCAATGCCAGAACCTACGCCTTCCAATGCAGATTTCATAGCCCTGGCAGGAGTTACAGCAACATTCTGAGTAAGCTTAGGCTCACCTAGATGTCTGCAACCATTGCTGCGTCTTTTGATGCAGCACTCGGATTTACAATGCTGCCAGGAGGAGTAGTTTTTCTTCAGATGCCTCCTGAGGCATTACCATATTTTCGCATATCTTTTGAGTCTTTGGATGCAGCAGCGATGCAAATAGCATCCACTTCTGAATCAGACCCAACAGAGCGATTGTAGACTTTCTTACATGGACATGGATTTTGCTCTTAGCAACCAACTCTGTTGCTATTGACATGCTCTCTGTGGGGCACTGTTGCCAGTAGTAAACTATCAGATTCAGTATGAAATCTCATGAGCTTGGGATGCTGGCAATCTCGACACGGGTGAGGTAAGTATACTAACCTCCCTTGCCTACCCCTCCTTATCCGCAGCCTAACCCTAACCTCCACCATTGGCGCCTAACCCTAGCATCCCCCCAGTGGTGCCTAAACCTAAACCACCCCCCTTCCTGCAGCCTAAAGCTAACCCTCCCCCCTTAGTGCTTAGTCTTAGCACCCCCTCTCTGCAACCAAGCCATAAGCTCCCCCACCCCATAGCCCAACCCTAATCATCACCCCCCGGCGTGTGCCCAAACCTAACCCCCTCTCCACTGCAGCCTTAACCTAACCTGGCCCTTGATACTTACCTTCTGGACCCTGGAAGTCAGGATTCCGTCGTCAGTGTTCTGACGGCTGTCGGGATTCCAGTGACAGTATTACGGCTGCCGGGATGCTGAACATATACGTTTTGAAGATTTGACATACTAAAGTTTGTCTGCCACGGTCTCTGCTTTTTATTAACAGAATAGTAGCAGAATATAGTCTGTACTTATCCTATATTCCATTTAACTAAACAATGGGCAAATTGTCCCCATGCCCAATGCAGATAATGCAGATACATCTGATGAAAAACTGTCCCTGGAAACTGTTCTCAAATATCCTCATGCATGCAGCTGTCACATAAGCTTCATTGGGAGCTAGGTCTTCCTTATGAAGACATTTTGTTTCTGATTATATTATGTTTAATGTGCACTTTATTATAATCAATACAATGAGTCTTATTTAAAACCATAACTTTGGCAGTATTTTAAGGATGTCATTCAAAGGTTGCAGAGCTATAACCGCAGCTTACACTGTATTTGGGCTGAATATTGCACTATTCTCTAATACTGAAAAGTTCTTAAGCACTGTTACTCCTTAGTCTCAGTTAGTAATTCTACACATTGTTGCTTACTAATGACTACTATTTTTATTAGAATTGTTTTATGTCCTCATTCATTTATTTTAGAATAGTCTTCTTTCTGCAATATACTGACTGAGGCCCTAGTTCAGCGTGGATGACATTTGTAATGCAAATGCAGTAGGCACTGCATTCCCATCGCTGCAACCGTGTCGCAGCCTGGGATCAACATCGTGACCGATGTTTGCGATGCTCCCTGCAGACTGCCAGCTGAATAAGCCATAGCTTACTCCGGCTGGCTGTCGCCGGGGGCCTTACGAGGCCAATAAATCTGCATCCGAGATGCATACCTTGACCGCGCCACTCACAGAAAACTGGGTTGAAATGCCGGCCGTCTCAACCTGACTGCCTATGCACCTTCAGTGGTCGACCTAATGAGTGTCGACCCAAGTTGGGTGGACCCAACAACCCATACCCCAAGGGGGTTACTTATCAAAGCTTGGACAGAGATAAAATTGTAAGAGATAAAGCACCAATCAATCAGCTCCTCACATTTTTCAAACTTAAGGGTCTATTTATTAAGCCTTGGATGGAGATAAAGTGCACGGAGTACCAGCCAATCAACGCCTGTCATTTTTCAAACCCAGCCTGTGGCATGGCAGTTAGGAGGTGATTGGTTGGTACTTTATCTCCGTCAACTTTATCTCCATCCAAGGCTTAGTAAATAGACCCCACAGTCTGTAAAATCTAAGATAGAAGCTGATTGGCTGGTACTTTATCTCTCACAATTTTATCTCTCTTTTGAGCTTTGATAAATGCCCCCCTAAGTGCTCATTTTAACACATGTATGTTTTATTTTCATGCATTACTTATCTCACACATTGTAACCTATGTAATGTAGTCAAGACAGCGGCCTTTCCCGATACTCTTGTTTGCATGATAAGCAATACATGGTTCTGATGGTTTTGTGCTTGTGTAGTCATTTTTATCTCCCATTATAGGCCTGATTCAGGGGTGAATGCATAGCCAATGTCGGACATAGTGGAGCAATAATAAGATTTTACACTTACCGGTAAATCTATTTCTCGTAGTCCGTAGAGGATGCTGGGACTCCGTAAGGACCATGGGGAATAGACGGGCTCCGCAGGAGGCATGGGAACTTGAAGAAAGACTTTGGACTCTGGGTGTGCACTGGCTCCTCCCTCTATGCCCCTCCTCCAGACCCCAGTTAGAGAAACTGTGCCCAGAGGAGACGGACAGTACGAGGAAAGGATATTTGGGAATCCAAGGGCAAGATTCATACCAGCCACACCAATCACACCGTATAACTTGTGATAACTACCCAGTTAATAGTATGAACAAACAACATAGTCTCGGCCTAAACCGATGAAACTATAACATAACCCTTATGTAAGCAATAACTATATACAAGTCTTGCAGAAGAAGTCCGCACTTGGGGGGTCATTCAGAGTTGTTCGCTCGTTATTATTTTTTTTCGCAACGGAGCGAATAGTCGCGAATGCGCATGCGCAATGTCCGCAGTGCGACTGCGCCAAGTAAATTTGCTATGCAGTTAGGAATTTTACTCACAGTTTTTTTCTTCGTTCTGGTGATCGTAATGTGATTGACAGGACGTGGGTGTTTCTGGGCGGAAACAGGCCGTTTTATGGGTGTGTGCGAAAAAACACTACCGTTTCTGAGAAAAACGCGGGAGTGGCTGGAGAAACGGAGGAGTGTCTGGGCGAACGCTGGGTGTGTTTGTGACGTCAAACCAGGAACGACAAGCACTGAACTGATCGCACTGGCAGAGTAAGTCTCGAGCTACTCAGAAACTGCACAGAGAAGTATTTTCGCAATATTGCTAATCTTTCGTTCGCAATTTTGATAAGCTAAGATTCACTCCCAGTAGGCGGCGGCTTAGCGTGTGCAAAGCTGCTAAAAGCAGCTTGCGAGCGAACAACTCGGAATGAGGGCCTTGGGACGGGCGCCCAGCATCCTCTACAGACTACGAGAAATAGATTTACCGGTAAGTGTAAAATCTTATTTTCTCTAACGTCCTAGAGGATGCTGGGACTCAGTAAGGACCATGGGGATTATACCAAAGCTCCCAAACGGGCGGGAGAGTGCGGATGACTCTGCAGCACCGCTTGAGCAAACAGGAAGTCCTCCTCAGCCAGGGTATCAAATTTATAGAACTTTGCAAAGGTGTTTGACCCCGACCAAGTAGCTGCTCGGTACAACTGTAATGCCGAGACCCCTCGGGCAGCCGCCCAAGACGAGCCAACCTTCCTAGTGGAATGGGCCTTAACCGATTTAGGCAATGGCAATCCTGCCGTAGAATGCGCCTGCTGAATCGCGTTACAGATCCAGCGAGCAATAGTCTGCTTTGAAGCAGGCGCGCCAACTTTGTTGGCTGCATACAGAACAAACAGCGCTTCAGTTTTCCTAACCCTCGCTGTTCTGGCCACATAAATCTTCAAAGCCCTGACCACATCAAGGGACTCGGAATCCTCCAAGTCCCGTGTAGCCACAGGCACGATAATAGGTTGATTCATATGAAAAGAGGAGACCACTTTAGGCAGAAATTGAGGACGAGTCCTCAATTCTGCCCTATCCACGTGGAAAACCAGATACGGGCTTTTATGTGACAAAGCCGCTAATTCCGAAACACGCCTCGCAGAAGCCAAGGCCAACAACATGACCACTTTAAAAGTGAGATATTTCAACTCCACTGTTGTGAGTGGTTCAAACCAAGGTGACTTGAGGAAACTAAATACCACATTAAGATCCCACTGCGCCACCGGCGGTACAAAAGGAGGCTGAATATGCAGCACCCCCTTCACGAACGTCTGTACTTCAGGAAGAGAAGCCAATTCCTTTTGAAAGAAAATGGATAAGGCCGAAATTTGGACCTTTATGGACCCTAATTTTAGGCCCAAAGTCACTCCTGTTTGCAGGAAGTGAAGCAGACGACCCAAATGGAACTCCTCCGTAGGAGCAGTCCTGGCCTCACACCAAGAAACATTTTCGCCATATACGGTGATAATGTTTCAATGTCACGTCCTTCCTAGCCTTGATCAGGGTAGGAATGACCTCCTCCGGAATACCTTTTTTCGCTAGGATCCGGCGTTCAACCGCCATGCCGTCAAACGCAGCCGCGGTAAGTCTTGGAACAGACAGGGCCCCTGCTGCAGCAGGTCCTGTCTTAGAGGAAGAGGCCACGGATCTTCTGTGAGCAACTCTTGCAGATCCGGATACCAAGTCCTTCGTGGCCAATCTGGAACAATGAGGATTGTTCTTACTCTTCTTAGGTCTTATTATTCTCAACACCTTGGGTATGAGAGGTAGAGGAGGGAACACATAGACCGATCTGAACACCCAAGGTGTCACTAGAGCGTCCACCGCTACCGCCTGAGGGTCTCTTGACCTGGCGCAATACAGCTTTAGCTTTTTGTTGATACGGGACGCCATCATGTCTATTTGAGGCAGTCCCCACTGACCCACGATCTGTGCGAAGACTTCTTGATGAAGCCCCCACTCTCCCGGATGCAGGTCGTGCCTGCTGAGGAAGTTCGCTTCCCAGTTGTCCACCCCCGGGATGAATACAGCTGATAGGGCGCTTAAATGGCCTTCCGCCCAGCGAAGAATCCTGGTCGCTTCTGCCATGGCCGCTCTGCTCCTTGTGCCGCCTTGGCGGTTTACATGAGCCACTGCTGTGACATTGTCTGACTGAATCAGAACCGGTTTGTCCCGAAGCAATGCCTCCGCCTGGCGTAATGCATTGTATATGGCCCTCAACTCCAGGACGTTGATGTGGAGACAAGTCTCTAGATTCGACCAGAGACCTTGGAAATTTCTTCCCAGTGTGACTGCTCCCCAACCTCGGAGGCTTGCGTCCGTGGTCACCAGGATCCAGTCCTGAATTCCGAACCTGCGGCCTTCTAGGAGGTGAGCACTGTGCAGCCACCACAGGAGAGATACCCTGGCTCTGGGAGATAAGGTGATCCTCTGATGCATTTGTAAATGGGACCCGGACCATTTGTCCAATAGATCCCATTGAAAGGTCCTCGCATGGAACCTTCCGAAGGGGATGGCCTCGTACGATGCCACCATCTTCCCCAGGACACGGCTGCAGTGATGCACTGAAACCTTTTGTAGCTGTAATAGGTTCCTGACCAGGGCTATGAGCTCCTGAGCCTTTTCCATCAGAAGAAAAACTTGTTCTGATCTGTGTCTAGAATCAGACCCAGAAAGGTCAGGCGCGTTGTAGGGACTAGCTGGGACTTTGGTATATTGAGAATCCAGCCGTGCCCCTGCAACATCCTCACCGACAGCGACACGCTGTCCAGCAACTTCTCCCGAGATCTCGCCTTTATAAGGAGATCGTCCAAGTATGGGATAATTGTGACACCCTGTTTGCGCAGGAGCACCATCATTTCCGCCATTACCTTGGTGAAAATTCTCGGGGCTGTGGAAAGCCCAACGGCAACGTCTGAAATTGGTAATGACAGTCCTGTACTGCAAATCTCAGGAACGCCTGGTGAGGAGGTTAAATCGGAACATGAAGGTATGCATCCTTTATGTCCAATCCCCCCCCCACCTCCAGGCTGGCGATGACCGCTCTGAGCGATTCCATCTTGAACTTTCTCAAGTACAAGTTCAGGGATTTTAGATTCAAAATGGGCCTGACCGAACCGTCCGGTTTCGGGACCACAAACAGGGTTGAGTAATACCCCTTTCCTTGCTGGAGAAGAGGAACCTTGACTATCACCTGTTGAAGATACAATTTTTTAATTGCTGTCAACACTAACTCCCTCTCTGACGGGGAAGCTGGCAGAGCCGATTTGAAAAACCGGCGAGGAGGCAAGTCTTCGAATTCCAGCCTGTAACCCTGAGAAACAATCTCTATAGCCCAGGGATCCACCTGTGAGTGAACCCAGACCTGGCTGAAAAATCGAAGACGTGCCCCCACTTGAGCTGACTCCCCCCGGGAAGCCGCAGCGTCATGCGGTGGACTTTGCAGATGTAGGGGAGGACTTCTGCTCCTGGGAACTAGCTGCATGCAGCTTTTTTCCCTTGCCTTTTCCTCTGGCAAGGAAGGACGATCCCCGTACCTTCTTGCTTTTATTGGAACGAAAGGACTGCATTTGATAATGAGGTGCCTTTTTAGTATGCTGCGGGGGGACATAAGGTATGAATTTCGATTTACCGGCCGTAGCAGTAGAGACAAGGTCCGAGAGGCCTTCTCCAAACAACTCCTCCCCCTTGTAAGGCAACGACTCCATATGCCGCTTTGAGTTGGCATCCCCCGTCCACTGTCGGGTCCACAGGAGTCGCCTAGCAGAAATAGACATAGCATTTATTCTGGAGCTTAGTAAACAAATGTCTCTTTGAGCATCCCTCATATATAAAGCAGCATCTTTGATATGCTCTAGGGTCATTAGAATGGTATCCTTATCTAGGGTGTCAAGTTCCGTAGATAAGGAATCTGTCCATGCTGCGACAGCACTACACACCCAGGCCGATGCCATAGCCGGTCTAACGATAGTACCGGAATGTGTGTAAATGTGCTTCATGGTAACCTCCTGCTTACGATCAGCAGGATCCTTGAGGGAAGCTGTATCCTGAGAAGGCAGTGCCACCTTTTTGGATAAGCGTGTCAGCGCCTTGTCTACCTTCGGCGAAGATTCCCATCGTATCCTGTCCTTTTGTGGAAAGGGATACGCCATAAGAATCCTTTTGGGAACTTGTAGTCTCCTATCTGGAGATTCCCAAGCCTTTTCGCACAAGTCGCTTAGTTCAAATGAGGACGGAAAAGTGACCTCAGGCTTTTTCCCTTTTTACATGTGTACCATCGTGTCAGGGACAGGGGGTTCCTCAGTGATATGCAAAACCTCTTTAATGGCAATAATAAGAATTTACTTACCGATAATTCTATTTCTCATAGTCCGTAGTGGATGCTGGGACTCCGTCAGGACCACGGGGGGATAGCGGGCTCCGCAGGAGACAGGGCACATCTAAATAAAGCTTTTAGGATCACATGGTGCGTACTGGCTCCTCCCACTATGACCCTCCTCCAAGCCTCAGTTAGGTACCGTGCCCGGACGAGCGTACACAATAAGGAAGGATCTTGAATCCCGGGTAAGACTCATACCAGCCACACCAATCACACCGTACAACTTGTGATCTGAACCCAGTTAACAGTATGATAACAAAAAACGAAGTAGCCTCTGAAAAGATGGCTCACAACAATAGTAATAACCCGATCTTTGTAACAATAACTATGTACAAGTATTGCAGACAATCCGCACTTGGGATGGGCGCCCAGCATCCACTACGGACTATGAGAAATAGAATTATCGGTAAGTAAATTCTTATTTTCTCTAACGTCCTAGTGGATGCTGGGACTCCGTCAGGACCATGGGGATTATACCAAAGCTCCCAAACGGGCGGGAGAGTGCGGATGACTCTGCAGCACCGAATGAGAGAACTCCAGGTCCTCCTTAGCCAGAGTATCAAATTTGTAAAATTTTACAAACGTGTTCTCCCCTGACCACGTAGCTGCTCGGCAAAGTTGTAATGCCGAGACCCCTCGGGCAGCCGCCCAAGATGAGCCCACTTTCCTTGTGGAGTGGGCCTTTACAGATTTAGGCTGTGGCAGGCCTGCCACAGAATGTGCAAGTTGGATTGTGCTACAGATCCAACGTGCAATCGTCTGTTTAGACGCAGGAGCACCCATCTTGTTGGGTGCATACAATATAAACAACGAGTCAGATTTTCTGACTCCAGCTGTCCTTGAAATATATATTTTTAATGCTCTGACAACGTCCAGTAACTTGGAGTCCTCCAAGTCGCTAGTAGCCGCAGGCACCACAATAGGCTGGTTCAAGTGAAAAGCCGAAACCACCTTAGGGAGAAAATGAGGACGTGTCCGCAGTTCTGCCCTGTCCGAATGGAAAATCAGATATGGGCTTTTGTATGATAAAGCCGCCAACTCTGAAACTCTCCTGGCTGAAGCCAGGGCCAATAGCATGGTTACCTTCCATGTAAGGTATTTTAAATCTACCGATTTTAGAGGCTCAAACCAATGAGATTTGAGAAAATTCAAAACTACATTCAAATCCCACGGTGCCACTGGAGGCACTATTGGGGGTTGTATATGTAGTACACCTTTGACAAAAGTTTGTACTTCAGGCACTGATGCCAATTCCTTCTGGAAGAAGATTGATAAGGCCGAAATTTAAACTTTAATGGACCCCAATTTTAGGCCCATAGACAATCCTGCTTGCAGGAAATGTAAGAATCGACCCAATTGAAATTCTTCCGTTGGAGCCTTCTTGGCCTCACACCACGCAACATATTTCCGCCAAATGCGGTGATAATGTTGTACAGTCACTTCCTTTCTAGCCTTAATCAAGGTAGGAATAACTTCCTCTGGAATGCCCTTTTCTTTTAGAATCCGGCGTTCAACCGCCATGCCGTCAAACGCAGACGCGGTAAGTCTTGGAACATACAAGGTCCCTGCTGAAGCAGATCCCTTCTTAGAGGTAGAGGCCACGGATCCTCCGTGAGCATCTCTTGAAGTTCCGGATACCAAGTTCTTCTTGGCCAGTCCGGAGCCACCAGTATTGTTCTTACTCCTCTTTTCCGTATAATTCTCAGTACCTTTGGTATGAGAGGCAGAGGAGGGAACACATACACTGACTGGTACACCCACGGTGTTACCAGAGCGTCCACAGCTATTGCCTGAGGGTCTCTTGACCTGGCGCAATATCTGTCCAATTTTTTGTTGAGGCGAGACGCCATCATGTCCACCTTTGGTTTTTCCCAACGGTTCACAATCATGTGGAAGACTTCTGGATGAAGTCCCCACTCTCCCGGGTGAAGGTCGTGTCTGCTGAGGAAGTCTGCTTCCCAGTTGTCCACTCCCGGGATGAACACTGCTGACAGTGCTATGACATGATTCTCCGCCCAGCGCAGAATCCTTGCAGCTTTTGTCATTGCTCTTCTGCTTCTCGTGCCGCCTTGTCGGTTTACGTGGGCGACTGCCGTGATGTTGTCCGACTGGATCAACACCGGCTGACCCTGAAGCAGCGATTTTGCCAGGCTTAGAGCATTGTAGATCGCTCTTAGCTCCAGTATATTTATGTGAAGGGACGTCTCCAGGTTTGACCACACGCCCTGGAAGTTTCTTCCCTGTGTGACTGCTCCCCAGCCTCGTAGGCTGGCATCCGTAGTCACCAGGACCCAGTCCTGTATGCCGAATCTGCGGCCCTCTAACAGATGGGCACTCTGCAACCACCACAGGAGAGACAACCTTGTTCTCGGTGACAGTGTTATCCGCTGATGCATGTGCAGATGCGATCCGGACCATTTGTCCAGCAGATCCCACTGAAATGTCCGTGCATGGAATCTGCCGAATGGAATCGCTTCGTAAGAAGCCACCATCTTTCCCAGGACTCTTGTGCATTGATGTACTGACACAGTTCCTGGTTTTAGGAGGTTCCTGACAAGTTCGGATAACTCCCTTGCTTTCTCCTCCGGGAGAAACACCTTTTTCTGAACCGTGTCCAGAATCATTCCCAGGAACAGCAGACGAGTTGTCGGGGTCAACTGAGATTTTGGAAGATTCAGAATCCACCCGTGTTGCTGAAGCACTACCTGGGTTAGTGCTACACCGACTTCCAGCTGTTCTCTGGACTTTGCCCTTATCAGGAGATCGTCCAAGTAAGGGATAATTAATACGCCTTTTCTTCGTAGAAGAACCATCATTTCGGTCATTACCTTGGTAAAGACCCGAGGGGCCGTGGACAAACCAAACGGCAGCGTTTGAAACTGATAATGACAGTCTTGTATCATGAACCTGAGATACCCTTGGTGTGAGGGGTAAATTGGGACATGCAGATAAGCATCTTTTATGTCCAGGGACACCATGAAGTCCCCTTCTTCCAGATTCGCTATCACTGCTCTGAGTGACTCCATCTTGAACTTGAATTTCTGTATGTACAGGTTCAAGGATTTCAGGTTTAGAATAGGTCTTACCGAACCGTCCGGCTTCGGTACCACAAATAGTGTGGAATAATACCCCTTTCCCTGTTGTAGGAGGGGTACCTTGACTATCACCTGCTGAGAATACAGCTTGTGAATGGCTTCCAAAACCGACGTCCTTTCTGAGGGAGACGTTGGTAAAGCAGACTTTAGGAACCGGCGAGGGGGAGACCTTTCGAACTCCAACATGTAACCCTGAGATATTATCTGCAGGATCCACGGGTCCACTTGTGAGCGAGCCCACTGATTGCTGAAAATCTTGAGTCGACCCCCCACCGCTCCTGAGTCCGCTTGTAAAGCCCCAGCGTCATGCTGATGGCTTTGTAGAACCCGGGGCGGGCTTCTGGTCCTGGGCAGGGGCTGCTTGCTGCCCTCTCTTACCTTTTCCTCTGCCTCGCGGCAGATAAGACTGTCCTTTTGGTCGCTTGTTTTTATAAGAGCGAAAGGACTGCGGCTGAAAAGACGGTGTCTTTTTCTGTTGGGAGGGGGTCTGAGGTAAAAAAGTGGATTTGCCGGCAGTTGCCGTGGCCACCAGGTCCGAAAGACAGACCCCAAATAATTCCTCTCCTTTATATGGCAATACTTCCATATGCCTTTTGGAATCCGCATCACCTGACCACTGTCGCGTCCATAAACTTCTTCTGGCAGATATGGACATCGCGCTTACTCTTGATGCTAGAGTACAAATATCCCTCTGAGCATCTCGCATATAAAGAAAAGCATCCTTTAATTGCTCTAGAGTCAATAAAATACTGTCCCTATCCAGGGTATCAATATTTTCAGTCAGAGAATCCAACCACACTACCCCAGCACTGCACATCCAGGCTGAGGCTATTGCCGGTCGCAGTATAACACCAGTATGTGTGTATATACTCTTCAGTGTAGTTTCCAGCCTCCTATCTGCTGGATCCTTGAGGGCGGCCGTATCAGGAGACGGCAACGCCACTTGCTTTGATAAACGTGTGAGCGCCTTATCCACCCTAGGGGGTGTTTCCCAGCGCGCCCTAACCTCTGGTGGGAAAGGGTATAATGCCAATAACTTCTTTGAAATTAGCAGTTTTCTATCTGGGTTAACCCACGCTTCGTCACACACGTCATTCAATTCCTCTGATTCTGGAAAAGCTACAGGTAGTTTTTTTTCACCCCCCACATAATACCCCTTTTTGAGGTACCAGCAGTATCAGAGATCTGCAAAGCCTCCTTCATTGCCGTGATCATATAACGTGTGGCCCTATTGGAAAATACGTTTGTTTCTTCACCGTCGACACTAGATTCATCTGTGTCGGTACCCGTGTCGACTGACTGAGGTAAGGGACGTTTTACAGCCCCTGACGGTGTCTGAGACGCCTGAGCCGGTACTAACTGGTTTTCCGGCCGTCTCATTTCGTCAACTGACTTTTGTAATGTGCTAACATTATCACGTAATTCCATAACTAAAGCCATACATTCCGGTGTCGACTCCCTAGGGGGTGACATCACCATTACCGGCAATTGCTCTGCCTCCACACCAACATCGTCCTCATACATGTCGACACACACGTACCGACACACAGCAGCCACACAGGGAATGCTCTAATCGAAGACAGGACCCTCTTAGCCCTTTGGGGAGACAGAGGGAAGAGTTTGCCAGCACACACCAAAAACGCTATAAATGTATATAAACAACCCTAGAAGGTGTTGTTTTTGATATAAGCGCTTTTAATATATCAATATCGCCAAATTATGCCCCCCTTCTCTTTGTTACCCTGTTTCTGTAGTGCAGTGCAGGGGAGAGTCCTGGGAGCCTTCCTCACCAGCGGAGCTGAGCAGGAAAATGGCGCTGAGTGCTGAGGAGAATAAGCTCCGCCCCTTTTTCGGCGGCTTTTCTCCCGGGTTTTAAGAAAACTGGCCTGGGTTAAATACATACATATAGCCTTAATGGCTATATGTGATGTATTTATTTTGCCACTAAAGGTATTTAATATTGCTGCCCAGGGCGCCCCCAGCAGCGCCCTGCACCCTCCGTGACTGAATCAGTGAGACGTGTAGCAACAATGGCGCACAGCTGCAGTGCTGTGCGCTACCTTCATGAAGACTGAGGAGTCTTCTGCCGCCTGCTTTCCGGACCTCCGTCTTCAGCGTCTGTAAGGGGGATCGGCGGCGCGGCTCCGGGCCGAACCCCAGGAGGACCTGTGTTCCGACTCCCTCTGGAGCTAAGTGTCCAGTAGCCTAAGACTCCAATCCATCCTGCACGCAGGTGAGTTGGAAATCTCTCCCCTAAGTCCCTCGATGCAGTGATCCTGTTGCCAGCAGGATTCACTGAGATTTAAACCTAAAAAAAACTTTTTCTAAGCAGCTCTTTAGGAGAGCCACCTAGATTGCACCCTTCTCGGACGGGCACAAAAACCTAACTGAGGCTTGGAGGAGGGTCATAGGGGGAGGAGCCAGTACGCACCATGTGATCCTAAAAGCTTTATTTAGATGTGCCCTGTCTCCTGCGGAGCCCGCTATCCCCCCGTGGTCCTGACGGAGTCCCAGCATCCACTAGGACGTTAGAGAAAATCATGTAACGAATACCTTTCGCCACCTTTGGCTGTAATTTTGCATCCTCAGTCGACACTAGAGTCAGTATCTGTGTCGGTATCTGTGTCAGTGATCTGGAATATGGTGCGTTTTTGAGACCCCGAAGGTCCTGGTGCCACAGGGACAGGCATGGTCTGACTACCTGACTGATCCCTAGCTTCAGCCTTGTCTAATTGTTTATGCAGTAAATTTACATTTGCATTCAAGACATTCCACATATCCACCCAGTCCGGGGTCAGCGTTGCCGACGGTGACCTGACCATCATGCACTCCCCCTCCTCCTTAGGTGAGCCTTCCTTGTCAAACATGTCGACACACACGTATCGACACACTTCACACACACAGGGAATCTCTTTTCTGAAGACAGGTTCCCCCTGAGGCCCCATGGAGAGACAGAAAGAGAGAGTATGCCAGCACACACCCCAGCGCTATATAACCCTGGAGAAAAACACAGATTGTTTACCCAGTAGCGCTGCTTAATGTATAAACGCCAATCATGTGCCCCCCCTCTACTTTAAAACCCCCTTTCACCGTGTGTCAAGCAGGGGAGAGTCCGGGGAGCTTCCTCTCAGCGGTGCTGTGGAGAGAAAATGGCGCTGGTGAGTGTTGAGGGAGAAGCCCCGCCCCCTCGGCGGCGGGCTTCTGTCCCGCTCAAACTTACAAAAAAATGGTGGGGGCTCTTTTATATACATGTACAGTGCCCACCTGTACATGTATATAGACTTTTGCCATAGGAGAGGTGTTTTATTGCTGCCCAGGGCGCCCCCCCTGCACCCTTACAGTGACCGGAGTGTGTGAGGTGTATGGGAGCAATGACGCACAGCTGCGGTGCTGTGTGTTACCTCAGTGAAGCACCGAAGGCTTCTGCCGCCTGAGACGTCTTCTGTCTTCGTTTCTTCTGGCTCTGTGAGGAGAACGGCGGCGCGGCTCTGGGGTGAACGCCCAGGACGAACCTGTGTTCACTCCCTCTGGAGCAAATGGTGTGCAGTAGCCGAGGAAGCAGAGCCTATCATTTAAGTAGGTCTGCTCCTCTCTCCTCAGTCCCTCGATGCAGGGAGCCTGTTGCCAGCAGTGCTCCCTGAAAAAGAGAAAAAAAATCCTAACAAAAATGCTTTCTAAGCAGGAAACTTAGGAGAGCTCCCTGCAGTGCACCCATTCTCCTCTGGGCACAGTCTAAAACTGGGGTCTGGAGGAGGGGCATAGAGGGAGGAGCCAGTGCACAACCAGAGTCCAAAGTCTTTCTTAAAGTGCCCATGCCTCCTGCGGAGCCCGTCTATTCCCCATGGTCCTTACGGAGTCCCAGCATCCTCTAGGACGTTAGAGAAATTTTGTCATTGCGCATGCGTCCTGAGAGTGTCTGTGCAAAGTTACAAATGTAATTTCAGGCACACTCGGGGAGAAATGTATTGAAAACATATATTGGACATTCCTGTGCATTGATAGGGAGGTGTCTCAGCACACAGATGGAGATGGTTCATGATATAAGCATGCTATGAGAGTGTCACAGGTGTGTGTACAAAGATGCCTGACCAGACACATGGGAAGGCACACATGTATGGTGAAACTACACCTGCCATAGGGCCTGTCCAGTTTCGGTGTTACTGCGTGCACAGACGCTAGTAGACTTCTCAATTCTTGCACATTCAAAGCACGGATCTACACATGGGGAAGGACTTTGTAGCAGTATTTGCATAACGTGGCAGATTAGTGACAACTAATTGATGCAGCTGCGGATGCTTTTGAGTACACCTCAGAATCAGGCCCTGTGTGTATCAACTCTTCCAGACATTGCCTGTTCTTCTCAGTATAATAAGCCTTCATAATCCTAAGCAGTGCGTTTAAAATGTCTGGATACTTTGTGGGTAGGATTAATAATCATTGTAACTAATGTCCCAAAATGGCTGCCTCACATCTGCATTGTCCACGTGGTTTTTGCAGTTTATGCAAATATAAACCTAGGAAGTATGTTCATGGTTTCTGTAAAACACCTTGAGCACTAATGGAAAAAAGCGCTGTATAAAGTGGTCATTATTATTATCATCATTAATTATAAAGAAAGCAAGAAGGATGGAGCTATATATTTCACTTTTACTTGCTGCCAATTAAGGTGGAATGTTGGTCATGAGCTACATAGGATACAACGGTATGTTCCGCACACAATCTACATTATATGAACATGGAAAATTCATCAATTATAATAAATATGATTTAAGGAATTTTGCTTTTGCTAAAGGGCTGTTTATCATTGCAGCACGAGAAAAAATTATTACATATCACTTCAATAACTGATTATTGCTTGAAGAAAAAAAAAAAAAGTATTTCAGTCCTTGTTCAAGGACTAGTGGGTGGAGAAAAGGGGGGAAATGAATCAAAGCTTGGAGAGAGATAAAGTACCAACCAATCAGTTCCTAACTCATTTTTCAACACAGCCTGTAAAATGACAGAAGCTGATTGGTTAGTAACCTCTCTCGACTTATCTTTTTTCTAGCTTTGAAAAATCTCCCCCATAGTTTTATGATCCTTAAGCACAACTATGCATCCAGAGCCACTGATTTAAATCACATATACACCATGATAACTATGATACTGGGAGGTTCTAGCAGTGCACATTTGGAATAATCTTCTATGAATAGGCATGGTTAATATTTTTGCCACATACAGCCAAGTTCAATGTTTCTCCACCATCGATGGCAGAGATGCGCTGATGTTTAATGAGTGAATATTTAAAAAACAAAGGGCCTAATTCAGATCTGATCGTAGATGTGCTAAATTTAGCACAACTACGATCAATTTCAAAGACATGCGGGGGAGCGCCCAGCACAGAGCTAGTCTGCCCCGCATGTCAGCCCCCCCCCCCTCCCCCGCACAGGTACAAAAGCATTGCATTTGTACCTGCTGAGTAGCTCCCCTGCAAGCGCAGCACCTGCGCCCTGGCAGGCAGCTACCCGCTGCATCCCGAGTCACATCGGCTGCTGCAGTCAAAGTGCCGCAGCCCACACCCCCAATGGGCTGGACACGCCTCCGTTGTCCGGACCACGCCCCGCCAACGGCATTCTAATGCGTTGGCACGCCCCCTCCCTCTCCGTGACCACCTCTGCCTGTCAATCAGGGCTCCCAGGGTGCGCAGTGTGGCCGCTGCGCGTGCACACTCCACAAAGTAATTCAGACTGCGATCACTGCCGCTGCAGCGATGCAGTCTGAATTACCCAAAAAAAACTGAAAAGCCCCACACTGCAAATGAAACAGAGGGCATTTATAGATCTCTCTACTATGAACAAATAAAACCTCTTTACTTAGTAACGCAAAAAAAAGCAATTGATTCCTTCAAGGAATTTTGGTCATTAACATGATAATCAGTTTTAATATCTCTATATGTAAACCTGTTAAGAGTTCTAACAAAAGATGAGATCTATAGTAAAATACAAGCAACAATTTTTCAATAACAATAACTGACAGGATTATGACATGTTCTCAGTAAGTAAAAACTAGATTCCAGTCAGTATGCACTACATATTTTTTTTGTCTTTGCCAAAACTGATGAAATCTATGATGAATGACTGAAGTGATTGTATGTTTGGGAGGTTACAAGGAAGACATTAATTGCTTCCTAAACTTCATAAATCACTGTGACAGAGTATCAGCATTTTTTATTGCACCCCTAGGCCAAAAGTTTCTTACTGAGACATTCATTAAAAACATATTAAAATTAGGCAAAATGTGCTTACCTGTCAACCTTAAGGCCCATACACACTGGCCGATATATCGGCCGTTCTCTTGAACGGCCGATATATTGCGGGACCGTCGGCCACTGTGTACGGCCGATAAGTCTGTGAACTCCGTCGTTCACAGACGTATCGCGTCGGCCCCGCAGCACAGCCGACGCCCAATATATCTACTGATATACTGGCGCATCGCTGTGTGTGTACAGGCGGTCGGCCGACTACCCGTACACATGCTGCGGTGGCCGGCGGTGATTGACAGCTGAACTGGGGCGGGTGTGTACATGACGTCAGTCCCCTACGGATCGGGCAGTGTGTATGCTCAACACACTGCCCGATCTGTCCATAGATATATCTGCAGATCAATTGGTCTGCAGATATATCTATTAGTGTGTACCCACCTTTATAGTAGGTTCAGGTATGTGATGATGGATACATTTCTGTTTGTCCACATACGTTATGACTGGTAGCCACCAGCTCTGGTTTTGTCTATAACATTGACCAGAACTAATTTTATTTGGTCCTGGACCCAGGGCTGCCAACAGAATTTATAGGGCCCTGGACAGAAAAAATAGGCAGCCCCCCTCTATACACACACACTTCCGCTCCACCTGTAGCCCCCACAGCTTACAAATCTCGGCACCAGCAGTAGTGGTTGCCAAACTGGGTGCCGTGGCGCCAATGGTTGGTGATCCATGTGCACATTGAAGGGAGCAGAGTGGCAGGAGTGCTGATTGATCTGCACCACTATCAGACAAGAATGAGAGAGAGACAGACTTGGTAGAGCTATTTTGAATTCAATGCTGGCCATGAGCCAATCGGAGCCGCAGCCAATCAGGAGCTTCCACCTGGCAGTTACTAATTGGTTGCGGGTCCACGAGCTCTGATTGGCTAAAGGCCAGCATTGAATTAAAAAAAGCGCCGTCGGGTCTGTCCTTCGTGCACATCTGCCGGTGGCCCTGATCATTCAACACTCCTGCCACCTGGACCCCTCCGTGCGCACATGGACCACAAACCCCTGGCACCCCTACTACAGTACCCAGTTTGGCAACCACTAGGTTAGCAGCATCTGTGTTCATTAACAAAGAATACAATAATTACTTCTTTACCATGTACTATATATAACGTCATTATATGGAAATATTTACTTCAACGACTCAAGCATATAATTACGCTAGGACTTCAGACACTAATATGTGAGTTTAAGGGATAGGCATTTTATTTATCTTCAACAGCCCGACAACATATTTTCCCATAACAAAGTGATACTTCTCCTATGAATTATAAACACTGAAATGCTGAGCTATCTAACAGATAATGTTTGCATACACAAAAAAACATTGCTATTAATAGTTCTATACTCACTTATACAAAAAAATAAACAGCCAACAGGAATTTCCTGTTTGTTTCTACTGATGATTAAAGGAGGAGGTCATAATCAATATTTTTTAAATCGGTTGCGTGCTTTAATGGTATAGGTCATGAACTACAAATCCCATCATGCTCAACAACTTAAAGACTATGGGGGGTGGGGGGGGGGGGATTCTAAAAACTCTGCAGTACTATTAAATTTGAGTACAGAAACAGAGGCGCAGTGATTTCTATAGAAATTGCAGCGTCTTTTATCACATTTCCAGAGCAAGTCTCATTTTTCCTAAAATCATTATTTTTAGGAAAAATCATCAGGACTTGCTCTGGAACCTCGGTGGCACCCACCCTGAGGGCTAATTGAGCAACTGGAAGTTTCCAACAAGCTTAATTAGTGTAGTGTAGT
This sequence comes from Pseudophryne corroboree, assembly GCF_028390025.1. NCBI lineage: Eukaryota > Metazoa > Chordata > Amphibia > Anura > Myobatrachidae > Pseudophryne > Pseudophryne corroboree. The sequence continues at coordinate 458,126,582 of NC_086448.1, read as the reverse complement.
GTAGTGTAGTGTGTGTGTATATGAGTATGTTTAACACCCCCCAGTGACAATCTCCAGATCTTATCCAACGCATGCGGGACCACGCATCGGATCGGAATCAGAAGTTAATAACAGGATACGTTCAATTTGCCGGCTGTCAGGATCCCAGCCGTCAGGATGACGATGCTGGAATTCCAACAGCCAGCAATGCTGCCAGCTGGAATACCGGTGCACAGGGGCTATTTCCACTCGTTGGTGTCCACGAAACCCATAGAGTGGGAACAGAACCTCGCCACAGAGCCTGCAGCGTGACGTGCTCAGCGAGCCCGCAAGGGGACTTGCAACGCTTGGCCCGCTGCCAGCATTCTGCCGGGCGGGATGCCACTGTCAGGATACGGACAGTCAGTATCCCGCCCGGCGGGATTACGCATGTAATCCATAAATTACATACTATTTGACACTTTTCACGTGATTTATCGGCCCAAAGGGTCAAAATCGTGCAGAAAAGGGCCAAATCAAACTATTGTATGGTGGCCTTTACAGTCTTTAAAGACAATCTTACAAGCTTTTTGTAGCGTAGTGAAAGATTACCTGCACATTGCTTACTTTGGGGATATTTTGATTTGTGAATATTATGGTTTGAGTTAGTGTGCATCCACAGAAGCGGATTTATTTTAGCACTAGAACCATTTTTAGCTTTCCACTGCAGTATATGAGATTACCATGGTAACCAGATGCTGTGAATTTCTCTTTGTGAACCTGAATTCCATACGCTCCAACATTTTACACATAAACATAGGTACAAATTAGAAAATGGGCGTGGCCACCTATAAAGGGGACTTGGCCACCCCCTTTTTCTATACTTTCAATGGAAGTTTGGAGAGCCAAAAATCGGTACAGACCATAAAAAAAAAAAAAAATAGGATTTTGGTACCTACCGGTAAATCCTTTTCTCTTAGTCCATAGAGGATGCTGGGGACTCCAAAAGGACCATGGGGTATAGACAGATCCGCAGGAGCCTGGGTACACTATAAAGACTTAAACTGGGTGTGCACTGGCTCCTCCCTCTATGCCCCTCCTCCAGACCTCAGTTAGAAAACTGTGCCCAGGAGAGATGGACATTTCGAGGAAAGAATTTATGGTTATAAACACGGTGAGTGTCCTACCAGCTCACACCTCAAACACACCGTAGAACATGGCATTCAGTAGAATACCAGCCCACAGCATGAACAAACCACAGCCACATGCTGAGAGAATATGCAACACAACCCGTGTGTCTACATAAGCAAAAATAAGACCCCGCATGCCATGGCATGAAAAAAACGGTAGCAGCCGCCTGACAGAGAAGACACCCCACCAGGGTGTAACCAAAACACTAACTGCAGACCCCGTACGCACTGGGACGGGCGCCCAGCATCCTCTACGGACTAAGAGAAAAGGATTTACCGGTAGGTACCAAAATCCTATTTTCTCATACGTCTCATACCAAAGCTCCAAAACGGGCGGGAGAGTGCGGACGACTCTGCAGCACCGGATGAGCAAACAAAAAGGTCCCCAACAATCATGGTATCAAACACATAGAGCATAGCAAAAGCGTTTGATCCCGACCAAAAATCCGCTCTGCAAAGTTGAACCGTCTAGACTCCTCGGGCATCCGCCCAAGAAAAAATAAGAATTTACTTACCGATAATTCTATTTCTCATAGTCCGTAGTGGATGCTGGGGACTCCGTCAGGACCATGGGGAATAGCGGGCTCCGCAGGAGACAGGGCACATCTAAAAAAGCTTTTAGGTCACATGGTGCGTACTGGCTCCTCCCCCTATGACCCTCCTCCAAGCCTCAGTTAGGTACTGTGCCCGGACGAGCGTACACAATAAGGAAGGATCTTGAATCCCGGGTAAGACTCATACCAGCCACACCAATCACACCGTACAACTTGTGATCTGAACCCAGTTAACAGTATGATAACAAAACGAAGTAGCCTCTGAAAAGATGGCTCACAACAACAGTAATAACCCGATTTTGTAACAATAACTATGTACAAGCATTGCAGACAATCCGCACTTGGGATGGGCGCCCAGCATCCACTACGGACTATGAGAAATAGAATTATCGGTAAGTAAATTCTTATTTTCTCTAACGTCCTAGTGGATGCTGGGGACTCCGTCAGGACCATGGGGATTATACCAAAGCTCCCAAACGGGCGGGAGAGTGCGGATGACTCTGCAGCACCGAATGAGAAAACTCCAGGTCCTCTTTAGCCAGAGTATCAAATTTGTAAAATTTTACAAACGTGTTCTCCCCTGACCACGTAGCTGCTCGGCAAAGTTGTAATGCCGAGACCCCTCGGGCAGCCGCCCAAGATGAGCCCACCTTCCTTGTGGAGTGGGCCTTTACAGATTTAGGCTGTGGCACGCCTGCCACAGAATGTGCAAGTTGGATTGTGCTACAGATCCAACGTGCAATCGTCTGTTTAGACGCAGGAGCACACATCTTGTTGGGTGCATACAATGTAAACAACGAGTCAGTTTTTCTGACTCCAGCTGTCCTTGAAATATATATTTTTAATGCTCTGACAACGTCCAGTAACTTGGAGTCCTCCAAGTCGCTAGTAGCCGCAGGCACCACAATAGGCTGGTTTAAGTGAAATGCCGAAACCACCTTAGGGAGAAATTGAGGACGTGTCCTCAATTCTGCCCTGTCCGAATGGAATATCAGATATGGGCTCTTGTATGACAAAGCTGCCAACTCTGAAACTCTCCTGGCAGAAGCCAGGGCCAACAGCATGGTTACCTTCCATGTAAGGTATTTTAATTCTACCGATTTTAACGGCTCAAACCAATGAGATTTGAGAAAATTTAGAACCACGTTCAAATCCCACGGTGCCACTGGAGGCACTATTGGGGGTTGTATATGTAGTACACCTTTGATAAAAGTTTGTACTTCAGGCACTGACGCCAATTCCTTCTGGAAGAAAATTGATAAGGCCGAAATTTGAACTTTAATGGACCCCAATTTTAGGCCCATAGACAATCCTGCTTGCAGGAAATGTAAGAATCGACCCAATTGAAATTCTTCCGTTGGAGCCTTCTTGGCCTCACACCACGCAACATATTTTCGCCAAATGCGGTGATAATGTTGTACAGTCACTTCCTTTCTAGCCTTAATCAAGGTAGGAATAACTTCCTCTGGAATGCCCTTTTCTTTTAGAATCCGGCGTTCAACCGCCATGCCGTCAAACGCAGACGCGGTAAGTCTTGGAACATACAAGGTCCCTGCTGAAGCAGATCCCTTCTTAGAGGTAGAGGCCACGGATCCTCCGTGAGCATCTCTTGAAGTTCCGGATACCAAGTTTTTCTTGGCCAGTCCGGAGCCACCAGTATCGTTCTTACTCCTCTTTTCCGTATAATTCTCAGTACCTTTGGTATGAGAGGCAGAGGAGGGAACACATACACTGACTGGTACACCCACGGTGTTACCAGAGCGTCCACAGCTATTGCCTGAGGGTCTCTTGACCTGGCGCAATACCTGTCCAATTTTTTGTTGAGGCGAGACGCCATCATGTCCACCTTTGGTTTTTCCCAACGGTTCACAATCATGTGGAAAACTTCTGGATGAAGTCCCCACTCTCCCGGGTGAAGGTCGTGTCTGCTGAGGAAATCTGCTTCCCAGTTGTCCACTCCCGGGATGAACACTGCTGACAGTGCTATGACATGATTCTCCGCCCAGCGCAGAATCCTTGCAGCTTCTGCCATTGCACTCCTGCTTCTCGTGCCGCCTTGTCGGTTTACGTGGGCGACTGCCGTGATGTTGTCGGACTGGATCAACACCGGCTGACCCTGAAGCAGCGGTTTTGCCAGACTTAGAGCATTGTAGATCGCTCTTAGCTCCAGTATATTTATGTGAAGAGACGTCTCCAGGTTTGACCACACGCCCTGGAAGTTTCTTCCCTTTGTGACTGCTCCCCAACCTCGTAGGCTGGCATCCGTAGTCACCAGGACCCAGTCCTGTATGCCGAATCTGCGGCCCACTAACAGATGGGCAGTCTGCAACCACCACAGGAGAGACAACCTTGTTCTCGGTGACAGTGTTATCCGCTGATGCATGTGCAGATGCGATCCGGACCATTTGTCCAGCAGATCCCACTGAAATGTCCGTGCATGGAATCTGCCGAATGGAATCGCTTCGTACGAAACCACCATCTTTCCCAGGACTCTTGTGCATTGATGTACTGACACAGTTCCTGGTTTTAGGAGGTTCCTGACAAGTTCGGATAACTCCCTTGCTTTCTCTTCCGGGAGAAATACCTTTTTCTGAACCGTGTCCAGAATCATACCCAGGAACAGCAGATGCGTTGTCGGGGTCAATTGAGATTTTGGAAGATTTAGAATCCACCCGTGTTGCTGAAGCACTACTTGTGTTAGCGCCACACCGACTTCCAGCTGTTCTCTGGACTTTGCCCTTATCAGGAGATCGTCCAAGTAAGGGATAATTAATACGCCTTTTCTTCGTAGAAGAACCATCATTTCGGTCATTACCCTGGTAAAGACCCGAGGGGCCGTGGACAAACCAAACGGCAGCGTTTGAAACTGATAATGACAGTCTTGTATCACGAACCTGAGATACCCTTGGTGTGAGGGGTAAATCGGGACATGTAGATAAGCATCTTTTATGTCCAAGGACACCATGAAGTCTCCTTCTTCCAGATTCGCTATCACTGCCCTGAGTGACTCCATCTTGAACTTGAATTTCTGTATGTACAGGTTCAAGGATTTCAGATTTAGAATAGGCCTTACCGAACCGTCCGTTTTCGGTACCACAAATAGAGTGGAATAATACCCCTTTCCCTGTTGTAGGAGGGGTACCTTGACTATCACCTGCTGAGAATACAGCTTGTGAATGGCTTCCAAAACCGACGTCCTTTCTGAGGGAGACGTTGGTAAAGCAGACTTTAGGAACCGGCGAGGGGGAAACCTTTCGAACTCCAGCATGTAACCCTGAGATATTATCTGCAGGACCCACGGGTCTACTTGTGAGTGAGCCCATTGATTGCTGAAAATCTTGAGTCGACCCCCCACCGTTCCTGAGTCCGCTTGTAAAGCCCCAGCGTCATGCTGATGGCTTTGTAGAAGCCGGGGCGGGCTTTTGTTCCTGGGCAGGGGCTGCGTGCTGCCCTTTCTTACCCTTTCCTCTGCCTCTCGGCAGATAAGACTGTCCTTTTGGTCGCTTTTTATAGGAGCGAAAGGACTGCGGCTGAAAAGACGGTGTCTTTTTCTGTTGTGAAGGGGTCTGAGGTAAAAAGGTGGATTTGCCGGCAGTTGCCGTGGTCACCAGGTCCGAAAGACCGACCCCAAACAAATCCTCTCCTTTATATGGCAATACTTCCATATGCCTCTTGGAATCCTCATCACCTGACCACTGTCGCGTCCATAAACTTCTTCTGGCAGATATGGACATCGCGCTTACTCTTGATGCTAGAGTACAAACATCCCTCTGAGCATCTCGCATATAAAGAAAAGCATCCTTTAATTGCTCTAGAGTCAATAAAATACTGTCCCTATCCAGGGTCTCAATATTTTCAGTCAGAGAATCCAACCACACTACCCCAGCACTGCACATCCAGGCTGAGGCTATTGCCGGTCGCAGTATAACACCAGTATGTGTGTATATACTCTTCAGTGTAGTTTCCAGCCTCCTATCTGCTGGATCCTTGAGGGCGGCCGTATCAGGAGACGGCAACGCCACTTGCTTTGATAAACGTGTGAGCGCCTTATCCACCTTAGGGGGTGTTTCCCAGCGCGCCCTAACCTCTGGTGGGAAAGGGTATAATGCCAATAACTTCTTTGAAATTAGCAATTTTCTATCGGGGGTAACCCACGCTTCATCACACACATCATTCAATTCCTCTGATTCTGGGAAAAATACAGGTAGTTTTTTTCACCCCCCACATAATACCCCTTTTTGAGGTACCAGCAGTATCAGAGATCTGCAACGCCTCCTTCATTGCCGTGATCATATAACGTGTGGCCCTATTGGAAAATACGTTTGTTTCTTCACCGTCGACACTAGATTCATCTGTGTCGGTACCCGTGTCGACTGACTGAGGTAAAGGACGTTTTACAGCCCCTGACGGTGTCTGAGACGCCTGAACCGGTACTAACTGGTTTGCCGGGCGTCTTATTTCGTCAACTGACTTTTGTAGTGTGCTGACATTATCACGTAATTCCATAACTAAAGCCATCCATTCCGGTGTCGACTCCCTAGGGGGTGACATTACCATCATCGGCAATTGCTCTGCCTCCACACCAACATCGTCCTCATACATGTTGACACACACGTACCGACACACAGCAGCCACACAGGGAATGCTCTAATCGAAGACAGGACCCCTTAGCCCTTTGGGGAGACAGAGGGAGAGTTTGCCAGCACACACCAAAAGCGCTATAAATGTATATAAACAACCCTAGAAGGTGTTGTTTACTATATATGCGCTCTTAATATATAAATATCGCCAATTTATGCCCCCCTTCTCTTTGTTACCCTGTTTCTGTAGTGCAGTGCAGGGGAGAGTCCTGGGAGCCTTCCTCACCAGCGGAGCTGAGCAGGAAAATGGCGCTGAGTGCTGAGGAGAATAAGCTCCGCCCCTTTTTCGGCGGGATTTTTCTCCCGGTTTTTAAGAAACTGGCCTGGGTCAAAATACATACATATAGCCTTAATGGGTATATGTGATGTATTTATTTTGCCACTAAAGGTAATTATATTGCTGCCCAGGGCGCCCCCAGCAGCGCCCTGCACCCTCCGTGACTGAGTCAGTGAGCCGTGTGACAACAATGGCGCACAGCTGCAGTGCTGTGCGCTACCTTCATGAAGACTGTGGAGTCTTCTGCCGCCTGTTTTCCGGACCTCCGTTCTGCCGTCTCTTCAGCGTCTGTAAGGGGGATCGGCGGCGCGGCTCCGGGACGAACCCCAGGCTGACCTGTGTTCCGACTCCCTCTGGAGCTAAGTGTCCAGTAGCCTAAGACTCCAATCCATCCTGCACGCAGGTGAGTTGGAAATCTCTCCCCTAAGTCCCTCGATGCAGTGATCCTGTTGCCAGCAGGAATCACTGAGATTGAAACCTAAAAAAAAACTTTTCTAAACAGCTCTTTAAGAGAGCCACCTAGATTGCACCCTCTCGGACGGGCACAAAAACCTAACTGAGGCTTGGAGGAGGGTCATAGGGGGAGGAGCCAGTACGCACCATGTGACCTAAAAGCTTTTTTAGATGTGCCCTGTCTCCTGCGGAGCCCGCTATTCCCCATGGTCCTGACGGAGTCCCCAGCATCCACTAGGACGTTAGAGAAACACATCTTTCCATTAGAATGGGCTTCCACCGACTTCGGTCACAGCAATCCAACCATCGAACAACATGCCAAATCGTATCACAGATTCAGCGTGTAACAGACTGCATACTGCAGTCGCCCCAAGCATGTTGGGAGCATACCGGAGAAACAGAGCCTCTGTTTCTCCAAACTGAGCCAAATTGGCGACCTAAATATTCAAATCCCCAGCAACACCGAGAGACTCCGAATCAGCTAATGCCGAAGGAACCACCGGCATCAAAAAACAGACTGTTTTCTGCGAAACCCAGAAACCACTCTTTGGTAGAACTACAATCCGAGTTCGCAAGTCCTCTCTGTCTACCTGGAGATCAAACAAAGCTCTTGTGAGACAAACCCACCACGTCCGCCACCCACCTTGCGGACGCCAAAGCCAATAGCATGACCACTTTCCAAGAGAGAATTTTTAAGAAATAATAAGGCCATACTGCACCTAAATGGAGCCTAACTGTAGGCCTGCATCCACCATGGCTTGTATGGATAAGAACGACCTAGCTGAAAGTCTTCCGTTGGAACCATCCTGGATTCACACCAAGACACAGAATTACGCCAACCACGGCGGTAAGGCTTTGCCGTTACTTCTGTTCCAGCCTGAAACATTGAGGAAACGGCTTCACTGAGAACATCCTTCCGGTTTAGAATATGGCAGACGCAGTCGCGGTAAGTCTTGATACACGCCCTGATCTAGTTGTAACAGTTCCTCACGTAAAGGAAGAGGGCAGGAAGCTCCCATGAGCAAATCATGAAAAACGAGATAGCAAACCCTCATTGGCTAAATCAGATCCGAGAGGATCGCCTGAACCTATGTTCTTCTTTCGTTTATCACCATCCGAAAAAATGGAGTAGGAGAGGCCACATAGACCGACTAAAAACACCCCCGGTGTCACGAGGGTGTCCCTTGACCTGAAACAATATCCCTGAGGCCTCTCGTTGAAGCAAGACACCAACATGACCAATTGCGACCCTCCACAAAAGATGTCACTTCTGTGAAAACTTCTCGCCGATGACTGAATTTTTTTTTTTTTCGGATGGAGATCGCGTCAGCAGAGGAAATCTATTTCTCCTTCGCTAACCACCGGCACGAATACTACCAGACTTTTTGCCCCACGGCAAAACTGTGCATCTTCTGCCATTGCCGCTTTGCTCCTTGTTCCGTCATAGCGGCCTACTCACGCCATCGCTGATAAGTTGTTTGGCAAAACAAACATGGGCCGAACACGAGAATACGTTCGTCGAAAATATCTCTTAAATCAAGAAAGCTTATTGCAGACAAGCTTTCCAACTTAACCTTAACCTCTGGAAATACGTCCCTTGCAAGGCCTGCTCCCCAGCCTCGGATATCCTTAAACACGGATACCAGGATCTAACCTTGGATACCGAACCTTCATCCCTCTGGAAGGAGAAAACCGAGCAGACACCACAGGAGTGATGTCCTGGCCTTTAGGATTATATCCCGGTGCATGTGCAGGGAAAACACGGACCACAATTTCAATCCGGCCCCTTGAAAGCCACTCTGGCAGTAGACCTGCGCACCAAAACAGGCCTCGTAGGCCGCACGCATCTGTTTTAGTAACAGAACATATTGATGCCTCTTTCCACAGGAAAACACCCCGAACATTAACTGGTCAGTATCTACTCTAAAACCCACCTCCGACAACTGTGTCGGTGGGAAAAACAGCCAATCCCTGTGTCGAAGAACAGTCAGAGAGAACTAACGATTTGCACCTTTATACAGGGACAACCGGACAATGTCCTGAACCTGACGCACCTCTGTATGACGTAGCGTACTACCTCCCCATCCGGAGGGGAATGGCCAGATCCCTTAGAAAAAACAGGAAGGGGAACAACCGTAACTCAGAATGCTCCCCCTTTCGATTCTATAAATAACTCACAAGTCTTAGTCTATTCCTGGACTAACTGAAATTATTAGACGAGCGCTCACTGGAGTGGGAACTAGCCAGATAGACTCAGCGACAAGTGGTGGATGTGTTGGGAACAGAAAATGACATCCACTTCTGCGAACCTACCAAGGCTGCAGAACTCTTACCTTCCAACCTTCCACTGTCTGCACAGAAAAGGAAAAAAGAACGGTATCGAACCGGTGAAAACCACTGCATCCCACAAAGGAATGCGTCACCAACCTTTGTGAAGGAGGCTAACTCACGAAAGTAGACTTACCAAGGTGCATCTCCGCCGAGAGTGACTGAACAGAGGGCTCACCAAACAGTTGTATACGTCCCCCGAGTATCTCTCGGAGACAACCTCAGCATTTACCCGGCTACACCTCCTGCTGTCACGCGGCAGCCTGCTGCAATGTTAAAAGTAGAATCAACATAAGCAAGCTTACCCACTGTGAGTAGGGTAATTCTATCGGATGCCTACCCGAATACAACCCTCCCACATGTGCATGTAATGCAATTAAGGACAATGTAAAGAAATAAAATATCACTTAGCTTCCTGTGTATGGTCCTTTGCGACCGGGCTCTGCGTCGACCAGGAGTTGACTGCCTTAATGTTCTCTCCGCGTCGGGAAGAGAATAATATTCGGACTCCTTGAGAGGATCGAAAACCAACTCGTCACGGCCAATCTAGAGCTTAATCAACAGAGCGATCAGCACATGAGAAGAATACCATTATCTTAGCATTCATGGATATACATAATGTAATACACAATAAAACACACATATCCTAACCATGCATATACGCAAGTGGATTGTCCAGACCCGTCAGGTCCCAGCAATGTGTTGTGAATGTGTATGATCATGTACTGACGTGCCCCCAAGGTGGATCTACCAGGAAACGTTATGGTCGACAGAAACTGAGTAAATGTCGACAGCAAGGAGTAGTAAGCAGACAAAAAATAATCTGAGAACCCCGAGGGGTCTGAGGGAAGTACGCATATACAATTTCAATAACACTCCCCCCACATCTACCTATAAATATATACATATATCTATATATATACCAATACCGGCCTGTTAATTTTTCTAACCCGGAATTACCGTTGATGCCGACAGGGCATCCACCAACAACTGTGTCTCCCTTAGCGCGTTTACTTGTTTTCAAGCACACAAAACCAACCTGCTAATACTTAATTTTTATGAATTAAGTACCGCCCAGCGTCGGCGAAGCCGACAGTTATCCCCACAGCAGCTTGTGACAAAGCCCTAACACCTGTCGACATAAGTCGACTAACCGATAGTGGGTAAAAAACAGGGAAACAGTGAGTTTGTGTATCACAACAAAGCATTAAGCGTCCATTATAAAACATAATGCTATATGATACCCATAGAGCATTAAACACTCTGTGCCCCCCCTCCTTCTTACTATACAGTAAGGGGACCTGAGGAAAATGGCGCTGACTCCTGTGTGAGGGCTAAGCTCCGCCCCCTCCCGGCGCGCCCAGCCCGCTCAATTAAATAAATATATAAATATATAACCCCCTAAAAACTAGCTGGGGGACCCTATATACAGGAGGTAACCCCCTGTATAACTTACTGTTTTTCCCCACGCAGCCCCGGCGGGGCGAAGACACCCGGTGTCCGGGTATGTTCCCCCGCCCGGGATCCTCTTATCCATGCCGCCCAGGGCTCTCCCCCCCAGCGCCCTGCACCCTGGAGTCCGACGGGGAGCGGGGAGCAGGAGCAGAGAGCGCAGCGCTACCGCTGCCTCTCCCTCCCGTTCGCAGCGCACTGGCGGGGCGGGCGCCGAAGCATGTCCCCCCCCCCCGCCAGAGATTACATTATTTTAAAATGTTGCCCAGGGCGCTCCCCCCCAGCGCCCTGCACCCTGCAGGCCCGATGGAGTGCGGGAGCCGAGAGCGCAGCGCTACCGCTGCCTCTCCCTCCCGTTCGCGGCGCACAGGCAGGCGGGCACCGAAGTATGTCCCCCCGCCAGTAATAATACCGATCTTATTATATGCTGCCCAGGGCGCTCCCCCCCCCCAGGGCCCTGCACCCTGCAGGTGATGGAAAGCGCGGGAGCCAGGAGCGCAGCGCTACCGGTGTCTCCCCCCTGCGACATGCTGGCGGGGTGAACATACACTGTGCCCAGGCACCGTAATATGTCCCCCGTCAGCATTATAGACTGTCAGCAACATGCCCCCCAGGGCGCTCCCCCCCAGCGCCCTGCCAGAGACGTTGGTGTGTGGGAGCGTGGAGTGCAGCCCTACTGCTGCTGTTACCTCCATTACTGAAGTCTTCTGCCGTCACTGAAGTCTTCTTTTCTTCCAATACTCACCTGACTTCTTTCTTCTGGCTTTCGTGAGGGGATTGACGGCGTGGCTCCGGGAACAAGCAGCTAGGCGCACCAAGTGATCGAACCCTCTGGAGCTAATGGTGTCCAGTAGCCGAGAAGCAGAGCCTTTAAACTAAGAAGAAGTGGGTCCTGCTTCTCTCCCCTCACTCCCACACTGCAGGAAGCCTATAGCCAGCAGGTCTCCCTGAAAATAAAAAACCTAACATAAAGTCTTCAGAGAAACTCAGGAGAGCTCACCTAGTGTGTGACCCATCACTCCTGGGCACAAAGTCTAACTGAGGTCTAGAGGAGGGGCATAGAGGGAGGAGCCAGTTCACACCCAGTTTAAGTCTTTATAGTGTGCCCAGGCTCCTGCGGATCCGTCTATACCCCATGGTTCTTTTGGAGTCCCCAGCATCCTCTAGGACGTATGAGGGGGGGGGGGGGAAAGGTACTGTACCTGCTAAAAAGGTACAGCTGGAGGGTATGGAATTCCTTAAGAGCCATTCCATACAATTCATATCCAAAAGCAATCAGGCTACTTTATCAGCTCCTTTGAAAGAGATGTAGAATTATATACAAAGCATACCAATAGAATGCATGGCACATGTACAGTATTTCTTTCTATTTTTCTATATCTATAAATCAACCCTTATTTCAGAAAAACAGAAACTAATTTAATTGTATAAAGGTGGACTACAAATACAAACTCACAGTATTCAGCCCTAATTCCCTATTTGAGCTATATTTGGCTCCTGAGCGGGAACATACACTGACCAGCCATAACATGAAAACCACTGACAGGAGACGTGAATAACAGTGATTATTTGTTAAAATGGCACCTGTCAAGTGTTTGGATATATTAGGCAGCAAAGGGAAAATGCAATACTTGAAGTTGATGGAAGTTGCAGGAAAAATGGGCAAGCAAAGGATCTGAACAACTTTGACAAAAGCCAAACTCTGATGGATAGACAACTGGATCACAGCATTTCCAAAATGGCTGGTCTTGTGTTCCTGGTAAGCAGTGGTTAGTAGCTACCAAAAATGATCCAAGGAACCAGCTAGCGTGTCATAGGTACCCAAGGGTCATTAATGCGCATGGAGAGCAAATGCTAGCGATCCCACAGAGGAACTATTGTAGTACGAATTGCGCAAATGTAATGCTTGCCATAATAGAAAAGTGTCAGAACACAGTGTATGGCAGCTTGCTTAGTATGGGGCTGCGTAGATGAAGAATGGTCAGAGTGCACAGGTTGACCCCTGTCCAGCCTCAAAATCACCTACAGTACAATGGGCATGTGAGCCTCAGAACTGGACCATGGATGAATGGAAGAAGGAGGTTTGCCTGGTCTGATTAACCACCTTTTCTTTTACATCATTGGAGCAGTACGGATGATGTAATGGTTAACATTACTGCCTCACAGCACTAAGGCACGGGTTCAATTCCCACCATGCCACTAACTGCATGGAGGTTGAATATTCTCCCCGTGCTTGGGTGGGTTTCCTCCCACACTTCAAAAAATCTGGGGAAGAGATAGCACCAGGATGCCATATGGGAAATAGGCAAGCTAGCATAAGCAGTGTGATGATCTGGGCAATGTTCTGCTGGGAAACCTTAGGTCCTGACATTCATGTGGATTTTACTTTGACACGTATCACCTACCATTGTTGCAGACCAAGTACACCCAATCATGGAAACGGTATTCCCTGATGACAGTGGCTTCTTTCATGAGACTAATGCGCCCTGCCACACTTGAAAAAAAAAAAAAAAATGTTCATTAAAGGATTGAGGAACATAAAGATTTCAAGGCGTTCACTTGGCCTCCAAATTCCCCAGACCTCATTCCAATCAAGCATCTGTGGGATGTGCTGGAGAAAAAAATCCAAACCCTGGAGGTCCCACCTTGCAAGTTACAGGGCTTAAAGGGTCTGCTGCCGACATACTGGTTCCAGATACCACAGGATACCTCCAGAGGTTTTATGGAGTTTATGACTTGATGGGTCAGAGCTGTTTCGGTGGCATGAGATGGGTTTGGTATGTGTGACCGGCGGGGCCACAATACAGAAAGCGGGATCCCAGCATTTAGATGCCCGGCGAGGGAGCGCAATGAAGACCCTTGCAGGCTTCGTGGCGAGCTGCGCTATGGACACCCACAAGTGGGAATAGTCCCTGTTGGTCGGCATGCCTACCGTCGGGACAGTGAGGGGGCAGGATGCAGGTGCCCGTATTGTGACCGGTGGTCTCCTGACCACCGGTCACATAACTACATCCCCATGAGATGGACCTACACAAATAGAGCAAGTGGTTTTATGGTTATGGCTGATCGGTGTATCATAACAAAGTGACTGCTAGGGCAGCATCATCGGTAAGTAGGATAACCAGATTATTATGAATATAAAAAAAAAGTAATTGTTCAGTGCTAACCTAATATTCCACTGCTCTGTTAAATCCTATAGATTTAGGGCCCTATGCCTGTCTGATATTACTCTTGTTTTATTACTGTTTGTTCCCAAATGTAAAGTGCAACATGATATGTTGGCGATATAAAAGTAACTGTTAATGAATAAATCTCTCTAGCTCTGTTACAGACGCCTGAAGCTTCTCTCACACCTTTAGGACACTGGGGGTCATTCCAACCTTATTGCACGCTAGGATTTTTCACTGCGCTGCGATAAGGTTAGAAATGTGCATGCACCGTAATGCGCAGGTGCGTCGTGCGGGTACAAAGCGGATTGTTGCTGAGCGATGGATTTAACGAAGAATCCGTTCGCACAGCCGATCGCAAGGAGATTGACAGGAAGAAGGCGTTTGTGGGTGTCAACTGACCGTTTTCTGCGAGTGTTTGGAAAAACGCAGGGGTGTTCAAGCGTTTGCAGGGGGGTGTCTGACGTCAATTCCAGGGCCTGACAGGCTGAAGTGATCGCAGCGGCTGAGTAAGTTCTGAGCTACTCAGAAACTGCACAAAACTTTTTTGTAGTGCTCGGCTGCACATGCGATCGCATGCTTGCAAAGCAAAAATACACTCCCCTATAGGCGACGACTATCTGTTCGCAGCACTGTAAAAAAATAGCTAGCGAGCGATCAACTTGGAATGACCCCACTGTCCTAATGTGAACGGATACAGATTAACGGGCTGAGGGCCTAATTCAGACCTGATAGTAGCCCTGCAAAATTTTGCAGGACTACAATCAGGCACACTGACATGCGGGGGGACGACCAGCACAGGGCTAGTCCGCCCCGCATGTCAGGCCCGCCCCCACTCCACAGAAGTACAAAAGCATCGCACAGCAGCGATGCTTTCGCACTTCAGGAGTAGCTCCCGGCCAGCGCAGCTTTTGCATGCTGGCAAGGAGCTACTCGTCACTAGCTGGGTCGCAGCGTCCTCGGGTGACATCATGCAGCCGCTGCGGCCCGTCCCCCGCATGGTCCAGCCACGCCTGCATTGTCCGGACTGCGCCCACAAAATGGTGGCCAAACGCCGGCGTGCCGCCCCCTCCCACGCAGCGACTGCCTCTGCCTGTCAATCAGGCAGAGGCGATCGCTAGGCAACAAGAGCCGTCAGCGCCAGCACATGCACACTTCTGACCTGATCACTGCGATGAATGGCAGCGTGCAATCCGGTCAGAATGACCCCCTAAATGCGCAGTCATGTCATTATTGGGACATTCTGCACCTGTGTCTAAATCCTCCAATCTATAGAACCATACAATTTGATGACAGATAAGAACCACTTGGCCCATCAAGTCTATCCCTTTTTTTTATCCATTAGATAATCTCAACCCTCTTTGGCAATGAGTTCTCTGTAAGGATATGCATATGCCTATCCCGAGCATCTTTAAATGGAACTACTGTCTTAGCCTCTACCACCTCTGGCGGGAGACTATTCCACTTATCCACAGTCAGTCACACTCTGCTGGACATGGCACCCTACTGCAATGGGGTAAAAGATGCTTTTATTTTTGTTTTGTTTTTTTAGGGGAGGGGGGGGCAGTGACACATACAGTATTTTGCTAATTATATTATATTATTTCAGGAGTATCATGCAACTTACTAAAGCACAAGCTTGATTATATCTTAAATGTCAAGAACAGGATTAACTTTTTTTTTTTCATGTAGCAGTTTCCTGGAGAATGCAAAGTATATCATGTATTTCTGTTTGGTGGCAAAATTGTATCTGTTAATATTTTAAAAGCCATCAATAAATAGATAATATTTGAGGTAAATGTACAGCCAGTAAAAACAGCTTAATGGTCAAATTAGGCACTTTCCATTTTGTATTACTTTTCAGAATTATTTAATTATAAGCAATAAGTAGGACTAATGCTTAATATTAAGTTGTTATTCTTAAGCTAGGTACACACAGTGATATGTTGTTCCGATCTAGCAAATCGGGCTGACATATCGCCTACATCTCTTAGTGTGTACGTTCACTATGTGTGCTCCTGTGGTTGTCATGCAACGTTGTCAGGTTTTATGTGCTGCACATCAAACCTAGCGATATCACTGGTGATTTGGTGCCTATCGTGCAGTGTGTACTGCAAAGCAGACTTCCTGACGATTCTCCCATTACTTAAATTAGCCAGTGATCGTTCTAGTGTGTACAGAAGCAACACTATCTCTCATACAATATATGGTTCGGTTGTTTGGTAAGATTGCAGTGTGTATGCGCAATCCCACTTGTTCTGGGCTTAAGGGAAATCTTTGGGAAAGTGTGTACCCAGCTTTATTTTCAGTATCATCTATATCGGAGTGTACTTTGTATGTTTTAATATGTTTAATCTATCTACATTTATTCAGATGTAACAAAGAGAAATGATGACTCTGGTGTTGGTGCAGATGTAATAGAAATGATAACTGCAAAATTGGTTTTATTGAAAGATGTAAAATAAATCATATCAAAGAATAATAACTTTGGATTGTTAGGGCAGGATTCAAATGTTCCCTCTTCCCTCCCCCTATCACGACCGCCGGCGGTATTCTAATGTTACTGCCGATGGGTGTGACAACTTCACTTTGGCTCGCTACCCCCAGCGATAGCGAGCTGAATTGCGTGTAAAGAGATGCGTTTGGGCGCCCAAACGGGTCTCTTCACTATCACGCCCTTTACTTTAATCGGGTTTAGGTGCTTGACGCGCCTAAACCAGACTGTAATGAGTGTGTCGAAGTCGAAAAATATTGTAATACATATCCCTTGTACTAACCCCTCATGCACATGCACGCTGCTCGTGCACCCGGTCCCCCGTGCGTACACATATCCGCAAGTTGCGTAAGAGACGCTCCGGCGACTCATGCGCATGATATGTGTATTTACGGCAGAGTTTCTGAGCGTGTAGCGTGCGACTCGAACGCAGCATATTTAACCCAAATAGTGCATTTTGTAGATATAGTTCCCTTAGATCATGTCAGCGAGTAATGTTAGTTTAAACAGTTCCTGGACAGAGAGATTCGTCTTTGCATGATAGGAAGGGTCAGACAAAGGTTGGTAGGTGATGTCTAGTATCCAGCTGTAGGGTATTTTAAGGGAAACATTCCGGTGTTAGTTAGGAAAGGATCGCTTGCTCTTGCGTATAGTTATGTACAAAAGTAGATTATGAACATTAACTGTATTTGCTGTAAATTACACATGCGGCGGGAATCCAGAGGATACCTCCCACCAGAGCAGTTGGGAAAGGACATCGCCTACCTGTTCAAATCCACCTATGACCTTTGCTGTAATGTAGAGACACATCCCTGTGTCCAATGAACAATGAGATTACAGTGACCATTGTATTGTGAATGTATGTTGTGTATAAAAAGACCACTGTTGCCTGGCCGGACACAAGACTCTGAAGGCTTTCTCCCTGATATCTGAGGACTGGTCCAGGACGCGCTTGCGAACGATTCCCCACGTATGTATATTCTCTGTAGCCATTATTCTCTATTAATCTGTTTAGATTTCCTTGTTAGCCTGTAGTGTATAACTTGTATCTGTTTACCCCTTTTCTCTGAATAATCCGCTGTGGTGTTAGAGCCCAGTGATTTACCACAAACCGGTGTTGTGTTTTCACTTTCCTGCAAAGGGCTTTCTTAGCGTCTCAATCGCTATAAGGTGTATAAGCATTGTTAAGGTTTTAAGGTATTACATCGTTGCAGTACTAGACTGCTAAGGTTTAAAGTATAAGCACACCCTTACACTGTTTCATTACTTAAGGTTTACTGTATATCACTCTGTGTGCGTCCGCGCTGCGTGTACGTTGTACCCACGGCACGGCGTCTGATACGCTAATAGCGTATCAATACGGTACTCGGTGCGCTAACAGCGTGCTTAATAAGAAGCGTGAATCCGTGTGCGCACGTAGTGTTCACTCTAGGAGTGAAAAGGGGCAGGGCGCCGGACTCAGGGGGGCACATGTGCGCGCGCGTCGAAGCTGCGCGCGCGTCCGAAATGGGGGGCAGCCATGCAAATTAGGGGGCGTGGCCACGCCTCCGTCATTTTAGGGGGCGGTGCGGCCCACAGACGCTACTATAGAGAGCGTCTGTGGCCGGCGACGTCACTGTTGGGGGCGTGCCCAGCACCTCCGTCGGTGCTGGGTTTCCCAAGCCCTCTCCCAATGCGTGAATGGATGCCGCGCGCATGCGCACGGCATCTATACACGCCGGGAGGGCAGGGAGCGGGCGGCTGTTCTAGCAGGGCGCCGCAAAAGGGGCAGGGCGGGTTTTGCCTGTTAAAAAACGGGCAGGGCGCGGCGCCCTGCTAAAACAGCCTAGAGTGAACACTACGTACGTGCCGCTCGTGCGTCGCGCCCACGGCACAGCGTCTGATACGCTAAGTGCGTATCCATACGGTACTCTGTACGCAAATAGCGTACTTAGTCCGTAGCGTGTGTAATAAGTCTAGCGGCCATAGCGGCTCCACGGTAATAGTGTATAGCTTTATGTTTTAAGGTAATATTTGACATTATCAATTGGGGGCATCGTCTGGTCCTCCTCATATCCGCAGCCTAGCAGGACAAGGCAGACTTTATCTATCAGCAAAGGGCGGGAAGGTAGTATCCCCTTTTAGCCTTTTCTTGGTCGGGGAAACACTGGTGCTGATTAGAAAAGCGTCTGCTCCGCATGGTTTGTTGGGATGCTGGTGGGATCCTAAAGGTAAGAACGTAAAGCTATTGTTTTTTTAAATCTGTTAAATTTCTGTTTGGTGCCAACTGCGCACGCAACACACGTAACACACGCACACACCTGTATTTTATTTGTGTATTTTGCATATCTACTCGCTTGTTGCCATTAGCATTGATTACGTGCTGAGAAATTTGTTGCTATTTAGTTAAAAATATAGAGTAATATTTAAGGGAGTACGTGTAAAACACACACGCAGCCTGACCTAGTTATAAAGGTTTATACAGGAGATACTGCGTGGTGTTTGGTAAGCGATTATAGTTAAATATCGTTTACATTTATAGAAGTGTGGTATTTGTATAACTGCGGACGTATACGGCCATCGTACACGTGTCTCGGACAGCGTGCGAGACTACGTACGCAACGCAAAGGCCTACACATGTGGCGTATTTTACGCAACGTGCGTACAGATACGCCCACTTAATACAAATAGCGCGATAGCATTGTTTTAGTTTAGGCAATACGGTAGCCACGCGATAATAGCACAAATTTGTTCAGTTTCCAAAATTTAGTTTAAAGGAACCTTCTCTTATTGCATCACCTCTGGGAATAGGCTGTTTCACCTGAATGAAAGTTAATTTTATGTACAGAAAAATCAAAGTGTATATGAGTGAACGGGCGTGAGTGTGCAAATAAAGGTTTTGTGAACCCAGAAGTCGGGATCCCGTAGGAGACCACATCAGGTGAGTAGACACTTGGTGGCGTGGGAGTGGCTTTCTCACGTTAACATTGATTAAGGTATAAAGGAGCAATTAGTATAACAGCAGACCAAGAGGTCAGCGAAGTCAGAAATCCGCTGACTAAGTCAAGCGAAGCTCTGAAAACCGTGGCCTGAGAAAGGTCAGCGGTGAGAGCGCAGCCCCGGGGGTTTGCGTAGTACCCATATAGGCCCGTTCAGATACGCTCCGGCTGAGGTTCCGCAGCCTAAACAATCGATTCCGTTGGTCGTCCGGCAGATAAGTAATAGTTACTTGTACGCAGTGCGACTGTACCGCACGTTAGTGTGTGCAATAGTTAGTTCAACTTGATACCCATTACACCATTTGCGTAAAATCGCAGGATCATAGACGCTAATTGTACATACAGACGTGATTTGTGTAACAGGTTTTTTTTATTTTAAGGGAGTTTCGCTGTTCACTCAGGAATCTCCAACAACTGATATTTACTGGGAGGGGTAGCACACTCCCACACGCTCTCAGTAAATAGCGGTTACGCAGGGCCCTAGGTTGGGTACAACCAGCATTGGGAACAGTGTGTGGGTCTACTGGCCAACGTGGGCGTGAGTGGGTGAAAGCGCTCGGAGAACTTTCACCGTCGCCTTACCACTGAGTAATTTGTTTTTTGTAGGAATTAGCTGAGAAGGCAATACCTGCAAAAGAATGGGGGCCAGTTGCTCAAGTAAGGGACGATCAACCAGGGTTCAGGTTGATAATTGGCGGCCCAAAGGGTCGGCGAGGTACATAATGTGTGAGAAATATGGATCACACACAGAGGTCTTATGCAATGAATGGGAATGTATGACTGTGGAAGATAGGGAACCGTTCCCTAAGGTAGGCAGTTTTAATCCTGAGGTGTTGCAAAATTTAAGGAAAAGGATATGTCTGATAAAATCCAGGAAACAAAGGATTAGACATTATGATTGTTTACAGTTATGGCAACAGGAGGGTGAGATACAACGGGGATTAGCTCTAGAAGCTGGTTCCAACCCTAGCAGGAAACTGATAGCAACTGCACCACCACCACCGTACATTACAGGGGAGAAAATGGCTACAGAGAATGGCATACTGGTATACGATAAGAGTGCACTTAATAATAAGATTTTACTTACCGATAAATCTATTTCTCGTAGTCCGTAGTGGATGCTGGGGACTCCGTCAGGACCATGGGGATTAGCGGCTCCGCAGGAGACAGGGCACAAAAAATAAGAATTTACTTACCGATAATTCTATTTCTCGGAGTCCGTAGTGGATGCTGGGGTTCCTGAAAGGACCATGGGGAATAGCGGCTCCGCAGGAGACAGGGCACAAAAGTAAAGCTTTCCGATCAGGTGGTGTGCACTGGCTCCTCCCCCTATGACCCTCCTCCAAGCCAGTTAGGTACTGTGCCCGGACGAGCGTACACAATAAGGGAGGAATTTTGAATCCCGGGTAAGACTCATACCAGCCACACCAATCACACCGTACAACTTGTGATCAAACCCAGTTAACAGTATGATAACAGAGGAGCCTCTGAAAGATGGCTTCCTAAACAATAACCCGAATTAGTTAACAATAACTATGTACAATTATTGCAGATAATCCGCACTTGGGATGGGCGCCCAGCATCCACTACGGACTCCGAGAAATAGAATTATCGGTAAGTAAATTCTTATTTTCTCTATCGTCCTAGTGGATGCTGGGGTTCCTGAAAGGACCATGGGGATTATACCAAAGCTCCCAAACGGGCGGGAGAGTGCGGATGACTCTGCAGCACCGAATGAGAGAACTCCAGGTCCTCCTTAGCCAGAGTATCAAATTTGTAAAATTTTACAAACGTGTTCTCCCCTGACCACGTAGCTGCTCGGCAAAGTTGTAATGCCGAGACCCCTCGGGCAGCCGCCCAAGATGAGCCCACCTTCCTTGTGGAGTGGGCCTTTACAGATTTAGGCTGTGGCAGGCCTGCCACAGAATGTGCAAGTTGGATTGTGCTACAGATCCAACGAGCAATCGTCTGCTTAGACGCAGGAGCACCCATCTTGTTGGGTGCATACAATATAAACAACGAGTCAGATTTTCTGACTCCAGCTGTCCTTGCAATATATATTTTTAATGCTCTGACAACGTCCAGTAACTTGGAGTCCTCCAAGTCACTTGTAGCCGCAGGCACTACAATAGGCTGGTTCAGATGAAATGCTGACACCACCTTAGGGAGAAAATGCGGACGAGTCCGCAGTTCTGCCCTGTCCGAATGGAAAATCAGATATGGGCTTTTGTAAGATAAAGCTGCCAGTTCTGACACTCTCCTGGCCGAAGCCAGGGCTAGTAACATGGTCACTTTCCATGTGAGATATTTTAAATCCACCTTTTTTAGTGGTTCAAACCAATGAGATTTTAGAAATTCCAAAACCACATTGAGATCCCACGGTGCCACTGGAGGCACCACAGGAGGCTGTATATGTAGCACTCCCTTAACAAAAGTCTGGACTTCAGGAACTGAAGCCAATTCTTTTTGAAAGAAAATCGACAGGGCCGAAATTTGAACCTTAATAGATCCCAATTTGAGACCCATAGACAATCCTGATTGCAGGAAATGTAGGAATCGACCAAGTTGAAATTCCTCCGTCGGAGCACTCCGATCCTCGCACCACGCAACATATCTTCGCCAAATGCGGTGATAGTGTTGCACGGTTACTTCCTTCCTTGCTTTAATCAAAGTAGGAATGACTTCTTCCGGCATGCCTTTTTCCTTTAGGATCCGGCGTTCAACCGCCATGCCGTCAAACGCAGCCGCGGTAAGTCTTGAAACAGACAGGGACCCTGCTGAAGCAAGTCCCTCCTTAGAGGTAGAGGCCACGGATCTTCCGTGATCATCTCTTGAAGTTCCGGGTACCAAGTCCTTCTTGGCCAATCCGGAACCACTAGTATCGTTCTTACGCCTCTTTGCCGTATAATTCTCAATACTTTTGGTATGAGAGGCAGAGGAGGAAACACATACACCGACTGGTACACCCAAGGCGTTACCAGCGCGTCCACAGCTATTGCCTGCGGATCTCTTGACCTGGCGCAATACCTGTCCAGTTTTTTGTTGAGGCGAGACGCCATCATGTCCACCATTGGTCTTTCCCAACGGGTTACCAGCATGTGGAAGACTTCCGGATGAAGTCCCCACTCTCCCGGGTGAAGGTCGTGTCTGCTGAGGAAGTCTGCTTCCCAGTTGTCCACTCCCGGGATGAACACTGCTGACAGTGCTATCACATGATTCTCTGCCCAGCGAAGAATCCTTGCAGCTTCTGCCATTGCACTCCTGCTTCTTGTGCCGCCCTGTCTGTTTACATGGGCGACTGCCGTGATGTTGTCCGACTGGATCAACACCGGTTTTCCTTGAAGCAGAGGTTCTGCCTGGCTTAGAGCATTGTAGATTGCTCTTAGTTCCAGAATGTTTATGTGAAGAGACGTTTCCAGGCTCGTCCACACTCCCTGGAAGTTTCTTCCTTGTGTGACTGCTCCCCAGCCTCTCAGGCTGGCGTCCGTGGTCACCAGGATCCAATCCTGTATGCCGAATCTGCGGCCCTCCAATAGATGAGCACTCTGCAACCACCACAGAAGAGATACCCTTGTCCTTGGAGACAGGGTTATCCGCTGGTGCATCTGAAGATGCGACCCTGACCATTTGTCCAACAGATCCCTCTGGAAAATTCGTGCATGGAATCTGCCGAATGGAATTGCTTCGTAAGAAGCCACCATTTTTCCCAGGACTCTTGTGCATTGATGTACAGACACCTTTCCTGGTTTTAGGAGATTCCTGACAAGCTCGGATAACTCCTTGGCTTTTTCCTCCGGGAGAAAAACCTTTTTCTGAACCGTGTCCAGAATCATCCCTAGGAACAGCAGACGAGTTGTCGGCATTAACTGGGATTTTGGAATATTCAGAATCCTGCCGTGCTGTTTTAGCACTTCTTGAGACAGTGCTAATCCCCTCTCTAGCTGTTCTCTGGACCTTGCCCTTATTAGGAGATCGTCCAAGTATGGGATAATTAATACGCCTTTTCTTCGAAGAAGAATCATCATCTCGGCCATTACCTTTGTAAAGACCCGAGGTGCCGTGGACAATCCGAACGGCAGCGTCTGAAACTGATAGTGACAGTTTTGTACAACGAACCTGAGGTACCCCTGGTGTGAGGGGTAAATTGGAACGTGGAGGTACGCATCCTTGATGTCCAAGGACACCATAAAGTCCCCTTCTTCCAGGTTCGCTATCACTGCTCTGAGTGACTCCATTTTGAACTTGAACTTCTTTATGTACAGGTTCAAGGACTTCAGATTTAGAATAGGTCTTACCGAGCCGTCCGGCTTCGGTACCACAAATAGAGTGGAATAATACCCCTTTCCCTGTTGTAGAAGAGGTACCTTGACTATCACCTGCTGAGAGTACAGCTTGTGAATGGCTTCCAAAACCGTCTCCCTTTCGGAGGGGGACGTTGGTAAAGCAGACTTCAGGAAACGGCGAGGCGGATCTGTCTCTAGTTCCAACCTGTACCCCTGAGATATTATCTGCAGGATCCAGGGATCTACCTGCGAGTGAGCCCACTGCGCGCTGAAATTCTTGAGACGACCGCCCACCGCCCCCGAGTCCGCTTGAGAAGCCCCAGCGTCATGCTGAGGCATTTGTAGAAGCGGGGGAGGGCTTCTGTTCCTGGGAAGGAGCTGCCTGTTGGTGTCTCTTCCCCCTTCCTCTGCCTCGTGGCAGATATGAATATCCCTTTGCTCTCTTGTTTTTAAAGGAACGAAAGGGCTGCGGTTGAAAAGTCGGTGTCTTTTTCTGTTGGGGAGTAGCTTGAGGTAAAAAGGTGGATTTCCCGGCTGTAGCCGTGGCCACCAAATCTGATAGACCGACTCCAAATAACTCCTCCCCTTTATACGGCAAAACTTCCATATGCCGTTTTGAGTCCGCATCGCCTGACCACTGTCGCGTCCATAAACTTCTTCTGGCCGAAATGGACATAGCACTTACCCGTGATGCCAGTGTGCAGATATCCCTCTGTGCATCACGCATATAAAGAAATGCATCCTTTATTTGCTCTAAAGACAGTAAAACATTGTCCCTATCCAGGGTATCAATATTTTCAATCAGGGACTCTGACCAAGCTACTCCAGCACTGCACATCCAGGCTGTCGCTATAGCTGGTCGTAGTATAACACCTGTATGTGTGTATATACTTTTTTGGATATTTTCCATCCTCCTATCTGCTGGATCTTTAAGTGCGGCCGTCTCAGGAGAGGGTAACGCCACTTGTTTAGATAAGCGTGTGAGCGCCTTATCCACCCTAGGAGGTGTTTCCCAGCGCGCCCTAACCTCTGACGGGAAAGGGTATAAAGCTAATAACTTCTTTGAAATTAGCATCTTTTTATCGGGGGCAACCCACGCTTCATCACATACATCATTTAGTTCTTCTGATTCAGGAAAAACTATAGGTAGTTTTTTCACACCCCACATAATACCCTGTTTAGTGGTACCTGTAGTATCAGCTAAATGTAACGCCTCCTTCATTGCCAAAATCATATAACGTGTGGCCCTACTGGAAAATACGGTTGATTCGTCACCGTCGCCACTGGAATCAGTGCCTGTGTCTGGGTCTGTGTCGACCGACTGAGGCAAAGGGCGTTTTACAGCCCCTGACGGTGTTTGAGGCGCCTGGACAGGCACTAACTGATTGTCCGGCCGTCTCATGTCGTCAAACGACTGCTTTAGCGTGTTGACACTATCCCGTAATTCCATAAATAAAGGCATCCATTCTGGTGTCGACCCCCTAGGAGGTGACATCCCCATATTTGGCAATTGCTCCGCCTCCACACCAATATCGTCCTCATACATGTCGACACACACGTACCGACACACAGCAGACACACAGGGAATGCTCTTAACGAAGACAGGACCCCACTAGCCCTTTGGGGAGACAGAGGGAGAGTTTGCCAGCACACACCAAAAGCGCTATATATGACAGGGATAGCCTTATAATAAGTGCTCCCTGTATAGCTGCTTTTATAATATAATTTTTGCCACTATTTTGCCCCCCCTCTCTTGTTTTACCCTGTTTCTGTAGTGCAGTGCAGGGGAGAGACCTGGGAGCCGTCCTGACCAGCGGAGCTGTGTAAGGAAAATGGCGCTGTGTGCTGAGGAGATAGGCCCCGCCCCTTTTCCGGCGGGCTCGTCTCCCGCTCTTTAGTGTATTCTGGCAGGGGTTAAATATCTCCATATAGCCCCCGGAGGCTATATGTGAGGTATTTTTTAGCCAAATAGGTTTTCATTTGCCTCCCAGGGCGCTCCCCTCCCAGCGCCCTGCACCCTCAGTGACTGCCGTGTGAAGTGTGCTGAGAGGAAATGGCGCACAGCTGCAGTGCTGTGCGCTACCTTTAGAAGACTGAGGAGTCTTCTGCCGCCGATTCTGGACCTCTTCATGTTTCAGCATCTGCAAGGGGGCCGGCGGCGAGGCTCCGGTGACCATCCAGGCTGTACCTGTGATCGTCCCTCTGGAGCTGATGTCCAGTAGCCAAGAAGCCAATCCATCCTGCACGCAGGTGAGTTCACTTCTTCTCCCCTAAGTCCCTCGTTGCAGTGATCCTGTTGCCAGCAGGACTCACTGTAAAATAAAAAACCTAAGCTAAACTTTTCTAAGCAGCTCTTTAGGAGAGCCACCTAGATTGCACCCTTCTCGGCCGGGCACAAAAATCTAACTGGCTTGGAGGAGGGTCATAGGGGGAGGAGCCAGTGCACACCACCTGATCGGAAAGCTTTACTTTTGTGCCCTGTCTCCTGCGGAGCCGCTATTCCCCATGGTCCTTTCAGGAACCCCAGCATCCACTAGGACGATAGAGAAATAAAGCTTTAGGATCAGGTGGTGTGTACTGGCTCCTCCCCCTATGACCCTCCTCCAAGCCTCAGTTAGGATACTGTGCCCGGACGAGCGTACACAATAAGGAAGGATTTTGAATCCCGGGTAAGACTCATACCAGCCACACCAATCACACCGTACAACTTGTGATCTGAACCCAGTTAACAGTATGATAACGTAGGAGCCTCTGAACAGACGGCTCACAACAATAACAACCCGATTTTTTTGTAACAATAACTATGTACAAGTATTGCAGACAATCCGCACTTGGGATGGGCGCCCAGCATCCACTACGGACTACGAGAAATAGATTTATCGGTAAGTAAAATCTTATTTTCTCTAACGTCCTAGTGGATGCTGGGGACTCCGTCAGGACCATGGGGATTATACCAAAGCTCCCAAACGGGCGGGAGAGTGCGGATGACTCTGCAGCACCGAATGAGAGAACTCCAGGTCCTCTTTAGCCAGGGTATCAAATTTGTAGAATTTTACAAACGTGTTCTCCCCCGACCACGTAGCTGCTCGGCAGAGTTGTAATGCCGAGACCCCTCGGGCAGCCGCCCAGGATGAGCCCACCTTCCTTGTGGAATGGGCCTTGACAGATTTAGGCTGTGGCAGGCCTGCCACAGAATGTGCAAGTTGAATTGTGCTACAAATCCAACGAGCAATCGTCTGCTTAGAAGCAGGAGCACCCAGCTTGTTGGGTGCATACAGTATAAACAGCGAGTCAGATTTTCTGACTCCAGCCGTCCTTGAAATATATATTTTCAATGCCCTGACAACGTCCAGCAACTTGGAATCCTCCAAATCGCTAGTAGCCGCAGGCACCACAATAGGCTGGTTCAGGTGAAACGCTGACACCACCTTAGGCAGAAAATGAGGACGCGTCCGCAGTTCTGCCCTGTCCGAATGGAAAATCAGATATGGGCTTTTATACGATAAAGCCGCCAATTCTGACACTCTCCTGGCTGAAGCCAGGGCCAGT
Source organism: Pseudophryne corroboree (assembly GCF_028390025.1). Taxonomy (NCBI): domain Eukaryota; kingdom Metazoa; phylum Chordata; class Amphibia; order Anura; family Myobatrachidae; genus Pseudophryne; species Pseudophryne corroboree. Next base: position 458,099,259 of record NC_086448.1, on the reverse strand, counting down.
AGCATGGTTACTTTCCATGTAAGATATTTCAAATCCGCCGATTTGAGTGGCTCAAACCAATGGGATTTGAGAAAATCCAAAACTACATTAAGGTCCCACGGAGCCACTGGGGGCACAACCGGGGGCTGTATATGTAGTACTCCTTTTACAAAAGTCTGGACTTCAGGAACTGAAGCCAATTCTTTCTGGAAGAAAATCGACAGGGACGAAATTTGAACCTTAATGGACCCCAACTTGAGGCCCATAGACAATCCTGTTTGCAGGAAATGTAGGAATCGACCCAATTGAAATTCCTCCGTGGGGGCCTTCCTGGCCTCACACCACGCAACATATTTTCTCCAAATGCGGTGATAATGTTGTGCAGTCACCTCCTTCCTGGCTTTTACCAGTGTAGGAATGACCTCTTCCGGAATGCCTTTTTCCCTTAGAATTCGGCGTTCAACCGCCATGCCGTCAAACGCAGCCGCGGTAAGTCTTGGAATAGACACGGTCCCTGTTGAAGCAGGTCCCGTCTTAGAGGTAGAGGCCACGAATCTTCCGTGAGCATCTCCTGAAGTTCCGGGTACCAAGTTCGTCTTGGCCAATCCGGAGCCACGAGTATCGTTCTTACTCCCTTTTGCCGTATAATTCTCAGTACTTTTGGTATGAGTGGCAGAGGAGGAAACACATACACTGACTGGAACACCCACGGCGTTACCAGAGCGTCCACAGCTATTGCCTGAGGGTCTCTTGACCTGGCGCAATACCTGTCCAGTTTTTTGTTGAGGCGAGACGCCATCATGTCCACCTTTGGTTTTTCCCAACGGTTCACAATCATGTAGAAGACTTCTGGATGAAGTCCCCACTCTCCCGGGTGTAGATCGTGTCTGCTGAGGAAGTCTGCTTCCCAGTTGTCCACTCCCGGAATGAACACTGCTGACAGTGCTATCACATGATCTTCCGCCCAGCGAAGAATCCTTGCAGCTTCTGCCATTGCTCTCCTGCTTTTTGTGCCGCCCTGTCTGTTTACGTGGGTGACTGCCGTGATGTTGTCCGACTGGATCAACACCGGCTGACCCTGAAGCAGGGGTTTTGCCAGGCTTAGAGCATTGTAAATCGCTCTTAGCTCCAGTATATTTATGTGAAGAGACATCTCCAGGTTTGACCATACTCCCTGGAAGTTTCTTCCCTGTGTGACCGCTCCCCAGCCTCTCAGACTGGCATCCGTGGTCACCAGGACCCAGTCCTGTATGCCGAATCTGCGGCCCTCTAACAGATGAGCACTCTGCAACCACCACAGCAGAGACACCCTTGTCCGTGGCGATAAGGTTATCCGCTGATGCATCTGCAGATGTGATCCGGACCATTTGTCCAGCAGATCCCACTGAAAAGTTTGTGCGTGGAATCTGCCGAATGGAATCGCTTCGTAAGAAGCCACCATCTTTCCCAGGACTCTTGTGCATTGATGCACAGACACTTTCCCTGGTTTTAGGAGGTTCCTGACAAGTTCGGATAACTCCTTGGCTTTCTCCTCCGGAAGAAACACCTTTTTCTGAACCGTGTCCAGAATCATTCCCAGGAACAGCAGACGTGTCGTCGGGGTCAATTGAGATTTTGGAAAATTCAGAATCCACCCGTGCTGTTGCAGCACTATTTGGGTTAGTGCTACTACATCCCCCAGCTGTTCCCTGGACCTTGCCCTTATCAGGAGATCGTCCAAGTAAGGGATAATTAATACGCCTTTTCTTCGTAGAAGAAACATCATTTCGGCCATTACCTTGGTAAAGACCCGAGGTGCCGTGGACAATCCAAACGGCAGCGTCTGAAACTGATAATGACAGTTTTGCACCACGAACCTGAGGTACCCTTGATGTGAAGGGCAAATTGGGACATGCAGGTAAGCATCCTTGATGTCCAGGGACACCATAAAGTCCCCTTCTTCCAGATTCGCTATCACTGCTCTGAGTGACTCCATCTTGAACTTGAATTTTTGTATGTACAGGTTCAAAGATTTCAGATTTAGAATAGGTCTTACCGAGCCGTCCGGCTTCGGTACCACAATATAGTGTGGAATAATACCCCTTTCCCTGTTGTAGGAGGGGTACCTTGACTATCACCTGCTGAGAATACAGCTTGTGAATGGCTTCCAATACCGTCGCCCTGTCTGAGGGAGACGTTGGCAGAGCAGACTTTAGGAACCGGCGAGGGGGAGACTTCTCGAATTCCAACCTGTAACCCTGAGATATTATCTGCAGGATCCAGGGGTCCACCTGTGAGTGAGCCCACTGTGCGCTGAAATTCTTGAGTCGACCCCCCACCGCCCCTGAGTCCGCTTGTAAAGCCCCAACGTCATGCTGAGGGCTTTGCAGAAGCCGGGGGGGGGCTTCTGCTCCTGGGAAGAAGCTGCTTGGTGCACTCTCTTACCCTTTCCTTTGCCTCGGGGCAAATATGACTGTCCTTTCGCCCGCTTGTTCCTATAGGAACGAAAGGACTGCGGCTGAAAAGACGGTGTCTTTTTCTGTTGGGAGGGGACCTGAGGTAAAAAGGTGGATTTCCCGGCTGTTGCCGTGGCCACCAAATCCGATAGACCGACCCCAAATAATTCCTCCCCCTTATACGGCAATACTTCCATATGCCGTTTGGAATCCGCATCACCTGACCATTGTCGCGTCCATAAACTTCTTCTGGCAGATATGGACATCGCACTTACTCTCGATGCCAGAGTGCAAATATCCCTCTGTGCATCTCGCATATATAGAAATGCATCCTTTAAATGCTCTATAGTCAGTAAAATACTGTCCCTATCCAGGGTATCAATATTTTCAGTCAGGGAATCCGACCAAACCACCCCAGCACTGCACATCCATGCAGAGGCGATGGCTGGTCGCAGTATAACACCAGTATGAGTGTATATACTTTTCAGGGTAGTTTCCAGCCTCCTACCTGCTGGATCCTTGAGGGCGGCCGTTTCAGGAGATGGTAACGCCACTTGTTTTGATAAGCGTGTGAGCGCCTTATCCACCCTAGGGGGTGTTTCCCAGCGCGCCCTAACCTCTGGCGGGAAAGGATATAATGCCAATAACTTCTTTGAAATTAGCAGTTTTCTATCGGGGTTAACCCACGCTTCATCACACACTTCATTCAATTCGTCTGATTCAGGAAAAACTACAGGTAGTTTTTTCAGACCCCACATAATACCCCTTTTTGTGGTACATGCAGTATCAGAGATATGTAAAGCCTCCTTCATTGCCGTGATCATATAACGTGTGGCCCTACTGGAAAATACGTTTGTTTCTTCACCGTCGACACTAGATTCGGTGTCCGTGTCTGGGTCTGTGTCGACCGACTGAGGTAAAGGGCGTTTTACAGCCCCTGACGGTGTCTGAGACGCCTGTACAGGTACTAACTGGTTTTCCGGCCGTCTCATGTCGTCAACTGATTTTTGTAATGTGCTGACATTATCACGTAATTCCATAAATAAAGCCATCCATTCCGGTGTCGACTCCCTAGGGGGTGACATCACCATTACCGGCAATTGCTCCGCCTCCACACCAACATCGTCCTCATACATGTCGACACACACGTACCGACACACAGCAGACACACAGGGAATGCTCTTATCGAAGAGAGGACCTCACTAGCCCTTTGGGGAGACAGAGGGAGAGTTTGCCAGCACACACCCAAGCGCTATAAATATATAGGAACAACCCTATAGAAGTGTTGTCTCCCTTATAGCAGCTTAATATATATCAAAAACGCCAAAAAAAAAGTGCCCCCCCCCCTCTCTTTTTTACCCTGTTTCTGTAGTGCAGGGGAGAGTCCTGGGAGCCTTCCTCGCAGCGGAGCTGAGCAGGAAAATGGCGCAGTGTGCTGAGGAGATAGGCCCCGCCCCCTATTTCGGCGGGCTCTTCTCCCGAGTTTGTGAGACCTGGCAGGGGTTAAATACATCCATATAGCCCCAAGGGCTATATGTGATGTATTTTTTAGCCAGAACAAGGTATTCTCATTGCTGCCCAGGGCGCCCCCTGCAGCGCCCTGCACCCTCCGTGACCGCTGGTGTGAAGTGTGTGACAACAATGGCGCACAGCTGCAGTGCTGTGCGCTACCTCATGAAGACTGAAAAGTCTTCTGCCGCCGGTTTCTGGACCTCTTCGCTTTTCGGCATCTGCAAGGGTGTCGGCGGCGCGGCTCCGGGACCGGACTCCATGGCTGGGCCTGTGTTCGATCCCTCTGGAGCTAATGGTGTCCAGTAGCCTAAGAAGCCAATCCATCCTGCACGCAGGTGAGTTTACTTCTTCTCCCCTAAGTCCCTCGTTGCAGTGAGCCTGTTGCCAGCAGGACTCACTGAAAATAAAAAACCTAAAAACTTTTTCTAAGCAGCTCTTTAGGAGAGCCACCTAGATTGCACCCTGCTCGGACGGGCACAAAAACCTAACTGAGGCTTGGAGGAGGGTCATAGGGGGAGGAGCCAGTGCACACCACCTGATCCTAAAGCTTTATTTTTGTGCCCTGTCTCCTGCGGAGCCGCTAATCCCCATGGTCCTGACGGAGTCCCCAGCATCCACTAGGACGTTAGAGAAAAATGAATTAATGCTAATGCTAACCCGTGCAAGTTGTATCCCATCTTAAACTTCCCTCAGGACTGCGACCAAGAAGATGAGCCCAGCACGATATCGGCACTCTCTCTAGCAGCCACCATACAAGATACTCAACCAGTAAGAGCAGTAGCGAAGGCCCCTAGTGGAGGGACAGGTGAGGTCGTGTCCACAGGTAAGTACGGTACTGTACATTATGCAGAAACAATTGCACCTCACATTGTAGAAGCAACCCAGAATGATGTAATTGAACTGAATCCTGTCAGGGTGATCGCAGTCCCCAATGGGAAGACTGACGCTCTGGGAATCACTCCCGTCAGGAACATTGCTATGCATTGCCCCTGGTCCCGGACAGAATTGAGGACAATTATGTCTGAATTTCCCGATCCCAGGAAAGATCTAGCCGCTTGTCAGAGGTTTATTAGGGAACTAGGTAACGCCACCGAACCCAATAACAAAGATTGGCGGAGAGTGCTACGAGCATGTTTGCCCTCCAATATTGACCCCGTGAAATTAATTGCGGACTGTAACTTAGATGCAGAAGTACCTCTCACTGATGAGTACAAACAGGAGAACGTAAAACAGATCAATCTGCAGTTAGGAGTATATTTCCCAACTGTTGTCAAGTGGAATAAAATTTTCTCCATTAGACAAAAGGAAGGTGAAACTGCCTCTGACTATTTACATCGAGCACTGCAGGAAATGGCTAGATTTACTGGGATCGAAGACATTAAGGATAATGTGCACCATAGGGAGGTAGCGGTGTCCGTATTAATGGACAGATTAAAGGAAGTGTTGAGAACCAGGGTACAAACCACTCAACCAATTTGGAGAGGTATCTCGGTGGCTGCGTTAAGAGAGTCCGCTATTGAGCATGATCGGAACATCATTAGGCACAGGGAGTCACAGGGGGATAAGCTGATGACCGTAAGTATCAAAGCCCTGACAACGAAGCCACATCAGCCTAAACCCCAGACCCCTGTTGGTAAGTCGTATATGGTAAAATGTTTTAACTGTCAGAGAGAAGGACATTACGCACGAAACTGTAATTTTAAAGACCCACATAAGGTATATCGACCCCCTAGACCAGAACATGACACTCAGTATGACGCACGTAATTGGGATCAGGGACCGCAGAGGAGAAGTAATGGACCGCATGCCGTGGAAACAAAGAGGTACCCACCAAGGAGAGACTGGCAGGTCTCTGAAAATTCTCAGTTACCCCCCTCACATATTGTAGCTGCCAGCGCGCTGCGGGGGTGGACACCACAAACCATAGAGGTGGGACCACACCTGTAGTCTGCAGCCAGTGAAATTAATTGCGAGCCTTGGAAGTGAACCTGAGGTCACAATTGATGTAGCTGGTAGATCACTACCTTTCCTTGTAGATACGGGGGCTGCCAAGTCAGTGTTAAATTCAACGGTGGGTATGAAAATCACGGGAAAAATAATTCCAGCAATGGGAGTAACAGGAGTAGTACAACACTACCCTTTAAGTAAACCAGCAGAGATTACAATAGGGATTTTGCAGACCAAGCACTCCTTTTTGCTATCTGCATCGGCTCCGACTAATCTACTTGGGAGAGATTTACTGTGTAAGATGGGGTGTGTCATATATTGTACTCCTGAAGGTGTTTTCTTAGATATACCCGAGAATCACGCTCAGGAAGTGCAGGATATGTTAGACTCCCCACAAAGGTTAATGTCACACACTGCTGTTACAGACAGGTGTCCATCCAAGGTAGAGGGAATGATCTCCCAGATACCGGAGTCCCTCTGGACCAAAGATGGACAAGACACTGGATTGATGGCAAATGTAGCTCCTGTAGTAGTGCAAGTAAAAGATGGTAGGATAGCTCCAAAAATCCCACAGTATCCTCTGAAGCCAGAGGTGGAATTAGGAGTGTACCCAATTATAGAGCGCTTGCTGCAACAGGGCATCCTAGTTAGGACGTCCAGCACTGCCAATAGTCCCATCTTCCCTGTGAAAAAGAGTGGGGAGAGGGGTTACAGGCTAGTGCAGGATCTAAGGGGGATAAACAAAATAGTTGAGAGCCAATTCCCCGTAGTGCCAAATCCAGCTGTCATCCTTATGCAAATCCCTCCTACTGCGAAATTTTTCACTGTTATTGACCTCTGCTCCGCCTTCTTCTCGGTCCCTCTGCACCCTGACAGCCAATACTTGTTTGCATTTACATACAGAGGAGTACAGTACACCTGGACTCGTTTACCACAAGGTTTCATTGACAGCCCAAGTATTTTCTCACAGGCTTTGCATGACTGTTTACAATCCTTTCAACCTGAGAGCGGATCAGTATTAATACAGTATGTAGATGATTTACTGCTGTGTTCTGATTCACTCGAATCGTCCTTGAGAGACATGAAACAGCTCTTGTTTCATCTCTCTGATACGGTACACAAGGTTTCAAGAGATAAGTTGCAGTTATGCCAGACCAAGGTAAAATATTTGGGACATTGCTTAACACAAGGACTGAGACACCTCACCGCTGATAGAACACAGGCAATTCGCGACATGACTCTGCCACAAACCCAGCAACAGATCCGCACTTTCCTAGGAATGTGTGGGTATTGCCGAAACTGGATCCCAGGGTTTTCCATACTAGCCTTACCTTTGTAAGAGATGGTCTCGTCAAACAAACCAGATTGGATTTCGCACACAGATGAGTCCGAACTGGCATTTGAGAGACTCAAACAGTGCCTATCACAGGCACCAGCATTAGGTATGCCAGATTATGGGAAACCCTTTGAATTGTACGGTACGGAGAGTGCTGGGTGTGCGGCAGGTGTTTTAACCCAGAGACATGGTGATGCCAGCAGGCCGGTAGCTTACTACAGTGCACAATTGGACACCGTAGCACGGTCTCTCCCCACATGCTTGCGAAGTGTTGCAGCAATAGCATTGCTAGTGAGTAAAAGCGAAGATGTAGTGTTAGGACACAACCTGACCATCCATACACCTCATGCAGTGTCAGCCTTACTGAATTCTGCCCAAACAAGACACGTCTCATCAGCACGGTTTACAAGGTGGGAATTAGCACTAATGGCCCCTGTAAACATCACCATAAGGAGATGCAGCGCACTAAATCCTGCAACGTATCTCCCAGGTGTGCCTGGACAGGCACAAAGGGTGGGGGATGAGAGTGATGGTGAAGGAGGATTTAGTATAGACACTGACACACATGATTGTATGGAATATTTGAACCAAACTTTCACTGCAAGGCCCGACATTAGTGACAACCCACTGGAAGGCGTAGATTTTACTTTTTACACTGACGGTAGTTGCCACAGACATTCGGACTCGGGAGACTTGTGTACTGGATACGCAGTCGTAGATGACAAAGGTACCATAGAAGCGGAACCCCTGGGCCCACCACACTCAGCACAAGTTGCTGAGCTGGTCGCCCTAACCAGAGCGTGTGAATTGGCTAAGGGTAAGTCAGCCAATATCTACACGGATTCTAGGTATGCCTTTGGAGTAGTGCATGATATCGGGGCCCTATGGCGCCTCAGAAATTTCATGACGGCAGCTGGCACACCCGTGGCGCATGCGACCCACATCAAAAGACTTCTAGCAGCGATACAGGAACCTGACAGAGTGGCTGTTATCAAGTGTAAAGCCCACACGTACAGCCAAGACCCAGTGTCACTTGGTAACAGCCGGGCAGACGAAGCTGCTAAATCGGCAACCAGCACCCTCATACAGACAGACATCACACAACTGATGGTATTCCATACCGTCAACACACAAAAATTGAGTGAAATGCAAAATTTGTGTTCCCCACAGGAAAAGGCAGTCTGGAGGTCAAAAGGATATGGCCAGGAGTCCTCAGGACTCTGGACAGATGGACAGGGTAAGCCAGTGGCTCCCAGAGCATACCTTCCAAGTTTAGCTGAGGCGGCACATGGTCTGACTCATCTGGGCAAAGAGGGTATGTGCAAGTTGGTAAGAGCCTACTGGTGCGCGCCAGGATTCTCTTCTCATGCGGGTAAAAGAGCAATGACATGCCTTACCTGCTTGAGGAAGAATATTGGAAAGTCAATACCAACAGAACTATCCCATATCCCACCAACAGACGGCCCTTTTCAGGTAATACAGATTGATTTCATACAATTGCCACCCTGTAGAAATTTAAAGTATGTGTTGGTTTGTATTGATGTGTTTTCAAATTGGGTAGAAGCGTTCCCCGCTGCCACAAATACTGCTGTGTTTACTGCAAAGAAAATTGTGCAGGAATTTGTGTGCAGATATGGTATCCCTAGGATAATTGAAAGTGATAGGGGTACCCATTTTACAGGTGAAGTCTTTCAGGTAATGTGCAAATTAATGGGAATTAATAGTAAGCTGCATACTCCGTACCACCCACAGGCAAGTGTGAAAGTGGAAAAAGTAAACAGCACTATTAAGAACAAGCTGAGCAAAGTGATGGCTGAAACTGGATTGTTGTGGCCAGAAGCTTTGCCACTTGTATTGTACAGCATCAGAACCACTCCCAGGTCCCCTCTTAACCTATCACCCTTTGAGATTCTTTTTGGTCGACAACCCCATGTAATGATTGACCCCCAGGATGATTTGAAATGCAATAATGAAGTGACTGTAAAGTACTTGGTTAAGATGAGCAAGCAGTTGAGGAATCAAAACAGCAATCAAAAGCTGGTGATTCCTGACCTGCCAGACAGTAATTGTCATGACATTGAACCTGGGGATTATGTAATGACTCGAAATTTTCTACGCTCAGGTTGCCTGATTGACCGGTGGGAAGGACCGTACCAAGTCTTACTAACCAGCACGACAGCATTGAAGGTTGCCGAAAGAGAGACATGGGTCCACTCGTCCCACTGTAAGAAGGTCGCTGACCCAGAGAAAGCCCGTGACAAAGAGCAGAGAGTGTAGAGGAAACAGTATCACTGGAGTGCCTGTTCCGGGAAGGTTGAGAGGCAGGACTGTTGTCACGGCACCTGAGCACAGAGAACTACAAGACCAGAGGCGGTTGTCGTACCAGTTTTCTTTCCCTTCTATTATTTTCTTCACCTCCCATTACCACTCTTTCTTCCTCCTCCTGCAAGATGGACTTACCCCAAGAGACTGCGTTCCGGGTTTTCCTGTTGACCCTGTTGTTGACCAGAACAGTCTATTTCGGTGAGAGTACCAGAGAGGTCGAGAAAGGATCTGGAATGGGTTCTGATGACAAGGACGGATTAGTAGAATTCCAAGAGCAACACAGTCACCGAGCAAAGGCGAGTATCAGAAAACGATCTGGTAGTCATGACACTAGGAGACATTGTGAAGGATTGTTAGCTGAGGAGAATTGTATCTGTAGGAATTGTGAAAACATAGTTGAGGACGGGTGCATCCAGAGATGTCAGTCCAGCCTTAATATCAACATGGACCGTCATCCATTGAGTGATTATCACTCATTAGTGGGTAAGGTTTTAAACCAAACAGAATGCTGGGTGTGCTCACAAGTACCTCAAGGTCAGAGCAAGTCAGGATTAGTACCGTACCCTTTAACACTAGATGAGGTACTTGAAATAAGGGGTGGGAGACCGGTGGACAAGAAATTTAATATTTCTAGGCCTCCTAGTTTAAAGCTCGACCAATATCATGTGGATAGGTCCTTAATATGTTTTAACATTTCCAATCCCCGAAAGCCGGGAAATTGGGAAGTGACATGGAACAACCAAACCATGGCATTTTCACACAGAGCCGATAGAATGCCCGTAGACCCAGAACTTATACGCCAAATAGCCGACGGTGGGAGATATTTTCGGTACAGGTATACTCTAGGAAGTAGGACCATGCGGGTTGGAGAAGTATCACCAGGATACTGTGCGCATATCATACAGCCTGATACGTGTACTGAACAAATGAGAGAGTTAGGGATAGGATTTTTCACCTGGAAGGTTTGCAATATGGTGATGTCATATTCTGTCCCATATGTTCTCCCCGATGATGCATATTTCATATGCTGGAGGAAGGCGTATAAGTGGCTTGCCCCAAACTCAGAGGGATTGTGTTACATTGGAAGAGTGGTGCCAGAAGTAATGACCATTACCCATAATAAGATGAAAGACGTTCACCGCAATGCTCAAGCTCCTTACACTCACACTCATTACGAACACATTGTTAAGAGACCCCTTATAGATAGGACAGAGCACGCAGCCTCTGATTTGATCCACGAATCCACCGGGATTCAATTCCTACTCGCGTTAGATATCACCCGTACCGCCAGAGGAATTATACATTTTAGGTATATTCATGCGCTAGCGAACCTGATAGACAATATCACCGAGATGTATGATGACACCTTCAGGTATACTGTGTGGGAATTGCAAGCTTACAAAACGGAACTGATCCAGCACAGGATGGTTCTCAAATTACATCACAGCGGTGACAGGCGGGTATTGTGTCACCCTAGCAACTCAGTATGGTGTGAAGTGCTGCACGTACATTACAAACAACACTGATGACCCCACCGAGGTCATAGATCAAAAGATGGACGATATCTTGCAGTTGAAATGGGAGTTCCGAAGGAGACACAACCTTACCCTTGCTGCTGTGAGTAATGAACTGACCGGCTGGGTTTCATGGTTGAACCGACGCAATTGGTTCTCAGGTTTAGGAGAATGGGCTCAAAATGTTATCGTGAATGTAGGAAAGTTTCTCCTTTGTATCCTGGGAGTTGTCATAATGATTGGTTTGATATTTAGATGTGTTCGGATTTTAATGCAGTGCAAGCGCAGTACCAAAGTGATGAGTTTAAGGAGCGAGGGCATTGTTACAACAAATGGTTTAATTTATGATCCATCAATTGAGACAATGTTGTGATAAGACGTAATTCCACGGTCCGTTTCTTTCACCCATTTCTCCTTTGTTTTTTCTCCCAAGCAAAAAGACATCCATTCGGTTGAAGACTAAAGACTTTGATGGAGAAGACTACAGACCTCTGATGGACATTTCTACAGACTTAGAGACACTTTAGAGACTTTAAAGACTTTTTATGGACACTTGAAAGACTTTGATTATCACCCACAGCAAGGATACACCTATCCGGACAAGACTTCAACAGACACCCAAGGACAATTGCACATATTATCATATGAATGTATTTGTGATATGTATCTTATCTTCATCTCTACAACCTTCAGGTAGTGACACACATAGTCGACAGGTGATAAAGGTACATATGCATGTATCATCAACTAAATGTGCACCCCATTTGTTGGAACAAGAAGCAGAAAAGAGCTCGGTAGTGTTTGTTGGCCCACTTACAGACCCTTAATACGGGATAAGAAGGATTTAATGTATACTTCGCAATACCTCGAAACTTATCTAGAACATGTACGGCACGATGATACATGCCCCCCAGACATGAAGTTCATACATACATGCTTTTGCTATCCCACTAGGCCATACATTTCCCGCCTACTCCTCTCCTCCCTCCACCCAATCATTTATAGGTATTTCATTGTATTGTATATTTCTCTGCTTGATTGTTTAGATTGTGGCAGTTATTGTTGACTGCCAAAGGGTCGACTGTCAAAGTCGAAAAATATTGTAATACATATCCCTTGTACTAACCCCTCATGCACATGCACGCTGCTCGTGCACCCGGTCCCCCGTGCGTACACATATCCGCAAGTTGCGTAAGAGACGCTCCGGCGACTCGTGCGCATGATATGTGTATTTACGGCAGAGTTTGTGAGCGTGTAGCGTGCGACTCGAACGCAGCAAATTTAACCCAAATAGTGCATTTTGTAGATATAGTTCCCTTAGATCATGTCAGCGAGTAATGTTAGTTTAAACAGTTCCTGGACAGAGAGACACGTCTTTGCATGATAGGAAGGGGCAGACAAAGGTTGGTAGGTGATGTCTAGTATCCAGCTGTAGGGTATTTTAAGGGAAACATTCCGGTGTTAGTTAGGAAAGGATCGCTTGCTTTTGCGTATAGTTATGTACAAAAGTAGATTATGAACATTAGCTGTATTTGCTGTAAATTACACATGCGGCGGGAATCCAGAGGATACCTCCCACCAGAGCAGTTGGGAAAGGACATCGCCTACCTGTTCAAATCCACCTATGACCTTTGCTGTAATGTAGAGACACATCCCTGTGTCCAATGAACAATGAGATTACAGTGACCATTGTATTGTGAATGTATGTTGTGTATAAAAAGACCACTTTTGCCTGGCCGGACACAAGACTCTGAAGGCTTTCTCCCTGATAGCTGAGGACTGGTCCAGGACGCGCTTGCGAACGATTCCCCATGTATGTATATTCTCTGTAGCCATTATTCTCTATTATTCTGTTTAGATTTCCTTGTTAGCCTGTAGTGTATAACTTGTATCTGTTTACCCCTTTTCTCTGAATAATCCGCTGCGGTGTTAGAGCCCAGTGGTTTACCACAAACCGGTGTTGTGTTTTCACTTTCCTGCAAAGGGCTTTCTTAGCGTCTCAATCGCTATAAGGTGTATAAGCATTGTTAAGGTTTTAAGGTATTACATCGTTGCAGTACTAGACTGCTAAGGTTTAAAGTATAAGCACACCCTTACACTGTTTCATTACTTAAGGTTTACTGTATATCACTCTGTGTGTGTCCGCGCCGCGTGTACGTTGTACCCACGGCACGGCGTCTGATACGCTAATAGCGTATCAATACGGCACTCGGTGCGCTAACAGCGTGCTTAATAAGAAGCGTGGATCCGTGTGCGTACGTGCCGCTCGTGTGTCGCGCCCACGGCACAGCGTCTGATACGCTAAGTGCGTATCCATACGGTACTCAGTACGCAAATAGCGTACCTAGTCCGTAGCGTGTGTAATAAGTCTAGCGGCCATAGCGGCTCCACGGTAATAGTGTATAGCTTTATGTTTTAAGGTAATATTTGACATTATCAAGTGCGATAGCGGGGCAGATCTGAATAATCGCCCCTCTGCGATAGGATTTGAATCCGGCCCTTAAATGTTAGAAAGCATTAAAACATGGTTGATCAAGGATTCTAATACATAGTGTAGCAACGTTTCACAAATTTAATATAATAAGCCGGATTCAATTTTTTCTTCATTTTAACATTCATGTAAAAAAAAAAAAAAAACAGTTTAAACCATAAAAAAGTTTGTTTTTTTAATAGGGTTTTTTTCCAACCCTAATTACAAGAAAAGTGGGGAGAAATCACTGATTTCTCTGCCTTTTCATTTCCCCTTACACATTCCTGCAGACCCCGTTAGGTATAAATAGTTGCTGTGCATGAACGTTATTTATACATCTGTTTTGAGAAACACAATGCCATCTCTAGAGCTTGCGGTAAAGGGCTCTCCTGCCGAGGAGATTACAAACATTTTGCGCATTTCCAAAAGATGTTTGCATGGTCTGTGCATGCGCCAATCAGCACTTAAAAAAATATCAATATGGAGATAGAAACAAAGCAAAAAGCTGCAATTTTTTTGTGCTGCTTTTCGCTTTGTTTTTAAAATGTTGCAATTAGAATACAGAGAATTTGAAGGATGACAGGAAAGTTTTGCATGCCACACAACTCATGTGCTGTCAGCTAAGATCTGTGGGGGAGCTGAACAAATATATATATATATATATATATATATATATATATATATATATATATATATATATATATATATATATTTTAAACATGCAGAAATGTTGCTGTATGGCAGTTGCTATTATAATGGAGCCCTTTTGAATAAATGTAACACGTTTACCAAAAATATGGAGAACATTAATAGCACATAGCTTAAACAATCAAATAAACGGGTGTGGTATGCGTGACCGGCGGTCGGGAGACCGCCAGTCAGCATAACTCCGCCGGGATCCCAGCAGTGGAATGCCGGCGGGGGGGGGGGGGGGGGCGAGCGCAACAAGCCCCTCGCGGGCTCAGTGGCAACCTGTGGTCGCCACGGGTTCTATTCTCACTCTACGGGTGTCGTGGACACCCACGAGTGGGAATAGTCCCTGTAGGTCGGCATGCCGATCGTCGGGATTGTGAGGGGGCGGGATGTAGGGGGAGGTAATGTGACCGTCAGTCTCCTGAACGCCGGTTACATAACTACATCCCAAATAAACACTCTAGTAATGACAAGGTTTTTTTTTCTGAATTCAATGTGCAGCAACTTTTGGTAGAGAGGAACAATGCCTTTTGCTAAGTAAATACTAAGGGGGAAATTTACTTGCGGGCGAAGGCTGCAAATTGCCGTTGCGTTTAAGTGCAAAGTCTCCAACATACAAAAGTGTTACATTAAATGGAAGTATATAAAGCATATAAAGCAGAGTTCTTGAGTTCTTCCTTCAAAAGAGGATTTTAAAATCAAAGATGTTTCAAGCTGGCCATACATTAGGACAATTTTAAGGCTGATGGCACGATTTAGATGAATCAGAACAATAAATCATTAGAAATCGTGCAGTTTTCCTGATTGAAAACCAATCCAATGCACGGTCCCGCGAGTCGTTTGTAGTTTCTTCAGATCTTACCTGCTGCACGTAAGATATGGCAATCTCGGTAGTGATGTGGAAGCAGTGGATGGCAGATCATCCAATATATCGTTAGGTCCTTTGGCTGACCTAACGATACTGTTTGTCCAGAAGCTACCAGGGAGTTCAAGAGAAAGCGTTAGTGACATCGCTTGTATGCCAGTCACTTTAATGCAGAGGTTCCCAAACGCGGTTCTCAAGGCACCCCAACGGTCCTGAAATGTATCCATGCTTGGCCACAGGTGACTTAATTAGCACATCAGTCAATTTGATTTAAACCATCTGTGCTGAGCCATGGATATACCTAAATCCTGGACTGTGTGGGTGCCTTGAGGACAGCGTTTGGGAACCTCTGCTCTAATGTATGGGCAGCTTCAAAATCAGATTGTGGCCCAGAGGCAGCCCCCTCAGGTATCCGAATTACAGATCTCCAGTGGGGTAACAAAGTTTAGAAGCAGCATGTAACTCCAGTTAGGCTCATATTTGGTCTAGTGAACACGAACAAAGCCATCTCTATCCGAAGGCTGTTTGCTCAGCACTATATCAATGTTACAGCACTACACACAATGGGTTCACCTAAGACTGGAAGTTCATTTCCTTTTACCAAGAAATCAGCAAGGTCCAGACATTTGTGGATTAATCTGCTGACATACTTAATTTATGATCTGAAGTAATTATGAAACAAACTTGCCTACACCTGAATTTTTGGAAGAAAACCTCCCGCATCCAGTCCACTTCTGCAATAAAGTGGGACCTCTTCCTCCAGGATCTCCCAGAAGGGAATCTTACAATATCAGCAACTATAGATATACATCAGGAAGATCTTTAAGTAATCAGGAGCAGACTCCATGATAGGTCATATTGACAATACTTATTTTATGCCACCCAACAGCTTATTTTAGAACTTGTTCAGATTATTTTATTCATTTTACATGCATTCCATTCTAAAGAAAACTTCAGGCATATTTAAAGTCCTTCCAAGTTACTTTCTGTTACAGCTATTTACTTTGTTCTAAATGTACCTTTGATTTTCAGCATGCATGCATTAGGTTACGCATTTTCTGTGCATGATATAAATACTCAAGATTATTAACTATAGTTTTACCACCCCATGTACTGTCCAGAGTATAGAGTCACTATGATCAACAAACTGCAAGACTAGTAGCTATCTTTAAAAGCCAAATCTTGATTGGCTCTGTGAGGTCACAAGATATCAGTGTCAGTGGACATAGACAGATCACCTATATAATAACAAAATATTACAGCAAGCACCAAAGTGGAGGAGCAGTGTTTTAATTTAGTTTTTAGTTTTTTTTATATAAAGGTACATTGCAATTAAACTGCAGTATTGCCAAATCTATACTTGTAATGTTAGAACTTTTCCATATGTACAGTAGCAAGTGGTTCCCTGTGCACAATTAAGCAATTACCAAGTTGTGAAAACAAATCTGCATATTTAACTATTAAATACAATAGCTACACATGGGGCCGAGCATATCCAAAGGACAACATACATCCGGCCCATCACAAGAAAAACTGCAGGCAGAGATACTGGACATGCTTAAGTGCTTAACAAGACAGTACTTATAATTGACACTAAGCAATCACGTTAAACAACATGTCTGCATTGTAAAAACACAGCATTTCCTATTTTATGTCGAAACCCCATCATTATTCCGCAGCAAATTCACTTATTTACACCATACATTTGCACAAATCAGAAAAGCTTTCAACTCTTTGCAAGATTGTCAGTAACTGTAGCACGTGAGTGAACACATAATTCTATATACAATAAAAAATTAACTGTTGTGAAATGTGTTTGAAATATAAAAAATTAGAACAAATATAATAAATAAAGTTTAAAGGAAACAAATGGTGTCTTGATTTGAAAGGAATCCCTCATTCATGCATAAACAATATGTACACACATGTCCCTGGGGGAAATGTCAGCATACACAATGCAAATGGAGAAATGACTGCATACTGAATCAACCATTGATTCGCATTAATAGCATCAATTCTTTACACTGAATAAATTATCTGATTTTTCTGTTGATTAAGGGTTAAAAAATTTGTCTTAACATTGCTTGCATTTTTCACACATATGTTACATATTTACTTTAAACCCATCAACAAACTGCAGAAGCGATGAGCTAAGATGCTACAAAAGAACAAAACATAACTAATTTTGGAACAGTTATTACACGCTTCTCCTAAAGAGCTGACAATAGCTTTATTCACATTGCATTGTAGCAATCCATAGAACCATTGAGGCTGTGTAGGCAGCCAAGTAAAGCTGGAGACTTCATTACAAAATATGGAATCACACCTACAGCTTTAAGATCCTAAATGGGTCCATTCAATGGCATGGGGTCTCCATAAAACAGATGTGGTCGTATTTCTCAGTAGTGTCTTCATAAGAGAGGGGGGTTGGGTCACTAGGAACTGAGCCTGTCAATTAGAGAGCATGACTGCTGAGTAAGGGCAGTAATAAACGATGGTTGGTACCCACCAGCTGGGAAAATCTATATGTTTTAATTAAAAGGTTTACATATTTCTTCACAGAATGAAGTCAGCATGTTATACATGTACAGACAACAATCTGATAATGATGAACACTACCAAAACTTATTTCGTTTTGTTTACACATTTATATATAAAGATGTGACAAATTAGCACACCTATCACACTATCAGCAAGTTGTGTGGATGACAGTGGACCACCATCCTTGTACATAGACTTTATTGTCCTAACAAGTAGGACTGTTGCTGCTGAGCATCTTTTGGGGAAAACAACCAGTACAGCGATGTGTTGCTATTATGTACCAGCTGGTGTGCTTCCGATACACACATTCTCATGGGCCAAATCAACTCCTGACCAGAGTGGAGTAGGGGAGGTTGCTGATGGGCACAGGCTAAGGCCAGGCCATGGACCCAGATGGCATCTGCCAGGTGACAGCACAGACACTACAACATGCACATATGTGCTGGGGGGGCCATATTTGCAGGCACAGACACACACACATAGCACCTACTTTGGCTTTCTGCAGTGGGGTGAAGCGCAGGTCATGCACAAATGGGTTCCTGACTGGCCTGGTCAGCTCCTGTTCCCGGCCAGTTCCTAGCTCCGAGGAGGGACAGCGCCTGTTCCTCATTAGCCTCATGGTGCTCAGTGTGTGGGGGCGGCGGGGAGAACAGCGAGCTGCTGGGGTGTAGGGGATATGGGGGGGAAGGGGGGGGATTCGAATTAGAAAAAGCAAATTGCAAATCTGAGTAGATCCCAATTTTCCTGCGACTGCTACGAGCAGCCAGAGGTTCCCCAGATGGCAGGAGGGGGTGTCGCTGCCAGTCAGGCCGGGGGCAGCGTGATGCGAGGCAGGAGGGGGGTGTCGCTGCCGAGGCTATAAGGCTAGGAGATGCCAGAGGCGCTTCTGGAGGGAAATGCCGAGATGTCCCCCTTCCTGTTCCTCCTGCGCAGGGGGATGCAACCAGCAGTAATCCGGGCTGTGGGATGATGAGATGCGGGAGGAGGGGGGCAGGCGGCGGCTGCTTAGCAGCGATTAGGAGAATGAGATCAGGAAACAACAACGGAGATGTTGCACAAAGCGAGAGCCGCGGATGATGCAGCGGGGAAGGCGGGGGGTTGGATCGGCTGGTCCCCGGGGACCTCAAGCTGCCAGGAAAGCAGGATACGGAGGATAGGGACCGGGAGGAGCGGCCGGGTCAGTGTGTCGGAGCAAGCTGTGGTCTGGGTTACTAGCAGGCGTGAGGCGGCGGCAGCAGCAGATGATGCGTTACAGCGGCCTCTCCCCCTCCCCTTCACTCTCTCCCCTCTGCTCGCTTCCTCCGGTAGCAGCAGCAGCCTGCAAGGGGGGAGGGAGCAGAGACACTGTAGGGGTGGAGGAAAGAACCGGTTCTCACACTCTTATGAGAAAGAGCCGCAAACAGGGGATGTGACATGTGCCGCTACTGTCAGACCCAGAGACTGCACACGATCATTGATGTGACATGTGCCACTGTGTGGATGCAAGCCAGAGACCGCACATACAGGGATGTCACAGTGCCAGCGCCACTATTATGTGAGGAATGCGGACACTAGTATACAGAATTCCCTGTGATATACACATTTGCTGCCTCTCCTGCACTTTCTCCGAGTATCACCCAGCCAATTCATCCATAAAATGGCACCACTAACCTTCCCACAGACAAGTGCAAACCCTACTGTGTTGTATTTATTTAAATGTCACAACATGTCGTTAGTCAATGATTCAGAAATTGCTTGGTGGTCTGTCCACCGATTATATGTAATAAACTGCACTTTCTGTTGTTGTTGGGGTTTTTCTTGGCACTTTCAAATAAAGTTTACTATATTGGGCCCATACTTTGTCAGGGCAGTAGCTATTATGCAGGGTTTTTTTTCTATCTTTTCCCCCACCTTTCCATCTCTTTCCTCCTGTTCCTCCCAACTCCCTCTAATTATCCCCCTAATCCTCCCATCTCTCCCAGCTCATATACATCCCCCCGTACTTATGTACTCTCCGATGCTGTGTGACTTCCCCCCTGTACTACCTATATACTCCATTACTGGGTACCTATACCTATATGTTCCCCTGTTATTATATAGACTTCCCCTTTACCCACTTTCTCTTACGTCCTAGAGGATGCTGGGGTCCACATTAGTACCATGGGGTATAGATGGGTCCACCAGGAGCCATGGGCACTTTAAGAATTTAATAGTGTGGGCTTGCTCCTCCTTCTATGCCCCTCCTACCAGACTCAGTTTAGAAAATGTGTCCAGAGGAGCCGGTCACAGCTAGGGGAGCTCCATAGGAGTTTCTCTAGTTTTATTTTTTTTCTTAGAGTTTAGGCACAGGGAGGCTGCTGGCAACAGCCTCCCTGCTTCGTGGGACTTAGGGGGGGAGTAGTGTCCAACCCTGAGAGGTTAATGGCCACTATCTCCGCTGACAGGACACTGAGCTTCTGAGGGTGATGATCGTTAGCCGCCCGAGGTGACCGCTCACTCCCGCAGCATGCCGCCACCCACTAACAGAGCCAGAAGATTCCGGTGGCGAGTGAGTCACCGGCGACCCGACAAGCGGGGAGCCAGTGTGAATGGCGGCAACAGGGTAGGAGTGCAGTACTAACTGCGCTCCGGAGAGCTCAGCGGTACACAGTGCGGCGCTATGAGAGGCGCCCTGAGCCAGCGCAAATACCCTACACTGGTCACTCAAAGCTATCAGGGACCTCGGTAACGCTGCTAGCAAAATCCTTAGGCCAGTATAAAAAATTTAAAGTGCGGAAAGACATGCCATGTCCAGGGGGCGGAACTTCTCCTCAGAGCGGACCCAGCAGCGTTCAGCACCATTTTCTCCCTGCAGATACAGCTACAGAGATGCTGACAGGGAGTGCTGTCACTCCACACGACTCCAGCTATCCTGTGCGGTACCAGGGGGTTGTAGAAGGAGGGGGGGCTGTATATTACTGTGTAGTCTATTAAGCGTACACAGCCAGCACCAGGTTGGTTATACAGGTTGAGTATCCCATATCCAAATATTCGGGAATACGGAATTTTATGAGTGAGACTGAGATAGTGAAACCTTTGTTTTCTGATAGCTCAGTGTACGCAAACTTTGTTTAATACACAAAGTTATTAAAATATTGTATTAAATACAATACACCTTCCAAATTCACATTTGGAGCTGACAAAGAGATTGTCTTTCCTGGGGATGATCCTCGACACGGTAGTGCAGAGGGTGTTTCTACCGATGGAGAAAGCGGTGATACAATCAATGGTCCGGGATATCTTGAGGCCTGCTCGGGTATCGGTTCATCAGTGCATTCGCCTTCTGGGGAAGATGGTTGCCTCCTACGAGGCTCTACAGTACGGAAGATTTCATGCTCGATCCCTCCAACTGGATCTCCTAGACAAGTGGTCGGGATCTCATCTACACATGCACCAGAGGATACGTCTATCGCCGAAAGCAAGGTTTTCACTCCTCTGGTGACTGAAAATGCCTCACCTTCTGGAGGGCCTCAGGTTCGGGGTTCAGAACTGGATCCTTCTAACCACGGATGCAAGTCTCCAGGGTTGGGGCACAGTCACTCATGGGGAAACCTTCCAAGGAAGGTGGTCAAGTCTGGAATCCATTCTTCCAATAAACATTCTGGAACTAAGAGCCATGTACAACGGCCTTCTACAAGCGGCACATCTTCTGCGAGATTGGGCCATTCAACTACAGTCGGACAATGTAACGACGGTGACCTACATAAACCAACAGGGTGGAACGAAGAGCAGAGCTGCTATGTCGGAGGTAACAAGAATCATCCTCTGGGCAGAAAGGCACACGTTGGCGCTGTCAGCAATCTTCATTCTGGGAGTGAACAACTGGGAAGCGGACTTCCTCAGCAGACACGATCTCCATCCAGGAGAGTTGCGGCCTCCATCCGGAGGTGTTCACAGAGGTGACAAATCTTTAGGGTGTACCTCAAATAGAGATGATGGCCTACTGTCTCAACAAGAAGTTTCGGAGGTACTGTTCCAGGTCAGGAGACCTGCAAGCAGTGGTGGTGGACGCCCTGGTGACTCCGTGTGTGTTTCAGGTCAGTGCACGTGTTTCCTCCACTTCCACTCATTCCAAGGATTCTAAAGCTCATAAGGAGAACAAGAGTTCAGGCAATCCTCATTGCTCCGGACTGGCCAAGAAGGGCTTGGTACGCGGATCTTCTGGATCTACTGCTGGAAGATCCGAGGCCTCTTCCTGTCCGGGAGGACCTGTTGCAACGGGCCGTTCGCTTATCAAGACTTACCGTGGCTACATTTGATGGCATGGAGGTTGAACGCCAGATATTAGCTCGGAAGGGCAATCCGAACAAGGTTATTTCTATCCTGATACAGGTTAGGAAATGAGTAACGTCTAAACATTACCATCGCATTTGGAAAAAGTATGTGTCTTGGTGTGAATCCAAGAAGTTTCCTACGGTGGAGTTTCAACTTGGGTGGTTTCTCCTCTTCCTGCAAGCAGGTGTTGATATGGGCCTGCGTTTGGGATCCATTAAGGTCCAGATTTCGGCCTTGTCCATTTTCTTCCAGAAACAACTGGCTTCCCTTCCTGAGGTTCAGACTTTCTTGAAAGGGGTTCTGCACATCCAGCCTCCCTTTGTGCATCCTACGGCACCCTGGAATCTTAACGTGGTGTTACAGTTCCTCCAATTGGATTGGTTCGAGCCTCTACAAGAGGTTGAGGTCAAATTTCTCACGTGGAAGGCTGTCACATTGTTGGCCTTAGCTTCTGCTAGGCGTGTGTCTGAATTGGGGGCTTTGTCCTGTAAGAGCCCCTACTTTATTTTCCATGAAGATAGAGCTGAGCTCAGGACGCGTCAGCAGTTTCTTCCAAAGGTTGTGTCGGCTTTTCATATCAACCAACCTATTGTTGTGCCAGTGGCTACTGACTCCTCAATTCCCTCAAAGTCCCTGGATGTTATGAGGGCTTTGAAGATTTATGTGAAGAGAACTTCTCATCACAGAAAATTGGACTCTCTGTTTGTCCTGTATGATCCCAAGAAACTTGGGTGTCCTGCTTCTAAGCAGACGATTTCTCGCTGGATCAGGTTCACTATCCAGCATGCATATTCTACGGCAGGATTGCCGTGTCCAAAATCGGTTAAAGCCCACTCTACTCGTAAGGTGGATCTTCCTGGGCAACTGCCCGGGGTGTCTCGGCTTTACAACTTTGCAGAGCGGCTACTTGGTCAGGGTCGAACACATTTGCTAAGTTCTACAAGTTCGATACTTTGGCCTCTGAGGACCTTAAGTGTGGTCAACCAGTTCTGCATGAGCCTCCGCGCTCTCCCTCCCATTCTGGGAGCTTTGGTACATCCCGATGGTACTAATGTGGACCATCCTCTAGGACGTAAGAGAAAATAGGATTTTAATTATCTACCGGTAAATCCTTTTCTCGTAGTCGTAGAGGATGCTGGGCGCCCGCCCAGGGCTTCGTAATCCTGCAGTGGTTACTTGGTTCAGTGCTGCTTAGTTCTTGGTTAAGTACTGTTGTTCTTACTTGATTAAGTAATATTGTTCAGCCGTTGCTGAGTTTTCAAGCTGGTTAGCTTGGTTTGCCTTGTATGTGTGAGCTGGTGTGAATCTCGCCATTATCTGTGTAAAATCCTTCTCTCGAAGTTGTCCTTCTCCTCGGCACAGTTTCTAGACTGAGTCTGGTAGGAGGGGGGAGCCAGCCCACACTATTAAACTCTTAAAGTGCCCATGGCTCTATACCCCATGGTACTAATGTGGACCCCAGCATCCTCTATGGACTACGAGAAAAGGATTTACTGGTAGGTAATTAAAATCCTATTATTCATAGTTCCTATGGTCCCTCAGCTCCTATGGCCCCCCCTCTAGTTCCTATGGACCCCCATCTATTATTTTGAACTAGACATCTATCCTGTAAAGCTTCTGTGAAACTCCAAGTCTCAGCACAACTGCCCATCCCTTATTTTGGGACCCATGCACTCCTCCCTCCTACTCTTACTGCTCCATCCTTCATTGTATAGCAGCACTGGCGTATTTATAATGGGTGCAGTGTCTGTATTCCAGGGGGGCCCACACCGCATGTCCTGCACCCATTATTAATTTTTAATACCCTCGGGAATCCTGCAGCGCCTCAGGAATCACTGGGAAAATGGCGCGGCACCATTTTCACGGTGTTTCGACCATGCGTAGTAGGAAAATAACTGGGAGAATGTCCGCTGCGCCATTTTCCCATAGATCTGCGCATGTGCTCCAGGCTCTGGGACAATGCTAGTGTCCCATGGGGTTCTTAGTGCCCAGAGCTCTACAACGCTGCCAGCTAGAGAGGAGGGGGCCCAGACGGATCTTGCACATGGACCTCCTCCTCTCTAGGGGGCTAATTCAGACCTGATCACTGCTGTGCATTTTCGCACAGCGGGTGATCAGGTCTGAACTGCACCGCAGTGCACCGGCACATGCCAGAGATGCGATCAGCATCTCTGCCCAGCGATCGCCTGATTGACAGGCAGAGGTGTTCGCTGGGCCGGCCGGCGGCGCTGGGCAGGCCGGTGGGGCTGGGCCGCCGTTTTGGGGGCGCGGTCCGGGCAACGCAAGCGTGCCCGGACCATGCAAGGGGCGGGCCACAATGGCTGCGTGATGTGACACGCAGCCACTGCAACCCGGAGAGCGACGGGTAGCTCCCTGTCAGCGCGCAGGAGCTGCGCTGGTAGGGAGCTACTCTACAGGTACAAAAGCATCGCCGCCATGCAATGCTTTTGTACCTGTGCGGCGGAGGGAGGGCCAGACATGCGGGGCGGAGTAGCCCTGTGCTGGGCGTCCCCCCGCATGTCAGGGTGGCTGATCGTAGCCGTGCAAAATTTTGCACGGCTACGATCAGGTCTGAATTAGCCCCTAGATATGCCCCTGAATAGCAGAGTAGACAGGGCCTGCACCCATATCATCTGTAGCAGACAGCTGGCGGGTTGAGTCACGCATTGTATTTTGAATGTGATACATCCTGCCACTGATCAAATGCATAGCGGCATTTAATTATGCCATATGCATGTAGATTTAAGCAAATAACAGCTCTCCCGATGGGCTGAGGTCATTTTTTCACATTTACGCTCATCACATAGGGTACCATCATGAATATCAATGATTTTTTTAATGCGGTACCTACAGATATAGTATTCCTTGGGTTTTTTTTTAGAAGACTTTAGGGGTCTATTCATAAAGCAGTGAAAAGAGTGGAGAAGTGAGCCTGTCAAGAAGTTGCCCAAGGTAACCAATCAGCTGCACCGTACAATTGTATTGTATGCAAATGCTAAATATTATTTAAATGCTGATTGGTTGCCATGGGCAACATCTCCACTAACTCACTTCTCCACACTTTTCACTGCTTTGTATGTCCCGATAATACCATTAACATATTTGTAAATTGCGGCCAGTCACCGATAATAAGGCTTCCTTATCGCCACAATCAGTAGCGGATCTTGCCATGGGCAAGCAGGACTTTTGCCCGGGGCGCCGCCTTCCGGAGGGCGCCGGCGCCATCCGGAGGGCGCTGCACCATGGCAAGATCCGCTGCTGCTGTGCTGCCCGCTCTGTCCCGCTGCCGCTGCCCGCTGTGTCTCGCTGTGAAGGGAACTAGACGCGTAGCATCTAGTTTCCCTTCGTGGAGAGGACCTTTGCTGTGCGGTGCGCAATGACGTCATCGCGCGCCGCACATCATTTCAGCGGCGCTGCTACTGTACAGGGGGCGTAACTGACCACGCCCCCTGTATGAAGCCACAACCCCATTGCCCGCCCAGGGCGCAAAAAGCCCTAGAACCGGGCCTGGCCACAATTCATGGGTGGGCGATCCTTTCTGTACCACTGCGGTCAGATGGAGGCTGGGATGGAGGTTGTCACGGCTGTCACACCTCTCCCACCTGTCTCTCTCTCTCCCATTTCTCCCTCATATGTTTCTCTCGTATCACTGCCCATCGCCTCCTCTTCTCTCTCTCATCTCTGTCCTCCTCCCATCTCTCTTTCACTTTTGCCCTGTGGGTGCAAGCTCTGGGTACTGACAGTATGGTATAAACCTGTACATCAGTGATGTGGGGTCAGGGGGGCAGAACCTTTCCTGTCATATTCCAGTATGCTCCATAGTTTTGACTAATGATTAGAATAATACAAAACAGATATTTACAACTGATATTGTCTTTGTATCATGCTATATAATACAATCATCATTGTATTATTCTAATAATTTTATGTGTGTAAATCTGGCTGTGATAGTAGCCAGTGCCTCCACAGACATTAACCTCACCACACCTCCCTGCTGTACGGGTGTCAGCATACCGACGCCGGGATCCCAGCAGTGGAATGGTGCGCGGGGGAGGGGGGGGGAAAGCCACGGGTTCTATTCCCACTCTATGGGTGTCGTGGACCCCCACAAGTGGGAATAGTCCCAGTTGGTCGGCATGCCGACTGTCGGAATTGTGAAGGTGCGGGATGCAGGGGGAGGTAATGTGGCCGCTGGTCTCCTGGCCGCCAGTCACATAACTACATCCTTGCTGTACATACAGCACTGGGGGCAAGGGCGTAGCTATCATAGGTGCATGCAGTGCAGCTGCTATGGGGCCCAGAGCTGAAGAGGGGCCACCTTCCCTGTCACAGTTACATGTGCTATATACATTTTTCACTATTGGGAGTACATAATGGCCCTTACAACCTTTTGCCATGGTGCCTGCAATATTTATAGGTACAATATGCTCCTGGGCCTACTCATTGTAATGTGGTATAAGATGAACTGGAGGGCATTATAATGTTACATAATATGGACTAGGGATACTGTAATGTGGCATGATATAAAATGGGTACATTGCCATAATGTGAGTTGGGAGTGCTGTGTTACATAGTCTGTACTGGCAGCCCTGCAATGTGACATAATATGAACTAGGGCACTGTTATGAGGCATAACAGTAACAACTGCTGCATAAAGGTGTCTTTCTAGAAACATTGGGACAGGGGCCCCTTCAAAATTTTGCTATGGGGCCCACAAAGTTCTGACTACGCCCCTGACTGGGGGAAAAGAAAGGCTGTGAGAGGAGATTGCGAGGGGTCCTCCCTCCAGCTCTTACTGCGCTTGTGCTAGACAGGCAGCAGATCATATAATAGATAAGTGAGTAGGCAGAGAGGTGACACATGTTGATTTTCTATGTGACTGTTCCCCAAATTATAAAACAGTTCTGCCAACTGATTCTCTTTCACAATGAGAGAATACTTTACAGATTCTCAGATTTAGGGGCAGATTTAACAACGAGTGAAATTCTTGCTATCACTCGCTACAAGTGATAAATGGTGCTCCAGCCAATCAGCTCATAACTGTCATTTTTCAAATAGATGACAAGAGCTGATTGACTAGAGTACAATTTATCATTTGTAGTGAGTGATAACAAGAATATCACTCTTTGTTAAATATGTTCCTATATGTCGGAAAAGGCACTTAGGGATTCCAAGCCATCCGCAAATGAGGCAGCATTGTGTGCTTGGGAATAAGCCAGTTACCACTTGTTACAAGTGTTAAATGATGCTCCAGCCAATCAGCTTTTGTAATTTTTCAAGCACATGACAGTTAGCAGCTGATTAGTTGGAACACCATTTATCATTTGTACTGAGTGATAACAAGAATATCACTTGTTGTTAAATCTGCTCTTTAAACAGGGCGAAATACAAGTGCCAGCAGGCCCTTTGTGTTTGGGCATGCCAATACTTGTGATACTCCAAGTGCCAGCTTGCCTATTATTAAAATCTTTACTTTTAAGAATGCTATCAACTCGGCACCCAGGGGTGCAGGGGATAGCCCCGGGCTTCAGCCCAGGCCTTGGGGTCCCTGGAGAGGAGGGACCCCTTTATTGTAGGGTCCCCACTTCCACAGGAATCCACGGTCTGGGCTGACTAGTTAAGGAGGAATAATGCTTTTGCCTGGGGGACCCCGTCAAGTGTGTCCCCTGGCTGTGGCATTATACTAGTGATGAGCGGGTTCAGTTCCTCGGAAACCGAACCCCCCCGAACTTCACCCATTTTACACGGGTCCGAGGCATACTCGGATTCTCCCGTATGGCTCGGTTAATCCGAGCGCGCCCGAACGTCATCATCCCGCTGTCGGATTCTCGCGAGATTCGGATTCTATATAAGGAGCCGCGCGTCGCCGCCATTTTCACTCGTGCATTGGAAATGTTAGGGAGAGGACGTGGCTGGCGTCCTCTCCGTTTATTAATGTTGCTGCAAATATTTGTGCTTATTGCTTAATTGTGGGGACTGGGGAGCAGCTGTATTATATAGGAGGAGTACAGTGCAGAGTTTTGCTGATCAGTGACCACCAGTTTTATCCGTTCTCTGCCTGAAAAACGCTCCATATCTGTGCTCAGTGTGCTGCATATATCTGTGCTCACACTGCTTTATTGTGGGGACTGGGGACCAGCAGTATTATATAGGAGTACAGTGCAGAGTTTTGCTGACCAGTGACCACCAGTATTATACGTTGTCTGCCTGAAAAACGCTCCATATCTGTGCTCAGTGTGCTGCATATATCTGTGCTCACACTGCTTTAGTGTGGGGACTGGGGACCAGCAGTATTATATAGGAGGAGTACAGTGCAGAGTTTTGCTGACAGTGACCACCAGTATATATAGCAGTACGGTACGGAAGGCCACTGCTCTACCTACCTCTGTGTCGTCAAGTATACTATCCATCTAGATTCTATACCTGTGGTGCATTTTAGTTTTGCAGTTTGCTGACAGTGACCACCAGTATATATAGCAGTACGGTACGGAAGGCCACTGCTCTACCTACCTCTGTGTCGTCAAGTATACTATCCATCTAGATTCTATACCTGTGGTGCATTTTAGTTTTGCAGTTTGCTGACAGTGACCACCAGTATATATAGCAGTACGGTACGGAAGGCCCCTGCTCTACCTACCTCTGTGTCGTCAAGTATACTATCCATCTAGATTCTATACCTGTGGTGCATTTTAGTTTTGCAGTTTGCTGACAGTGACCACCAGTATATATAGCAGTACGGTACGGAAGGCCACTGCTCTCCCCTACCTCTGTGTCGTCAAGTATACTATCCATCTAGATTCTATACCTGTGGTGCATTTTAGTTTTGCAGTTTACTGACAGTGACCACCAGTATATATAGCAGTACGGTACGGAAGGCCACTGCTCTACCTACCTCTGTGTCGTCAAGTATACTATCCATCTAGATTCTATACCAGTGGTGCATTTTAGTTTTGCAGTTTGCTGACAGTGACCACCAGTATATATAGCAGTACGGTACGGAAAACAATAATGTGGAGGTTAAAAGAGGGAAAGATCAAGATCCACTTCCACCTCGTGCTGAAGCTGCTGCCACTAGTCATGGCCGAGACGATGAAATGCCATCAACGTCGTCTGCCAAGGCCGATGCCCAATGTCATAGTAGAGAGCATGTAAAATCCAAAAAACAAAAGTTCAGTAAAATGACCCAAAAATCAAAATTGAAAGCGTCTGATGAGAAGCGTAAACTTGCCAATATGCCATTTACGACACAGAGTGGCAAGGAACGGCTGAGGCCCTGGCCTATGTTCATGGCTAGTTGTTCAGATTCACATGAGGATAGAAGCACTCATCCTCTCGCTAGAAAAATGAAAAGACTTAAGCTGGCAAAAGCACAGCAAAGAACTGTGCGTTCTTCTAAATCACAAATCCCCAAGGAGAGTCCAATTGTGTCGGTTGCGATGCCTGACCTTCCCAACACTGGACGGGAAGAGCTTGCGCCTTCCACCATTTGCACGCCCCCTGCAAGTGCTGGAAGGAGCACCCGCAGTCTAGTTCCTGATAGTCAAATTGAAGATGTCACTGTTGAAGTACACCAGGATGAGGATATGGGTGTTGTTGGCGCTGGGGAGGAAATTGACAAGGAGGATTCTGATGGTGAGGTGGTTTGTTTAAGTCAGGCACTTGGGGAGACACCTGTTGTCCGTGGGACGAATATGGCCATTGACATGCCTGGTCAAAATACAAAAAAATCAGCTCTTCGGTGTGGAATTATTTCAACACAAATGCGGACAACAGGTGTCAAGCCGTGTGTTGCCTTTGTCAAGCTGTAATAAGTAGGGGTAAGGACGTTAACCACCTAGGAACATCCTCCCTTATACGTCACCTGGACCGCATTCATCAGAAGTCAGTGACAAGTTCAAAAACTTTGGATGACAGCGGAAGCAGTCCACTGACCACTAAATCCCTTCCTCTTGTAACCAAGCTCCTGCAAACCACACCACCAACTCCCTCAGTGTCAATTTCCACCTTACACAGGAAAGCTAATAGTCCTGCAGGCCATGTCACTGGCAAGTCTGACGAGTCCTCTCCTGCCTGGGATTCCTCCGATGCATCCTCCTTCACATTCTCCCGCAACTGGGGGTGCGAGGAAAAGGCTAAGAATTCCGAGCCCACCTGCTGGCGGTGATGCAGAGCAGTCTGGAGCGAGTGCTGACATCTGGTCCGGACTGAAGGACCTGCCAACGATTACTGACATGTCTACTGTCACTGCATATGATTCTGTCACCATTGAAAGAATGGTTGAGGATTATATGAGTGACCGCATCCAAGTAGGCACGTCAGAAAGTCCGTACGTATACTGGAATGAAAAAGAGGCAATTTGGAGGCCCTTGCACAAACTGGCTTTATTCTACCTAAGTTGCCCTCCCTCCAGTGTGTACTCTGAAAGAGTGTTTAGTGCAGCCGCTCACCTTGTCAGCAATCGGTGTACGAGGTTACTTCCAGAAAATGTGGTGAAGATGATGTTCATCAAAATGAATTATAATCAATTCCTCCGTGGAGACATTCACCAGCAATTGCCTCCAGAAAGTACACAGGGATCTGAGATGGTGGATTCCAGTGGGGACGAATTAATAATCTGTGAGGAGGGGGATGTACACAGTGAAAGGGGTGAGGAATCGGAGGATGATGATGAGGTGGACATCTTGCCTCTGTAAAGCCAGTTTGTGCAAGGAGAGATTGATTGCTTCTTTTTTGGTGGGGCCCCAAACCAACCAGTCATTTCAGTCACAGTCGTGTGGCAGACCCTGTCGCTGAAATGATGGGTTGGTTAAAGTGTGCATGTCCTGTTTATACAACATAAGGGTGGGTGGGAGGGCCCAAGGACAATTCCATCTTGCACCTCTTTTTTCTTTCATTTTTCTTTGCATCATGTGCTGTTTGGGGACTATTTTTTTAAATGCCATCCTGTCTGACACTGCAGTGCCACTCCTAGATGGGCCAGGTGTTTGTGTCGGCCACTTGTGTCGCTTAGCTTAGTCACACAGCGACCTTGGTGCGCCTCTTTTTTTCTTTGCATCATGTGCTGTTTGGGGACAATTTTTTGAAGTGCCATCCTGTCTGATACTGCAGTGCCACTCCTAGATGGGCCAGGTGTTTGTGTCGGCCACTTGTGTCACTTAGCTTAGTCACACAGCGACCTTGGTGCGCCTCTTTTTTTCTTTGCATCATGTGCTGTTTGGGGACAATTTTTTTGAAGTACCATCCTGTCTGACACTGCAGTGCCACTCCTAGATGGGCCAGGTGTTTGTGTCGGCCACTTGTGTCGCTTAGCTTAGTCACACAGCGACCTTGGTGCGCCTCTTTTTTTCTTTGCATCATGTGCTGTTTGGGGATAATTTTTTTGAAGTGCCATCCTGTCTGACACTGCAGTGCCACTCCTAGATGGGCCAGGTGTTTGTGTCGGCCACTTGTGTCGCTTAGCTTAGTCACACAGCGACCTTGGTGCGCCTCTTTTTTTCTTTGCATCATGTGCTGTTTGGGGCCAATTTTTTTGAAGTGCCATCCTGTCTGACACTGCAGTGCCACTCCTAGATGGGCCAGGTGTTTGTGTCGGCCACTTGTGTCGCTTAGCTTAGTCACACAGCGACCTTGGTGTGCCTCTTTTTTTCTTTGCATCATGTGCTGTTTGGGGACTATTTTCTTAAGTGCCATCCTGTCTGACACTGCAGTGCCACTCCTAGATGGGCCAGGTGTTTGTGTCGGCCACTTGTGTCGCTTAGCTTAGTCACACAGCGACCTTGGTGCGCCTCTTTTTTTCTTTGCATCATGTGCTGTTTGGGGACAATTTTTTTGAAGTGCCATCCTGTCTGACATTGCAGTGCCACTCTTAGATGGGCCAGGTGTTTGTGTCGGCCACTTGTGTCGCTTAGCTTAGTCACACAGCGACCTTGGTGCGCCTCTTTTTTTCTTTGCATCATGTGCTGTTTGGGGCAATTTTTTTGAAGTGCCATCCTGTCTGACACTGCAGTGCCACTCCTAGATGGGCCAGGTGTTTGTGTCGGCCACTTGTGTCGCTTAGCTTAGTCACACAGCGACCTTGGTGCACCTCTTTTTTTCTTTGCATCATGTGCTGTTTGGGGACAATTTTTTTGAAGTGCCATCCTGCCTGACACTGCAGTGCCACTCCTAGATGGGCCAGGTGTTTGTGTCGGCCACTTGTGTCACTTAGCTTAGTCACACAGCGACCTTGGTGCGCCTCTTTTTTTCTTTGCATCATGTGCTGTTTGGGGATAATTTTTTTGAAGTGCCATCCTGTCTGACACTGCAGTGCCACTCCTAGATGGGCCAGGTGTTTGTGTCGGCCACTTGTGTCGCTTAGCTTAGTCACACAGCGGCCTTGGTGCACCTCTTTTTTTCTTTGCATCATGTGCTGTTTGGGGACAATTTTTTTGAAGTGCCATCCTGCCTGACACTGCAGTGCCACTCCTAGATGGGCCAGGTGTTTGTGTCGGCCACTTGTGCCGCTTAGCTTAGCCATCCAGCGAATTCGGTGCAAATTTTAGGACTAAAAATAATATTGTGAGGTGTGAGGTGTTCAGAATAGACTGAAAATGAGTGTAAATTATGGTTATTGAGGTTAATAATACTATGGGATCAAAATTACCCCCAAAGTCTATGATTTAAGCTGTTTTTGAGGGTTTTTTGTAAAAAAAACACCCGAATCCAAAACACACCCGAATCCGCCCAAAAAATTTCAGGGAGGTTTTGGCAAAACGCGTCCGAATCCAAAACACGGCCGCGGAACCGAATCCAAAACCAAAACACAAAACCCGAAAAATTTCCTGTGCACATCTCTACATTATACCCCTGCTAGTGGAGCCCGGTGCTGGTTCTAAAAATACAGGTGACCTCTACTCCTTTTGTTCCCCATATTTTTAGAACCAGGACCAGCTCCAAGAGCCCGGTGCTGGTTCTTTAAATACGGGTACCCCTACATGTTTTTTTTCTGTATTTTTCTGAATCGGGACCTGCTCAAAAAGGCCGATGCTGGTTATGCCTTTTGGGTGGACCCCATGCATTTTTTTTTATTATTTTTTTTGGGGTGGGGGGGGGGGGGCAGATTACATTAAAATCATGTCCCAGTCCCCGATGATGTTATTAATTCTCAACCTCCCCCTCTTCACCGTAATAATTAATTAACTTCTTCATTAATAAATTCCCTTTCCTCCACAGCCGAATGTATTTTTTCAGTAGACTCAGATTGGTGGTCTGCTGAAAAATTGTAGAAGTGTGTAGCGAGGATTGGATATACAATCTGCGAGCAGGTCTGCAGTAGGATTGTACAAACAGTTTGATCTGAAGAGGATTGGACAAGTGTGTACCCAGCTTAAAGAAAGTTTAAGCCATCATCATTTACCCCCTACCATTGTAACTGGAATTTATCTTCTTTTACCTTAATTTATACAATTTGGCAGGTACACCTAAAACTCCCTTCTTCATAATTTAGACAGAGGAGGATCTAAAATTATTCCTGATATGGGAGCAATTAAATTCTTCTATCTGGACTACTTGACTGTCCATTGGAGTTATTTCATTCTCTAAGTTGTTATATTAATAGAAAGCAAGGGTCTAGGAGACCATACAAGACCATTATAACAAAACTGAGGACCCTACATTTGTTGGAGAATAGTGCTCTCTTATCTCCTGCAGTGAAGCCAGCCAGGCACCTTTACTAAAATGGCTGCTGGGTAAGTTAAAGCATGTAGTAGTAACCCTACGCATGTCACTGTGCTACAAAGACATGCAGCTCATAGCTCCTCATAGATGTGAGTACCTGTTACCACTGTCACCACTGTATGGTTCTATCACTACTGTACCTGTTAGCATTGTTACTGCACAACCTCAGTAGACCTGCATACCCAGTTAAGGATCACTGTGGGCCTACACTCCATTTCACAATTCCAGTGGAGTCTTTTGTTAAACTTCTAGGTTTTACACCAATAGGACTAGAGATGTGCACCGGAAATTTTTCGGGTTTTGTGTTTTGGTTTTGGGTTCGGTTCCGCGGCCGTGTTTTGGGTTCGAACTCGTTTTGGCAAAACCTCACCGAATTTTTTTTGTCGGATTCGGGTGTGTTTTGGATTCGGGTGTTTTTTTCAAAAAACCCTAAAAAACAGCTTAAATCATAGAATTTGGGGGTCATTTTGATCCCAAAGTATTATTAACCTCAATAACCATAATTTCCACTCATTTTCAGTCTATTCTGAACACCTCACACCTCACAATATTATTTTTAGTCCTAAAATTTGCACCGAGGTAGCTGGATGACTAAGCTCAGCGAACCAAGTGGCCGACACAAACACCTGGCCCATCTAGGAGTGGCACTGCAGTGTCACGCAGGATGGCCCTTCCAAAAAACACTCCCCAAACAGCACATGACGCAAAGAAAAAAAGAGGCGCAATGAGGTAGCTGTGTGACTAAGCTCAGCGACCCAAGTGACCGACATAAACACCTGGCCCATCTAGGAGTGGCACTGCAGTGTCACGCAGGATGGCCCTTCCAAAAAATACTCCCCAAACAGCACATGACGCAAAGAAAAAAAGAGGCGCAATGAGGTAGCTGTGTGACTAAGCTCAGCGACCCAAGTGGCCGACACAAACACCTGGCCCATCTAGGAGTGGCACTGCAGTGTCAGGCAGGATGGCCCTTCCAAAAAATACTCCCCAAACAGCACATGACGCAAAGAAGAAAAAAAAGAGGCGCAATGAGGTAGCTGTGTGAGTAAGCTAAGCGACCCTAGTGGCCGACACAAACACCTGGCCCATCTAGGAGTGGCACTGCAGTGTCACGCAGGCTGGCCCTTCCAAAAAACACTCCCCAAACAGCACATGACGCAAAGAAAAATGAAAGAAAAAAGAGGTGCAAGATGGAATTGTCCTTGGGCCCTCCCACCCACCCTTATGTTGTATAAACAGGACATGCACACTTTAACCAACCCATCATTTCAGTGACAGGGTCTGCCACACGACTGTGACTGAAATGACGGGTTGGTTTGGACCCCCACCAAAAAAGAAGCAATTAATCTCTCCTTGCACAAACTGGCTCTACAGAGGCAAGA
This sequence comes from Pseudophryne corroboree, assembly GCF_028390025.1. Taxonomy (NCBI): domain Eukaryota; kingdom Metazoa; phylum Chordata; class Amphibia; order Anura; family Myobatrachidae; genus Pseudophryne; species Pseudophryne corroboree. The sequence continues at coordinate 458,064,252 of NC_086448.1, read as the reverse complement.
TGTCCACCTCATCATCATCCTCCGATTCATCACCGTGTACATCCCCCTCCTCACAGATTATCAATTCGTCCCCACTGGAATCCACCATCACAGCTCCCTGTGTACTTTGTGGAGGCAATTGCTGCTGGTGAATGTCTCCATGGAGGAATTGATTATAATTCATTTTAATGAACATCATCTTCTCCACATTTTCTGGAAGTAACCTCGTACGCCGATTGCTGACAAGGTGAGCGGCGGCACTAAACACTCTTTCGGAGTACACACTTGTGGGAGGGCAACTTAGGTAGAATAAAGCCAGTTTGTGCAAGGGCCTCCAAATTGCCTCTTTTTCCTGCCAGTATACGTACGGACTGTCTGACGTGCCTACTTGGATGCGGTCACTCATATAATCCTCCACCATTCTTTCAATGGTGAGAGAATCATATGCAGTGACAGTAGACGACATGTCCGTAATCGTTGTCAGGTCCTTCAGTCCGGACCAGATGTCAGCATCAGCAGTCGCTCCAGACTGCCCTGCATCACCGCCAGCGGGTGGGCTCGGAATTCTGAGCCTTTTCCTCGCACCCCCAGTTGCGGGAGAATGTGAAGGAGGAGATGTTGACAGGTCGCGTTCCGCTTGACTTGACAATTTTCTCACCAGCAGTTCTTTGAACCCCTGCAGACTTGTGTCTGCCGGAAAGAGAGATCCAAGGTAGGTTTTAAATCTAGGATCGAGCACGGTGGCCAAAATGTAGTGCTCTGATTTCAACAGATTGACCACCCGTGAATCCTTGTTAAGCGAATTAAGGGCTCCATCCACAAGTCCCACATGCCTAGCGGAATCGCTCAGTGTTAGCTCCTCCTTCAATGTCTCCAGCTTCTTCTGCAAAAGCCTGATGAGGGGAATGACCTGACTCAGGCTGGCAGTGTCTGAACTGACTTCACGTGTGGCAAGTTCAAAAGGTTGCAGAACCTTGCACAACGTTGAAATCATTCTCCACTGCGCTTGAGACAGGTGCATTCCACCTCCTATATCGTGGTCAGTTGTATAGGCTTGAATGGCCTTTTGCTGCTCCTCCAACCTCTGAAGCATATAGAGGGTTGAATTCCACCTCGTTACCACTTCTTGCTTCAGATGATGGCAGGGCAGGTTCAGGCGTTTTTGGTGTTGCTCCAGTCTTCTGTACGTGGTGCCTGTACGCCGAAAGTGTCCCGCAATTCTTCTGGCCACCGACAGCATCTCTTGCACGCCCCTCTCGTTTTTTAAATAATTCTGCACCACCAAATTCAAGGTATGTGCAAAACATGGGACGTGCTGGAATTTGCCCATATTTAATGCACGCACAATATTGCTGGCGTTGTCCGATGCCACAAATCCACAGGAGAGTCCAATTGGGGTAAGCCATTCTGCGATGATCTTCCTCAGTTGCCGTAAGAGGTTTTTAGCTGTGTGCATATTCTGGAAAGCGGTGATACAAAGCGTAGCCTGCCTAGGAAAGAGTTGGCGTTTGCGAGATGCTGCTACTGGTGCCGCCGCTGCTGTTCTTGCGGCGGGAGTCAATACATCTACCCAGTGGGCTGTCACAGTCATATAGTCCTGAGTCTGCCCTGCTCCACTTGTCCACATGTCCGTGGTTAAGTGGACATTGGGTACAACTGCATTTTTTAGGACACTGGTGAGTCTTTTTCTGAGGTCTGTGTACATTTTCGGTATCGCCTGCCTAGAGAAATGGAACCTAGATGGTATTTGGTACCGGGGACACAGTACCTCAATCAAGTCTATAGTTGGCTCTGCAGTAATGATGGATACCGGAACCACGTTTCTCACCGCCCAGGATGCCAAGGCCTCAGTTATCCGCTTTGCAGCAGGATGACTGCTGTGATATTTCATCTTCCTCGCAAAGGACTGTTGGACAGTCAATTGCTTGGTGGAAGTAGTAAAAGTCGTCTTACGACTTCCCCTCTGGGATGACCATCGACTCCCAGCAGCAACAACAGCAGCGCCAGCAGCAGTAGGCGTTACACGCAAGGATGCATCGGAGGAATCCCAGGCAGGAGAGGACTCGTCAGAATTGCCAGTGACATGGCCTGCAGGACTATTGGCATTCCTGGGGAAGGAGGAAATTGACACTGAGGGAGTTGGTGGGGTGGTTTGCGTGAGCTTGGTTACAAGAGGAAGGGATTTACTGGTCAGTGGACTGCTTCCGCTGTCGCCCAAAGTTTTTGAACTTGTCACTGACTTATGATGAATGCGCTGCAGGTGACGTATAAGGGAGGATGTTCCGAGGTGGTTAACGTCCTTACCCCTACTTATTACAGCTTGACAAAGGCAACACACGGCTTGACAAATGTTGTCCGCATCTCTGTTGAAATACTTCCACACCGAAGAGCTGATTTTTTTGGTATTTTCACCAGGCATGTCAATGGCCATATTCCTCCCACGGACAACAGGTGTCTCCCCGGGTGCCTGACTTAAACAAACCACCTCACCATCAGAATCCTCCTGGTCAATTTCCTCCCCAGCGCCAGCAACACCCATATCCTCCTCATCCTGGTGTACTTCAACACTGACATCTTCAATCTGACTATCAGGAACTGGACTGCGGGTGCTCCTTCCAGCACTTGCAGGGGGCGTGCAAATGGTGGAAGGCGCATGCTCTTCACGTCCAGTGTTGGGAAGGTCAGGCATCGCAACCGACACAATTGGACTCTCCTTGTGGATTTGTGATTTCGAAGAACGCACAGTTCTTTGCTGTGCTTTTGCCAGCTTAAGTCTTTTCATTTTTCTAGCGAGAGGCTGAGTGCTTCCATCCTCATGTGAAGCTGAACCACTAGCCATGAACATAGGCCAGGGCCTCAGCCGTTCCTTGCCACTCCGTGTGGTAAATGGCATATTGGCAAGTTTACGCTTCTCCTCCGACGATTTTATTTTAGATTTTTGAGTCCTTTTTTTACTGATATTTGGTGTTTTGGATTTTACATGCTCTGTACTATGACATTGGGCATCGGCCTTGGCAGACGACGTTGATGGCATTTCATCGTCTCGGCCATGACTAGTGGCAGCAGCTTCAGCACGAGGTGGAAGTCGATCTTGATCTTTCCCTATTTTTGGAACCTCAACATTTTTGTTCTCCATATTTTAATAGGCACAACTAAAAGGCACCTCAGGTAAACAATGGAGATGGATGGATACTAGTATACTTATGGATGACGAGTGACTGCTGACACAGAGGTGGCTACAGCCGTGGACTACCGTACTGCGTCTGCTAGTATAGACTGGATGATAATGATATAAAAAATATATATATATCACTACTGCAGGACAGGTATATATTATATAATGACGGACCTGCTGGACACTGTCAGCAGACTCCTAAACTACTAGTATGAAGAAGAAAAAAAAAAACCACCACAGGTAGGTATACAATTATGGACGAGCGACTGCCGACACAGAGGTAGCTACAGCCGTGGACTACCGTACTGCGTCTGCTAGTATAGACTGGATGATAATGATATAAAAATATATATATATATCACTACTGCAGGACAGGTATATATTATATAATGACGGACCTGCTGGACACTGTCAGCAGACTCCTAAACTACTAGTATGAAGAAGATAGAAAAAAAAACCCACCACAGGTAGGTATACAATTATGGACGAGCGACTGCCGACACAGAGGTAGCTACAGCCGTGGACTACCGTACTGCGTCTGCTAGTATAGACTGGATGATAATGATATAAAATATATATATATATCACTACTGCAGGACAGGTATATATTATATAATGACGGACCTGCTGGACACTGTCAGCAGACTCCTAAACTACTAGTATGAAGAAGATAGAAAAAAAAACCCACCACAGGTAGATATACAATTATGGACGAGCGACTGCCGACACAGAGGTAGCTACAGCCGTGGACTACCGTACTGCGTCTGCTAGTATAGACTGGATGATAATGATATAAAAAATATATATATATCACTACTGCAGGACAGGTATATATTATATAATGACGGACCTGCTGGACACTGACAGCAGACTCCTAAACTACTAGTATGAAGAAGATAGAAAAAAAAACCCACCACAGGTAGGTATACAATTATGGACGAGCACTGCCGACACAGAGGTAGCTACAGCCGTGGACTACCGTACTGCGTCTGCTAGTATAGACTGGATGATAATGATATAAAAAATATATATATATTACTACTGCAGGACAGGTATATATTATATAATGATGGACCTGCTGGACACTGTATGCAGACTCCAAAACTACTAGTATGAAGAAGATAGAAAAAAAAAACCCACCACAGGTAGGTATACAATTATGGACGAGCGACTGCCGACACAGAGGTAGCTACAGCCATGGACTACCGTACTGCGTCTGCTAGTATAGACTGGATGATAATGATATAAAAAATATATATATATCACTACTGCAGGACAGGTATATATTATATAATGACGGACCTGCTGGACACTGTCAGCAGACTCCTAAACTACTAGTATGAAGAAGATAGAAAAAAAAAAAACCACCACAGGTAGGTATACAATTATGGACGAGCACTGCTGACACAGAGGTAGCTACAGCCGTGGACTACCGTACTTCGTCTGCTAGTATAGACTGGATGATAATGATATAAAAAATATATATATATCACTACTGCAGGACAGGTATATATTATATAATGACGGACCTGCTGGACACTGTCAGCAGACTCCTAAACTACTAGTATGAAGAAGATAGAAAAAAAAAAACCACTACAGGTAGGTATACAATTATGGACGAGCACTGCCGACACAGAGGTAGCTACAGCCGTGGACTACCGTACTGCGTCTGCTAGTATAGACTGGATGATAATGATATAAAAAATATATATATATCACTACTGCAGGACAGGTATATATTATATAATGACGGACCTGCTGGACACTGTCAGCAGACTCCTAAACTACTAGTATGAAGAAGATAGAAAAAAAAAACCCACCAGAGGTAGGTATATAATTATGGACGAGCACTGCCGACACAGAGGTAGCTACAGCCGTGCACTACCGTACTGCGTCTGCTAGTATAGACTGGATGATAATGATATAAAAAATATATATATATCACTACTGCAGGACAGGTATATATTATATAATGACGGACCTGCTGGACACTGTCAGCAGACTCCTAAACTACTAGTGTGAAGAAGATAGAAAAAAAAAAACCACCACAGGTAGGTATACAATTATGGACGAGCACTGCCGACACAGAGGTAGCTACAGCCATGGACTACCGTACTGCGTCTGCTAGTATAGACTGGATGATAATGATATAAAAAATATATATATATCACTACTGCAGGTATATATTATAATATAATGAATGACGGACCTGCTGGACACTGTCTGTCAGCAGAATGCGTTTATAGAATAAAAAAAAAAAACACCACACGAGTGTTTAACTTTTTCAGGCAGACAATATACTGGTGGTCACTGGTCAGTCACACTGGCAGCAAAAGTGTGCACTGTTATGTACTCCTGCTATAACTGCTCCCCAGTCTCCCCCACAATTAAGCTGTGTGAGCAGTGAGCACTCAGCACAGTCAGATATACATAGATGATATTATCATGCAGCACACTGAGGCTGAGCACAGATATGGTATGTGACTGTGTATCGTTTTTTTTCAGGCAGAGAACGGATTTTAAATAATAAATAAAACTGGTGGTCACTAGTATAACTATCAGCAAAACTCTGCACTCTCTGAGTACTCCAGTCCTAATGCTCCCCAAAATTACTAAAATTAAATTACTAGTAAATCAAGTGTCTCACTCTCTATCTAAACGGAGAGGACGCCACGTCCTCTCCCTATCAATCTCAATGCACGTGTGAAAATGGCGGCGACACGCGGCTCCTTATATAGAATCCGAGTCTCGCGATAGAATACGAGCCTCGCGAGAATCCGACAGCGGGATGATGACGTTCGGGCGCGCTCGGGTTAACCGAGCAAGGCGGGAAGATCCGAGTCTGCCTCGGACCCGTGTAAAAAGGATGAAGTTCGGGGAAGTTCGGATTCCGAGGAACCGAACCCGCTCATCTCTAAATAGGACATATCAACAGTGTCAGATTCAGGGTTTGTTTTGTACTCTATACTATGGTTGAAGGACAGGACTCGTTAAAGTGGATTGTATGACACTAGGATATAAATGACTCTTCTCCTGATTCTGAGTAGAAAGGAGAAAAGATTAATACTAAGCTAATGATAAGTATGCTACCTGGCAATAGTAGCAACTGGTGCCCTGGACACGTGAGGCGTACTGTATGTCACACTGGATAGAATCAGTCTTTAAACACACGAGGGACATGTTCATCTGCTATGGCAGCATGTACAATAAAGGGCCTAATTCAGACCTAATCGCTGTTGTGTGAAATCGCACAGCGGACGATTATCGTAAGACTGCGCATGCGTACGGACCGTAATGCGCAGGTGCAAGGCCTCTTTTGATCGCTAGATGAAAGCAGGCTGATTGATAGGAAGCAGGCATTTGGGGGTGCTAACTGGCCATTTTCTGGGAGGGTGTTCACAAGTGTTTTCCGGGAGGTGGTGTGACGTCAGCTCCGGCCTGATCAACCTTTTTTTTTCGCACTGCAGGAGTAAGTCCTAAGCTACTCACATATTGCACAGACTGGATAAATCATTAGATGGTGAGTGAGTTGCGAACGGATTTGCAGCTGACCGGCGTTTGCAAAGCTTTTCGCACGGCGTACGTATACTTGCATGGGGCAGTATTTCACTCTTTCTGGCCAGTGACTATCCAATCGCAGTCCAATCCAAGCTGCAATCAGGTCTGAATTAGGCCCAAAATACAGTAGTAGCAGTTCAATACACAGATGACTGTAGATAGTGTTGAGACTGCAGGATGTTATTGCAGGTAGCATTACGGGTATAAGCATGCAGCACACTGGTGTATTGGATAAGTGCTTGATTACAGCAGGGAGGTGCTGGAAAGAAAACAAACAAACAAACAAACCCTAAACCAACCGCCATTTGCAAAAAAACAGTTCTGATGTGGGTCACTATCACTGAAGTGCATAGGGAAGCATTGTTTGGCTAACAGTTGGACACACTCAGTCAATCAGTGGGCACTGCCATATAAACCATCCACTGATTAGCTGTGAGTGTCCAACTCTTAGCCAATGAACGCTTCCCTATACACTTCAATGAAAGTGACCCACGTAAGAACTGTCATTTTTTTCCCCAAGAGCTGTGGACTATTTCATTGAAAGAAGAGGACAGAGCACAGCAAAGGAGTTGGTAAGTATGTAGTGTGAGTGTGTTTTTTTATTTACAATAATTGACGTCAGTGGCGGCTGCAGTCATAGGGCAATATTCAAATATTATCGCCCCCTATCTCCCGACTAAAGTGACGGGAGATCGCAGGTGGTTATATACAAATGTCCTCCGTTTTCACGCTGATTGCAAAAAGTCTGGTTTGGGCACTCAAACGGGTCACTTATCTCGCATTTCAGCTCATCACACCCGGGTGTAGTGAGCTGAAATGGTAGAGTCACGCACGCCGGCAGCAACATTTGAATAGCTGCCGGCAGGCGTGATCGTGGGTTGGAGGGGGTGGCAAAATTTCAATATTACTCAAATAGTTCAGGGGAGAACCACATAGAACATATAAACATACATGTTCTGATGTATGTAATATATGTTCTGTCTGGCTCCCCCGAGGATTGGTAGCGCTGTGTGCTTCAGCCGCCATGCAGCCCTCGGGACTCAGCATAAGGCATCACACTTCTAAGCCCGCCTCTAGACTCCTGTGAAGCTAACCAATGGGAGTCTGGGGGCAGGCTTAGAAGGAGTGTAACGACTTATGCCTGGGTTCCGCATGGCACCTGAAGCACACAGCACTGCAGAATCCCAGGGGAACCAGCCAGCACATACAGTATATTACATACATCAGAACATGTATTCTTATATGTGCTAAGCAGTTCCCCTTGTATTATATGGTCGGAGCTGCAGCTGCTGCTGATCTGTCTGTGTGTGTCCTGTTATTATTGTAATATTTCCTTGACAGTGGGACTGCAGGTGCTAGCCTCAATTTTCTGTAATGCTGGCCATCAGCACCCGCAAATGAGCGCAACATGTCAATCATGCAGTGGCTTAGAAGGCACTGCGGCCATCGTCACAAACACAGATTTTCACATGGGCAGATCTCAAATTGGAGATGTGTGTTAACATCGAGTTATTGTACATCTCTGTATCAGACCCTTAGTACAGTCCTCTATTCATAGGAAAACGCAGCATCTGTCAGTCTTTCTCCAAAGGTCCACCTCTCTGGAACATTTGCCTCTCATTTGTCTCCTCCTGATCGTCTGTGACTTGCCCTCAAATGAATGTTGCAGCATTAACAGAAGCAGAAAGGACAATCCTCCATGATCAGCAGGTACTGTACCTTAAGCTGGGAACACACCTGCACTACTGGCAATTGTGCCGAGGGTCGGGGCAATTTCCCTTTGCCCCGGACCATAGCAGATTTCCGGTACACATTACACAGTATAATGGATGACGAAATTACATCTCATGCTATCCTTCATTACACTGCACCTGGTCGAACACAATATCTGCTGATTGGCCATGCAGAACGTCCAACCAGAAGAAGTCATATGCGACCTTCGGGAGTGCGCACTTGGGTATACACAGTAGACCATGGATTTCATAACATGGTCCTCAAAGCACACTAACAGTCTAGGTTTTAGTGACAGCCATGCCTGAGCACACATGCTTAAATAAAAATAACTAAGGTACTAATTAAGTCAGCTGTGCACAGGTGTGGCTACCTTTGAAACCTGGACTGTTAGTGTGCTTTGAGGATCATGGTTGGGAATGCCTGTATTAGACGATATGCACAATTTGTTGTTCCGATGCGGCAAATCATGCCGATGTCGGCCTTAGTTATACTTCACCAATGGCGTACACAGTGCTCCTATTACACCCACTTTAATTCAGCCCTGTTTACAGCACTTACAATTCTACTATGTGGATTCAACTCCAGTTCTCCCTGTTGAACTTAGCACTTTTCCTATACACCAGTGTTCTACTACGTGGATTCAACTCCAGTTCTCCCTGTTGAACTTAGCACTTTTCCTATACACCAGTGTCCTGTCTGCTACCTGAAGTTCTATCTGCACTTCCAGCTGCAGTGTGCTATTCCATAGCCTCTTGCATGCAGTCTCCAACACTATCTGCCAATACCTGTATACAGAGCTGCTACAACTGACTGTCATCATTTTTTTAACTGCCACAGCAGACACACATATCCCTTGTGTGTTACAGACTGAATCATCCCATGTATACTAGCACACTTATACCCCTTTTACACACGCGGCTCTGGTCATTCCCGGGAATGTGTCCCGGGATATTTCCCAGGACACATTCCCGGGAATGACCCTTTTACATTAAGCGGCCCGACCCGGCATATTGCCGTGTCGGTGACATCACCGCTGAGTCTCCCAGAGGCGGTGCTTGGAGATAATCTTCTCCGAGCACCGCCTCCTCCTATGCAGAGAACGGGTGCCGGGTCGCCTTGACCCAGTATACCCGTTTACACTGCACAGCTTCCCGGGACGGTCCCGGATTCAACCCATGTCGAGAACTGGTTTGAAATCCCGGGATGCTCTGTCGGGAAATTGTCCCTATACCCTTTCACACTGAGAAAAATCCCGGGATGAAGCGCGTTCACGTGCATGATCCCGGGATTTTTCTGCGAGTGTAAAAGGGGTATAATGGGCCCATTTATCAAGAATTGCATTTGCAATGCGATCTGGGTGCAGTATTAGCACCCAGAATCACATTGCAAGATGCGACTCTTATGGCAGGATGTATCATTGCACACTAGCAGGGACAGGGGCTTCACATTCTGGAAGTTAGTATATATGGCAACATTGCATACCCCAAAGAACCTATGGGGGTTGCAGCTTCCGGGGGGAATGGAGGGATCATAGCAGATATCTGCTGTGGTTCCTCAGTAATACATTGTGGTGATAGTAACGAGTTACAGTTACCCCCTAAAATGGGTGTTTTCAGGAGATAAGCCGCAAATATTTATTGATAAATGGGCCCCAAAAATAGCTAAAAATAAATTACATAATTTGGCCCTTTTTTTGGTTCCTATTGTATTATTCACCTAAATAAAATAAATTTCTAGTCATTTCCAGTCTATTTTGACCACCTCATAGCTCACAATATTGTTTTAATCCAGTTTAGGCCAAATGCTGCAAGGAGCTGGCTGGTTACTAAGCAACAGAGAAGCGGCACAAACACACGGCAGTTTATAGCAAATGAAACACTGCCACACAGCAGTGGCAGAAATTAAAAGTGGCGCAAGTTTGAATTGCCCTACCACCCACCCTTGTGGTGGATATTAAAAAGGACATGCACAGTTTAACAAACCAAGCACTACAGCGACATGGACTGCCACTTCTGTGGCTGAAGTGCTTTGTTTGTGCGGGCTCGCACAAAACAAGTTATTGTACCAATATTCATAAGGCAGCTAAGCTACAGCTCTGTAATGGCAAGATGTCATCGTCATTACCAACCTCATCCTCATCAGTGTGTACGTCATCCTCACACAATATCAATTCATCTTGCTGGGATACAGCGCACAGAATAGTACAATAGAACTATATGTTATGCACACCAGTGCCTGCAGGAAAGTACTAGTGTCAGAACTGTTATGCACTCCAGTGTCTGCAGGAATGTACTGGTGTTTGAACTGTTATGCAAAACAAATGGACTCACAGACAAACTGGGGAATATGACATAACGTACACAGAAGGTGATAGGGTAACAAAATACACACACAGTGAACAGAGAAGCCCAGAGGCTAAGGAACTGGGTATCTCCCTTGTATTAGAACTGCTCAGATGTAAAAAGCAAGATGTTGTGTTTTAATACGTAGAGAACCCGAAATGCTGTTGCTAAGGGCAACAGCAAAACCCTAAAGGGTTACCAACGGGTGTGGCAGTAAACTCCTTGGTCAGAGATGGAATGATAGACACAAGGAGAGCCTCCACAATCCTGATTCTCACTTGCAGTGCACAGGTTTAAGCTTACTGCCACTAAACTGACCCCTGACACCTAGCACAGTGAGACAGGATTAGACAGGCAAGTGTTAGAATACAGCCGCAAACTTGCTAAGTTCACAGAGTAATAACAGAACCCCAGCAAGCTAAACGACTGACTCCAGTCTTACTGCTAGGTCTGGATTGGCAGAGTGTAATACCAAATCCCCAGGCCTATTTGCAGTAAGCAACAAACAAATACAAAGCTACACAGTACTGGCTAACTTTCATGAACTGACTAACCAACAGAGATTCAGCAGCATCTGCTTACCCTGAAAAGAGGCCTTATAAAGCAGGTGCTGTCCACGCCCCACTCAGACCTCACAGACTGTGAGCACAAAAACCAGCACCGGATCCCCTGCCGTGCACAGAGCCTATAACCACTGCACAGCAAAAGACCCGAACCGGAGTATCAGCTGCGCTCAGGTTACTCCACTAGCACTTGTCTCCCGGTTGCCATGACGACGTGGCAGCACAGGGCAGGAGACCCTAACAGTACCCCCCCTCTGACGAGGGGTCAAAGAACCCCTACCACCGGGTTTATCGGGGAACTGCGAGAAGAAAGAGCGTATCAGTCTGGGGGCATGAAGATCACAACTGCGCACCCACGACCGCTCCTCCGGGCCATACCCCTTCCAGTGCACCAAAAATGACAGCCGACCCCGAACCACCTTGGAGTCAAGAATCCTTTCAACAACAAACTCCCTCTGGCCACGTATCAGAAGAGGGGAAGGTCTTCCACTGGAAGAAGGATTACTAATCGCCCGTTTTAAAAGGGAACAATGAAATGTTTTATTGATACCCAAAGAACGGGGCAGATCTAACTGAAATGCCACCGGATTGATAACCCTGGTGATCTTATAAGGGCCGATGAACCGGGGCCCTAACTTATGAGATGGCTGTCTCAACTTCAAATTCTTGGTAGACAACCAGACGAAGTCTCCTAATTTGAAGCTGCAGGGTCTTTTCCGCTTATCAAAAACCCTTTTGGTCACTAATGACACAGACACAAGGGCTTTCTTCACTTTCCGCCAAATACCTCTAAGGACCGAAACCACAGAGGAACCACCAGGCGTGGAGTCCAGGGGGTCAAAAGAATTGGCCTTAGGATGATGCCCATACACACAAAGGAAGGGAGAGATCCCTGTAGCAGAGTGAGCCGCGTTGTTATAGGCAAACTCCGCCATGGACAGATGAGCAACCCAGTCAGTCTGACACTTGGAGACATAACACCTGAGGAACTGCTCCAAGGACTGGTTCACCCTTTCAGTCTGCCCATTAGACTGCGGATGGTAGCCTGACGACAAGCTGACAGAAATCTGGAGATCGGAACAAAATGCCCTCCAGAATTTGGCCACAAACTGGGATCCGCGGTCAGAGACCACATCAAGTGGCAACCCGTGGAGACGCACAACATGCAGCATAAATAATTCAGACAGGCGTCTGGCTGATGGCAGCCCAACCAGTGGAACGAAGTGCGCCATCTTCGAAAACCTGTCAACGACAACCCAGATGGCTGTCATCCCCGAGGATTTGGGCAAGTCCACCACAAAATCCATTGAAATGTGGGTCCATGGCTTAGATGGGATAGAGAGTGGATGTAATGGGCCAACAGGAACCCCTCTAGGAGTCTTATTTCGGGCACAGATGTCACATGCCCGAACCCACTGATCCACATCCTTAGCCACCGAGGGCCACCACACCGCCCTAGATAGCAACTCCCGAGTTCTGGCAATACCCGGGTGACCTGCCGATTTCTTGGCATGGAATTCCAGGAACACTCGCTGTCTTAACCTAGGAGGCACAAACAAAAGACCTACCGGAAGGTCTGGAGGAGCCTGCTCCTGTGCTCTAAGGACTAATGATAAGAGGTCCTGGGTAATGCCCACTTTAATACATGATGGGGAAACAATGGGCAACGGCTCCTCGGTGGTCTCCTGGATTGGAGCAAAACTCCGCGAGAGCGCATCAGCCTTGATGTTTTTTGACCCAGGGCGATATGTTATCAAAAAATTAAAGCGAGCAAAAAACAAAGCCCATCGTGCCTGCCTGGCATTGAGACGCTTCGCTGACTCTAAATATGCCAGATTCTTATGGTCAGTGAGAATTGAGACCACAAACTTAGCCCCCTCAAGCCAGTGTCTCCACTCCTCGAGTGCATCCTTAATAGCCAACAATTCCCGGTTACCCACGTCATAATTCATCTCGGCAGGCGAAAATTTACGGGAAAAGTAAGCACAGGGATGAAGGCGATTATCAGACACTCCCATCTGAGAAAGCACTGCCCCAATACCCATCTCAGAGGCATCCACCTCCACCACAAAAGGACGCTCTGGATCTGGGTGTCGCAGCACCTTGGCCGAAACAAATGCCCTTTTGAGACGGGCAAAAGCCGCTTTAGCCTCACAAGACCAGTGAGCAACATCCGCCCCTTTCTTAGTGAGTGCCACCAAGGGCGCCACTATAGACGAAAATCCAGCGATAAATCGTCTATAAAAATTCGCAAAGCCCAGGAAACGCTGAAGCGCCTTCAAACTAGTGGGCTGCACCCAATCCAGGACTGCCTGTACCTTGGAACCCTCCATTTGGAAACCTTCTGGGGAGATAATATATCCTAGAAATGCGATTTGCTGAACTTCAAATTCGCACTTCTCCAGCTTCGCCCCAAGCCGGTGGTCTCTGAGTTTCTGGAGGACTAAGCGTACATGCTTCCGATGTTCCTCCAGGGAATGGGAGAAGATTAGGATGTCATCTAAGTATACAACTAAGAATCTATCCAAATATTCCCTGAGCACATCATTCATGAAATCCTGGAAGACTGCCGGGGCATTACAGAGCCCAAAAGGCATCACCAAATATTCATAATGCCCTGAGTGGGTATTAAAGGCAGTCTTCCATTCATCCCCCTCTCTTATTCGGATTAGATTGTACGCACCGCGTAGGTCAATCTTAGAAAAAATGGTGGCAGTACGAAGCTGGTCAAACAAGACCGAAATGAGAGGCAGTGGGTATGAGTTTTTAATCGTGATACGGTTCAATTCCCTGAAGTCGATGCAGGGTCGCAACGAACCGTCCTTTTTACCCACGAAGAAGAACCCCGACCCAACTGGAGACTGTGAAGGTCTGATAAATCCCTTAGCCAAGTTCTCCTGAATGTACTCTGCCATAGCCTGAGTCTCAGGACGTGACAGGGAGTACAACCTGCTCTTGGGAAGCTTAGCATTTGGCAACAAATCAATGGCACAGTCATAGGGGCGATGGGGAGGTAGTACCTCTGCAACTTTTTTGGAGAACACGTCCGCAAAATCTGCATAACACCCTGGCAATCCTGGCAAACTTAGCTGCGAGAGCCTGACTGGAAGGCTCAAGCAACTCCTGAAACAATCAGTACCCCAACTAAGAATCTCCCCAGAGACCCAGTCAAATTGAGGATTGTGGGCCCTTAACCAGGGTAACCCCAACACCAATGGGGCAAAAGTACAGACAGTCACATAAAAGGACAATTTTTCAGAGTGTGTGGCTCCAATAAACAAAGAAATCTGGCTAGTGCAAGAGGTAATTTTACCTTGGGATAATGGTTCCCCGTTTAACCCACAAATCTCAATTTCCGATGCCAAGGGTACTAAGGGAACAGAGTGTTTTAGGGCGAATTGGCGGTCCATAAAAACCCCGTCGGCCCCACTGTCCACAAAGGCCTCAGTCTTGACAGTTTGACCGAGGATCTTCAAGGTCACCGGAATGATAAAAGTCTTCTTGGGAAGTTCTGACTTCTGGCCTGACAGGATATTTCCCATCACCCTCAGGCCCTGAAGTTTTCCGGCTTTTCTGGGCATGATACTACCACATGACCTTTATTCCCACAGTACAAACACAACCCCTGCTGTCTCCTCCGCGTCTTCTCACGCGAGGAGAGGCGGGTAGCCCCAATCTGCATAGGCTCCTCAGAAAATTCCTCAGAGTCTGAGGTTCCCTTGGGAAGGAAGGAAATCTCAGTCTCCCTTTCAAGCCTACGCTCTCTCAGCCGTCTATCCACCCGGATGGATAACTGCATGAGCTGATCCAAGCTATCAGGCAAGGGATATTGTACCAGTTGGTCCTTTATCTGGTTAGAAAGACCTCTTCGGTACTGGTGTCTCAGGGCTGGGTCATTCCACTGGGTATCATGGGCCAACCTCCGAAACTCCGTACAGTAAACCTCAACTGGCCTTCGCCCTTGCTTAAGGATCGAAATCTGAGCCTCGGCTGAGGCCGTCTTGTCAGGGTCATCATACAACATGCCCAGTGCCGTAAAAAAAGCATCAACACTTTTAAGCGACGGACAGTCAGGCTGCAACCCATATGCCCAGACCTGTGGGTCTCCTTGTAGCAAGGAAATCACTATGCCCACCCGCTGAATCTCCGACCCAGAAGACTGAGGCCTAAGCCGGAAGTATAGCTTGCAGCTCTCCTTGAAACAAAAGAACTGCGAGCGATCTCCAGAAAAACGATCCGGGAGATTTACTTTCGGCTCCTTAACCCCTGCAGGTGCTGCTGCTGCGGGAGCTCCGCCAGCAGCCTGGGAGGTGTGCATTTTAATGGACAAATCATTAAATTGTCGAGTCAGGACCTGCACCTGATCGACCACCTGTTGCAACGTATTTTGAGGGGTATGCTCCATATTCCCACAAAATTTCAACAGGAGTATGATGCTGCTGAATATGTTATGCTCACCAGTGCCTGCAGGAAAGTACTAGTGTCAGAACTGTTATGCACTCCAGTGTCTGCAGGAATGTACTGGTGTTTGAACTGTTATGCAAAACAAATGGACTCACAGACAAACTGGGGAATATGACATAACGTACACAGAAGGTGATAGGGTAACAAAATACACACACAGTGAACAGAGAAGCCCAGAGGCTAAGGAACTGGGTATCTCCCTTGTATTAGAACTGCTCAGATGTAAAAAGCAAGATGTGTTTTAATACGTAGAGAACCCGAAATGCTGTTGCTAAGGGCAACAGCAAAACCCTAAAGGGTTACCAACGGGTGTGGCAGTAAACTCCTTGGTCAGAGATGGAATGATAGACACAAGGAGAGCCTCCACAATCCTGATTCTCACTTGCAGTGCACAGGTTTAAGCTTACTGCCACTAAACTGACCCCTGACACCTAGCACAGTGAGACAGGATTAGACAGGCAAGTGTTAGAATACAGCCGCAAACTTGCTAAGTTCACAGAGTAATAACAGAACCCCAGCAAGCTAAACGACTGACTCCAGTCTTACTGCTAGGTCTGGATTGGCAGAGTGTAATACCAAATCCCCAGGCCTATTTGCAGTAAGCAACAAACAAATACAAAGCTACACAGTACTGGCTAACTTTCATGAACTGACTAACCAACAGAGATTCAGCAGCATCTGCTTACCCTGAAAAGAGGCCTTATAAAGCAGGTGCTGTCCACGCCCCACTCAGACCTCACAGACTGTGAGCACAAAAACCAGCACCGGATCCCCTGCCGTGCACAGAGCCTATAACCACTGCACAGCAAAAGACCCGAACCGGAGTATCAGCTGCGCTCAGGTTACTCCACTAGCACTTGTCTCCCGGTTGCCATGACGACGTGGCAGCACAGGGCAGGAGACCCTAACACTATATATATATATATATATATATATATATATATATATATATATATATATATATATTTTAAACATTTCAATTTGCATATTGCTGCACGGAATCAAGTTTTATACTGTACATAAACAAAACCATACTGTTTAGGATACAGTGCACAGAACAATACAGTAGAACAACATTTTTTATTTTTATTTTATTTTTCAATTCACAGCTCACTGCGGGGATTCAAGTTTTTTTATATACGGGAACAAAAATGCACTATCAGTACAGTAGGTCAATAAATATATTTTTTAATTTTTCAATTTGCAGCTCACTGGGACACTGTGACAGCTTGTGCATGGATGGATATAGTGACAGCATAGCTTATGGATGGAAGGAAATGGACACTGTGACAGCTTGTGGATGTAGGGCCGTAACTAGGTGTGTGCAGAGTGTGCACCGCACATTGGGGGTCATTCCGAGTTGATCGCTCGCTAGCCGTTTTCAGCAGCCGTGCAAACGCATTGCCGCCGCCCACTAGGGAGTGTATTTTCGCTTTGCAGAAGTGCGAACGCTTGTACAGCAGAGCGCCTGCAAAATCTTTTTGTGCAAAACAATACCAGCCCTGTGTCAGGTCTCTGGTTTTGTCTGTCCCCGGCGGGGGCACTAGTGGGTCAGTGTTGGCGCGATGTATAAAGTGGGGAGGCAATATAAAAGTCCTGCGCATAAGCGCTGATATTTATTAATGCAAAGCAGATGGTATAATACTGAATACAATGGAAACCGGTAATGTGGAAAACTATGACAGGTAACTGAATCCAAATAACATAAAAGTCTCTTGCAGCAGAACGTAAATAACTTGATAATGAATACAGGGGAAATAACAGAACTCCAGTAGTATTTGGAAATACACAGTCTCTGAGTAACACAGGATAAACTGATAATGATTAGGAAAGCAGAACTCCGGAATATATGAATAACTCACAGTCTCTGTAAAGCACAATTCCTGATGGGTTTGAAGCTGGATGTAGCTGAAGTAGGAGAGCTGTAGAAATGGAAGCTGGAACAAATGAAGTATCAACAGGGGATCGCTGGAAACAGGAACGCAGGAACTGGGAGAACTAGACACAGGGTATGTGACTCGTTGTCCGAGGCGATGAGAGTGAGCCCCGGACAGGAACTTATACCCCTTGCTCTGCAGTGATTGGTCGCAGTGTTCTGGCTGGAAACACAGGGCTGGATCAGATGCCGGGATTAGCTGAGTGCAGGGGTCATAGCAGCAACTACACGGACCGGATGCTGGCACACAGCAGAACACAAACGCAGGAACAGACTCAGGGGTACTCCGACACGGGAGATGACGCTCGCGGTCAGCGCATCCATACAGCCGCAACTGGGGCCATGACCTCCGAAGGCCTGCACACCAGCGCGCTGGTAGGTGAGATGCAGCTGACCGCCGATTCCTGACAGTACCCCCTCCTTTATGGGTGGGCTCCGAACACCCACAAGGCTTGGCAGGGAAGAGTCTGTGGAAGGCTTGTACCAACCGTGGAGCGTGCACATCCGTAGCGTTGACCCAACTCCTCTCTTCAGGACCATATCCAGACCAGTCAATTAGGTATTGCAAATGACCGTAGCGATGACGAGAGTCCAAGATCTTTTCCACCTCGTATTCCACGCCCCGATGAGTTTGTACCTTTTGGCCTACTGGAAGCGCTCTCTGGAAACGATTGAGAATTAGTGGTCTGAGGAGAGAAATATGGAATGAGTTGGAAATTTTCAAATAGGAAGGCAGTTTTGATTTATAAACCACCGGATTAATAACACTTTCTACTGGAAATGGTCCAATAAACCGTGGGGCAGATTTCATCGAAGGAACTCTGAGATGGAGATTCCGAGTAGATAACCAGACTTTGTCGCCTGGCTTTAGACTGGGAACTGCTCGTCTCTTTCGATCAGCAAACATTTTATACCGCTGAGAAACCTTTTTAAGAGATAGATGAATCTTCTTCCAAATTTGAGAGAACCGCTGAAGAGCAGAAGCAGCTGCAGGCACGTCTATGACGGGTAAATCTTGGAAATCCGGTACTCTAGGATGTTGACCATAAACTGCGAAAAAAGGAGTTGTATCTGTAGAAGTATGATAACGGAAATTATGAGCAAATTCCGCCCAAGGCAATAAATCTACCCAGTTATCCTGTGAAGAGGAAATATACAGTCTTAGTTAGGTCTCAAGCTTTTGATTTACCCTCTCCGTCTGCCCATTTGTTTGAGGGTGATAGGCCGTAGAGAACTTAAGTTTGACCTGTAGCGCAGAACACAGAGCCCTCCAAAACTTTGCCACAAACTGTACACCACGGTCGGATATTATTTCTGTTGGAAGTCCATGTAACCTAAAGATTTCACGAAGAAATAACTGTGCCAGCTTTGGAGCAGAGGGTAACCCCATGAGTAGGATGAAGTGTGTCATTTTTGAAAACCTATCAACCACTACCCAGATGGTATCATATCCATTAGAGGAAGGAAGGTCTGAAATAAAGTCCATTGATAAATGAGACCAGGGGCGCTTGGGAATGGAATTTGGTAGCAATTGGCCTGCAGGAGCCTGACGAGGAACTTTGTGCTGAGCACATTTGGGACATGAAGCTATGAATTCTTGAACATCTACTTTCATATGAGGCCACCAATATGTTTGGGACAGGAACTTGAAAGTTTTTAGGACTCCAGGGTGACCAGTAAATTTAGACGTATGAGCCCAGGACAGGAGATTTGGACGAAGCTCAGGAGAGACAAACATCTTGCCTGGAGGTGGAACTTGGGATACCCCTGTAGCTGCGAACACCACAGGATTTAATATGGGTCGAGCAGCCTGTTCTGATGATTCCTCAATTGAACTCATAGAGCGAGATAATGCATCTGCCTTAACATTTTGTGAGCCAGGTCTAAACATCAACTTAAAATCAAAACGAGAAAAGAATAGGGCCCACCTTGCTTGTCGGGGATTCAGACACTGCGCTGCCTTCAAGTAAAGAAGGTTCTTGTGATCCGTGTAGATGGCAATAGGGAATCTCGCACCCTCCAGCAGATATCTCCATTCTTCAAGGGCCAATTTGATTGCCAACAGCTCCTGGTCACCGATGGTATAGTTCATTTCTGCGGGCAAGAATCTACGAGAGAAAAACCCGCAAGGGTGAGTCTTACCATCAACGCCCACCTGGGACAGGACTGCGCCCACGCCAACCGTTGAGGCGTCTACTTCCAAGATGAAGGCCTTGTTGACATCTGGCTGTTGTAACACGGGAGCTGAAATAAAAGCTTGTTTTATTTTATGAAAAGTAGACAGCGCTTCATCAGACCATTGAGAAGGATTTCCCCCTTTTCGGGTTAGGCAGGTAATAGGAGCTATTAATGTGGAAAAGCCCTTAATAAACTTCCTGTAGTAGTTAGCGAAGCCAATAAAACGTTGAACTGACTTGAGTGTTGTTGGAAGAGACCAGTTCTCTATGGCTTCTAGTTTAGCTGTGTCCATTTGGAGGTCTGTTCCGGAAATAATGTATCCCAGGAAAGATATTGAAGAAGCTTCAAACGTGCATTTAGATAGTTTGCCATACAGATGATTCTGTCGAAGACGTCGAAGAACCTCTTTTACCTGTTGGCGATGAGTAGCTAGATCGCGGGAAAATATCAGGATGTCATCGAGGTAAACTACCACACACTTATACAGGAGATCTCTAAATACTTTGTTGACAAAGTTTTGAAACACAGCCGGGGCATTACTCAAGCAGAAGGGCATCACTAGATATTCGTAGTGGCCATCACGAGTATTGAAGGCGGTTTTCCACTCATCACCACTTCAAAGCCTGATTAAATTGTAAGCCCCACGAAGATCCAGTTTCGTGAAGATGGAAGCACCTCTGACTCTGTCAAACAGCTCTGTGATGAGAGGTAACGGGTAGCTGTTTTTAATCGTGATGTCATTTAAACCCCGATAATCAATACAGGGGCGTAGTCCTCCATCCTTCTTCTTAACAAAGAAGAATCCCGCACCGGCCGGGGAAGAAGATGGACGGATAAACCCTTTTTGTAAATTCTCCTTTATATATTCGCTCATTGCTTGAGTCTCTGGAACTGAAAGAGGATATGTTCGCCCTCTAGGTGGCTTGCTCTCTGGGACCAAATCAATGGGACAGTCCCATTCTCGATGAGGCGGTAAGACATCAGCAGCTTTCTCACTGAAGACGTCAGTGAATTCCTGATAGGCCTCTGGAAGACCAGACTGAGGTTATACACTAGTGGATTTTATTGGACACACTTGAGCTAAGCATGAATGGAGACAGGAGGGACTCCATGCCGTCAACTGTAAGGTAGACCAGTCAAATTGTGGATTGTGCAATTGAAGCCAAGGCATACCCAGTACAATCTCATAGGTAGCTTTTGGTATGACCAGGAATTTGATGAGCTCAGAATGCAGGAAGCCCACTCCCAGAACTACCGACTTGGTCTGCTGAGTGATGGATCCTTCAGCAATACGGCTTCCGTCCATGGCAGTAAGATAAACCGGATGAGACAGCTTTGACACTGGGAGAGAAAGTCTATCCACTGCAGCTTGTGTGATAAAATTCCCAGCAGCACCACAATCCACTAAAGCGGACAGAGACTGGAGTCCATCTGGCATTTCCAAAGTGACAGGCAATATTAAGTCGGAGCTTTATTCAAGGTCCCTAACTTGACTCCTCCTTTGCAAGTTAGGACCTGGCGTTTCCCGACCGAGCAGGGCAGGAACCAATCAGATGACCATCAGCAGCACAATAGAGACACAGTCTTCCCTTTAATCTTCTGGACCGCTCCTCAGGTGTTAAACGAAATTTGTTTACCTGCATAGGTTCGTCAGCAGTAATAGGTGGAGACTGTACAGGAGGCATAACTCGGTGCTTGCGAAGATCACCTCGAGAGCGTTCACAGGCTCGCTCACGTAAACGTAGATCCAACTTGACACATAGAGAGATTAGGGCCTCCAGTTGCTCTGGTAGATCTCGGGTAGTCAATTCATCCTTTATGCGGTCAGACAGACCATGCCAGAAGGCGGCAACCAATGCCTGGTTGTTCCACTTCACCTCTGATGCCAATGTCTGGAACTGAATGACGTACTGACCCACAGTACGTGTTCCCTGGCGAATCTGAAGGAGGTCTGAGGAAGCAGAAGTCGTACGCCCAGGCTCCACAAAGATGCGTCGGAATGCGGCAACAAACTCTGTATAATTATTCAGTAGTGCATCTGCTCGCTCCCACAGCGGAGAGACCCAATTCAGAGCAGAACCAGCTAAAAGAGAGACAATATATGCAACCTTTGCTCTAGGTGTTGGAAAGTTCTGTGGTTGCAATTCAAAGTGGACTTCGCATTGATTCAAAAATCTATGACACATTTTAGGATTACCATCAAATTTACTTGGTGTAGGAAGATGGATGCGAGACATTGGAATAGAAGCAACTGGAGAGCTAGAAACTATGGAACTAGGAACAGGAGCAGAAACTGATGAGGACACTGGAGGAGCTGAAGTTGGAAATGACTGTTGCAGAGTATCTAAATGAGAAGACATTTCCTGCAGGTATTGTATAATCTGCTGCTGCGCAGCCTCTTGACCATCTAGTCGTGACACTAAGCCTTGGAGTGTCCCTGACCCCACACTCTGACCACCGTCCGGGTCCATGGGCCTCGGACAAACTGTCAGGTCTCTGGTTTTGTCTGTCCCCAGCGGGGGCGCTAGTGGGTCAGTGTTGGCGCGATGTATAAAGCGAGGAGGCAATATAAAAGTCCTGCACATAAGCGCTGATATTTATTAATGCAAAGCAGATGGTATAATACTGAATACAATGGAAACCGGTAATGTGGAAAACTATGACAGGTAACTGAATCCAAATAACATAAAAGTCTCTTGCAGCAGAACGTAAATAACTTGATAATGAATGCAGGTGAAATAACAGAACTCCAGTATTATTTGGAAATACACAGTCTCTGAGTAACACAAGATAAACTGATAATGATTAGGAAAGCAGAACTCCGGAATATATGAATAACTCACAGTCTCTGTAAAGCACAAGTCCATATAGCCACACTAAGGCTAAAGCAGGAGACAGTCTCTAAGCCAATAGATGTTATGCAGCTGAGTTGCACAGATGGTATGCTGACAATTAGTGCACAGGTAAGTAATGAGAAAGAACACCTGAGGAGAGTCTCTTACTGCTGATGGGTTTGAAGCTGGATGTAGCTGAAGTCCGGAGTAACAGGAGAGCTGTAGAAATAGAAGCTGGAACAAATGAAGTATCCACAGGGGATCGCTGGAAACAGGAACGCAGGAACTGGGAGAACTAGACACAGGGTATGTGACTCGTTGTCCGAGGCGATGAGAGTGAGCCCCGGATAGGAACTTATACCCCTTGCTCTGCAGTGATTGGTCGCAGTGTTCTGGCTGGAAACACAGGGCTGGATCAGATGCCGGGATTAGCTGAGTGCAGGGGTCATAGCAGCAACTACACGGACCGGATGCCGGCACACAGCAGAACACAAACGCAGGACCAGACTCAGGGGTACTCAGCGACACGGGAGATGACGCTCGCGGTCAGCGCATCCATACAGCCGCGACTGGGGCCATGACCTCCAGAGGCCTGCACACCAGCGCGCTGGTAGGTGAGACGCAGCTGACCGCCGATTCCTGACACCCTGTAGTTACTCTTCGACTTCGTGTGCATTGATTTTAACAATGGTAGGACGGCTTTTGACGTCACACACCGGCCCAGCGTTCGCCCAGCCACGCCTGCGTTTTCCACGACACGCCTTCGTTTTTTCTAAGCACTCCCTAAAAACGGTCGGTTGACACCCAGAAACGCCCACTTCATGTCAATCTTTCCTGCGTTGTGCCGTGCGACTGAAAGCTTCGCTAGGACCTGTGCAAAACCACAATGGACTTTGTACTCATACGTCGCGCGTGCGTATTGCGATGCATACGCATGCGCAGAAATGCCGATTTTTAGCCGATCGCTGCGCTGCGAACAACGGCAGCTAGCGATCAACTCGGAATGACCCCCATAGTGCTGCAGGGCAGAGGGTGCTGTTGGCAGCAATTGTCAATTATGTTTTAATTGTTTTCACTTGCAGCCTTCCCCCCTTTTTGAAGCCCAGCAACTCCTTACCTTCCCTGTCTCCTACCCCCACCCTTTCCATTGATAATTCCTATATAACATTTATAAACTTAACTTGATAGCTCTCTGTTATTCAGTCACATTGTGTTTTTTATTTATTTCAAGATGCTGACATACCCGAGATTCGAACACATTGCCTTTGACATTGCAGTCAGACTTTCTATCACGCTATCTGCTCTTACATAGAAAGCTATAGAATTCTAACTATTTGAAGCTTAACTTGTACTTTGTGAAAAAATGGGGGGGGGGGGGGGGGGCCTGTTTGGATTTTCTTAAATCCGTACTGCTCATCTCTAGTTTCCTGAAGAACTACAATTTCAGCTTTAAGGTAGAGATAATTAGATCTAATCTGCATTTATTCAGGGAGTTAGGCCCGTGAGCATTTAACAGGAAAGACTTAACCATGGAATACAAAAATAATCAGTATTACAGGACCAGAGCCATAACTAGACATTTGGGAAAGCAAAGCGAATCCCCAAAAATTATTTAAATCCATTAATAGCAAGAGATTAAAGAAGGAGAGAATAGGCCCTTTAAAAGACAAGTTGGGAGTCTTAAGCAAAAATGATAATGACATAGCGGACACACTAAATGAGTTTTTTTCAACAGTATTTATTAGAGAGGACCCAATTCAGGGACTATCACACAATCTCAATAATGAGAATATCCCACTGATAGGTACTTATTTAAGCGAGGAAGTAGTTTGTGACTGATTAAAACATTTAAAGATTAACAAGTCACCGGGTACCGATGGAATTCACCCAAGGGTTCTAATGGAGCTTCACTCTGAACTTGTAAAACTGCTATTTTTGATCTTTAAGGATTCAGTTATATCAGGTATGGTTCCCAAAGACTGGCATATAGCGGAAGTAGTGCCCATATTCAAAAAGGGAAGTAAAGATGAACCAGGTAATTATAGACCAGTTAGTCTTACATCTATAGTGGGGAAAGTATTGGAAGGTATTCTAAGGGACAGTATTCAGAAGTTCTTAGAAGCCAATAAGGTCATTAAAAGGAATCAACATGGATTTGTAAAGGACAGATCCTGTCAAACCAACTTACTTGGCTTTTATGAAATAGTAAGTGCAAACCTTGTTTAGGGTAAAGAGGTGGATGTAATCTTTTTAGACTTTGCCAAAGCTTTCGACACTGTATCACACATGCGACTTATCTACAAGCTACAAGAAATAGGGCTAGGAAGCACAATATGCACTTTGGTCAGAAATTGGTTAGATAATAGGGAGCAGCGCGTTGTGGTTAATGGACCTTTTTCAAATTGGACTGAAGTACTAAGTGGTGTGCCACAAGCAGTGGCGTAACTAGAAATTTTTCTCCCCCAAGCCAAAAAATTTTTGGCGCCCCCCCCCCCCCCCCCCGCTGCATAACTGGGAGCAAGAAAGGGACAAATATGCGCGCGCCGAAGGCGCGCGCTGCAAAAAAAGGGGCGTGGTTTTGTTGGAATGGGCGTGGTTTCTCGTAAAGGGGCGTGGTATTGCAGGAAAAGACTACCTTATACCCCAGTTTTGCAACCTGCACGCCCAGACGTTAGCCACCACAGGAAAGAAAAATAATCCTGATTCATGCCCCTTACATTATTTGTCATTTTTCCTCCTTATAGTAATGCCCAGTATACATTATGCCACATACTGCAATGGCCCTTAGACATTATGCCGCACACAACAATGCACATGACACAATATGCACACACTGTAATGCCCCCGACACATTATGCCACACACCGTAATGCCCCCGACACATTATGACAGGAATCGCAATGCCCGTTATACATTATGCTACACACTGCAATGCCCCTGATACATTATAGCACATACAATGCCTGTGACACATTATGACACACACCGCAATGACCTTGAGACATTATACCACAATGCCCGTGATATAGTATACCATACACCGTAATGCCTGTGACACATACCGCAATGCCCTGCCCGTTATACCCTATGCCACACACCGCAATGCCCGTTATGTATTATGCCACACTGCAATGACCCTGAGACATTATACCACATACCACAATGCCCGTGATATAGTATACCACACACCGTAATGCCTGACACATTATGACACACACCGCAATGTCCGTGATACATTATGCCACACACTGCAATGACCCTGAGACATTATACCACATATCACAATGCCCGCGATATAGTATACCATACACCGTAATGCCTGTGACACATTATGACACACACCACAATGTCCGTGATACATTATGCCACACACCGTAATGCCCATTACACATTAAGTCCTACAGTAAGGCTTCTAATTACTTTTCAATTACCTTCTCGTTGTCAGGGGTTTCATGCACTGGGTGTCATGCTCGTTGCCAGGTGTTTCATGCACTGGGTGTCATGCTCGTTGTCAGGTGTTTCATGCACTGGGTGTCATGCTCGTTGCTAGGAGGTAGTCCTTGTTGCTAGGGCTGTGCTCCCAGTGCCACATATGTCCCCAGTGCCAGATATTTCCCCACGGTGCCAGGTACTCACATGCCCCCGGTGCCAAATATAGCCCCCCCCCCCATGTGCCAGGTACACATATACCCCCCCAGTGCCAGATATGCCCCCAGTGCCAGATATTCCCCCCCAGTGCCACATATGCCCCCAGTGCCAGATATTCCCCCCATGCCAGATATGCCGCCAGTGCCATATATTCCCCCCCAGTGCCACATATGCCCCCAGTGCCAGATATTCCCCCAGTGCCAGATATGCCGCCAGTGCCATATATTCCCCCCGAGTGCCATATATCCCCAGTGACAGATATTCCCCCCCAGTGCCAGATATTCTCCCCCAGTGCCATATAAGCCCCAGGGCCAGATATTCCCTCCCAGTGCCAGATATCCCCCCCCCCCAGTGCCACATATCCACCCCGTGCCAGATATCCCCCCCCCAGTGCCATATATGCCCCAGTGCCAGATATCCCCCCCAGTGCCAGACATCCCCCCCCCCCCAGTGCGATATGCCCTAGTGCCAGATATCCCCCCCCCCAGTGCCATATATGCCCCAGTGCCAGATATCCCCCCCCCCCTTCCCCAGTGCCAGATATGCCCTAGTGCCAGATATCCCCCGCCCCCCCCCCACAGTGTCATATATGCCCCAGTGCCGGATATCCCCCCTAGTGCCTGACATCCCCCCCCCAATGGCCATATATTCCCCGGTGCCAGACACCCTCTCCTCTCTCCCCCCCCGTGACAGATATGCCGCAGTGCAGCCGCCGCTTGTTGGAGAACTTGGAGGGACACGGCGGGCGCAGCGTGTGCCTCTCCTGTGTCCCTCCTGAGTCCTGCATCATCTCCGGCGGCCGCGGGTCTGATAGGGGGAAGTGCCGTCCGTGAGCTCTAATTGGCTCACGGACGGCACTTCCCCCTATTAGACCCGCGGGCCGCCGGAGATGATGCAGGGCTCAGGAGGGACACAGGATAGGCACACGCTGCGCCCGCCGTGTCCCTCCAATAAAGCAGACTGACATGCGGACGTTCGTCCGCATGTCAGTCTGCTGTAATCAGTGGCGCCCCCGCAGCCCCTCGCCCCCAAGCCACCGCGAGGACTGCGGGGGCAGTAGTTACGCCACTGGCCACAAGGCTCGGTATTAGGAAAGCTATTGTTCAACATTTTCATTAACAACCGAACAGAAGGTCTAGAGAGCATGGTGTCAATTTTTGCAGATGATACCAAAGGCTATAAATATGGAGGAGGATGCTGAGTCGCTTCAGAACGACTTAGTTAAATTAGAAGCATGGGCAGCCAAATGGAGAATGCGCTTAAATACAGACAAGTGTAAGGCAATGCACTTTGGATTCAAGAACAAAAATAACACCTACATACTAAATGGGGTAAAATTAGGAGATTCTGTACTGGAAAAGGACTTAGGTGTTCTCATAGATAGCAAACTAAGCAGCAGTACCCAAAGTAGGACTGCAGCAAAGAAGGCTAATAAGATATTAGCATGCATAAAGCAGGGAATTGATGCTAGGGACGAGAGTGTTATACTCCCGTTATATAAATCACTAGTGAAGCCACACCTTGAATACTGTGTACAATTCTGGGCACCATACTACAAAAAGGATATCCTAGAGCTAGAAAAGGTTCAGAGGCGGGTGACCAAACTAATTAAGGGCATGGAGACGCTGGAATACGAGGAAAGGCTTGCAAGACTAGGCATGTTTACACTGGAAAAGAGGAGACTAAGAGGGGACATGGTCAACATCTACAAATATATAATGGGACAATACACAGAGCTTGCGCGGGACCTGTTTCTGGTTAGATCAACACAGAGGACTCGTGGACACTCGCTCAGGTTAGAGGAGAAGAGATTCCGCACAATACGGCGTAAAGGCTTTTTCACGGTAAGGACAATACGCGTTTGGAATTCCCTGCCTGAGGGAGTTGTAATGGCAGTCTCCGTCAACACCTTTAAGAATGGGTTAGATAAATTCCCAATGGATAAGGATATCCAGGGTTATGGTGCATAGTCTTGCACTATAGTTACTATAAAAAGAGGGATAAAACTCAACGGCTGACATCAGCATCAGTCAAAATTTTATACCAAAATAATCCTGCATAGGAGACCACAAATAGTTTGAACTCGATGGACAATCGTCTTTTTTCAACCTTAGATACTATGTTACTATGTATTTTGGTGCCCTGTACAAGACAGAGAATCCCCACCCCCACCTCCCCATATTCGCAATAAGGACATAAGGTGCATTCGTGGGGATGGAGCATGGCAATACTGATCCCAGAGAAAGGCCATGCTATGATCCCGCTTCCCACATTTTATATATAAAATGTGTGTTTTATATATATATATATATATATATATAAGTTCCAAAATAAAGGCACTCAGGAGACTTTCAACTTGACAAAATACGATGTATTGGCAAACGGTCAAACGTTTTCGGGGACTCAGCCCCTTCCTCAGGACAACACCAATCTATGCAGTGTACAAACCACCCTGCTTAAATCCCCCACATGCAATCATACTCACCTGAATCAGCTGTAGCGGCAGCGCTCGCAACTCGCGGCCCGGCGTTCAGTCACTCCTCCGGCACCCGGAAGTGGTCACCATGGGAACCGCTATGCGTTCCACATAGATCAACTTCCGCGTTCCACCGGGCAGTGACCTCATCACAAAACCACAGGCGAGCCGCCCCGCATCAGCTGCACCCAGGGAGAATCATGCACCAATACCTACATATATCCCAATACATAAATACACATATAAACAAAAAACACAGAATGACATTAAATGAAACAGAAAAATTACAACGATATAATAAAGCAGCAACACTAAAAATACATCCTATAACATGTTCCAATTAATCTTCTCATTCAGACCATTAGGGAAAATCGTTCCCAATCTCATAATCCATCTAGATTCTTTAATTAATAGCATTTTCGCTCTTTCGCCCCCTCTGATAGATGGGGGGACATGATCAATTATAAAATGTTTAAGAGAGGATAGTGAATGATTACATTCTTTGAAATGCTTTGCAACAGGCTGAATAATCTGACGACCCAACAGCGTCAGATGTATGGCGGATCTATGTGCCGCCATTCGCTCGCTAAATTTACGTGTGGTCTGACCCACGTAGTATAATCCACATGGACAGACCACAACGTAAACCACAAACGAAGAATAACATGTCAAAACATAACGTATATCATAACTCTTATCTACATGGGGGTGTCGGAAAGTTTTACACGCAATCATGTGGCTACAGGTGGTGCATTGACTGCACTTATAGCAGCCAGGCGGTTTAGTATACACATTGTGAGGTTTAGACACATTTATACCCGTAATGTCAGCTTTAACTAACCTATCTCTCAGATTACGACCCCTACGGAAAGCAGTTACAGGTCTGATGTCATACAAACATGGCAAGTCAGGGTCGGATTTCACTATAGGCCACAAAGCCCTTGTGGCTCTTTGTACTATAGGGCTGGCTGTAGTGAAATGAGATGCCCAAGGGATAATTTTCTCAGTTTTTCTCATAGATGGTTTGAAAAGATCTTGTCTAGGCAACCTGAGAATATCCTGTTTCTGTTTCCTAAGGATTTGTAAATCATAACCTCTGACCACAAATTTCTCAATTAAATCATCTAATGCTTTTGGCAATTTCATCGGATTACTTGTGATGCGAGCACACCGCATCATTTGTGATCTTGGAAGACCCTTTTTTAAGGCATCCGGATGATGACTGGACGCCATGAGAAAGGTATTTCTATCTGTCAATTTATGATGAACAGTGGTTTCAAACACTCCATTGTTCAAAGATATATTAACATCCAGAAACACGGCCACAGAGGGATCACATACATATGTGAACTTAATGGGAGAGTCCAAACTATTGATCTCCTCCATCAGTGTCACAAATCTCTCCTTTCCCCCAGTCCAGAGCAAGAATATATCATCTATATATCTGGTATACCAGAATATATAGTCACAAGCCTCAGGATTATGAAGGAACAATTTTTCTTCCTGTTGGAACATGTAAATATTAGCATACGAGGGGGCCACGGACGAACCCATGGCACACCCTCGTAGCTGTAGATAGAACTGCCCGTCAAACAGGAAATAATTCCTGTTCAACGTGAGTTCGAGAAGATGAAGAAATAAGTCATGATTAAATGACACACTTGGAAGAAATTGGGCAAGAAAATCGCTCATAGCTGACATACCCCCTGCGTGAGGTATGGATGTATACAAACTTGAAACATCCAGACAACACATCAGGGTATCAGCAGGAATATCTCTAAGCTCTGCTAATTGATTTAAAAAGGACGTTGTATCTTTAAGAAACGATTTCTTTTTAGGCAATAATGGTTGAACAATGCAATCAAGCAACTGTGACACCGGCTGGAATAAAGAATTGCGAGCTGAGATAATGGGGCGGGGCGGAGGACACAGAGGATTTTTATGTAATTTCGGTAAAGTGTATTTAACCGGTACCAAAGGATGTACAACCATAAGAGCATCATACACTTTACTAGGGATGAAACCACTATCAGAGGCAGATTTTAAAATGCATTGAAGCTCCCTCTGATAATTAACTGTGGGATCATTCCCCAATTTTTTATAAACCGCTGTGTCTGCAAGCTGCGACAGAATTTGAGCGCGATAAACATCCAAATCTTGTAATACAATTGTCCCGCCCTTATCAGCAGGGCGGATCACAATATCCTCATACGAGGCCAGGTTTTGTAATGCATTAATTTCAGCTTTAGATAAATTATATTTAACTTTCCCTGGAGCAGCAATAAATCTCTCTACCGACCCATCCAATAATCTATTAAAGGTCTTAAGGGATGCATTACTAGATACCGGATCAAACCTAGACCTCGAGGCAGATTTAACAAATGTATCAAACACATTAGACTCAAAGCTTGGTTGTTGCTTATCCTGAAAGAATTCTTTCAATCTAAGTTTCCTAGCAAAATTATGAGAATCACGTGTCCAACTGTAAGCATCATAACAATTTGTAGGCACAAAACTTAACCCTTTGTTAAGAACCACTACTTCGAGTGGCTCCAACTTCCTTTTCGACAAGTTAAATACTAAGTTTTCTTTTTGTCCATCGCCTTGCGACTTCCTCTTGTTTTGGCCCCCCCGACGGGTGGGAGCTCTGCGGGAGCTGTAACTACCCCTTTCCTGGATTTTCCTAAAGGGACATTAGATCTCTTTGATAAATCGTCAGATTCAGAAACAATGAAATCACTGTCACTATTGGAGCTTTGTACATCAGACTTAGAGAATTGCCCCCTCCTCTGCCAAGGTCTTCGCCGGCGGTAAACACTCTGATCTTGTCGAGACGTATCTGTGCCTGATAGCCATTTGTAGACACGATTGTCATCATAATCATTGTCCACAGTATACTTTTTGCCTTTCTTGAACTTAATAAGATTGCGTTTATATTGTTCGCACTGTACTTCAATCTTATTGAGCCAATCCTGACTAGATTCTTCCTCCAGTGTCTTTAAATGTTTACTCTCAAATGTAGAAATTTTCAGTTTCACAGTTGCCAATTCAAGGTTAGATTCCTCAATGACCGCAATCATTAGGTCAAAGGCACATTAATTTAAAATAGCGATCCATTTTACAACAAACTCAGGGTTGTTACGCCCAATAGTGGGTACATTATGTACCCTAAAGCCGCGTGGGATCTTCCGCTCACGGTAGTACTCGGATAATGATACACCATGTAGATAATAGTCTATTTCGCGGCGTTTCAATTTCATTAATTGTTGATATAAATCTTCTGAGTTAAAAATAGGATCACTCAATGACAAAACATCAGGGACAAGAATGCTTTCAATCTGGCCTGCAGTATAACTGAAGGTCTCACCGGGTGCTGGCATAACTATATTTCTGCAGCCAGCAACCTCCTGTACGGTGGCATCCATTATGAACTGCTAACAGTATCACTATACCAATGTAATAAAAGGCACAAATCAATTGGTTACTGTCGCTTTAAATATGCAGTCCTAAAGCAAGTGTCTTAAAGCAGGCCCAAGATCAGCAAGAGAGTCCCATACATATAATGTAGATGAGTGGTGGAGAAAAATCCTCGAGCCATAAGGCAATATCAGTATATCAGTATATTGGAGGTGCCATACAACAGGTAAATGAATACCTCATATAAAGTCCAACGCAGTCGGCACTCAAACAGCTGTAATAATGGCTCCAGGTACAGAGATTTATTGCTGCTCCAGGGAAAGTTAAATATAATTTATCTAAAGCTGAAATTAATGCATTACAAAACCTGGCCTCGTATGAGGATATTGTGATCCGCCCTGCTGATAAGGGCGGGACAATTGTATTACAAGATTTGGATGTTTATCGCGCTGAAATTCTGTCGCAGCTTGCGGACACAGCGGTTTATAAAAAATTGGGGAATGATCCCACAGTTAATTATCAGAGGGAGCTTCAATGCATTTTAAAATCTGCCTCTGATAGTGGTTTCATCCCTAGTAAAGTGTATGATGCTCTTATGGTTGTACATCCGGTGGTACCGGTTTTATACACTTCACCGAAATTACATAAAAATCCTCTGTGTCCTCCGGGCCGCCCCATTATCTCAGCTCGCAATTCTTTGTTCCAGCCGGTGTCCCAGTTGCTTGATTGCATTGTTCAACCATTATTGCCTAAAAAGAAATCGTTTCTTAAAGATACAACGTCCTTTTTAAATCAATTAGCAGAGCTTGGAGATATTCCTGCTGATACCCTGATGTGTTGTCTGGATGTTTTAAGTTTGTATACATCCATACCTCACGCAGGGGGTATGTCAGCTATGAGCGATTTTCTTGCCCAATTTCTTCCAAGTGTGTCATTTAATCATGACTTATTTCTTCATCTTCTCGAACTCACGTTGAACAGGAATTATTTCCTGTTTGACGGGCAGTTCTATCTACAGCTACGAGGGTGTGCCATGGGTTCGTCCGTAGCACCCTCGTATGCTAATATTTACATGTTCCAACAGGAAGAAAAAATGTTCCTTCATAATCCTGAGGCTTGTGACTATATATTCTGGTATACCAGATATATAGATGATATATTCTTGCTCTGGACTGGGGGAAAGGAGAGATTTGTGACACTGATGGAGGAGATCAATAGTTTGGACTCTCCCATTAAGTTCACATATGTATGTGATCCCTCTGTGGCCGTGTTTCTGGATGTTAATATATCTTTGAACAATGGAGTGTTTGAAACCACTGTTCATCATAAATTGACAGATAGAAATACCTTTCTCATGGCGTCCAGTTATCATCCGGATGCCTTAAAAAAGGGTCTTCCAAGATCACAAATGATGCGGTGTGCTCGCATCACAAGTGATCCGATGAAATTGCCAAAAGCATTAGATGATTTAATTGAGAAATTTGTGGTCAGAGGTTATGATTTACAAATCCTTAGGAAACAGAAACAGGATATTCTCAGGTTGCCTAGACAAAATCTTCTCAAACCATCTATGAGAAAAACTGAGAAAATTATCCCTTGGGCATCTGATTTCACTACAGCCAGCCCTGAGTATGATTGCGTGTGGGGGATTTAAGCAGGGTGGTTTGTACACTGCATAGATTAGTGTTGTCCTGAGGAAGGGGCTGAGTCCCCGAAAACGTTTGACCGTTTGCCAATACATCGTATTTTGTCAAGTTGAAAGTCTCCTGAGTGCCTTTATTTTGGAACTTGTATGCTGCTGCCGAAGTGCACCTGGAGACATTATTACAGCTGTTTGAGTGCCGACTACGTTGGACTTTATTTATATATATATATATATATATATATAAATAATAAATCCTAGAGTGCTACACATCAAAGAAAAACCTTTGGTACATCAAATATATGACTGGCATATTGAGGTGGATCTGTCCATTACTCCACCATATACTAATATTTACAGTTATATATGTATAAGCGCACTGGGATATTTGTTTTTGTATTATGTGCTTGTTTGAGGTCCTGACTGACATGGGTCCTATCCATAGTGCTGCTTTCTAGTGCAAATTCAGGAGTATTTTTTTGTTTTGTCGATGGGAAATGGGAAAAATGTACCAAATTTGGACACCATCTAGAAATCGGTCATCTTGCATCTCAGTCAGTTTTTTCAAATGGAAAGGTGGTTGTGTAACATGTCAAACAACATCAGAATTTGCTGAAAAGTTTATTGCTGCAAACAGATTTGAAATTACACTTATTGTTCAAAAGTTACAACACCTTTTTTGTTGCAGGTAACTGAAGATGGCTTTGACAAAAGAGGAGAGAATTAAGGTTATTTTAATGTCCGGAGAACAAAGTTTCTGTGTCATAGCTGCAGGTTTTAACAACCGGCACCCAGAAAGACCTCCAATTTTATCAACTGTCACCCAGATAGACCTCCAATGTGGTTTGGAATATGGGGTATCTGCTTATTTGGACCAATTTCATTGACCAGAACCTAAATGCACAATGCTACCTTGAAATGCTGCAAGAAGTGATGTTCCGTTCAGTTCTGAATGGAGATGGCAGCTTCCCCTGTTACTTTCAACAGGATGGGGCTCCACCATACTACGGAGCAGTTGTTCATCAGTGGTTAGATGGTCAATTTCCTGGTCATTGGATTGGCCTATGTGGTTCTATGGAATGGCTACCCAGATCACCTCACCACACACCACTTGACTTTTATCTGTCAAGTGTGGTTATTTAAAGCAACTCGTAAATGCGGAGAAAATAAGAAACAGACATCATCTCCAGCAATGCATTGAAGAAGCGTGTGCCAGCATTTCTTCGGAAATCCTTCTGCGAGTGCCAATTGGATCGAGCACCTTCGAATTTGTGTTGACCAAGAGGGACAACATGTTGAACACATTAAATGACTGTCCTTTATGGAGAACAGTTCAGCCTGTAATTCCAATTAAAAAAGTGTTGTAACTTTTGAACCATTTGCAGCAATAAACTTTTCAACAAATTCTGATGTTGTTTGACATGTTACATGACCCCCTTTCCATTTGAAAAAACTGACTTAGAGTCAAGATGACCGATTTCAAGATGGTGCCCATGTTTGGTACATACCCTAAAAGATAGTCCACCTCACCCATACCTTACTGGAGTATACAATTTTCTCATTTTCTGCACAGTTTTTGAAACAAAAAGGTGTACTGCGACTTTTGAATAACCCTGTATATCTATATCTATATAAATTTACATATATACAGTGGGGCAAAAAAGTATTTGGACAGCCACCGATTGTGCAAGTTGACCCACTTAAAAAGATGAGAGAGGTCTGTAATTTCCATAATAGGTACACTTCAACTGTGAGAGACAGAATCTGAAAAAAAACAACAACAGGAAATTACATTGTATGATTTTTAAACAATTTACTTGTATATTCTTGTGTTAAATAAATCCCAAGCAGTAAGATTTCTGGCTTTCACAGACCTGTTACTTCTTCTTTAAGAAGCTCTTCTATCCTCCACTCGTTACCTGTATTAATGGCACCTGTTTGAACTGGTTATCTGTATAAAAGACACCTGTCCACTCCCTCAAACAGTCAGACTGCTACCTCTCCACCATGGCCAAGACCAGAGAGCTGTCTAAGGACACCAGGGACAAAATTGTAGAGCTGCACAAGACTGGGATGAGCTACTCGACAATAGGCAAGCAGCTTGGTGAGAAGAGATCAACTGTTGGCACAATTATTAAAAAATGGAAAAAATAGAAGATCACAACAATCTCCCTCGACCTGGGGCTCCATGCAATATCTCACCTCGAGGGGTATCAATTATCTTGAGAACGGTGAGGAATCAGCCCAGAACTACACAGGGGGACCTGGTCAATGACCTCAAGAGAGCAGGTACCGCAGTCACAAAGGTTACCATTAGTAACACACTACGTCGTCATGGATTGAAATCCTGCAGCGCCCGAAAGGTCCCCCTGCTTTAGCCAGCATATGTCCAAGCCCGTCTAAAGTTTGCCAGTGACCATCTGGATGATCCAGAGGAGGATTGGGAGAATGTAATGTGGTCAGATGAGAGAAAAATTGAACTTTTTGGTATAAACTCCACTCGTCGTGTTTGGAGGGAGAAGAATGACGAATGGCATCCCAAGAACACCATACCCACTGTGAAGCATGGGGGTGGAAACATCATGCTTTGAGGCTGCTTTTCTGCAAAGGGGACAGGACGACTGATCTGTATTAAGGAGAGGATGAATGGGGCCATGTATCATGAGATTTTGGGCAAAAACCTCCTTCCCTCAGTAAGAGCATTGAAGATGTAATGTGGCTGGGTCTTCCAGCATGACAATGACCCCAAACACACCGCCTGGGCAACTAAGGAGTGGCTCTGTAAGAAGCATTTCAAGGTCCTGGAGTTGCCTAGCCAGTCTCCAGACCTCAACCCAATAGAAAATCTGTGGAGGGAGTTGAAAGTCCGGGTTGCCCAGCGACAGCCCCAAAACATGACAGATCTAGAGAAAATATACATGGAAGAGTGGGCCAAAATACCTGCTACAGTGTGTGCAAACCTGGTCAAGAACTACAGGAAACGTTTGACCTCTGTAATTGCCAACCGAGGTTATATTACAAAGTATTGAGTTAAACTTTTTGATTGTCCAAATATTTATTTTCCGCAAGAATATACAAATAAATTGTTTAAAAATCATACAATGTGATTTCCTGGTTTTTTCTTTCTTTCAGATTCTATCTCTCACAGTTGACGTGTACCTATGATGGAAATTACAGACCTCTCTCATCTTTTGAAGTGGGTCAACTTGCACAGTCGGTGGCTGTCCAAATAATTTTTTTGCCCCACTGTATATATATATATATATATATATATATATATTCTCCTATGTCAGCCAGCAATACTCAAATACGATGACTTCATCCAGCCCCAGCGCCCGTCCAAAAATGCATAAACTTCACCATCAGAAACGGCTCTCAGAGCATAATAATGATAGATCAAATTCCGCTTGTATTTAAATCAACAGTCAACGGTTTCAGATCAGGTCCTTCAAAAATCCTGATGAAGGAGCTGATGCTCCAAAACCATTGACTGTTGATTTAAATACAGGCGGAATTTGTTCTATTTAAATTATGCTCTGAGTGCCATTTCTGATGGTGATTTATATATATATATATATATATATATATATATACCGGATAGGGGTTCAAGCGACCAACGGTGTTATATTTCTAGCTTTATAACCACACTAAAATATATGTATTGAATAAAAATATTTTATTTTTACAACACCATAAAAATAACAAGAAAAGTAAAAAAATGGATAACAATAGACAAAAAAAATGTACAATATAGGGCAGGGGTGGGCAACCAGGCAGAGACAAAGAGACCAAAAATCTTGTTAGGTACGTCAAAGAGCCGACATCGAGCCAAAGGCGCGTGTGCAAAAATGGGGTGTGGCTTTATGCCATCTAGTTCACACCCCTGGTATAAAATACATTGAAAAAGACAGATCCAGCATAAGATACATTTTAAAGCCAGATCAAACGTAAAATACATTGAAATAGTCACTTTCACATAAAATAATTGAAAAAGCCAAATCCATATAAAATATATTGGAAAAAGCCAGATTCACATAATACACTTCAGCTCCTCCATGTGTTACTCCAACCAGCTCCAACATATGTCACCCCAGCCAGCACCCTCCTACAGTATGTCACTACAGTCAGCT
Organism: Pseudophryne corroboree; assembly: GCF_028390025.1. Taxonomy (NCBI): domain Eukaryota; kingdom Metazoa; phylum Chordata; class Amphibia; order Anura; family Myobatrachidae; genus Pseudophryne; species Pseudophryne corroboree. The sequence goes on along the minus strand of NC_086448.1, from coordinate 458,026,176 downwards.
CCCCCATTGTGTCTCTCCTGCCAGAACACTTCTGTGTCACTCCAGCTAGCCCCGACTTGTGTCACTCCAGCCCACCCTCATATGTCACTGCAGTCCCCCCAACTTGTGCCCAGGGGCTGGCTGGGAAGGGGGGGCAAGGTGCCATCTGACCCCTGGGCCAGTGCAATATAAGTGTTCCAGGACCACTTGACTGCAGATTCCCTATAAAAAACAGGGCCGCTTGCTTGAGTCTGCCCCCCAGGCTAAAGGTTGCCACCAAGCCCCTGATTGCAGCAGCCCCTTATGTGTCCTCTATATGCCAGTGGATGTCTCACCTATAGTATTTGGCTCCCTCAGTTTTCAGTCCCTGTAGTGTTGCTGCGTGTCTGGCTGGAGTGCAGCGGTTTATGTATCTGTTGTGGTCACGTGACTTTGAGTGTTGGGAGCCACATTTGAGTAAAGAAAGAGCCACATGTGGCTCAAGAGCCACGGGTTGGCCACCGCTGATATAGGGGAATGCTATTTAAAGTGCAAATCGTAAAGTGCATAGATAACTCTAATTAAGTAAAATAAAGCTTAGGAATCTTCACTGGTTTAGCAGGAGGTCTGTCTCTAGGGAAAGGCCCAATGCGTTTCGTCTTTCAGACTTCTTCATGGGGAAGTGACATGCTGGGACAGGGCTTCTATAAATACCCCCAATAATTGTATGATTGTTCATGACCTCATTTCCTGTTTGGGTGGGTATTGTCTAATATAATAATTGATTTGGAGTTGCTATTGCAAGCAAATAGTCTGAATTCAAATTCGTAAATCAGTAAGTAAATTTATTGTTTTCAGTTGTGTGTGGGGGTATTCCTTATTAGGAATTAACTGGACTTCGGATATGCGTACGTGGACTTAGTACTAGCCAACTAAGTTGTTTTTGTTCTTTTTAGTCTGTATAAAGTTCATATGAATATGCTTTCCCATTTAACTAGAAACAAAAATGGATTCTATTATGCTTTTAGACTATAATGGTGAATATATGTCACCTTTGATATTGTGATTATTATGTGTATGCATAATATACGTACTATCCCGTAGTACATATATATAGCTGTTAGGCCTTTAGAATGTTGCCTCTGTCACAGTATTTGACAGTATCCTAGTGACAAATACTGAATTTTGGATCAAAACACATTCATATTCGTAGGGAGCATTAGTACAACATAGTTATCTAGTCAAAAAATGGTTCTAGATAAATAACACTGATCACAGACGGGATCGGTATGAAATACCTCCAATCAAAATCCCGACGTTCAAAATCCCGACACCAATTGACCGATGGTCAAAATCCCGACAAGGTCAAAATACCGACATGGACAAAATACCGACTTTTAAAATACCGACAAGGTCAAAATACCGACATGTAAAATGCCGACAGGTCAAAATACCGACACACATTTTCTTGTTGTTTTTTGTGTGTATGTTGACATAAGTCAACATGGACACCATATAAAGTGTACCGCGTCCCCTCGCATGGCTCGCTGCGCTCGCCATGCTTCGGCACGGTGCCTCGCTATGCTTGGCACACTATTATATTCCCCCTCCAGGTCCACTGGGATGGTAAAGTATGAACAAGTAGGTTTCAATGAAAAAAATCATGAAAAACTCATGTCGGTGTTTTGACCTGTTGGCATTTTACATGTCGGTATTTTGACCTTGTCGGTATTTTAAATGTCGGTATTTTGTCCATGTCGGGATTTTGACCTTGTCGGGATTTTGACCATCGGTCAATTGGTGTCGGGATTTTGATTGGAGGTAAACTGACTGCATCCCATCACAGACATTGGCCCTCATTCCGAGTTGATCGGTCGCAAGGCGAATTTAGCAGAGTTACACACGCTAAGCCGCCGCCTACTGGGAGTGAATCTTAGCTTCTTAAAATTGCGACCGATGTATTCGCAATATTGCGATTACTAACTACTTAGCAGTTTCAGAGTAGCTCCAGACTTACTCTGCCTGTGCGATCATTTCAGTGCTTGTCGTTCCTGGTTGACGTCACAAACACACCCAGCGTTCGCCCAGGCACTCCCACCGTTTCTCCGGCCACTCCTGCGTTTTTTCCGGAAACGGTAGCGTTTTCAGCCACACGCCCCTGAAACGCCGTGTTTCCGCCCAGTAACACCCATTTCCTGTCATTCACATTACGATCGCCGGAGCGAAGAAAAAGCCGTGAGTAAAAATACTTTCTTCATAGTAAAGTTACTTGGCGCAGTCGCAGTGCGAACTTTGCGCATGCGTACTTAGCGGATTTTCACTGCGATGCGATGAAAAAGAACGAGCGAACAACTCGGAATGAGGGCCATAGTTCTTAACATGGTGCGGTAATTCCGCCACACTTCCGGTGTGCGGAGAGTTCTTATGCGCATGCGCGCCGTCCATGACCTTCTTCCCAGTACCCCTACTGTTTTGGACTGTTATGGCTCACTTCCGGCGGTGACGTAACTTTCAGCCAGTTGTCTTGTTGCCGGACTTCCTCCCTGAAGTCCGCGCTGTGATATGTTCCCAGCTGGATGCGGAAGTGGTGTATTTGAAACGCGATTTGAACCGCATCACATGGTCTGCAGTACATCCCTTTGTTTGGTTGTTATGGTGACAGTGCTGCGGCATGTCATAGTTAGTATGACTCTTTCCAGACGTTGATAAAGTACATAGATGAAATAAACAAAATACAGTTTTAAGAACACACAAAGTGAAGGACTTTTCATTTAATTATAATTTCTCATACGTCCTAGAGGATGCTGGGGACGACATCAAGACCATGGGGGTATAGATGGGATCCGCAGGAGACATGGGCATTCTAAAGACTTTTCATTGGTTGTGAACTGGCTCCTCCCTCCATGCCCCTCCTCCAGACCTCAGTTTTAGAAATGTGCCCAGGTCGACTGGATGCACTCTGAGGAGCTCTACTGAGTTTCTCTGAAAAGACTTATGTTAGGTTTTTTATTTTCAGGGAGATCTGCTGGCATCAGACTCCCTGCTTCGTGGGACTGAGGGGGCAGAAGCAGAACCAACTTCCTCAGAGTTTCATGGCTCTGCTTCTGGCTGACAGGACACCATTAGCTCCTGAAGGAAACTGAACGCTAGCCATGTCTAGATGCTCACTCCCACAGCACGCCGTCACCCCCCTCGCAGAGCCAGAAGTCAGAAGACAGCTGAGTATGAGAAGAATGATCTTCAATCAAGTAAGTGACGGCTGAGGTGCGGCGCGGCTGGCGGGAGCGCAGCGCGCCATTGCTGCCCACACGCACAGGCACTGCAGGGTGCAGGGCGCGGGGGGGGGGCGCCCTGGGCAGCAAGAAAAATACCTCAAACTGGCTAAAAGGGGGCATAAGATGCCTCTGGCACAGCCCTACCCCCGCCAGTATAAATAATAAGTCAATATACTGAGTGTAAGGATGCGCCATTGTGGGGGCGGAGCTTCTTCCTCAGGCAGCCAGCACACTACTCAGCGCCATTTTCTCTCTCTCCTCAGGCTGCAGAGGACACGCTGGTCCTCTCCTCCACTTCTGACACGCGATTGTGGTGCATTTGATAGTGTATATTACTATTTAAAAGCGCTTTTGGGCTGTGGACATACTGTGTTCACAGGCAATACTGGCACTGGGTTTGTGAACTGGCTGCCCCTATCCTGTGTCCCTCTGACAGATTTTACTGTGGGTCTGTCCCCAAAATAAGTCCCAGTGTGTCTGTGAGTGTGGTGTACACGTGTGAGGCATGTCTGAGGAAGGGAGTTCCTCCCCGGAGGAAGCCATTTTAGGGACACAGAGTTGTAATGTGGTGGCGCTACCGGCACACCAAGAGCCTGCATGGGTGAAAGAGCTACTTGACAGTATGCATCTGATTAACCGTAGATTTGATAAGTCTGAATCTAAGGCTGCCTGCTGGAGAAAATCTGTGGAAGATGTGATTTTTCAGGATGCTGTTATTCCTTATGCGGGCGTCCCCTCTGGGTCACATAAGAGACCATTTGCAAATGTTGTAAACACTGATACCGACACGGATTCTGATTCTTGTGTCGACGATAGTGAATCCAGAGAGATAGATCATAAATTGGCAAAAAGTTTACAATATATGATTGTGGCTATAAGGGACGTGTTGGAGGTTACAGAAAGCACTCCTGTACCTCAGGAGAAAGCTTATATATGTAAGGAAAAGAAATCCAAAGTCACGTTCCCTCCTTCACACGAACTAAATGCTCTGTTTGAAGGGATGTGGGTGAATCCTGATAAAAAAAATGTATTCCCAAAAGGATTCACATAGCTTATCCTTTCCCGGTTGAAGACAGGAAAATATGGGAGTCACCCCCTGTGTTAGACAGTGCACTTTCCAGGTTGACAAAGAATTTAATTCTCCCTGCTCCTGGCACGGCTTCTCTTAAAGAGCTGGCAGACCGTAAAATGTAAACGACATTGAAATCCATTTATGTTACCAATGGTACACTGCTCAGGCCCACTATTGCCTGCGCATGGGTGAGTAGCACTATTGAAAAATGGTCAGAAAGCGTGTCATCAGAAATCGACACGATTGATAAAGATGAGATACTCCTTAAGTTAGGGAATATCAAGGACGCTGCCGCCTACATGCTGGAAGCAATGAAGGATATTGGACTCTTGAGTTCACAAGCCGCTACCATGGCAGTATTGGCTAGGCGGGCCTTATGGATTCAACATTGGAACGCGGATGCAGATTCCAAAAGAAACATGGAGGCTCTTCCATATAAAGGTGAGGCCTTATTTGGCAATGGCCTGGATGCGTTAGTCTCGGCGGCTACCGCAGGTAAGTCAACATTTTTGCGCTCTGCGCCTGCACCGGCAAAAAAGACCTACCACCCGCAAATGCAGTCCTTTCGGCCCACTAAATACAAAAAAACGAGAGGTTCCCCCTTCTTTGCAGGTAGGGGAAGGGGAAAGAAGCCCACACTGGCTCCAGGTTCTCAAGAGCAAAAGTCTACCCCTAATTCTGCCAAATCCCCAGCATGACGCTGGAACTCCCTTGCGGGAGGCCGCTCGGGTGGGGGCACATCTCAAACTCTTCAGCCAGAATTGGATTCTGTATGGCCTGGACCCCTGGGTGTTGCAAATAGTATCCCAGGGATACAAATTAGAGTTTCAAGACGTTCCCCCATGCCGATTTTTTCAAATCGACCTTGCAAGCTTCTCCACCAGAGAGAGAAGCAGTAACAGCGGCAATCCAAAAATTATGTCAAGACCAGGTCATAGCCCTGGTACCGTTGTCACAACAAGGGCAGGGTTTTTATTCAAGCCTTTTTGTTGTTCCGAAGCTGGACGGCTCGGTCAGACTGATCCTAAATCTAAAAGATCTGAATTTCTTCTTGAAAAGGTTCAAGTTCAAGATGGAATCACTTCGGGCGGTGATTGCCAGTCTGGAGGAGGGGGACTACTTGGTGTCGGTGGACATAAAGGATGCTTACCTGCATGTTCCCATTTATCCTCCTCATCAGGCTTATCTGAGATTCCCGATTTAGGATTGCCATTACCAATTCCAGATGTTACCTTTTGGTCTCTCCGCGGCGCCGAGGGTATTCACCAAGGTGATGGTGGAGAAGATGGTCCTCCTTCGTCAGAAAGGAGTCAATATAATCCCTTATCTGGACGACCTCCTGATAAAGGCGAGATCCAGGGAGCAGTTATTACAAAACATATCCCTCTCCCTGTCAATACTCCAACAACACGGGTGGATCATAAATTACCCAAAGTCACAGATGGAACCGACGACAAGGTTGTCTTTCCTCGGGATGATTCTGGACACAGAAGTTCAGAGAGTATTTCTTCCGCTAGAAAAAGGCTCTGGAAATCCAGAAAATGGTAAAACAGATATTGAAACCATCAAGTGTGTTGATCCATCAGTGCATTCGCTTGTTGGGGAAGATGGTGGCGGCCTACGAGGCCATACAGTTTGGAAAGTTCCATGCCAGAGTATTCCAGTGGTACCTGTTGGACAAGTGGTCGGGGTCACACCTACACATGCACAGAAAGATAATCCTGTCGTCAAAAACCAGGATTTCGCTTCTGTGGTGGTTGCACAGCTCTCACCTGCTAGAGGGACGCAGGTTCGGTATTCAGGACTGGGTCCTAGTAACCACAAATGCAAGTCTCTGAGGCTGGGGAGCAGTCTCTCAGGGAGAAAACTTCCAGGGACCTTGGTCACAACAGGAAGCCTGCCTTCACATAAACGTTCTGGAGCTAAGAGCCATTTACAACGGCCTTCAACAAGCGGTACATCTTCTTCAAGACCGTCCCGTGCAGATCCAGGCGGACAATGTAACAGCAGTTGCATAAATAAACAGGCAGGGCGGAACGAAAAGCAGAGCGGCAATGGCAGAGGCGACAAAAATCCTCCGCTGGGCAGAAAAACATCTACAAGCTCTGTCGGCAATATTCATTCCGGGAGTAGACAACTGGGAAGCAGACTTCCTTAGCAGACACGATCTCCATCCAGGAGAGTGGGGCCTCCACCAAGAAGTCTTCGCAGAGGTGACAAGTCTTTGGGGAGTTCCTCAAATAGACATGATGGCGTCTCGTCTCAACAAGAAGCTTCAGAGATACTGTTCCAGGTCGAGAGACCCTCAAGCAGTAGTAGTGGATGCACTGGTGACTCAGTGGGTGTTTCCGTCAGTGTATGTTTTCCCTCCACTTCCGCTGATCCTAAAAGTACTCAGGATCATAAGAAAGACAAAGGTTCGAGCAATCTTCATTGCCCCAGACTGGCCAAGAAGGGCTTGGTACCCAGATCTTCAGCAGTTACTCATAGGAGATCCTCGGCCTCTTCCTCCTCAGGAGGACCTGCTGCAGCAGGGGCCGTGTGTGTACCAAGACTTACCACGGCTACGTTTGATGGCATGGCTGTTGAGCGCCGTATCCTAGCCGGGAAGGGTATTCCTAAGGAGGTCATCCCCACCGTTATTCATGCTAGAAAGGGAGTAACGTCAAAACATTACCACCGTATTTGGAGAAAATATGTGTCTTGGTGTGAATCCAAGAAAGCTCCTACGGAAGAGTTTCACTTAGGACATTTTTTGCAGGATGGTGGGGAGGCGGGCCTACGATTGGGATCAATCAAGGTCCAGATTTCGGCCTTGTCAGTGTTCTTCCAAAAACAATTGGCCTCTCTTCCAGAGGTTCAGACCTTCGTGAAAGGGGTTCTGCACATCCAGCCTCCATTCGTGCCTCCAGTGGCACCATGGGACCTTAACGTGGTATTGCAGTTCCTTCAATCGGATTGGTTTGAGCCTCTACAAAAGATAGAGTTGAAGTTTCTCACTTGGAAAGTGGTGATGCTTTTGGCATTGGCATCCGCAAGGCGGGTGTCTGAATTGGGGTCTTGTCTCACAAGAGCCCTTACCTGATTTTCCATGAAGATAGGGCAGAGTTGCGAACTTGCCAACATTTTCTTCCAAAGGTGGTTTCTGCTTTTCACATAAACCAACCTATTGTGGTGCCAGTAGTTACTGACACATTCACTGATTCAAAGTCTCTAGATGTGGTTAGAGCTTTGAAAATCTATGTTGCTAGAACAGCTCGTATACAGAAAACAGAGGCTCTGTTTGTCCTGTATGATCACAACAAGATTGGCTGTCCTGCTTCCAAGCAGACTATTGCACGTTGGATTAGAAATACGATTCAGCAAGCTCATACTATGGCTGGATTGCTGTTACCGACGTCGGTAAAGGCCCACTCCACTAGGTAGGTGGGCTCATCCTGGGCGGCTGCCGGGGGGGGTCTCGGCATTACAACTTTGCAGAGCAGCTACTTGGTCAGGGTCAAACACATTTGCTAACTTCTACAAGTTTAACACATTGACCGATGAGGGCCTAAAGTTTGGTCAATCGGTGCCTCAGGGTCATCTGCACTCTCCCTCCCGTACTGGAGCTTTGGTATAGACCCCATGGTCTTGATGTCGTCCCCAGCATCCTCTAGGACGTATGAGAAAATAGGATTTTGATAACCTACCGGTAAATCCTTTTTTCCTAGTCCATAGAGGATGCTGGGCGCCCGTCCCAGTGTGTACTTTACCTGCAGTTTAGTTGTTACAGTTACACAAGTGGTGTTATCTTGGTTTTAGCATGTTGCTGCAATTAGTTCATGCCTGTTGGCGTGTGTTATGTTGAATGCCATGTGTGCGGCATGGTTGAGGGTGTGAGTTGGTAGATATCTCACCACTAGTTAAGTAATTCCTTTCCTCAAAATGTCAGTCTCCCTGGGCACAGTTCCTACAACTGAGGTCTGGAGGAGGGGCATAGAGGGAGGAGCCAGTTCACACCCACTGAAAAGTCTTTAGAGTGCCCATGTCTCCTGCGGATCCCGTCTATACCCCATGGTCTTGATGTCGTCCCCAGCATCCTCTACGGACTAGGAGAAAAGGATTTACCGGTAGGTTATCAAAATCCTATTATCATTTATCAGATTGATGAGGTTCTACCCAGTCAGATATATGACATGCCTATTTATGATTTATGAATATTTCGGATGCTCATTAGTCTATTTCAATAAAAACTCCAACCATGGATATATATAGTCATAATTTGATTGCCAAAATGCAAAGGCAATAGATAGAGGAAGGAAAGGTGGTATATATATTATTATTATTATTATGTGTCTAAATTAAAAGTGACATAATTTGGACACATAATAGAATAATCTAATATATATACCACCTGTCCTTACTCTATTACCTTTGAATTTTGGCAATCATATTATGACTGTATATGTCTATGGTTGGAGTTTTTATTGAAATAGACTAATGAGCATCCGAAATATTCATAAATCATAAATAGGCATGTCATATATCTGACTGGGTAGAACCTCATCGATCTGATAAATGATATTATAATTAAATGAAAAGTCCTTCACTTTGTGTGTTCTTAAACCTGTATTTTTTTTATTTCATCTATGTACTTTATCAACGTCTGGAAAGAGTCATACTAACTAGTGATGTGCACCGGAAATTTTTCGGGTTTTGTGTTTTGGTTTTGGGTTCGGTTCCGCGGCCGTGTTTTGGATTCGGACGCGTTTTGGCAAAACCTCACCGAAAATTTTTTGTCGGATTTGGGTGTGTTTTGGATTTGGGTGTTTTTTTCAAAAAACCCTAAAAAACTGCTTTAATCATAGAATTTGGGGGTCATTTTGATCCCGTAGTATTATTAACCTCAATAACCATAATTTCCATTCATTTCCAGTCTATTCTGAACACCTCACACCTCAAATATTATTTTTAGTCCTAAAATTTGCACTGAGGTTGCTGGATGGCTAAGCTAAGCGACACAAGTGGCCGACACAAACACCTGGCCCATCTAGGAGTGGCACTGCAGTGTCAGGCAGGATGGCCCTTCAAAAAAATTGTCCCCAAGCAGCACATGATGCAAAGAAAAAAAGAGGTGCACCAAGGTCGCTGTGTGACTAAGCTAAGCGACACAAGTGGCCGACACAAACACCTGGCCCATCTAGGAGTGGCACTGCAGTGTCAGGCAGGATGGCCCTTCAAAAAAATTGTCCCCAAACAGCACATGATGCAAAGAAACAAAGAGGCGCACCAAGGTCGCTGTGTGACTAAGCTAAGCGACACAAGTGGCCGACACAAACACCTGGCCCATCTAGGAGTGGCACTGCAGTGTCAGGCAGGATGGCACTTCAAAAAAATTGTCCCCAAACAGCACATGATGCAAAGAAAAATGAAAGAAAAAAGAGGTGCAAGATGGAATTGTCCTTGGGCCCTCCCACCCACCCTTATGTTGTATAAACAGGACATGCACACTTTAACGAACCCATCATTTCAGTGACAGGGTCTGCCACACGACTGTGACTGAAATGACTGGTAGGTTTGGGCCCCCACCAAAAAAGAAGCAATCAATCTCTCCTTGCACAAACTGGCTCTACAGAGGCAAGATGTCCACCTCATCATCATCCTCCGATTCCTCACCCCTTTCACTGAGTACATCCCCCTCCTCACAGATTATTAATTCGTCCCCACTGGAATCCACCATCTCAGGTCCCCGTGTACTTTCTGGAGGCAATTGCTGCTGGTGAATGTCTCCACGGAGGAATTGATTATAATTCATTTTAATGAACATCATCTTCTCCACATTTTCTGTAAGTAACCTCGTATGCCGATTGCTGACAAGGTGAGTGGCTGCACTAAACACTCTTTCGGAGTACACACTGGAGGGAGGGCAACTTAGGTAGAATAAATCCAGTTTGTGCAAGGGCCTCCAAATTGTCTCTTTTTCCTGCCAGTATACGTACGGACTGTCTGACGTGCCTACTTGGATGCGGTCACTCATATAATCATCCACCATTCTTTCAATGGTGACAGAATCATATGCAGTGACAGTAGACGACATGTCAGTAATCGTTGGCAGGTCCTTCAGTCCGGACCAGATGTCAGCACTCGCTCCAGACTGCCCTGCATCACCGCCAGCAGGTGGGCTCGGAATTCTTAGCCTTTTCCTCGCACCCCCAGTTGCGGGAGGATGTGAAGGAGGAGATGGTGACGGGTCACGTTCCGCTTGACTTGACAATTTTCTCACCAGCAGGTCTTTGAACCTCTGCAGACTTGTGTTTGCCAGAAAGAGAGATACAACGTAGGTTTTAAATCTAGGATCGAGCACAGTGGCCAAAATGTAGTGCTCTGATTTCAACAGATTGACCACCCGTGAATCCTGGTTAAGCGAATTAAGGGCTCCATCCACAAGTCCCACATGCCTAGCGGAATCGCTCTGTTTTAGCTCCTCCTTCAATGTCTCCAGCTTCTTCTGCAAAAGCCTGATGAGGGGAAAGACCTGACTCAGGCTGGCAGTGTCTGAACTGACTTCACGTGTGGCAAGTTCATAGGGTTGCAGAACCTTGCACAACGTTGAAATCATTCTCCACTGCGCTTGAGTCAGGTGCATTCCACCTCCTTTGCCTATATCGTGGCCAGATGTATAGGCTTGAATGGCCTTTTGCTGATCCTCCATCCTCTGAAGCATATAGAGGGTTGAATTCCACCTCGTTACCACCTCTTGCTTCAGATGATGGCAGGGCAGGTTCAGGAATGTTTGGTGGTGCTCCAGTCTTCTGTACGCGGTGCCTGAATGCCGAAAGTGGTCCGCAATTCTTCGGGCCACCGACAGCATCTCTTGCACGCCCCTGTCGTTTTTTAAATAATTCTGCACCACCAAATTCAAGGTATGTGCAAAACATGGGACGTGATGGAATTTGCCCAGATGTAATGCACGCACAATATTGCTGGCGTTGTCCGATGTCACAAATCCCCAGGAGAGTCCAATTGGGGTAAGCCATTCTGCGATGATCTTCCTCAGTTGCCGTAAGAGGTTGTCAGCTGTGTGCGTATTCTGGAAAGCGGTGATACAAAGCGTAGCCTGCCTAGGAACGAGTTTGCGTTTGCGAGATGCTGCTACTGGTGCCGCCGCTGCTGTTCTTGCTGTGGGAGGCAATACATCTACCCAGTGGGCTGTCACAGTCATATAGTCCTGAGTCTGCCCTGCTCCACTTGTCCACATGTCCGTGGTTAAGTGGACATTGGGAACAACTGCATTTTTTAGGACACTGGTGAGTCTTTTTCTGAGGTCTGTGTACATTTTCGGTATCGCCTGCCTAGAGAAATGGAACCTAGATGGTATTTGGTACCGGGGACACAGTACCTCAATCAAGTCTATAGTTGCCTCTGAATTAACGATGGATACCGGAACCACGTTTCTCACCGCCCAGGCTGCCAAGGCCTGAGTTATCTGCTTTGCAGCAGGATGACTGCTGTGATATTTCATCTTCCTCGCAAAGGACTGTTGGACAGTCAATTGCTTACTGGAAGTAGTACAAGTGGTCTTCCGACTTCCCCTCTGGGATGACGATCGACTCCCAGCAGCTACAACAGCAGCGCCAGCAGCAGTAGGCGTTACACTCAAGGATGCATCGGAGGAATCCCAGGCAGGAGAGGACTCGTCAGACTTGCCAGTGACATGGCCTGCAGGACTATTGGCTTTCCTGGGTAAGGAGGAAATTGACACTGAGGGAGTTGGTAATGTGGTTTGTAGGAGCTTGGTTACAAGAGGAAGGGATTTAGTGGTCAGTGGACTGCTTCCGCTGTCACCCAAAGTTTTTGAATTTGTCACTGACTTATGATGAATGCGCTGCAGGTGACGTATAAGGGAGGATGTTCCGAGGTGGTAAACGTCCTTACCCCTACTTATTACAGCTTGACAAAGGCAACACACGGCTTGACACCTGTTTTCCGCATTTGTGTTGAAATAATTCCACACCGAAGAGCTGATTTTTTTTGTATTTTGACCAGGCATGTTAATGGCCATATTCGTCCCACGGACAACAGGTGTCTCCCCGGGTGCCTGACTTAAACAAACCACCTCACCATCAGAATCCTCCTTGTCAATTTCCTCCCCAGCGCCAGCAACACCCATATCCTCATCCTGGTGTACTTCAACAGTGACATCTTCAATTTGTCAAAGGGAAAATAATCAGAGACCCAAGGCGCAAAACACTTATGCAGCTGACACGATGAAATGAGGGCCACTTCACCCGCATAAAAAACAAATAAAACAGAAAATAATCGAGAACAAGCGCTCAGTGTAGTTCCATACAAACAGTATACTTAAAGTCCATATGCGCCCATGTAGGGAAATCGACTTCACAGATCAATCCTGCTGCTGTAATGTGGATCCGAACTTCTGTTCCACGAATAGGACTCAGGATCATATACAAATCTTCAATTTGACTATCAGGAACTGGACTGCGGGTGCTCCTTCCAGCACTTGCAGGGGGCGTGCAAATGGTGGAAGGCGCATGCTCTTCCCGTCCAGTGTTGGGAAGGTCAGGCATCGCAACCGACACAATTGGACTCTCCTTGGGGATTTGTGATTTAGAAGAACGCACAGTTCTTTGCTGTGCTTTTGCCAGCTTAAGTCTTTTCATTTTTCTAGCGAGAGGATGAGTGCTTCCATCCTCATGTGAAGCTGAACCACTAGCCATGAACATAGGCCAGGGCCTTAGCCATTCCTTGCCACTCCGTGTCGTAAATGGCATATTGGCAAGTTTACGCTTCTCCTCAGACGCTTTTAATTTTGATTTTTGGGTCATTTTACTGAACTTTTGTTTTTTGGATTTTACATGCTCTCTACTATGACATTGGGCATCGGCCTTGGCAGACGACGTTGATGGCATTTCATCGTCTCGGCCATGACTAGTGGCAGCAGCTTCAGCACGAGGTGGAAGTGGATCTTGATCTTTCCCTATTTTAACCTCCACATTTTTTGTTCTCCATTTTTTAATGTGTGGAATTATATGCCAGTAACTATCAATAGCAATGGCCTACTACTATATATACTGCGCACAACTGAAATGCACCACAGGTATAGGTGGATAGTATACTTGACAACACAGAGGTATGTAGAGCAGTGGCCTTCCGTACCGTACTGCTATATATACTGGTGGTCACTGTCAGCAAACTGCAAAACTAAAATGCACCACAGGTATAGAATGTAGATGGATAGTATACTTAATGATGACACAGAGGTAGGTACAGCAGTGGCCTTCCGTACTGCTATATATAGTATACTGGTGGTCACTGTGTCAGCAAACTGCAAAACTAAAATGCACCACAGGTATAGAATGTAGATGGATAGTATACTTAATGACGACACAGAGGTAGGTACAGCAGTGGCCTTCCGTACTGCTATATATAGTATACTGGTGGTCACTGTGTCAGCAAACTGCAAAACTAAAATGCACCACAGGTATAGAATGTAGATGGATAGTATACTTAATGACGACACAGAGGTAGGTACAGCAGTGGCCTTCCGTACTGCTATATATAGTATACTGGTGGTCACTGTGTCAGCAAACTGCAAAACTAAAATGCACCACAGGTATAGAATGTAGATGGATAGTATACTTAATGACGACACAGAGGTAGGTACAGCAGTGGCCTTCCGTACTGCTATATATAGTATACTGGTGGTCACTGTGTCAGCAAACTGCAAAACTAAAATGCACCACAGGTATAGAATGTAGATGGATAGTATACTTAATGACGACACAGAGGTAGGTACAGCAGTGGCCTTCCGTACCGTACTGCTATATATACTGGTGGTCACTGTGTCAGCAAACTGCACAACTGAAATGCACCACAGGTATAGAATCTAGATGGATAGTATACTTAATGACGACACAGAGGTAGGTACAGCAGTGGCCTACTGTACCGTAATGCTATATATTATATACTGGTGGTCACTGGTCAGCAAAACTCTGCACTGTACTCCTCCTATATAATATTATACTGGTGGTCCCCAGTCCCCACAATAAAGCAGCACACTGAGCACAGATATGGAGTGTTTTTCAGGCAGACAACGTATACTGGTGGTCACTGTCAGCAAAACTCTGCACTGTACTCCTGCTATATAATACAGCTGCTCCCCAGTCCCCACAATTAAGCAGTGTGAGCAGTGCACAGATATATGCAGCACACTGAGCACAGATATGGAGCGTTTTTTTCAGGCAGAGAACGGATAACTGGTGGTCACTGATCAGCAAAACTCTGCACTGTACTCCTCCTATATTATACAGCTGCTCCCCAGCCCTCCCCACAATTAAGCAATAGTGCACAATCAAGTTTAACAATAACGGAGAGGACGCCAGCCACGTCCTCTCCCTAACATTTCCAATGCACGAGTGAAAATGGCGGCGACGCACGGCTGCTTATATAGAATCCGAATCTCGCGAGAATCCGACAGCGGGATGATGACGTTCGGGCGCGCTCGGGTTAACCGAGCCATACGGGAGAATCCGAGTATGCCTCGGACCCGTGTAAAATGGGTGAAGTTCGGGGGGGTTCGGTTTCTGAGAAACCGAACCCGCTCATCACTAATATATATATATATATATACAAGCGTTTGGTCCACACTCACGTTATTTAAATACTTGCTGGGGTGCCATCCAATGATGGAAACCTTTATGGTCGCCAATCCAATCCCATAGTAACAAAGTGGGAGCACTCACCAGTCTTAATAATGCAGGCTTTTATTTAAAGCATCATACCAATGCAGGCTTTTATTTAAAGCATCAGTACATCAACGTCTCGGTCTAAGTTTGGACCTTTGTCAAGATCAACACATATTTAAAAAAAACTAGAGATGTGTGGCAGGCACTTTTTTGTTTTGGTTTTGGAACTGGATCCTCGCTCGTGTTTTTGACAAAACCACTATTTCGGGTTTTGGTTTTCGATCTGGATGATTTTTGAAAAAATAAATAAATACAAAAACAGCTAAAATAACAGAATTTGGGGGTAATTTTGATCCTACGGTATTATTAACCTCAATAACGTTCATTTCCACTCATTTCCAATCTATTCTGAACACATCACACCTCACATTATTGTTTTTAGGCCAAAAGGTTGCACCGAGGTAGCTGGATGACTTTGCTAAGCGACACAAGTTTGCGGCACAAACACCTGGCCCATCTAGGAGTAGCACTGCAGTGGCAGACAGAATGGCACTTTTAAAAACTAGGCCCCAAACAGCTCATCATGCAAAGAGGAAAAAGAGGTGCAATTAAGTAGCTGGATGACTTTGCTAAGCGACACAAGTGTAAGACACAAACACCTTGCCCATCTAGGAGTGGCACTGTAGTGGCCGACTGTGGCACTTTTAAAAACTAGGCCCCAAACAGCTCATCATGCAAAGAAGAAAAAGAGGTGCAATGAAGTAGCTGGATGACTTTGCTAAGTGACAAAAGTGTGCGGCACAAGCACCTGGCCCATCTAGGAGTGGCACTGCAGTATCAGACAGGATGGCACTTTTAAAAATTAGGCCCCAAACAGCTCATCATGCAAAGAAGAAAAAGAGATGCAATGAAGTAGCTGGATGACTTTGCTAAGTGACACAAGTGTGCGGTACAAGCACCTGGCCCATCTAGGCGTGGAACTGCAGTGTCAGACAGGATGGCACTTTTAGAAACTAGGACCCAAACAGCTTATCATGCAAAGAAGAAATAGAGGTGCAATGAGGTAGCTGGATGACTTTGATAAGTGACACAAATGTGCGGCACAAACACCTGGCCCATCTAGGAGTGGCACTGCAGTATAAGACAGGATGGCACTTTTAAAAATTAGGCCCCAAACAGCTCATCATCCAAAGAAGAAAAAGAGGTGCAATGAGGTAGCTGGATTGCTTTACTAAGCGACACAGGTGTGCGCCACAAACACCTTGCCCATCTAGGAGTGGCACTGTAGTGGCCGACTGTGGCACTTTTAAAAACTAGGCCCCAAACAGCTCATCATGCAAAGAAGAAAAAGAGGTGCAATGAAGTAGCTGGATGACTTTGCTAAGGGACAAAAGTGTGCGGCACAAGCACCTGGCCCATCTAGGAGTGGCACTGCAGTATCAGACAGGATGGCACTTTTAAAAATTAGGCCCCAAACAGCTCATCATGCAAAGAAGAAAAAGAGATGCAATGAAGTAGCTGGATGACTTTGCTAAGTGACAAAAGTGGGCGGCACAAGCACCTGGCCCATCTAGGCGTGGCACTGCAGTGTCAGACAGGATGGCACTTTTAGAAACTAGGACCCAAACAGCTTATCATGCAAAGAAGAAATAGAGGTGCAATGAGATAGCTGGATGACTTTGATAAGTGACACAAGTGTGCGGCACAAACACCTGGCCCATCTAGGAGTGGCACTGTAGTGGCAACAGGATGGCACTTTTAAAAACTTGGCCCCAAACAGATCATCACGCAAAGAAGAAAAAGAGGTGCAACGAGGTAGCTGGATTACTTTACTAAGCGACACAGGTGTGCGGCACAAACACCTGGCCCATCTAGGAATGGCACTGAAGTGGCAGACAGGATGGCACTTTTAAAATTTAGGCCCCAAACAGCTCTTTATGCAAAGAAGAAAATGAGGAGCAATGAGGTAGCTGGATGACTTTGCTAAGCGACACAAGTGTGCGGCACAAACACCTGGCCCATCTAAGAGTGGCACTGCAGTGTCAGACAGGATGGCACTTTTAAAAACTAGGCCCCAAACAGCTCATCATGCAAAGAAGAAAAAGAGGTGCAATAAAGTAGCTGGATGACTTTGCTAAGTGACAAAAGTGTGCGGCACAAGCACCTGGCCCATCTAGGAGTGGCACTGCAGTGTCAGACAGGATGGCACTTTTAAAAATTAGGCCCCAAACAGCTCATCATGCAAAGAAGAAAAAGAGATGCAATGAAGTAGCTGGATGACTTTGCTAAGTGACAAAAGTGTGCGGCACAAGCACCTGGCCCATCTAGGCGTGGCACTGCAGTGTCAGACAGGATGGAACTTTTAGAAACTATGACCCAAACAGCTTATCATGCAAAGAAAAAATAGAGGTGCAATAAGGTAGCTGCATGACTTTGATAAGTGACACAAGTGTGCGGCACAAACACCTGGCCCATCTAGAAGTAGCGCTATAGTGGCAACAGGATGGCACTTTTAAAAACTTGGCCCCAAACAGCTCATCACGCAAAGAAGAAAAAGAGGTGCAATGAGGTAGCTGGATTACTTTACTAAGCGACACAGGTGTGCGGCACAAACACCTGGCCCATCTAGGAATGGCACTGAAGTGGCAGACAGGATGGCACTTTTAAAATTTAGGCCCCAAAGCTCATCATGCAAAGAAGAAAATGAGGAGCAATGAGGTAGCTGGATGACTTTGCTAAGCGACACAAGTGTGCGGCACAAACACCTGGCCCATCTAAGAGTGGCACTGCAGTGTCAGACAGGATGGCACTTTTAAAAACTAGGCCCCAAACAGCTCATCATGCAAAGAAGAATAAGAGGTGCAATTAAGTAGCTGGATGACTTTGCTAAGCGACACAAGTGTTAGGCACAAACACCTGGCCCATCTAGGAGTGGCACTGCAGTGGCATATAGGATGGCACTTTTAAAAACTAGGACCCAAACAGCTCATCATGCAAAGAAGAAAATCACGAGCAATGAGGTAGCTGGATGACTTTGCTAAGCGACACAAGTGTGCGGCACAAACACCTGGCCCATCTAAGAGTGGCACTGCAGTGTCAGACAGGATGGCACTTTTAAAAACTAGGCCCCAAACAGCTCATCATGCAAAGAAGAATAAGAGGTGCAATTAAGTAGCTGGATGACTTTGCTAAGCGACACAAGTGTTAGGCACAAACGCCTGGCCCATCTAGGAGTGGCACTGCAGTGGCATATAGGATGGCACTTTTAAAAACTAGGACCCAAACAGCTCATCATGCAAAGAAGAAAATCACGAGCAATGAGGTAGCTGGATGACTTTGCTAAGCGACACAAGTGTGCGGCACAAACACCTGGCCCATCTAAGAGTGGCACTGCAGTGTCAGACAGGATGGCACTTTTAAAAACTAGGCCCCAAACAGCTCATCATGCAAAGAAGAATAAGAGGTGCAATTAAGTAGCTGGATGACTTTGCTAAGCGACACAAGTGTTAGGCACAAACACCTGGCCCATCTAGGAGTGGCACTGCAGTGGCATATAGGATGGCACTTTTAAAAACTAGGCCCCAAACAGGCATCATGCAAAGAAGAAAAAGAGGTGCAATGTGGTAGCTGGATGACTTTGCTAAGCGATACAAGTGTTCAGGACAAACACCTGGCCCATCTAGGAGTGGCACTGCAGTGTCAGACAGGATGGCACTTTTAAAAACTAGGACCCAAACAGCTCATCATGCAAAGAAGAAAATCACGAGCAATGAGGTAGCTGGATGACTTTGCTAAGCGACACAAGTGTGCGGCACAAACACCTGGCCCATTTAAGAGTGGCACTGCAGTGGTAGACAGGATGGCACTTTTAAAAACTAGGCCACAAACAGCTCATCATGCAAAGAAGAAAAAGAGGTGCAATGAGGTAGCTGGATGACTTTGCTAAGCGACACAAGTGTAAGGCTCAAACACCTGGCCCATCAAGGAGTGGCACTGCAGTGGCATATAATATGGCACTTTTAAAAACTAGGCCCCACACAGCTCATCATGCAAAGAAGAAAAAGAGGTGCAATGTGGTAGCTGGATGACTTTGCTAAGCGATACAAGTGTGCAACACAAACACCTGGCCCATCTAGGAGTGACACTGCAGTGTCAGACAGGATGGCATTTTTAAAAACTAAGCCCTAAACAGCTCATCATGCAAAGAAGAAAAAGAGGTGCAATGAAGTAGCTGGATGACTTTGCTATGTGACAAAAGTGTGCGGCACAAGCACCTAGCCCATCTAGGAGTGGCACTGCAATGTCAGACAGGATGGCACTTTTAAAAACGAGGCCCTAAACAGCTCATCATGCAAAGATGAAAATCAGGAGCAATGAGGTAGCTGGATGACTTTGCTAAGCGACACAAGTGTACGGCACAAACACCTGGCCCATTTAAGAGTGGCACTGCAGTGGTAGACAGGATGGCACTTTTAAAAACTAGGCCCCAAACAGCTCATCATGCAAAGAGTAAAAAGAGGTGCAATTAAGTAGCTGGATGACTTTGCTAAGCGACACAAGTGTAAGGCACAAACACCTTGCCCATCTAGGAGTGGCACTGTAGTGGCCGACTGTGGCACTTTTAAAAACTAGGCCCCAAACAGCTCATCGTGCAAAGAAGAAAAAGAGGTGCAATGAAGTAGCTGGATGACTTTGCTAAGTGACAAAAGTGTGCGGCACAAGCACCTGGCCCATCTAGGAGTGGCACTGCAGTGTCAGACAGGATGGCACTTTTAAAAATTAGGCCCCAAACAGCTCATCATGCAAAGAAGAAAAAGAGGTGCAATGAGGTAGCTGGATGACTTTGCTAAGCGACACAAGTGTGAGGCACAAACACCTGGCCCATCTAGGAGTGGCACTGCAGTGGCATATAGGATGGCACGTTTAAAAACTAGGCCCCAAACAGGCATCATGCAAAGAAGAAAAAGAGGTGCAATGTGGTAGCTGGATGACTTTGCTAAGTGACACAAGTGTGCGGCACAAACACCTGGCCCATCTAAGAGCGGCACTGCAGTGTCAGACAGGATGGCACTTTTAAAAACTAGGCCCCAAACAGCTCATCATGCAAAGAAGAAAAGAGGTGCAATTAAGTAGCTGGATGACTTTGCTAAGCGACACAAGTGTTAGGCACAAACACCTGGCCCATCTAGGAGTGGCACTGCAGTGGCATATAGGATGGCACTTTTAAAAACTAGGCCCTAAACAGGCATCATGCAAAGAAGAAAAAGAGGTGCAATGTGGTAGCTGGATGACTTTGCTAAGCTATACAAGTGTGCAGCACAAACACCTGGCCCATCTAGGAGTGGCACTGCAGTGTCAGACAGGATGGCACTTTTAAAAACTAGGACCCAAACAGCTCATCATGCAAAGAAGAAAATCATGAGCAATGAGGTAGCTGGATGACTTTGCTAAGCGACACAAGTGTGCGGCACAAACACCTGGCCCATTTAAGAGTGGCACTGCAGTGGTAGACAGGATGGCACTTTTAAAAACTAGGCCACAAACAGCTCATCATGCAAAGAAGAAAAAGAGGTGCAATGTGGTAGCTGGATGACTTTGCTAAGCGATACAAGTGTGCAACACAAACACCTGGCCCATCTAGGAGTGGCACTGTAGTGTCAGACAGGATGGCATTTTTAAAAACTAGGCCCTAAACAGCTCATCATGCAAAGAAGAAAAAGAGGTGCAATGAGGTAGCTGGATGACTTTGCTATGTGTCAAAAGTGTGCGGCACAAGCACCTGGCCCATCTAGGAGTGGCACTGCAATGTCAGACAGGATGGCACTTTTAAAAATGGCCCCAAACAGCTCATCATGCAAAGATGAAAATCAGGAGCAATGAGGTAGCTGGATGACTTTGCTAAGCGAAATAAGTGTGCGGCACAAACACCTGGCCCATTTAAGAGTGGCACTGCAGTAGTAGACAGGATGGCACTTTTGAAAACTAGGCCCCAAACAGCTCATCATGCAAAGAAGAAAAAGAGGTGCAATGAAGTAGCTGGATGACTTTGCTAAGTGACAGAAGTGTAAGGCACAAACACCTGGCCCATCTAGGAGTGGCACTGTAGTGGCCGACTGTGGCACTTTTAAAAACTAGGCCCCAAACAGCTCATCATGCAAAGAAGAAAAAGAGGTGCAATGAAGTAGCTGGATGACTTTGCTAAGTGACAAAAGTGTGCGGCACAAGCACCTGGCCCATCTAGGAGTGGCACTGCAGTGTCAGACAGGATGGCACTTTTAAAAATTAGGCCCCAAACAGCTCATCATGCAAAGAAGAAAAAGAGGTGCAATGAGGTAGCTGGATGATTTTGCTAAGCGACACAAGTGTGCAACACAAACACCTGGCCCATCTAAGAGTGGCACTGCAGTGGCATATAGGATGGCACTTTTAAAAACTAGGCCCCAAAGAGCTCATCATGCAAAGAAGTAAAAGAGGTGCAATGTGGTAGCTGGATGACTTTGTTAAGCGATACAAGTGTGCGACACAAACACCTGGCCTATCTAGGAGTGGCACTGCAATGTCAGACAAGATGGCACTTTTAAAAACTAGGCCCCAAACAGCTCATCATGCATAGAAGAAAAAGAGGTGCAATGAGGTAGCTGGATGACTTTGCTAAGTGACAAAAGTGTGCGGCACAAACACCTGGCCCATTTAAGAGTGGCACTGCAGTGGCAGACAGGATGGCACTTTTAAAAACTAGGCCCCAAACAGCTCATCATGCAAAGAAGAAAAAGAGATGCAATGAAGTAGCTGGATGACTTTGCTAAGCGACAAAGGTGTGCGGCACAAACACCTGGCCCATCTAGGAGTGGCACTGCAGTGGCAAACAGGATGGCACTTTTAAAAACTAGGCCCCAAACAGGCATCATGCAAAGAAGAAAAAGAGGTGCAATGTGGTAGCTGGATGACTTTGCTCAGCGATACAATTGTGCAGCACAAACACCTGGCCCATCTAGGAGTGGCACTGCAGTGTCAGACAGGATGGCACTTTTAAAAACTAGGCCCCAAACAGCTCATCATGCAAAGAAGAAAATCAGGAGCAATGAGGTAGCTGGATGACTTTGCTAAGCGACACAAGTGTGCGGCACAAACACCTGGCCCATTTAAGAGTAGCACTGCAGTGGTAGACAGAATGGCACTTTTAAAAACTATGCCCCAAACAGCTCATCATGCAAAGAAGAAAAAGAGGTGCAATGAGGTAGCTGGATGACTTTGCTAAGCGACACAAGTGTGAGGCACAAACACCTGGCCCATCTAGGAGTGGCACTGCAGTGGCATATAGGTTGGCACTTTTCAAAACTAGTCCCCAAACAGCTCATCATGCAAAAAAAGGAAAAGAGGTGCAATGTGGTAGCTGGATGACTTTGCTAAGCGATACATGTGTGCAACACAAACACCTGGCCCATCTAAGAGTGGCACTGCAGTTTCGGACAGGATGGCACTTTTAAAAACTAGGCCCCAAACAGCTCATCATGCAAAGAAGAAAATCAGGAGCACTGAGGTAGCTGGATGACTTTGCTAAGCGACACAAGTGTGCGGCACAAACACCTGGCCCATTTAAGAGTGGCACTGCAGTGGTAGACAGGATGGCACTTTTAAAAACTAGGCCACAAACAGCTCATCATGCAAAGAAGAAAAAGAGGTGCAATGTGGTAGCTGGATGACTTTGCTAAGCGATACAAGTGTGCAACACAAACACCTGGCCCATCTAGGAGTGGCACTGTAGTGTCAGACAGGATGGCATTTTTAAAAACTAGGCCCTAAACAGCTCATCATGCAAAGAAGAAAAAGAGGTGCAATGAGGTAGCTGGATGACTTTGCTATGTGTCAAAAGTGTGCGGCACAAGCACCTGGCCCATCTAGGAGTGGCACTGCAATGTCAGACAGGATGGCACTTTTAAAAACGGCCCCAAACAGCTCATCATGCAAAGATGAAAATCAGGAGCAATGAGGTAGCTGGATGACTTTGCTAAGCGAAATAAGTGTGCGGCACAAACACCTGGCCCATTTAAGAGTGGCACTGCAGTAGTAGACAGGATGGCACTTTTGAAAACTAGGCCCCAAACAGCTCATCATGCAAAGAAGAAAAAGAGGTGCAATGAAGTAGCTGGATGACTTTGCTAAGTGACAGAAGTGTAAGGCACAAACACCTGGCCCATCTAGGAGTGGCACTGTAGTGGCCGACTGTGGCACTTTTAAAAACTAGGCCCCAAACAGCTCATCATGCAAAGAAGAAAAAGAGGTGCAATGAAGTAGCTGGATGACTTTGCTAAGTGACAAAAGTGTGCGGCACAAGCACCTGGCCCATCTAGGAGTGGCACTGCAGTGTCAGACAGGATGGCACTTTTAAAAATTAGGCCCCAAACAGCTCATCATGCAAAGAAGAAAAAGAGGTGCAATGAGGTAGCTGGATGATTTTGCTAAGCGACACAAGTGTGAGGCACAAACACCAGGCCCATCTAGGAGTGGCACTGCAGTGGCATATAGGATGGCACTTTTAAAAACTAGGCCCCAAACAGGCATCATGCAAAGAAGAAAAAGAGGTGCAATGTGGTAGCTGGATGACTTTGAGCAAAGCGATACAAGTGTGCAACACAAACACCTGGCCCATCTAAGAGTGGCACTGCAGTGGCATATAGGATGGCACTTTTAAAAACTAGGCCCCAAAGAGCTCATCATGCAAAGAAGTAAAAGAGGTGCAATGTGGTAGCTGGATGACTTTGTTAAGCGATACAAGTGTGCGACACAAACACCTGGCCTATCTAGGAGTGGCACTGCAATGTCAGACAAGATGGCACTTTTAAAAACTAGGCCCCAAACAGCTCATCATGCATAGAAGAAAAAGAGGTGCAATGAGGTAGCTGGATGACTTTGCTAAGTGACAAAAGTGTGCGGCACAAACACCTGGCCCATTTAAGAGTGGCACTGCAGTGGCAGACAGGATGGCACTTTTAAAAACTAGGCCCCAAACAGCTCATCATGCAAAGAAGAAAAAGAGATGCAATGAAGTAGCTGGATGACTTTGCTAAGCGACAAAGGTGTGCGGCACAAACACCTGGCCCATCTAGGAGTGGCACTGCAGTGGCAAACAGGATGGCACTTTTAAAAACTAGGCCCCAAACAGGCATCATGCAAAGAAGAAAAAGAGGTGCAATGTGGTAGCTGGATGACTTTGCTCAGCGATACAATTGTGCAGCACAAACACCTGGCCCATCTAGGAGTGGCACTGCAGTGTCAGACAGGATGGCACTTTTAAAAGCTAGGCCCCAAACAGCTCATCATGCAAAGATGAAAATCAGGAGCAATGAGGTAGCTGGATGACTTTGCTAAGCGACACAAGTGTGCGGCACAAACACCTGGCCCATTTAAGAGTAGCACTGCAGTGGTAGACAGAATGGCACTTTTAAAAACTATGCCCCAAACAGCTCATCATGCAAAGAAGAAAAAGAGGTGCAATGAGGTAGCTGGATGACTTTGCTAAGCGACACAAGTGTGAGGCACAAACACCTGGCCCATCTAGGAGTGGCACTGCAGTGGCATATAGGATGGCACTTTTCAAAAGTAGTCCCCAAACAGCTCATCATGCAAAAAAAGGAAAAGAGGTGCAATGTGGTAGCTGGATGACTTTGCTAAGCGATACATGTGTGCAACACAAACACCTGGCCCATCTAAGAGTGGCAGTGCAGTTTCGGACAGGATGGCACTTTTAAAAACTAGGCCCCAAACAGCTCATCATGCAAAGAAGAAAATCAGGAGCACTGAGGTAGCTGGATGACTTTGCTAAGCGACACAAGTGTGCGGCACAAACACTTGGCCCATTTAAGAGTAGCACTGCAGTGGTAGACAGGATGGCACTTTTAAAAACTAGGCCCCAAACAGCTCATCATGCAAAGAAGAAAAAGAGGTGCAATGTGGTAGCTGAATGACTTTGCTAAGCGACACAAGTGTGCGGCACAAACACCTGGTCCATCTAGGAGTGGCAGTGCAGTGGCAGACAGGATGGCACTTTTAAAAACTAGGCTCCAAACAGCTCATCATGCAAAGAAGAAAATGAGGTGCAATGAGGTAGCTGGATGACTAAGCTAAGGGACACAAGTGTGCGGCACAAACACCTGGCCCCTGTTGGAGTGGCACACAGTGACTGAATGTCAAAAGTGGCATGCAATTTTTTGGGCTACCAACAGCATCTCCTGCATGCCCCTGTCATTTTCCAAAAAGTTCTGCACCATCAATTTAATTGTATGTGCAAAACAGGGGACGTGCTGGAATTTGCCCAGATGTAATGCAGGCACAATATTGGTGGACTTATATGGCAGTATCCCTGGACTTATACGGCAGTACCTCTGGACTTATACGGCTGCACCACTGGACTGGACTTACACGGCAGTACCCCTGGACTTATACAGCATTACCCCTGAACTTATATGGCTGCACCACTGGACTGGACATATATGACAGTACCCCTGGACTTATACGGCTAAACCACTGGACTGGACTTATACGGCAGTACCCCGGGACTGAAATGGTAGTACCCCTGGACTTATACGGCTTCACCACTGGACTGGACTTATATGGCTGTACTCCTGGACTTATACGGCACTACCCCTGGACTTAAACGGCTGCACCATTGGACTGGACTTATACGGCTGTACCCCTGGACTTATACAGCAGTACCCCTGAACTTATACGGCTGCACCACTGGACTGGACTTATACGGCAGTATAACGGACTTATACGGCAGTATCTCTGGGCTTATAGGGCAGTACCCCTAGGCTTATATGGCAGTGCCCCTGAACTTATACGGCTGCACCACTGGACTGGAGTTATAAGGCAGTACCCCTGGACTTATACGGCAGTACCCCATGACTTATAATTCTGCACCACTGGACTGGACTTATATGGCAGAACCCCTGGACTTATACTGCAGTACCCCTGGACTTAAACGGTAGTATCCCTGGACTTATACGGCAGTACTTCTGGACTTATACGGCTGCACCACTGGACTGGACTTATACGGTAGTACACCTGGACTTATACGGAAGTACCCCTGAACTTATATGGCTGCACCACTGGACTGGACTTATACGGCAGTATAACGGACTTATACAGCTGCACCACTGGACTGTACTTATATGGCAGTACCACTGGACTTATACGGCAGTACCCCTGGACTTACACTGCAGTACCCCTGGACTTATACTGCAGTACTCCTGGGTTTGTATGGCTGCTCCACTGGACTGGACTTATACGGCAGTACCCCTGGATTTATACAGCAGCACCACTGGACTTATGGTAGCACAGGACACCACCACTGAACTTATGGCAGCACTGGACACCACCACTGGAATGATGCAGCACAACAAAGCACCACTGGACTGGACATATACAACAGCACCACTGGAATTATGGCAGCACAGGACACCACCACTGGACTTATGGCAGCACAGGACACCAACAGTGGACTGATGCATCACAACACAGCACCACTGGACTGGACTTATACAGCAGCACTGAACTTATGGCAGCACAGGACACCACCACTGTGACTGTACTGATGAAGCACAAGACACCACCACTGGACTGATGCAGCACAAGACAGCACTGGAATGTCAAACGTGGAGATGACCACAAAAGGATTTTCCACTTTATGTTTGTTAGGATTTCCCTTAGTGAAGATCTTCTTCGCCTTCAATAAGCATCTATTAGTCATCTTTTGACTATAACCATGAGCAAAAAATCTGGATCCCCATGGGGAGGGTATAGATACTGTAAGATACTAAGTTACTCACATGCAGGCACCCCTCCGGCTAATTTTTTTTATTGATTTGCTTGAGTTAACCCTGACCTGTAATTATTTCTCCTATAAAGGGCGGTACTATCTCCAAATGGCGAGAACCGCTATGGGAAGTAACATAGCACCATCTTATGCAAATCTTTTTATGGATGCATATGAAAAAGAAAATATCATCCCGCTGTTTGGAGATAGTATCGCCTTCTATTGTCCATTTATCTACGATGTATTTTTGATTTGGAGCTCTTCTGAGTAGTCCCTGTTAGCGATGGTACAGTATTTGAATAACTTGAACTCTCCCATTAGATTTACGATGCAATATTACAGGGAGACTATTGACTTTTTGGATGCGAGTGTCTATACCACTGAACTTGGGTATGGCCACAGACTGTTTAGAAAAGTAACGGATCGCAACACCCTATTACATTTTGAGAGCCATCACCCCGGCCCATTAACTTTTTTTTTACCAATCTCACAATTTCTGAGAGTTTTTAGAAATAACTCAGATGTACATACGACTCAGATCCAATTCGATGAAATGATATCCAGATTTTTTGCTCGTGGTTAGTCAACAGACGATTAATACATGCTTATTGAAGGCAAAGAAGATCTCCACTAAGGGAAATCCTAACAAGCATAAAGTGGAAAATCCTTTTGTGGTCATTGCCACGTTTGACACTGCTGGACCAATTATACGAAAGGCTGTAAGAGAGGTCTGGCCAGTGATTAAGACCAACCCGATCTTTGCAAAAAAATTACCTGATAAACCACTTTTGTGAAAGATATCTTGATGCAAAGCCTTCAACAATGTGGTTACAGCCTAAAAAAATGGGATGCTATCGATGCATAAATTGCACCACATGTAGGAGCATGATGGCTGGTGAGTTTTTTTATCATCCTCATACTGGAAAAAAAGTATATATACGACACAGAGTGATGTGTACCTCTGATTTCGTCATCTATATATTGATTTGCTCATGCTCCTTGATTTATGTGAGTAAAACCATATGCCTATTTCATGAGAGGATGGCGAACCATCAGTTATCTATCAGATATGCACTGGAGAGTGGGAGCTCTGATAAGCCTGTTGCAAGAAATTTTGTTGAAGCCCGTTACTCACTAGCTTCATTGAAATGCATGATTATAGATAGGGTGGATTCACCCAGGAGTGGTGGTGACAGTGCAAGGATGCTTTTGAAATGTGAAGCTGCTTGGATTTATTGTTTGGATACGATATGACTACGAGGTCTTAATGATGGTATTCATTATGGGATTTTTTATTTTTTTTATATATGTTTTTCTTTTTGCATGATCCGGTTTGTTCTCTTAAACAGTCTGTGGTCACTTATCATCATAAGATTGTATAAATAACTGGCTCTCTATCTAGATAGTAGAGAAACTATCATTGTTGTGATAGCTATAATGATTCTACTACGATTGTAATTCATGCTGTTAGTGGATATATATCAGACAATTTTTTAGTGTTTTAATATATTGATATAATAATATTTAACTGCTGACCTACAGTGTAGGTCCTATGACGTCTGGGCAGTAGATATATGAGGATTACTGGTTACATGTAATCTATTAATTTAATTTGATGACTCCTGTTATGCTGTACATTACTCTGGCTAGCTGTAAGATCTTATGATACACATGATGATGTATGATATTCGGTGTTTAGATTAGCGGTTTACTATATGCTGCTGACATTGTAACTATGTATGTGGAGACTAATAGGTTACTTCCATATGGATCGCTCACTGAGTGCTGGTATGGTATGAGCAGCGGTGGAACGCACTGTTGTGCGCTGAGGCACACACACGTCTGGGTTTTGTAACTGGATGTGCATTCCACATACAGGAAGTGCTGGCGGCGGTGGAACGCGGTGTGATGCTGTACATTCTGGATGCTGCGGTATACACAGCATGTTCTCACATAAATGGTGAGTTTAACTGATAGAGTGGATTCTGACACTTGTGTTTCTTTTAATATGATTGGTACACTGTAATGTGTATTCTTTTGGGGTTGGTTGCTGCTAATTGGTGGGAGGCAGGCTTGGACTGGCCCACAGGGGTACAGGGGAAACCACCGGTGGGCCCCACTACTTGGGACCCCACCTTCTGCTCTAAGGATCAGGTTCCAGACTGTGCACTTGAATTATACATTATACATATGTTATTTTATATTGGACTATGGTGTGTTTTCGACAGTGCATTGCTGTTATTAATCTGTTATTAATCTGGTACATTGTCATGCATGCAGCAGCTGAATTTACTGTGTATATTTATGAAGAGGCCCAGACGTTGCACTCTCTATTGGTTAGTCAAACCATTGAGGTGGCAGGCCACACCCCCTCTTCAGACTGGCCACACCCCTAAACATGGGTTCCTACCACTGAAATCCCCTGGTGGGCCCTACATGCCCCAGTCCGACACTGGTGGGAGGGTGTTTATTAGGTATATATGTAGTTTTTTTCAATGTGTGTTGATCTTGACAAAGGTCCAAACTTGGACCGAAACGTTGATGTACTTCTGTCTGGTATGATGCTTTAATTAAAAGCCTGCATTAAGAAAACTGGTAAGTGCTCCCCCACTTTGTAACTAATATATATATATATATATATATATATATATATATATATATACACACACACACAGATGGTGTAATGGTTAGCATTACTGCCTCACAGCACTGAGGTCATGGGTTCGATTCCCACCATGGCCCTAACTGTGCGGAGTTTGTATATTCTCCCCGTACTTGCGTGGGTTTCCTCCGGGTACTCCGGTTTCCTCCCACAATCCAAAAATATACTGGTAGGTTAATTGGCTCCCACCAAAATTAACCCTAGCATTAATGTGTCTGTGTATACATGTGACAGGGAAGATTGTAAGCTCCACTGGGGCAGGGAGTGATGTGAATGGGCAGATATTATCTGTAAAGCGCAGAGGAATATGTGTGCGCTATATAAATAACTGGTAATATATATATATATATATATACATATATATATATTACACATTTATAGACCACTGCAAGAAAATGGATTTGGACAAAAATACTCTTTATACCACATTCATGCACTTAACTGGAGAACTCGTTGTTATTCAGTTACAATAACCTTTATTAAATAACACATTTTAATATACTACCAGAGGCGGAACTGCCATTGGTTCAGCAGGTGCATTGCACCGCGGCCCATGAGGTCTAAAGGGCCCACTGCTACCTTGAGCAGCAATGTGTTTTCTGATTTACCCCTGTCACCCACTGTCTCTCCCTGTCACCCACTGCCGTGTGGCATATTGTGAACTAGGGTTGGAGTGGAGGAGGGGGGCCCAAATTATATTTTTGCAACTGGGCCCACCACTTACAAGTTCTGCCACTGTATACTGCCATACCTAGGATTCAATTTTTAACTTGTTAAATTCTAATCAGACACCCTACTCATTGAGCTATTTGATCCTAAATAAAAACTATGAACACTATATGAAGCTACAGGTACTTTGCAAAAAATAATCAGCATTGCAATTGAGCAGATCTATGTCGTGTGCAGCCACACATCTAATCTCTTGCAGCCACACACTACATAGATCTGCTCAGCCGCAATGCTGATCAATTTTTCACAAAGTACAAGGTAAGCTTCAATAGTTAGAATTATCTACCTTTCTATGAAAGGGCAGATAGATCAATGAATAGATTGTCTGACTGCAATGCCACAGGCAATGGGTTCGAATCCTGGGTATGTCAGCATCTTGAAATGTTATTAAGGACAGTGTGACTTAATAACAAAGTAATCTCAAGTTGAATTCATGAATGTTGTATACAGTAGGTATTAGTGACAGAATGGGTCAGGGTAGGAGATAGGGGCGGTCAGGAGATGCTGGGCTTCAAAAGGGGGGAAGCTGCAAGTGAAAGTAATTAAAACAGTTAATTGACATGTGCCGCCAACAGCGCCCCATAACCTGCATCGCTGTGTTCGGTGCCCCCTCCGCACACACCTAGTTATGGCCTGTACAGGACCTAAACATAGTGGTATAAAACACAGTTTTAGAAACATGAGAGCAATATCATCTTGAAATACTGTGGACAAAAGTGCCAAATAAAACATGAATTGGACACAAAAGAAATAAGCAATGGAAGAGAAACACCCTAAAAAGTAAAAGTCCCATTTGTATTGCTATAGTACAGTATTTGCTGCTAGAGCTGTAAAATCACAAAATGAAAATCATGAGGAAAGTTGCCTATGTGAAGAGCCCTCCATAGTGTATCCTATAAACCAGAACCAGAGGAACTATATATTACAAAATCTGTAACGGAAGCGTACCGAGGTGCCTACCTACTGGAAGAGCAAGAAACACACTGACTTGACCATTGCAGAAAAAATAGTAGGAACAATAATAAAAGATGCAGTGTTCTAACATGACAGAGAACAATATTCAAAAAGATAATAAACAACCCACATTAGTTGGGGCTTGCAAAGTAAATAATAAGATAGCTAAGGCAGAAGGTGAATATGATTAAACTAGTAATATAAACATAACAGAAAAATAATGGAAATATTCCTAAACAGTATTAAAGCGGTGTTTTCTAATGCCAAACAAACAGAAAATTAAATGAATAGGTGTCTAGAAAGCACAGCATGTCCAATCTTTGTTTCGCTAGGGCCTAAAATATAGAAACAGGATACAACATAAGTAAAAACAATAGCTCTCTCTTTCTCTCTGTCTATCATTTAATATATATATATATATATATATTGAGGAGATCAATGTGGTGGATGGGCACTTCCAAACACACAACAGCCAGGAAACAGCACACCAGTCCAGAGATTTTGTGCAATTTAGCTGTAGCTAGTTTTATTGTGCAATACAGAAAACATAAAAATAAATCCTAGCCCATCTTGGCTTCTAACTAAACAGAATGGTTCCATCATCTCTACATCCCTACTACAAAACATAAGCAGAAGCACAATGCTCACAGCCTGTAATCACAATGTCTCTCAATATGGCTGCTGCCTGTTCCTTCAGGAAGTGAGACACTGAGTAAAACCCTGACATACCTTTATTAGCCTCTACAGGTGTCAGCACTAATTAGCCTGTTCTCAGATGGAATACCTGAAGACCCGAAATGGGCCTGATGGATGCAGCCCTTCCTTACTCTCCATCCATAACCCCAGGAACCCTTAACCAGCTTTGACTAAAGTCCAAAAGTCTTACTAAATCTGTTTTGTAATAACAGACATTTTCCTGGGGTTTCAAAACATATAGGTCTGAACCTAAGACAAATATATCTCCCATGTACTACCTTACCAGTCCTTATATATGGAGTAGTTAGCTCACATGGCATGAGACCAATCCTGACACACCAGGGGCCAAATGAGAGAAAACAGTAATGTCCCATTCCACCAACAAATTAACACCTTCTTTAATAGCATATATGACATATGAGTAGGAGTCATAGTTAACCAACAGCTTTACGAGTCCCCAGCAGTCAGAGATGTCATTATCCCCTAGTGCCACAGTGCCACAGTGATGGTGTGGTAAGATCTTTTATTTTCCATGGTATCTGCTGACAGATCTGGATAAATCTGCCATTCTCCCAACAGAGCCATACCCTCAGCTTGACAAGCTGTCCGCAAAATGTTCTTTTTAACATGGAAAAAAAGTAGACTTATGTCAAGGCATTGTGGGATCTATTTGGTGATCCAACTTGCGATTTAGGGAGCTTATGGACACAGTCAATTAGGAGATCTTGTAAAGAGTCCATAGGGAACAGCTTCTGGAACAATTTAGAAACAGAGTTTGTCAGTTCCGAATTGGAGACAGCGTGTCAGATTCAGAGATGGATGTAATGCTGACGTTCCATGCAACAAATCAATTTTTCGGCAGACTGCCCATGTGCCACGGTCACATTGTGAATGCATCAATTACCACTTGCAAGGATTTCATCACATAGTGTAGGAAGTAACCATTTGGGGGAGGTAACAGGGAGTAGTTTGATAAATGCAGATGTACCATGGCCATTTTCAGGGTGTGCATCTGCCGTCAGCTTCAAGCTCTTATGTACAAGTATATGGTGTCCCCATTGCTACTCCAATGTATCGTGTGCATACAGTGTCGGACTGGGGCATGTAGGGCCCACCGGGGGAATGCAGTGGTAGGGGCCCATGTTAGGGGTGTGGCCAGTCTGCAGAGAGGGTGTGACCTGCAACCTCATTGGTTTGACTAACCATTAGAGAGTGCAACGTCTGGGCCCCTTCGGAAATGTATACAGTAAATTCAGCTGCTGCACGCATGATAATGTACCAGATTAATAACAGCAATGCACTGTAGAAAATACACCATAGTCCAGTATAAGGTAACATATGTATAATATAATGTATAAATAAATAAATAAATAAATAAATAAGTCAAGTGCACAGTCTGGAACCTGATCCTTAGAGCAGGAGGTGGGCCCCCAGGCAGTAGGGCCCACCGGTGGTCTCCCCTGTACCCCTGTAGGCCAGTCCAAGCCTGTGTGCATATCTATAGGACTACACTAAAGCCTGATGTTCCTTTTTCATGTGTAAGATTAGTAGACTGCAAATGTGTATGCAGTTGCGAATGAGTTGCGATAGCTTTGGTAGGCGTCTCTTTTCATTTCTGAGTGGAAGCTTCACTTGCTGATATCAGAAGTTGCAATCCGAGGAAATCGCACTTGCAATTGCATTAGCGTCCATCTCTGAATCAAGCCCAGAATAAGGGATGCCACTCATAAATGGGCCCTGGTATCTGTGTCCAAACCTAATATAAGCTTTCACGAGCAGGGTCCTCTTCCCTCATGTGCTTTTACGTCTCTTACTTAACCTATCTTCTTTCCAACACTGCCTTTGACGGCACCAAATCCCTTGGTTTTCTGCCACTCTGATACTTATTTCAGTGCTGTTTACTGATGCAGCTATGTTTATATACCCTCTACTTGTCCTATATTGTATTAAATTGTAAGTCATTGTCTTCATGTTTTGCTTATTTATTTACTCTGTAAATAATAATACAGGTTGAGTATCCCATATCCAAATATTCCGAAATACGGAATATTCCGAAATACAGAATTTTTTGCGTGAGAGTGAGATAGTGAAACCTTTGTTTTTTGATGGCTCAATGTACACAAACTTTGTTTAATACACAAAGTTATTAAAAATATTGTATTAAATGACCTTCAGGCTGTGTGTATAAGGTGTATGTGAAACATAAATGCATTGTGTGAATGTCCATTAAACAAAGTGTGTGTACAAAGTTATTAAAAATATTCGCTAAAGTTATTTTCAGGCTGTCTGTATAAGGTGTATATGAAACATAAATGCATTCTGTGCTTAGCCTTGGGTCCCATGGACATGATATCTCATTATGGTATGCAATTATTCCAAAATACGGAAAAATCCGATATCCAAAATACCTCTGGTCCCAAGCATTTTGGATAAAGGATACTCAACCTGTAATAATAATAATAATAATAATAATAAGTTGGCAGGGGTAATTTAACTGAAGTGAAGGATTAGCTAATTGAGAGGATAATGGGCAATGTGGGTTCCTGTTTCTGTGATAAGGATGGCATTGTGAGGAAGTGATTAGGAGCTGACATTTTATAGTATGGTTTAGATTTCTTAGGCAGCATTTTGAGAAGCTAGAAATAAGGTCTACACAACTATGGAGGAGACAGCAAAGTGACTTTATGACCTGCTCATGTTACAGTGATGTGTTATAAAAAAGTCACAGCATCGGGGAAGTTGTAACACAGTCTCCTACTTCTTTTTTTAGTATTACAGGCTACTGTAAAATCTTATTACTATTGCCTATTCCTATTTATTCATCTTACTGTCCTATCTTTAAAGCAAACAAAAAAAGCAGTAATAAAGAAAATCACTCAATTAACTTCTTTAACATGAATGATCAAAGTCCAAGGTATTTTACCAAATATAAACTAACCTCCTAACACAACCCATTCCAGGAGGGACATGGGTCATGTCCCTGGAGTTACCGCTTAATTTATGATGCCGTCACCTGTCTTGAACTAGTCTTTTTTTTAAGAAAGGTGATGGCAATCTTAAATTAAGAGAGAATCCCAGAAACAGAGCATTTCATCCCTCCTGGAATAGGTCATGTTGGCAGGTATCATAAAAGGATAACTTTTGCAGTAGCACCTCAGGTCACTTAGACCCCTTTCATACTGCATTTTGACAACCCGGGTCAGCCCTGTAAATCCCTGTGGATGTCATTAAAAATTTACTTTTTTACAGGCTCACAAAGATGAGGTCACAAAAGGGAGGGGTAGGGACTGCTTACAGCATTGCAGCAACCCTGGCCAACGGATTACCAGTGTGTAGCCCTGAGTTTATGTTTGTGCTTTACTGCTGTTTGATTCAGTCAGTCAGAGCATGATGCAGCTTCTGACACTGTAAAGCATGCTGTACAGCTACTTGATGATGAGGATGAGAGCGCAGTTTTTGTCTGAGAGGAATACTACTCAACACCAATATATGCACAGAAGCAGAGCCCTCATATCATCTGCCATGACAACCATCCTGAACCTTAACATGATGACAGACTGAACATTGTGGGCCTGAGACTGCAGGCATGGAGAAGCTTTCATGCCAAGTGTGGAAGCTTATCACAATGAACAGTGGATGGCTCACTTTACGGATGTCATGTGTGACGTTTCATTACCTATTAGATCTACTGACCCAAGCACTTTCCATATACTAAATACTGGAGACCCATCGAGCCAAGCAGGAAGCTAGCCATTGCATTAGGATGGTATACTAACCCTGGAGAATACCACACACTCTCCTGCTTGTTTGGAGTTGGGATATCCACATTTTGCTCCGTAGTCTACCAAGTGACACAGGCAATGCTGGTTACCCTGTACAAGCGGTTTATTTCCTTGCAGCGGGGACAGCGGATGGAGGACACCATCCAAGGTTTCTGGAGGCATGGGTATCCACAGTGTGCAGGTGCCGTTGACGGAACATACAACCCCATCATTACTTCCCTTGACTACCCGGCAGACTATTATTACAGAAAAGGCTGGCATTCCATCGTCTCACGGGCCATTGCGGGCCACAAGTATTGTTAAGCATTTTTGGACCAGTGTATGTTTTATATTGTGTGCATATGTACCTTTCGGTTTCCTTTGAAAACTTAATATACATTTATTTTAGTTTCACAGATGTCTGTGTTGGGTGGCCTGGAAGAGCACATGACTCAAGAGTCCTCACAATTCTGATCTGTTCCACCTAGCAGAAGACAAGCAAGGTGTCTGGCATTTCCCAAGAGAGGTAAGAATAATATATAGATTTTTCAGATGGTGTCACCAAGTGCCGTTTCTAGTGCCAGGCCAGCTGTACATTAGCAGAGGGTGCCAGCCCACAGCCATTGTATGCACACTGTGTGCAGTATACTATGCAGTCTGGCTGGCTGCATAGAATACTGGGAAAACATTCCTCCCAAAATTGGCGCCACCTGAGGCAGGACAGTTTTGATGGATGTTAGAGGAGGCGGCGGTTATTTTGGGAGGGACATTCAATACATGGAGCCTGGAGGCAGACAGCAGCACGGCAGTGCCGGGAATGCGGCTGTGACGTTGGTAATGGCAGCAACAGCGGAGCTAGCAGCAGCAAGAAACAACCCCTGACAATGAGCAGATACAGTGCCAATTTTAAGGGGCATGGTGCAAGGGGCATTACTGTGTGGGACATAACTAGGGGCATTACAGTGTGGGGCATAATTTGGTGCAAGAGGCATTAGTTTGTTGGCCATAATATGTTGCTAGGGGCATTATTGTGTGGGGCATAATAAGGTGCATTACTGTTTGTGGCATAATATGGTGCAAGGAGCATTAATGTTTGGGGAATAATATGGTGTAAGAGTAACTATTGTGTCGGTGTAAGGTAATATTTTCCTGCAAGACCACGCCCATTGCAGCAGAGCCATGCTCATTTACTGCTAGACCATGCCCCTTTTCCTGGTGTGTGGTCTAGCAAAAAAATGCAACCCCCATGACTATTGGTGGAGGGGGACATTTTTTGGGGTTCGCACTGGGAGGCAAATTGTCTAGAAACAGCCTTGGTGTCACCAAATACTTAACTCATGTGTAATAGCAGGCATACTTATTTTGGAACTGTAGTTGTCAGCTGTGGCAACACAGTGTGTGTGATCATTAGCATTACATCCACTTACATCCACTTCCCAGCTTAAACTTACCATCCAATCTATCAAGTGTACATGCTGTGACTTCCAACCCTAAATAATTTCTATTACAGTTATGTCATGTGCTAAAAACAACCATCATCTCTAATTAGTTTGAGGCCCTAATAGGCATGTATAAATTTAATTGGATGCTGCCCTGATGTATCAACAATTTTAAGTGGCACAAATATTAGAGATGAGCGGGTTCGGTTTCTCTGAATCCGAACCCGCCAGAACTTCATGTTTTTTTTCACGGGTCCGAGCGACTCGGATCTTCCCGCCTTGCTCGGTTAACCCGAGCGCGCCCGAACGTCATCATGACGCTGTCGGATTCTCGCGAGGCTCGGATTCTATCGCGAGACTCGGATTCTATATAAGGAGCCGCGCGTCGCCGCCATTTTCACACGTGCATTGAGATTGATAGGGAGAGGACGTGGCTGGCGTCCTCTCCGTTTAGAATAGATTAGAGAGACACTTGATTTACTAATTTTGGGGAGCATTAGGAGTACTCAGTACAGTGCAGAGTTTTGCTGATAGTGACCAGTGACCACCAGTTTTATTTATAATCCGTTCTCTGCCTGAAAAAAGCGATACACAGCACACAGTGACTCAGTCACATACCATATCTGTGTGCACTGCTCAGGCTCAGGCCAGTGTGCTGCATCATCTATTATCTATATATAAATAATATTATATATATCTGTCTGACTGCTCAGCTCACACAGCTTATAATTGTGGGGGAGACTGGGGAGCACTACTGCAGTGCCAGTTATAGGTTATAGCAGGAGCCAGGAGTACATAATATATTATATAGTGAGTGACCACCAGACACACAGTGCAGTTTATTTAATATATCCGTTCTCTGCCTGAAAAAAGCGATACACACAGTGACTCAGTCAGTCACATACCATATCTGTGTGCACTGCTCAGGCTCAGGCCAGTGTGCTGCATCATCTATATATATTATATATCTGTCTGACTGCTCAGCTCACACAGCTTATAATTGTGGGGGAGACTGGGGAGCACTACTGCAGTGCCAGTTATAGGTTATAGCAGGAGCCAGGAGTACATAATATTATATTAAAATTAAACAGTGCACACTTTTGCTGCAGGAGTGCCACTGCCAGTGTGACTAGTGACCAGTGACCTGACCACCAGTATATATAATATTAGTAGTATACTATCTCTTTATCAACCAGTCTATATTAGCAGCAGACACAGTACAGTGCGGTAGTTCACGGCTGTGGCTACCTCTGTGTCGGCACTCGGCAGCCCGTCCATAATTGTATATACCACCTAACCGTGGTGTTTTTTTTTCTTTCTTTATACATACATACTAGTTACGAGTATACTATCTCTTTATCAACCAGTCTATATATTAGCAGCAGACACAGTACAGTGCGGTAGTTCACGGCTGTGGCTACCTCTGTGTTGGCACTCGGCAGCCCGTCCATAATTGTATATACCACCTAACCGTGGTTTTTTTTTCTTTCTTTATACATACATACTAGTTACGAGTATACTATCTCTTTATCAACCAGTCTATATATTAGCAGCAGACACAGTACAGTGCGGTAGTTCACGGCTGTGGCTACCTCTGTGTCGGCACTCGGCAGCCCGTCCATAATTGTATATACCACCTAACCGTGGTTTTTTTTTCTTTCTTTATACATACATACTAGTTACGAGTATACTATCTCTTTATCAACCAGTCTATATATTAGCAGCAGACACAGTACAGTGCGGTAGTTCACGGCTGTGGCTACCTCTGTGTCGGCACTCGGCAGCCCGTCCATAATTGTATATACCACCTAACCGTGGTTTTTTTTTCTTTCTTTATACATACATACTAGTTACGAGTATACTATCTCTTTATCAACCAGTCTATATATTAGCAGCAGACACAGTACAGTGCGGTAGTTCACGGCTGTGGCTACCTCTGTGTCGGCACTCGGCAGCCCGTCCATAATTGTATATACCACCTAACCGTGGTTTTTTTTTCTTTCTTTATACATACATACTAGTTACGAGTATACTATCTCTTTATCAACCAGTCTATATTAGCAGCAGACACAGTACAGTGCGGTAGTTCACGGCTGTGGCTACCTCTGTGTCGGCACTCGGCAGCCCGTCCATAATTGTATATACCACCTAACCGTGGTTTTTTTTTCTTTCTTTATACATACATACTAGTTACGAGTATACTATCTCTTTATCAACCAGTCTATATATTAGCAGCAGACACAGTACAGTGCGGTAGTTCACGGCTGTGGCTACCTCTGTGTCGGCACTCGGCAGCCCGTCCATAATTGTATATACCACCTAACCGTGGTTTTTTTTTCTTTCTTTATACATACATACTAGTTACGAGTATACTATCTCTTTATCAACCAGTCTATATATTAGCAGCAGACACAGTACAGTGCGGTAGTTCATGGCTGTGGCTACCTCTGTGTCGGCACTCGGCAGCCCGTCCATAATTGTATATACCACCTAACCGTGGTTTTTTTTTCTTTCTTTATACATACATACTAGTTACGAGTATACTATCTCTTTATCAACCAGTCTATATATTAGCAGCAGACACAGTACAGTGCGGTAGTTCACGGCTGTGGCTACCTCTGTGTCGGCACTCGGCAGCCCGTCCATAATTGTATATACCACCTAACCGTGGTTTTTTTTTCTTTCTTTATACATACATACTAGTTACGAGTATACTATCTCTTTATCAACCAGTCTATATATTAGCAGCAGACACAGTACAGTGCGGTAGTTCACGGCTGTGGCTACCTCTGTGTCGGCACTCGGCAGCCCGTCCATAATTGTATATACCACCTAACCGTGGTTTTTTTTTCTTTCTTTATACATACATACTAGTTACGAGTATACTATCTCTTTATCAACCAGTCTATATATTAGCAGCAGACACAGTACAGTGCGGTAGTTCACGGCTGTGGCTACCTCTGTGTCGGCACTCGGCAGCCCGTCCATAATTGTATATACCACCTAACCGTGGTTTTTTTTTCTTTCTTTATACATACATACTAGTTACGAGTATACTATCTCTTTATCAACCAGTCTATATATTAGCAGCAGACACAGTACAGTGCGGTAGTTCACGGCTGTGGCTACCTCTGTGTCGGCACTCGGCAGCCCGTCCATAATTGTATACTAGTATCCAATCCATCCATCTCCATTGTTTACCTGAGGTGCCTTTTAGTTGTGCCTATTAAAATATGGAGAACAAAAATGTTGAGGTTCCAAAATTAGGGAAAGATCAAGATCCACTTCCACCTCGTGCTGAAGCTGCTGCCACTAGTCATGGCCGAGACGATGAAATGCCAGCAACGTCGTCTGCCAAGGCCGATGCCCAATGTCATAGTACAGAGCATGTCAAATCCAAAACACCAAATATCAGTAAAAAAAGGACTCCAAAACCTAAAATAAAATTGTCGGAGGAGAAGCGTAAACTTGCCAATATGCCATTTACCACACGGAGTGGCAAGGAACGGCTGAGGCCCTGGCCTATGTTCATGGCTAGTGGTTCAGCTTCACATGAGGATGGAAGCACTCAGCCTCTCGCTAGAAAAATGAAAAGACTCAAGCTGGCAAAAGCAGCACAGCAAAGAACTGTGCATTCTTCGAAATCCCAAATCCACAAGGAGAGTCCAATTGTGTCGGTTGCGATGCCTGACCTTCCCAACACTGGACGTGAAGAGCATGCGCCTTCCACCATTTGCACGCCCCCTGCAAGTGCTGGAAGGAGCACCCGCAGTCCAGTTCCTGATAGTCAGATTGAAGATGTCAGTGTTGAAGTACACCAGGATGAGGAGGATATGGGTGTTGCTGGCGCTGGGGAGGAAATTGACCAGGAGGATTCTGATGGTGAGGTGGTTTGTTTAAGTCAGGCACCCGGGGAGACACCTGTTGTCCGTGGGAGGAATATGGCCGTTGACATGCCAGGTGAAAATACCAAAAAAATCAGCTCTTCGGTGTGGAGGTATTTCACCAGAAATGCGGACAACAGGTGTCAAGCCGTGTGTTCCCTTTGTCAAGCTGTAATAAGTAGGGGTAAGGACGTTAACCACCTCGGAACATCCTCCCTTATACGTCACCTGCAGCGCATTCATAATAAGTCAGTGACAAGTTCAAAAACTTTGGGTGACAGCGGAAGCAGTCCACTGACCAGTAAATCCCTTCCTCTTGTATCCAAGCTCACGCAAACCACCCCACCAACTCCCTCAGTGTCAATTTCCTCCTTCCCCAGGAATGCCAATAGTCCTGCAGGCCATGTCACTGGCAATTCTGACGAGTCCTCTCCTGCCTGGGATTCCTCCGATGCATCCTTGCGTGTAACGCCTACTGCTGCTGGCGCTGCTGTTGTTGCCGCTGGGAGTCGATGGTCATCCCAGAGGGGAAGTCGTAAGCCCACTTGTACTACTTCCAGTAAGCAATTGACTGTTCAACAGTCCTTTGCGAGGAAGATGAAATATCACAGCAGTCATCCTACTGCAAAGCGGATAACTGAGTCCTTGACAACTATGTTGGTGTTAGACGTGCGTCCGGTATCCGCCGTTAGTTCACAGGGAACTAGACAATTTATTGAGGCAGTGTGCCCCCGTTACCAAATACCATCTAGGTTCCACTTCTCTAGGCAGGCGATACCGAGAATGTACACGGACGTCAGAAAAAGACTCACCAGTGTCCTAAAAAATGCAGTTGTACCCAATGTCCACTTAACCACGGACATGTGGACAAGTGGAGCAGGGCAGGGTCAGGACTATATGACTGTGACAGCCCACTGGGTAGATGTTTTGACTCCCGCCGCAAGAACAGCAGCGGCGGCACCAGTAGCAGCATCTCGCAAACGCCAACTCTTTCCTAGGCAGGCTACGCTTTGTATCACCGCTTTCCAGAATACGCACACAGCTGAAAACCTCTTACGGCAACTGAGGAAGATCATCGCGGAATGGCTTACCCCAATTGGACTCTCCTGTGGATTTGTGGCATCGGACAACGCCAGCAATATTGTGTGTGCATTAAATATGGGCAAATTCCAGCACGTCCCATGTTTTGCACATACCTTGAATTTGGTGGTGCAGAATTTTTTAAAAAACGACAGGGGCGTGCAAGAGATGCTGTCGGTGGCCAGAAAAATTGCGGGACACTTTCGGCGTACAGGCACCACGTACAGAAGACTGGAGCACCACCAAAAACTACTGAACCTGCCCTGCCATCATCTGAAGCAAGAAGTGGTAACGAGGTGGAATTCAACCCTCTATATGCTTCAGAGGTTGGAGGAGCAGCAAAAGGCCATTCAAGCCTATACAATTGAGCACGATATAGTAGGTGGAATGCACCTGTCTCAAGTGCAGTGGAGAATGATTTCAACGTTGTGCAAGGTTCTGATGCCCTTTGAACTTGCCACACGTGAAGTCAGTTCAGACACTGCCAGCCTGAGTCAGGTCATTCCCCTCATCAGGCTTTTGCAGAAGAAGCTGGAGGCATTGAAGAAGGAGCTAAAAGGGAGCGATTCCGCTAGGCATGTGGGACTTGTGGATGCAGCCCTTAATTCGCTTAACAAGGATTCACGGGTGGTCAATCTGTTGAAATCAGAGCACTACATTTTGGCCACCGTGCTCGATCCTAGATTTAAAGCCTACCTTGGATCTCTCTTTCCGGCAGACACAGGTCTGCTGGGGTTGAAAGACCTGCTGGTGACAAAATTGTCAAGTCAAGCGGAACGCGACCTGTCAACATCTCCTCCTTCACATTCTCCCGCAACTGGGGGTGCGAGGAAAAGGCTCAGAATTCCGAGCCCACCCGCTGGCGGTGATGCAGGGCAGTCTGGAGCGACTGCTGATGCTGACATCTGGTCCGGACTGAAGGACCTGACAACGATTACGGACATGTCGTCTACTGTCACTGCATATGATTCTCTCAACATTGATAGAATGGTGGAGGATTATATGAGTGACCGCATCCAAGTAGGCACGTCACACAGTCCGTACTTATACTGGCAGGAAAAAGAGGCAATTTGGAGGCCCTTGCACAAACTGGCTTTATTCTACCTAAGTTGCCCTCCCACAAGTGTGTACTCCGAAAGAGTGTTTAGTGCCGCCGCTCACCTTGTCAGCAATCGGCGTACGAGGTTACATCCAGAAAATGTGGAGAAGATGATGTTCATTAAAATGAATTATAATCAATTCCTCCGCGGAGACATTGACCAGCAGCAATTGCCTCCACAAAGTACACAGGGAGCTGAGATGGTGGATTCCAGTGGGGACGAATTGATAATCTGTGAGGAGGGGGATGTACACGGTGATATATCGGAGGGTGAAGATGAGGTGGACATCTTGCCTCTGTAGAGCCAGTTTGTGCAAGGAGAGATTAATTGCTTCTTTTTTGGGGGGGGTCCAAACCAACCCGTCATATCAGTCACAGTCGTGTGGCAGACCCTGTCACTGAAATGATGGGTTGGTTAAAGTGTGCATGTCCTGTTTTGTTTATACAACATAAGGGTGGGTGGGAGGGCCCAAGGACAATTCCATCTTGCACCTCTTTTTTCTTTTCTTTTTCTTTGCATCATGTGCTGATTGGGGAGGGTTTTTTGGAAGGGACATCCTGCGTGACACTGCAGTGCCACTCCTAGATGGGCCCGGTGTTTGTGTCGGCCACTAGGGTCGCTAATCTTACTCACACAGTCAGCTACCTCATTGCGCCTCTTTTTTTCTTTGCGTCATGTGCTGTTTGGGGAGGGTTTTTTGGAAGGGCCATCCTGCGTGACACTGCAGTGCCACTCCTAGATGGGCCCGGTGTTTGTGTCGGCCACTAGGGTCGCTAATCTTACTCACACAGCTACCTCATTGCGCCTCTTTTTTTCTTTGCGTCATGTGCTGTTTGGGGAGAGTTTTTTGGAAGGGACATCCTGCGTGACACTGCAGTGCCACTCCTAGATGGGCCCGGTGTTTGTGTCGGCCACTAGGGTCGCTAATCTTACTCACACAGCTACCTCATTGCGCCTCTTTTTTTCTTTGCGTCATGTGCTGTTTGGGGAGGGTTTTTTGGAAGGGCCATCCTGCGTGACACTGCAGTGCCACTCCTAGATGGGCCCGGTGTTTGTGTCGGCCACTAGGGTCGCTAATCTTACTCACACAGCTACCTCATTGCGCCTCTTTTTTTCTTTGCGTCATGTGCTGTTTGGGGAGGGTTTTTTGGAAGCGACATCCTGCGTGACACTGCAGTGCCACTCCTAGATGGGCCCGGTGTTTGTGTCGGCCACTAGGGTCGCTTATCTTACTCACACAGCGACCTCGGTGCAAATTTTAGGACTAAAAATAATATTGTGAGGTGTGAGGTATTCAGAATAGACTGAAAATGAGTGTAAATTATGGTTTTTGAGGTTAATAATACTTTGGGATCAAAATGACCCCCAAATTCTATGATTTAAGCTGTTTTTTAGTGTTTTTTGAAAAAAACACCCGAATCCAAAACACACCCGAATCCGACAAAAAAAATTCGGTGAGGTTTTGCCAAAACGCGTTCGAACCCAAAACACGGCCGCGGAACCGAACCCAAAACCAAAACACAAAACCCGAAAAATTTCAGGCGCTCATCTCTAACAAATATGCTGTGCGCCAGAATATGTGTGCACTATTGACTCAATGGACATTCTGCATTGATGTACATGTAACATTTCAGGTAGTCCCATATGATTATACGTGTTCCACCTTGCCAATATCTTAATTTATTTTATTTTTTATAATAAAAATCCAAGGCTATCAATGGGGTGGAGATCCCAGTTCACATCATTGGGGATGCAGCCTACCTTTTATGGCTCTGATCAAGGGCTTCATGCAACATATACAGTTGATCCCAAATTAAATTGTATTTACCAACACCAGGGCCGCAACTA
Organism: Pseudophryne corroboree; assembly: GCF_028390025.1. NCBI lineage: Eukaryota > Metazoa > Chordata > Amphibia > Anura > Myobatrachidae > Pseudophryne > Pseudophryne corroboree. Next base: position 457,981,218 of record NC_086448.1, on the reverse strand, counting down.
GGGGGGCTAAGACAGCATGTGACCCAGCTGCAGGATTTAGGGGGCAATAAGATAGGGAGAGAACCGAGGAAAGACCCAAGAAGTAGCTGCAATACAAGCGTCAGCTCCTTGGTGCCTGTCAGTGGAGGAGATGCAGAGGCGTAACTAGGGTTTTTGGAGCCCAGGGAAAAATGTAAAATGGCGCCCCCCCCCCCCCAAGGAAAAAAATACATAGCAAAAGAAGCGGGCGAAAAAATGGGTGTGGCCGCACACCAGAAGGGGTGTGGCCATGCTCCAGAATGGGTGTGGCCACTGAAAATGGCCCACAGTGCCAGTTACATTGCCCCACAGTGCCAGTTACATTGCCCCCCAGTGCCAGATACAATACCCCACAGTGCCGGATACATGCCCCACAGTGCCAGTTACATTACCCCACAGTGCCGGATACATGCCCCACAGTGCCAGATACAATGCCCCACAGTGCCAGTTACATTGCCCCACAGTGCCAGATACATGCCCCACAGTGCCAGTTACATTGCCCCACAGTGCCAGTTACATTGCCCCCCAGTGCCAGATACAATGCCCCACAGTGCCGGATACATGCCCCACAGTGCCAGATACAATGCCCCACAGTGCCAGTTACATTGCCCCACAGTGCCAGATACATGCCCCACAGTGCCAATTGCATTGCCCCCCAGTGCCAGATACAATGCCCCACAGTGCCAGTTACATTACCCCACAGTGCCAATTACATTGCCCCACAGTGCCAATTATATTGCCCCACAGTGCCAGTTACATTGCCCCACAGTGCCAGATACAATGCCCCACAGTGCCCCACAGTGCCAGATACATGCCCCACAGTGCCAGTTACATTACCCCACAGTGCCGGATACATGCCCCACAGTGCCAATTGCATTGCCCCCCAGTGCCAGATACAATGCCCAACAGTGCCAGATACATGCCCCATAGTGCCAGATACAATGCCCCACTGTGCCAGTTACATACATCACTGTGCCAAATACATGCCCCACACTGTGCCTGATACATGCCCCACTGTGCCAGTTACATGCCCCACTGTGCCAGTTACATGCCCCACTGTGCTATTCCCCCCCCCCCCCGGTCACTTACCGAGTCACCGGCGTGTTCTATGTGAGGGGAGGAGAGCGCCTCTCCTTCCCGGCCTCACCGCTCCAGGACAGGTCTCCGGCGGCTGTGTGGCGCCGGTTCGCTAGCCAATCAGAGCGCGCGGACCGGCAGCCAATCAGGAGCCGGTCCGCAAGCTCTGATTGGCTAACGCCGCCGGAGGACGGAAACAGCAGCGCTGCTGGCAGCGCTGCTATGGCTTTCAGCGGCGGTGAGGGGAGTGAGAGACGGTGCGCTCTCCTCCCCTCACATTTCGGCTTTCGGCGTGACGGGGGTGAGTGAGGCATGATGCCCTGGCCGCCGGTGGCGCCCCCCTCTCCTGGGCCTGCCAAGGTGCCCAGGGCACGTGCCCCACTCGCCCTACCCTAGATACGCCTCTGAGGAGATGAAACCTGGAGCTTCACGGCTGTGAGAGGCAGACCCGGGGTGGAGTTGCTCCTTGATGCCTGTCAGTTGAAGAGATGAAACCTGGTGCTGCCCGACTGTGAGAGGCGGACCCGGGGTAGAGTTGTGACGGATGCCGGCCTCTCCTTGGAGTACTGGTGAAACCGCGCCTCTAAAGTCGGTGGCTGTCACTCACCCGGGATGCTCCATTTGCCACAGCTGCCGGTCTTCTGTCACACTGCTCTCTCCCTGCGCGATGTCCCAGCTCTCTGACAGCCTGCTCTCAGGTGATCTGGTCACTAGCAGGTGGTTCGGCCGATGGAGAGTAGGTGGCCCAGCAGAGTGTCAGTGACAGCATCTAATATCTGCTGTGAATGCCTCCTGAACAAGTCATCTGTTGTAAGTGGTGGCTGGTCCAGGACCAGCCATCCATCTGCTGCTGCTGCTGCTGTGGTCAAAGTATTTCCTATATAGGTGAAGGATTGTCCAATATTGTGGTCATGGACCTTCATAAAAATTTTCTGTAGTGCCTTAAGTGTATTATCCACCTGCTGCTTTGTCCTGTGGAAGCCGATGGATTCCAGCATCTTAGCAATATTTTTGTACACTACAGCATCTTTGACTGTACCTGTCATTTGTCTGCGGATTTGTCCCTATCCCCTGATGCTAAGCAACTCCCTCACCTCTTCATCACTCCACTTGGACATGACTGTAGTGGTATCCCTTTATTGCAGGAATGTGGCCTCTGCAGTGTACTGCCTTTGTGTCCTGGGCTCTGGCTGCTGACATAATCAAGGGAGACACAGGAACATCCAATAGGCTGCGTTTGCTAAGATGGATAACCCGAGTAGGGACCATTCACACTGCACTTAGACCCAGGTCACAGCAGGGTTCAATCCTGGCTGTGACCAGGGTTGAAATGCCGAGGCGCTCAACCTGGAATATTTTTTATAGCGCTTTCAGATCGCAAACCTAGGTTGGACCCAGGTTTTGAACCCGTGACTGACCTGGGTACTTTCACATTGCAGTTTTGGCCCGGGTTGGTGCTTTTCACACTGAACCTGGGTCACCGATGTTAAACGCTGATGTGATTTAAAATGGACTTTTCTGATTGATGAGGTTTCAAAGGAAATAAAAGGAGGGGCTGGGGACTGCTCTGAGCAGACACAAACAGCCAATCAGCAACTTTTTTTGAGACCCGGGTTGAATATCCTGTGTCAGAGGCTTTCACAGTGCACAATGACATGTGTCCGACCGGTGTTTAGTCCAGAGTTGATCGCAGCAGCAAATTTGCTAGCAGTTGGGCAAAACCATGTGCACTGCAGGGGGTCAGATATAACATTTGCAGAGAGAGTTAGATTTGGGTGGGGTGTGTTCAAACTGAAATCTAAATTGCAGTGTAGAAATAAAGCAGCCAGTATTTACTCTGCACAGAAACAATATAAACCACCCAAATCTAACTCTCTCTGCACATAATATATATGCCCCCCCTGCAGTGCACATGGTTTTGCCCAACTGCTAACAAATTTGCTGCTGCGATCAACTCTGAATTACCCCCTTATATGGCCGTTCCAATGGACTGGATTTATATGGCAGTACCACTGGATTTATACGGCAGTACCACTGGACATATACGGCAGTATCACTGGAATTATATGTCAGTACCACTGGATTTATACGGCAGTACCACTGGACTGGATTTATACGGCAGTACCACTGGATTTATACGGCAGTACTACTGGACATATACGGAAGTATCACTGGACATATACGGCAGTACCACTGGACATATATGGCAGTATCACTGGACTTATACGGTAGTACCCAAACAATTTCAAAAAAAGGATCTGACTTCCCGGTAGGTGCGCAAAGTGGTAAGGAGCAGCCTATATCCAATACACAATAGGGGTATTCCCTTCACCCCCAAAACTGACTACAATGATACAAAGATATGTGGATTGGAGAATGGCGCCCTTCTATTTCTATGTGATACGTGATCTTTGTAAATATAAAAGAATATACGTTCCTTTATATAACTTGTATCATCAGCATGTAATACGTCAGGCTTCTCTTCTGTCCATACAGCATTCCTTCTTTTGTTCTATTTTCTCTCCAAATGCCCAGAAATAGAGGGAAATGGACAAACGATAGTATAATACTGTTTTATTTAATTTAAAACACATCAAATTTCCAATCCAAATAAAAACTGACACACAAGTGATAGAGAAAATCCCAGATAGTGGAGGTAATGCAATTACCGGATAGTAGGAGAACCGGTCAAAGTTCTCAAACTCGCATAAGATGTGATAGCTATCACAGGCAGCCACCCGGGTAACAGCTCCCTGGAACCGGCAATCACCCACGTCCACAATCGTCTGGATAGTCCTCCTCACAGCACCAACGCGTTTCAGGTCTGTTCTAGACCCTTTTTCAAGGTAAGACACTTACCTTGAAAAAGGGTCTAGAACAGACCTGAAACGCGTTGGTGCTGTGAGGAGGACTATCCAGACGATTGTGGACGTGGGTGATTGCCGGTTCCAGGGAGCTGTTACCCGGGTGGCTGCCTGTGATAGCTATCACATCTTATGCGAGTTTGAGAACTTTGACCGGTTCTCCTACTATCCGGTAATTGCATTACCTCCACTATCTGGGATTTTCTCTATCACTTGTGTGTCAGTTTTTATTTGGATTGGAAATTTGATGTGTTTTAAATTAAATAAAACAGTATTATACTATCGTTTGTCCATTTCCCTCTATTTCTGGGCATTTGGAGAGAAAATAGAACAAAAGAAGGAATGCTGTATGGACAGAAGAGAAGCCTGACGTATTACATGCTGATGATACAAGTTATATAAAGGAACGTATATTCTTTTATATTTACAAAGATCACGTATCACATAGAAATAGAAGGGCGCCATTCTCCAATCCACATATCTTTGTATCATTATACGGTAGTACCACTGGACTGGATGTATATGGCAATACCACTGGATTTATAAAGTAGTACCACTGGACATATTCAGCAGTACCACTGGACTTATACGGCAGTATCACTGGACTAGATTTGTACAGCAGTACCACTGGATTTATACGGCAGTACTACTGGACATATATACAGCGGTATCATTGGAATTATATGGCAGTACCACTGGATTTATACGGCAGTACCACTGGACTGTATTTATATGGCAGTACCACTGGATTTATATGACAGTACCACTGTACATATACGGCAGTATCAGTGGACATATACGGCAGTATCACTGGACTTATACAGCATTATCACTGGACTAGATTTATACGGCAGTACCACTGGACTTATTCAGCAGTACCATTGGACTTATATGGCAGTATCACTGGACTTATACGGTAGTATCACTGGACTTAAACGGCAATACCACAGGACTTATACAGCAGTACAGGGACACCACTACTGGACTGATGCAGGACAACACAGCACCACTGTATTGGACTGTACTTATACAGCACCTCTGGACATATGGCAGCAGAGTACACCACCACTGTGACTGGACTTATGCAGCATAAGGCACCACCACTGGACTGATGCAGCACAACACAGCACCACTGGACTGGACTTATACAGCACCACTGGACATATGGCAGCAGAGGACACCCCCACTGTGACTGGACTAATGCAGCACAAGACACCACCACTGCACTGATGCAGCACAAGACAGCACTGGAATGACACACATAAGACAGTGGAGGTCGCCACACCACTTTCCCACACAGACAGATACTGGAGAGAAACACGTCCTCTCGCTACACTCTCCAGGACTGGAGTGAAAATGGCGGCGATGTGCGGCTCCTTATATTGAATCCAAAACCCGCGAGAATCCGACAGCGGGATGATGACATTTTGCCTCGTTCTAGTTTCCGAGTCAGACGGGAAAACCTGAGGCGGACTCGGATCTGGGCTCGGGAAGTGATGTTCGGTAGGGTTCTCAGAAAACCGAACCCGCTCATCTCTAGTTGTTAATGTGAAAGGTCAGGGATGAGGTTTGCCTAATTCTGTGCAAGGACTTTGTTACACTTAAACCCTAAGGAACCTGAGACATGGGGAGAAAAACTTTGCTAACTGGAGAAAAACCAATGCCAGAGTTCGGTGTTAGTGAGAGTTCACCTCTAGCACTGCAGTGTAAACTGGATTGTAATTAAGAGGATTTCCAAACATGATATGGTAGCTAGTGTTCAGTAGGAATTACCGGCGGCCGGACACCCACAGAGGGAAAATGGCGTGTGCCACAGGTATTCAGTCAGGGAGATTTCACCGCTAGTAGGGGTTCTGGCATTGGCATTATGACTGCCGGGATCCCGATTAGCAGTATTGTGACCGTTTCCTGGTAGCAGGCCAAGTAAGTAGATAATCTGACAAAAACAATATGAGTAATTCAATAAGATCTACTCATACCCCACACTTTTGCTTATATTTAGCCTAATTTTGCTTGTAACCCCACCAATAAGACTACCCTCAGGTGGTTTGATCTAAGTAGGGCATACACTTTACATTTTTGAAGCAGAGTAGTGGAATAAATGGTTAAAAGAAAAGTACAGTACGTACAAGCACTTCGACTCATTAATGAACATACAGGACCGGTCCACAGAGAGCCAGGAAGCTCACGTGCAGCTCTCTGGTTTGTCCGCCTCCCACCAGAAGCATGCGTCTCCAAGAAAATGGGGGGCCCCTGACTCAAGGCATCTCCGGTTAAAATCTTCCCATGGTTCGGAATTCGGATTTTAAATCTGAATTTCGTGTTTTAGATTTGGTTTGAATTGCAAAAATAACATGATTTTAGAAGTTTTTATCAATTAAAAAAAAAATCCAGATCCAAAATCAATCAGTGTTGCGGTTTATGCAAACCAAAACCCTCAGATGAATTGGAAGCAAAACCAGCAAAAATGGGCCAGCGCACATCTCTAATTAAAACGTGTATGACTCTGCATCATTTGTACTTGAACGTGCACAGATCTGGGTTATAACTGGGATAACTAATGTGTTTTTCTTTAAGTAGCACCAACAGTCAGTATTACGGAACTCCAGTAATCAGATGTATTTAACAATAGCCACATCCTGTTGTTAGAACGACACTTGCAAGGCAGCAGCTGTATTACTGGGCCTTATTATTAAATCAAATTTGAAGTACCAAGTGCTACCTTAGCTTCTGACAATGCATTCACTTTCAGTAAAAATCCATTCAAAGAGAGCTAATTTCTATACAAAGTCAATGTTAAAGTAAAATTTTAAATTTTTATGCAAATTTACCAAAATGCTCTTACCTGGTAATAAGCTTCAAAACTTCTTCCAATCTGTATTGACTCAATAAGCCTTAAAGTGATCCAGATGAAGACAGTTCTAGAAGATAAACAGTAGACACAATTTTGGCCATTTTCAGTGCAGGTTCACAACGTCATTACATCAACAATGCCAGTACTTGGCCTGGCACCCAGTAGCGATGGGGGATTATTCTGGGCACCAAAAGAGGTACTGTCGAGACAAAGGTTGTGGCTGTGTGTTGGTTTCCAAGGTGTGCAGTCCCCTGGGCGACCACCCCAGTCACCTCACCTTTAATACATCCCTGGACCAGGTTCCTGAATGGTCAATTTTTAACAGAGAACGCTGTTTAGACTATTGGTGATAAGAAACCATGGGTCTGTGTGACATTTTTCTAGGATCCTAAAAAATGTAGTGTCAGGTGCTGGCTATGGCATTAATTAAGGATAATGATACAGGACCAGACTTTGGTACATTTAATGAACCAAATATTGAAACCACACACAATAGAAAAACAGAGGTTGAGGGACCAATTAGCACAGACATCATTACAGATGAACCACTAGAATTATAGATGAACCACTAGTAGCAAGATGGCAGCCCATTGACAGTTCTTATTCACCTTATTTATTTATTTATTAACAGTTTCTTATATAGCGCAGCATATTCCGTTGAGCTTTACAATTAGAACAACAGTAATAGAACAAAACTGGGTAAAAACAGACATAGAGGTAGGAAGGCCCTGCTCGCAAGCTTACAATACCTTGTGGTAATTGTTTCCTTTCAGCCACTTACGAATTACTACCCAGCCAGAATGTCCATTTGTGACTTTTAAAATATTTTGTTAAATTGGATCACACTAAGGACCCTATTCAGGTTGGATAGCTAATCTTGCTAAAAAGCAGTTGCCACCAAGTAATAAAGAAAAAACGCCCACTGCAGAAATTGCGAACACATCGCAATGCACGATGTGATCGCATAACCATACGCAAATACCGGAACATTGAAGAGTTTTTCCATCTGCGCTTGGCAAGGTCATCCACAATTCGGTATACGTCAGAGACCCACCCGAAAAACACCTTGCCACGCCTTCTTCATTTTTTACAAACACACCCACAAAACTCCATGTTTCCTTTACTATACTCTGTCAATCAAAATGTGATTTAATTAAAGCACAATGCATTCACAGAAATAATCACTAATCGTGTATGCGCATTCGCAGTCATTCCATAATTGAACAGAATTACTTTTGTGATCCAACCTCAATAGGGTCCTATGGTCGCTTTCTCCACTGTTTTGGGGCACACATATTTGAGGTCATGATAAGTGTCAACCAGAGGAAAGTGTGAAGCTTGGTTTGAGTGGTATATTGAGCTTCTCAGAAACAGGTTGTTTTACGTGATAATATTGTATTTTCTCACTTAGATAGCACTGGTGTAGGCTTCTACAATTTTTATTGCATGTGTTTTTTGAAGGAGAGCATATCCCCATGCCCCAACTTGTTAGTCTTGGGACACTGCATCCAGCACAAAACAGACTGAGCAACTGACACATGGGAATGCAACAATGGAGGGGCATTTGTACAAGAAGGAGAACAAGCTCGCTGATGTGAAAGGCCATTGCAAAAGTGAGCCTGAAAAGGAGAGTCTCATACAGAGAACACACAGAGCCAACTGTGTATAACAATTTAACAAGCAACTCAACAAGAACTGGTCACTTGCAATCATCGGGCATGGAAGCCAGCTTGGCCGAGCTCTTGAGAGCTATGTGGATCTCTTGGTAATATTATGACATGAGTACAGCCACAAAAAATGCAAAATGCCAGTGAGCGTTTTGGCAACACAAAACCATGTAAACGAGTAAATGGCAAAGAAGGAATTCTGCCAGTTAATCACCTACACCACTCCCAAGTTATCACACCAGAACACAATACTTTTATCCCTAAGATTGTCTCCCAAAGCTCCAACATGAAAATGATGTGGAAGAGTTCCAGAAGCAATAGGCTTCTTGTAAGAAACTTGACGATCCAGCCAGCCAGCCTGGCAAAATCACACCAAGAGTGTCACAGACTTTGGGAGTCAAAGCCATGTCAGGACCTCTTTGGGACTGCCAGACCAGGCTGCGATTAGCAAAGTGCTGGTGTCCTATAAGAAGTTGTTCACTGCCTCATCAGCCCTAGCCAGCTTCTATGGCTGCAACTGATGCAGTCCATAGAAGCTAGGGGATTGCACATGTGCAGTCTGGGTGCTGCTGATGCGTATGCACTGGACCTGACACAGGTGACGATGCCCGGCTGACGGACTGACTGTCTCCTCACCGAGAAGACATGGGTAGCAACAGCCATGTAACCACTGTTAGCTAGGAGCCACTGCTGACATATACACACCAATTACAGTACCTGCAGAAGGCAGTATTTGACACATATTCAGCAAAGCCATTGAAAGCCGCTCCAGTATTGCTCGCTACTAATTTAATTTGGGTACACGCTATAAAATTATGTGTCCAATCTTTCTGGTTGGATTGAAAATCTGGTAATATATGGGAGCAAATGACAATTTGATCCAAAAAAATGAAAAACAGACAAATATGGACATTCACACAAATTGGTTAAATCCATTTGATTTAGTCAATTTATTTGAATGACCATTTTATCCATTTTCCAGCTTTTGGGAACAAATGGTTGATTGTCATTTGCTCCCATACCAGATTTTCGCTCAAACTGAATCTTTTCTTGGACAGATAATCTTAAAGTATGTTCCTGACTGTATACTTGCATGCAATATCTTTGAAAACATGGGACTGGCAAGCCTAGTTGCTTGCCTGCATAACCGAAAAAGTAAGCTGAGCAATGTACAGTGTCGATATACCTCTGTGCTACAGGGATGGTGAAAGCAAATACAATAATTTACTAATATGGGTGGACAGGTGCTGCTGTAATTATATTTTTCTTGCTTGCCTTTTTGGACTTTCTCAAGGGCTTAAATGAAAGTGACATTTTTTTACAAGTATACTAATTTTCCCAACAACCTGTAATCATCAGTTGCGGAGATAATAGAGCAGTAAGGTAATTGTAAAGAACACCTGTTCAGTAACGCAATGGAGTTTTAAGATTAGAAGCGCTAGTTTATATAATGTTGGACTATTTTGACCCCACAATATCTAAAACCATAGAACATTTCTATTAGTTTTGTATGTGTTACATTAGTTAAACATCAATTTCTTACAGAGCCACCATTTCATGCAATTTAATTTTTGTTCTACCTACAGTCTAAAATGTTTTGATGACTTCCTTAAGTAGCCCTAATAAAACTACAATTATTTCACAACTGAGAAGTGCTCATCTAACATTATTTATTTTGGGTGATTATATGTGGAGGGAATGATCTTATTGCACTTTTATGCATGGAAACTTGTAATAGTCTTTAAAAGGGTTGAATATGATATGTCGGCACACAGGATGTTGGCAGTCAGAATCCCGATGTAAGAGTGTTCTCCCTTGTCCCCTACCTCCTAACCCTAACCCTCCCTCCCCGCAGCCTAACCCTAACCTCTCCTGCTAGTGGCCGACCCTCCCCTGGTGGAGCCTAAACCTAACCTCCCCTGTCCCGCAGCCGAACCAAAACCCTTCCCCTTATGTGGGGCCTATCCCTAACTCCCCCTCCCAGCAGCCTAACCCCCACCCCCTTGCAGCCTAAATCCCCCTGGAAGCACCTAAACCTGGACCCCCTCCCCCCCCCTCCTGTCCTAACCTTAAGTAGCCCGCTATACCTACGATCGGGATGGAGGCTGTTGGGATTCTGATGGACTCCTGATCCTGTCAGGATTCTGGTGTCAGCTTCCTGACGGCTGTCCGGATTCTGGCTACGACATTCCGGCTGCCAGGTTCCCGACAGCTGGTATCTTGGCAGCATCCACCTTAAAATTAGATATGTACAATGTGACAAGCAGGTTGGACACCCTTGTTCGACAACACCAGAGCAAGAATAATGAACAAATTAAAAATGTTTGAGCACCTGGGGCAGAATTAACTTGGCATCAATTTTTCTGGAGCTTTAAAACTGATGGAATCCATTGCGGATCAATATGAGCTTTTATGTCAGAATGACTTAATTTTACTAAAGATCTCTTTGACCTGAGATAAAACTGCCACTGATGCAAGTTAAGCTAAGTACACACTATACAATTGCTGGGCCGATTTACCATTTTGGGACATCTGCCCGATTTATCGTATAGTGTGTACGAATGATCGTTTCGGCATTTCGCTGATAATTCTGGAAAATCTTGACTACACACACAAGCAATCGATTTTGGGATCCGTCATCCCAAACCAAAAATCTCGGCCACAATCTCCCGATATTGAGCAGTGTGTGTGAATTCTCAATAATCTGTCCATATGTTCTGTGTTTTTCTGTCACTATGTCATCCTCCTTGTAGGCGGATATATGCAAATGCAGTGTGATGTGGCAGAAATCGGTAACTTAAAATAGAAAAATCTTTTAGTGTGTAGCTCATGTCACACCTGAGGGCTGAGACTGACCTGGGGAGGCCTCAGACATAGGGGCTGGCGTGTACATAAACCTGGGTGGCAGTATGGGATTCCTGGACATGCAGGGAACCCTAGCACCGGCGCCCGAAGGCGTGACAAAAACGACAACGTATTAAAAGTTAAATTCTTTATTAAGCACACAGTTCACTTAATCACAACTGGTATTCACAGTATACGTATAGCAGCACAGTTCCTCAGATGTGCTGGCAATAAGTATGCTGTTTGGTATGGTAAGTACTCAATATGGCACAGTCTTGGAAGACACTGAGATGGTAAGTCCATAGAGATAACAGCTAAACACTGTACTGACAAGATGAACTGATACTAACCAGAAGATGACTCACTGGAAGCTGGAGTCGGTAACGGAGCAATGAGGTAGGCTGAGAGCTGGAGGACTGCCGAGGATGCTGGGTAGAACTGGCACAGATGGTGAGGATGCAATTGAACTCACCAATGGTGACAAAGTTCGATGTTGGAACACCGATGGTGAACTGGAGTTCGATGTAGGAACACCACAGACGAATGGAAGCGATGTAGGAACACCGCAGATGAATGGAAGCGATATAGGAACACCGCTGATGGCTGCAGATGGTGTAGAAACACTGCTGGTAATGGAAGGCAGTGTGGAAACACAGATGATAGCTGGAAACGATGTGGGCACACCGCTGAGAGATGGAGACGGTGATGGAACACTGCTGGTAACGGAAGGCAATGTGGAAACACTGCTGGAGTCAGGCAGAACCGCAGGATGGAAATAGGTGCAGGTCTCGTTAAGTGGAGCAAGGTTACAGGAGCTGGAATACCTGGCGACAGCAAGCAGGAACAACCACAGAATGCAGAGACATCCAACACTGGGTTAGACAACCATAGCACTGACAACAGGGAGTCTTGGTTCAGGATACTAATACCTGCTGGGAAGCAAGTATTGGTTGAGCAATCAAAGAGGATTCTGTGTACAATGGATTGGCTGTAGAGAGTCATGTGACTAGGCCAAACATGGCTGCTCCCATGTTTAGTTCTGGAGGGAAAAAGTCAGTTTGTAAACAGCATGTGGAAACTTGTAATGATGGCGGAGGAGGCTGCGGAGAACAGGAGACACCATCTGCTGGAACAGGAGGGACATGCTGAATAGCTGTCATGACAGCGCTGCCAGTATCACTGAGGAGAGACTGTGGAGATGTTGTGCAGCATGCTGCATGCAGACAGCGCAGATGAAATCCAGGCTTGGAGCGCAGGGACAGTCTCAGAAGGCACTTGGATGGTAGGTAAGCGTGTTTAGTCACCCAGATCGTGACAGCTCAGATATAGGTGCCTACAGTTTCCTGAAAAATCATCCGATTGTCTGGCCAACCAAAAAGAATATGACAGTGTGTACCTAGCTTTAGTTTCACAAAGGTTGACCCACCAGAAAACTGATGAAAGACTGTAATGCTGTAATAGAGCTTCACTGATTACTGAGATCCATGTACTGTAGTGACAACCCCAAAAATAGCAACCAGCACTAGCATTTGCAGGCAAAGCTATAAGTAGCAAAATTGGAGGTACAAAAAGTTTTATGTGTTCCCAAAAGTAATAAAACCATCAGTAGGCTTTACCAGCCAGTGCTGGTGGCACTATAGCAAGAAGACACACAGCATAGGATCCACCAGCCATAGAGCAAAGGTCAACATAGGGCTGGATTCCTTAGAGAGCTTAAACCCAACCACAAAAATGTGCCAAAATGCAAGAAGCCTATCAGGTAAAATGGTCGAATTAGAAATGATTGCATTAAAGGACCAACATGATATTATAGGTATTATGGAGACATAGTGGTATTGTCACACATCAGAGTGTCAGGTTCGGTTTTGCTTGTGTCCCCGGAGGGGGCGCTAATGGGTCAGTGGAGGTAGGATAGAAGAAGTGAGGAGGCTGGATTGGGTTTCTGCGCATCAGCGCAATGGTGTTTTATTAACATAAAAGTTCACACAATGAGGCAGCAGAATAACGTGCAGGAATAAACAATAAAAAGTATGCAATGGAAATGGTGCAGCTTGGAAGCTGAGAGTCTATGGAGGAAATGGTAAAGATGGATAAGTTCACTGGTGTGAGAACCAGAATGGTTTAAAACGTGGAGCCAGCAGAGATGGTAATAAATGTGTAGCAAACCTGGTAGCAGATGCAGGAGACTCAGGTGGAAGTTCACAGAGCAGTTCGTTAAGCACAGGCAGCTAGCAAGCTGCTTCACAGGTGAGGTGATGGAAAGCACCTGGAGAGAGTCTCTACTGCAGAGGCTGAAGCACACTGCGGTTGTAGTTAGGTGTGGAGCCAAATACAGATGCAGGGGTTGCTGATGCTTGTAGTTCCACGGAGATGTAGCAAGGTAACCAGGAACACGGAGAAACAGGAAGGTAACCAGGAACACGGAGGATCCAGGCACATGGGTCGCAGGAGTGACACAAAGTTCAGGACAACCACAGGTTCACCCTGCAGCTCCTGATATACCCCCTGGTGTACAGACATTGGTTGGAGTGGGAAAAGGAGGTGCGGCCAAGCTCCGGATTGGCCGCCGTACTCTGACCGATGGAGACTGTCATGGCGGCGCCCATGCCGCGGCCCGGCGGGAACACGGCGTGCTCACACGCCCGCTGTTACAGGAGCGTTCCTAGGCCCAGGATGACATCTGGCGGCAGAGGAGCGGACGACAGCAGAACGTAGGGACCCCGGACGGAGTCCGCACCGACGGACAGATGTGGCTGTGGTGAGTCGATTCCTGACAGTACCCCCTCCTTTATGGGTGGGCACTGAACACCCACGTGGCTTGGAAGGATGAGTTCTGTGGAAGACACGGACCAACCTTGGAGCATGGACATCTGACGAATTCACCCAACTTCTCTCCTCAGGACCATAACCGGACCAGTCGATAAGGTATTGTAGACGACCGTACCGGCAACGGGAATCCAGAATCTTCTCTATCTCGAACTCCACGCCCCGCTGAGTTCGCACTTTGGGGCCGACTGGAAGAGCTCTTTGGAAGCGATTCAGGACTAACGGTCTGAGGAGAGAGACATGAAAGGCATTAGGTATTCGTAGTGAAGGTGGTAACTTGAGCTTGTAGGCCACAGGACTGATGACTCTTTCGATGGAAAAGGGACCGATGAAACGTGGTGCAAATTTCATCGACGGGACTCTAAGACGGAGGTTCCGGGTGGAAAGCCAAACCTTGTCACCAGGTTTCAGGCTAGGAACTGCACGTCTTTTCCGGTCAGCAAAGAACTTATACCGGCTAGAAGCCTTCTTGAGAGAAGCATGAATCTTCCTCCAGATTGAAGAGAACTGACTCAAGACAGCAGTGGCAGCAGGAACATCAATGTGAGGAAGTTCTTGAAAATCTGGAACACGGGGATGTTGTCCATATACAGCAAAGAACGGAGTTGTTTCTGTAGCAGTATGGTAGCGGAAATTGTGGGCAAATTCAGCCCATGGGAGCAGGTCCAACCAGTCATCTTGAGAAGACGAAACATAAAGTCTTAAAAAGGTTTCTAACTCTTGGTTTACCCTCTCCGTCTGCCCATTCGTCTGAGGGTGGTAGGCTGACGAAAACTTGAGGTTGACTTGCATGGCAGAACAAAGGGCTCTCCAAAATCTTGCCACAAACTGAACTCCACGGTCAGATATAATTTCAGTGGGTAGTCCATGTAAGCGGAAAATCTCCCGTAGGAAGATTTGGGCAAGCTTTGGTGCGGAAGGAAGACCCTGGAGTGGTACAAAATGGGCCATTTTGGTAAACCTGTCAACCACAACCCAGATGGTATTGAATCCTTGAGAAGAGGTCAGAGATGAAATCCATGGACAAGTGTGACCAGGGACAGCTGGGAACAGATAATGGTTGTAACTGACCTGCTGGAGATTGTCGAGGAGTCTTGTGCTGCGCACACTTCGGGCAGGATGCCACGAAATCTTTGATGTCAACTTTCATCTTCGGCCACCAGTATGTCTCAGAGAGGAACTTGAAAGTTTTCAGGACACCAGGATGCCCAGTGAATTTGGACTGATGAGCCCAAGACAGCAACTTGGAACGGAGTTCTGGGGAAACAAAAGTCTTACCAGGAGGTGGAGCAGGAGAAACTTGAGAATAGCAAATACCACTGGACTCAGGATGGAATGCGGAACCGAGTCGGACGTCTCCTCTTCGGACTCCATAGATCGGGATAAAGCGTCTGCCTTGATATTCTGAGAACCTGGGCGGAAATTAAGCTTAAAGTTAAAACGAGAGAAGAACATAGCCCACCGGGACTGGCGAGGATTGAGGCACTGGGCTGCCTTCAAATAAAGCAGATTTTTATGATCCGTATAGATGTTGAACGGAAATTTGGCCCCTTCCAGGAGATACCTCCATTCCTCAAGGGCCAGCTTGATTGCTAGTAGTTCTTGATCTCCAATGGAATAGTTAGCTTCTGCAGGGAGGAATTTACGAGAATAAAATCCACAAGGGTGAATCTTCCCATCAGTTCCCTTCTGGGAGAGAACAGCTCCAACTCCTACTGTGGAGGCATCCACCTCCAACTCGAATGGCTTGTTTACATCCAGTTGAGACAGAACTGGAGCAGACATAAAGGCCAGCTTGATCTTTTGAAATGCCGCTAAAGCTTCTTCTGACCAGTTGGAATGATCTGCCCCTTTCCGAGTTAAGTTGGTAATAGAAGCGATGAGAGTTGAAAATCCTCGGATAAACTTCCTATAATAATTGGCGAATCCCAGGAATCGCTGAATAGACTTGAGACTACTTGGAATGGACCAATTGGCAATGGCTTCCAACTTTGTCGGGTCCATCTGGAGATCCGATCCGGAAATTATATACCCCAGGAAGGGTATGGAGGGAACTTCGAAGGTACACTTGGATAATTTGCCGTAGAGACGGTTCTCACGAAGACGTCGGAGGACCTCACGGACTTGCAGACGATGAGAAGAGAGATCTTGGGAGAAGATGAGGATATCATCCAGGTAAACTACGAGGTATTTGTACAGAACGTCACGGAAGATTTCATTAACAAAGTGCTGGAACACTGCTGGGGCATTGCTCAACCCGAATGGCATTACCAGGTACTCGTAATGACCATCTCGAGTATTAAAAGCTGTCTTCCATTCGTCACCACTACGGATTCTGATGAGGTTGTAGGCACCGCGGAGATCTAACTTGGTGAAGATGCGGGCTCCCTTAACTCTATCAAACTATTCAGTGATGAGTGGTAATGGATAACTGTTTTTGATGGTAATGTCATTGAGACCCCGGTAGTCAATGCATGGACGTAATCCTCCATCCTTTTTTTTAACAAAGAAGAAGCCCGCACCAGCGGGTGAAGATGAGGGACGGATAAATCCTTTCTGTAAGTTCTCCCTGATGTAGTCGCTCATCGCCTCAGTTTCAGGAACGGATAACGGATAGGTACGCCCCCTTGGTGGTTTCTTGCCGGGAATGAGGTCAATGGGGCAATCCCACTCTCTATGGGGCGGCAGAACATCAGCGGCCTTTTCACTGAAGACGTCAGAGAAATCTTGGTAAGCCGCAGGAAGATTTGACTGGGTTTTGACTTCAGAAGACTTGATAGGACAAACTTGGGCTAAGCAGGACTGGCGACAATGCGAACCCCAGGAAGTGAGTTGTAACGTAGACCAATCAATCTGCGGATTATGTAGTTGGAGCCAGGGCATTCCCAACACGATCTCCTGGGTTGCCTGAGGAATAACTAAAAACTTTATTAATTCAGAATGCAGGAACCCGACTCCCAGAACCACTGGTCTGGTTTGGTGAGAGATATTCCCCTTGGAGATTCGGCTACCATCTACTGCAGTGATGTAGACTGGATATGAGAGTTCGCAGATAGGTAAACGAAACTTATCTACCGCAGCTTGAGTGATGAAGTTTCCTGCGGCTCCACAGTCCACTAACGCAGATGCAGACTGAAGACCATCTGTAGTCTCTAAAGTCACAGGAAGAATGAGGTCTTGGTTTGAAGGAGCTTGTCTAGAAGATCCCAACTTGACTCCTCCTTTACAAGTCAGGATCTGGCGTTTCCCGAACGCACTGTACAAGAATTGATCTGGTGACCTGCAGCCGCACAATAAAGACACAATCTCTCACGGAGTCTTCTTGACCGCTCCTCAGGAGTTAGGCGGGACCTATTGATTTGCATAGGCTCATCAGAAGGTGGAGACTGAAATTGTACTGAAGGTACCATTCTTGACTTGCGCGGCTCACTACGAGCATGCTCACTGTTGCGTTCGCGGATGCGAGAGTCCAACTTGATGCATAGAGAAATCAGTTCAGGCAATTGCTCAGGGACATCACGGGTTGCCAGTTCATCCTTGATCCGATCTGAAAGTCCATGCCAGAAGGCTGCTACCAGGGCTTGATTATTCCACTGAATCTCTGCGGCTAACGTCTGGAACTGGATGACATATTGTCCCATACTCCGGGTACCTTGACGAAGCTGAATAAGGTCTGCAGAGGCTGATGTTGCACGACCTGGCTCGTCAAAGATACGTCTGAAGGTTGACACGAATTTAGCGTAGTTGTTCATCAGAGGGTCAGCACGTTCCCACAGAGGAGACACCCAACTCAAGGCAGAACCAGAGAGCAGTGAGATAATGTAGGCAACCTTGGATCTTGACGTGGGGAAATTGTGTGATAATAATTCAAACTGGATTTCACATTGGTTAAGGAACCCGCGACATAACTTCGGACTGCCATCATATTTGCTAGGCACGGGCAGGTGCAAGCGTGACCCTGGAGCTGATGCAGCCGGCGTAGAAGAACTCACAGCACTTGCAGGTGCTGGGGTAACTGGAACTGGAGTAGCAAGTACACTAGGCAGGGTTTGCTGTAGTGTATCAATCCGGGAGGACATCCCTTGCAGAAACTGGAACATCTGCTGCTGCACAGCCTCTTGACCATCCAAGCGGGAGACCAGATTTTGTAAGGCCCCTGACCCCACACTCTGACCACCGTCCGAGTCCATCGGTCCTGAACTTACTGTCAGGTTCGGTTTTGCTTGTGTCCCCGGAGGGGGCGCTAGTGGGTCAGTGGAGGTAGGATAGAAGAAGTGAGGAGGCTGGATTGGGTTTCTGCGCATCAGCGCAATGGTGTTTTATTAACATAAAGGTTCACACAATGAGGCAGCAGAATAACGTGCAGGAATAAACAATAAAAAGTATGCAATGGAAATGGTGCAGCTTGGAAGCTGAGAGTCTATGGAGGAAATGGTAAAGATGGATAAGTTCACTGGTGTGAGAACCAGAATGGTTTAAAACGTGGAGCCAGGAGAGATGGTAATAAATGTGTAGCAAACCTGGTAGCAGATGCAGGAGACTCAGGTGGAAGTTCACAGAGCAGTTCGTTAAGCACAGGCAGCTAGCAAGCTGCTTCACAGGTGAGGTGATGGA
This sequence comes from Pseudophryne corroboree, assembly GCF_028390025.1. Classification (NCBI taxonomy): domain Eukaryota; kingdom Metazoa; phylum Chordata; class Amphibia; order Anura; family Myobatrachidae; genus Pseudophryne; species Pseudophryne corroboree. Next base: position 457,962,454 of record NC_086448.1, on the reverse strand, counting down.
AAGCACCTGGAGAGAGTCTCTACTGCAGAGGCTGAAGCACACTGCGGTTGTAGTTAGGTGTGGAGCCAAATACAGATGCAGGGGTTGCTGATGCTTGTAGTTCCACGGAGATGTAGCAAGGTAACCAGGAACACGGAGAAACAGGAAGGTAACCAGGAACACGGAGGATCCAGGCACATGGGTCGCAGGAGTGACACAAAGTTCAGGACAACCACAGGTTCACCCTGCAGCTCCTGATATACCCCCTGGTGTACAGACATTGGTTGGAGTGGGAAAAGGAGGTGCGGCCAAGCTCCGGATTGGCCGCCGTACTCTGACCGATGGAGACTGTCATGGCGGCGCCCATGCCGCGGCCCGACGGGAACGCGGCGTGCTCACACGCCCGCTGTTACAGGAGCGTTCCTAGGCCCAGGATGACGTCTGGCGGCAGAGGAGCGGACGACAGCAGAACGTAGGGACTCCGCACCGACGGACAGATGTGGCTGTGGTGAGTCGATTCCTGACACCAGAGGCGGCGTTCGCCGCGCTTACCCCTGCGTGTCTGCTGGTCAGTGTTGCGGCCTCTGCCTTTGGTGGGTCACGGGCTCCGGCGTCTGGTTGGCGCGGCTACCGGCGGTTCTCCGGGGCATGGGCGCCGCCATGACACCCGCCATCACGTGGACGGGGGGCAGGTGATGTCATCAGACTGCTCCGCCAATCCAGCGTTGGCGGGAGATTCAAAGTCAGACGCCGGACAGAGCTTCAGTGCCTGAGTATCGTCTTTCCCTGACGTAGATGCCAGTGCTCTCGTTCCCGGCGAGGATCCCTGCAGTCGTACTCCAGCATCCCCGGCATTTCCAGCTACCAGTTCACTGCTCCAGCTTCAGTGTATTCAGCGGCTGGTAATCTCTCTACCTTCCAGTCATCCGTGCTCCTAGTCATCAGCGTCTCAGTCTCTGTTCACAAGGTCTACAAGTCCACAGCGTCTAAAACCCCTGCACTTCAATTCCTCACATCATCAGCGTCTCAGTCTCCGTTCACCAGGTCTACAAGTCCACAGCGTCTAAAATCCCTGCACTTCAATTCCTCACATCATCAGCGTCTCAGTCTCCATTCACAAGTTCTACAAATTCACAGCGTCAGAGACCCCTGCACTTCAATTCCTCACATCATCAGCGTCTCAGTCTCCGTTCACAAGTTCTACAAATCCACAGCGTCAGAAACCCCTGCACTTCAATTCCTCACATAATCAGCGTCTAAGTCTCCGTTCACAAGTTCTACAAGTCCACAGCGTCTAAAACCCCTGCACTTCAGTTTCTCACATCATTAGCGTCTCTGTAACCATTTACAAGTTCTTCAACCATCTGTGCTAATTATCATCATTCATAAGATCCACAAGTTATCAGTGACTTTTAAACATCACCCACAGTTTCTTCAATTACCGGCATTCCCCATACTGCTCACTTAACCCTTCAGTGGGTCTGGACATTCCCTTCAGTTATTCCTTTGCATTTGACTTTTAAGTTGTTTTCCTTTGCAATAAAGCTCTTTCATATTTCAACAAACTCCACTGTCAGCGTCCTGTATGAGGAGATCCTATATCAAGCCCTCCCTTTTCCAGCACAGTTGTGGTTCCTCTTCCCAACCATCGGAAGAATCCCCGAGTTCACAACACCCTCAGTCTAGGCCAGTGACAGTATACTCAGGCCACATGGACCCGGGGAATCGGAACCCATAGGCAAGCGCCATGCAGGACCTAGTTTCCTGAGTACAGAGTCAAGAAGCAGCACAGATTCAGGTGATGCAATATCTCCAGGAGTTATCTGGTCGGTTGGATCAAATCCAAACTTCGCTGGCTTCAGTGGTTCCAGCTCCAGTTCCACTATCCGCTCCAGTAGTTGTCCCTGGCGATGCTTCCTCCTTGACTGGAACCAGGTCATGCCCTCAGCTTCTCACTCCACCTCGTTATAACAGGAATCCAAAAAATTGCCGTGGATTCCCTAATCAGTGTGAGGTACATTTCGAATTCCTCTCACACAACTTCCCTACTGATCGGTCTAAAGTGGCATACATTATCTCGTTACTTGAGGGTTCAGCGTTGGAGTGGGTGTCACCGTTGTGGGAGCGATCAGATCCGTTAGTTTCCAGTTATCCTAATTTCTTGGCGTCATTCCGTAGGATCTTTGATGAGCCTGGCAGGGCGACTGCTGCCTCAGCTGACTTGCTCCGAGTTCGACAAGGCTCTCGCACAGTGGGACAGTATGTAATTCACTTTCAAACTATAGCTTCTGGGCTAAACTGGAATAATGATTCCCTTCGGGCTGCTTTTTGGAACGGGCTCTCGGATCGTTTAAAAGACGAATTGATTACTAGAGATCTGCCGGATTCCTTGGAACAGTTGATCTCACTCTGTGTGAAGGTGGATCTTCGTATGCAGGAACGAGGTGGTGAACGTAGTCAGTCTGACCGGTCGAGGCTCCGATCTCTTCCATCTAAGCAGACAGTCAATTCCAGTCCAGACGAACCCATGCAGATTAATCGGTCTCGGCTGTCCCCAGAAGAGCGTCAGCATCGGCGTGAGGGTAGACTATGCCTCTACTGTGGAGCCGCGGATCATTTCCTCAAGTCTTGCAAGTCTCGCCCGGGAAACGGGCAGTCCTAGCTCGGTCCGGAGAAGTCAAGCTAGGGGTTGTTTCTCAATCTCCTCCGGCAGTAGACTGTCTACTTCCAGTATCTCTGTTTTCTAAGTCTGAAGTCAAAACCGTTAAGACGCTGTTGGACTCAAGAGCTGCGGGGAATTTTATTTCGCTTTCCTGCGCCCAGAATTTGGGAGTGACGTTACAATTGGTCGAGCGACCCATTACGATAACTGCTATTAATGGTACCCAGATTCCTAATGCCCTGATTACGAGTCATACTATGCCAATCAAGCTGCAAGTGGGAGCTTTGCACCAAGAACATCTGGAGTTCCTGGTGATTCAAGAGATGTCTCACGATCTCGTCCTTGGTCTTCCCTGGCTTAAGCTTCACAACCCTCACATCGACTGGAAGTCGACACAGATAATTTCTTGGAGTCCTTTCTGTCACTCGAATTGTCTTACTCCTGTCTGCCCACTTCGTGCATCGTCTAAGTCGGACGTGGAGCTTATTCCAGAGGTTTATCGGGAGTTTACAGATGTCTTCTCGGAGCAGGCGGCTGATAAACTACCTCCGCATAGACCCTGGGATTGTCCTATTGAGCTTATTCCGGGGAAAATGCCACCTCGTGGTCGTACCTATCCTTTGTCAGTACCTGAGACTCAAGCCATGTCAGAATATATCGAATCTAATTTGCAGAAGGGATTCATCCGCCCCTCCACTTCTCCAGCAGGAGCAGGCTTCTTCTTTGTGAAGAAAAAAGATGGAGGCCTGAGACCATGTATCGATTATCGTGGTCTAAACAAAGTCACTATTCAGAATAAATATCCTCTGCCGCTCATCACGGAGCTGTTCGATAGCTGTTCGATAGAGTTCGTGGAGCTCGAGTCTTTACTAAGCTCGATTTAAGGGGAGCTTATAACTTAATACGTATCCGACAAGGGGACGAATGAAAGACGGCCTTCAATACTAGGGACGGGCATTATGAGTACCTGGTAATGCCGTTTGGCCTCAGCAACGCCCCCGCCGTCTTCCAGGGATTCATCAATGACGTTTTTCGGGACATGTTACATCTAAATGTGGTGGTATATTTGGACTACATCCTGATTTTTTCGAAGAATCTCTCTGAGCACAAGACATAGGTTAAGGAGGTACTCCTTTGGTTGCGAAAGAACCATCTTTATGGCAAGATTTCCAAGTGCACCTTTGAGGTCCCATCTATTCCATTTCTGGGCTACATTATTTCGGGAACAGAGTTGCGTATGGATCCGGAGAAACTTTCTGCCATTCGGGACTGGACTCAGCCTCTTTCCCTGAAAGCGGTGCAACGATTTCTAGGATTCGCAAATTACTACCGGAAATTCATAAGGGGTTTCTCTACTATTGTGGTGCCTATTACTGCCCTAACCAAGAAAGGGGCAGACCCAAGCCATTGGTCCTCTGAAGCAGTAGCAGCGTTCGCCCAGTTGAAGGCAGCTTTTATGACCGCTCCGGTACTTCAGCAGCCAGACTTCCTAAAACCATATTTCTGGAGGTTGATGCTTCTACGGTAGGCATAGGTGCCGTACTTTCGCAGTACGCTCCAGATGGGAAGTTACATCCGTGTGGTTTCCATTCTCGCAAGTTCTCCCCTGCTGAGTTAAATTACACCATTGGAGATAAAGAGCTGTTGGCAATTAAATCTGCTTTAGAAGAATGGAGATATCTCTTGGAGGGTGCTAAACACTTGATTATGATTTTTACGGATCACAAGAATTTACTGTATCTCAAGATGGCCCAGTGCTTGAATCCCTGTCAAGCAAGATGGGCACTCTTCTTTGCCCAGTTTTCGTTTGTCATTAATTACCGGGCTGGAACTCTTAACACCAAGGTGGATGCCCTATCCCGTTCAATAATGGCTTCGGATGAGGAAAATACCGTTGAAAAGGCGTCTCTATCTCTGCGGCTCCCACTGCGTTGGGTCCTCTTCCTGGAAGAATGTCTGTGCCAGCTAAATTTCGACCTAGGTCGTTGCAGTGGGCTCACATTTCCAAGTTTTCTGGCCATCCGGGAGTTCAAAAGATGTGGGAATTTCTGCGTAGATCTTACTGGTGGGACACTATGAAGAAGGACGTCCAAGAGTATGTCAACTCGTATCCTCAATGTGCTCAGCACAAAACTCTACGTCTGCCTCCTGCGGGATTGTTGCATCCACTGTCCATTCCTAAGAGGCCTTGGACTCACATCTCTATGGACTTTGTTACTGAACTACCTCTCTCTAAAGGTCATAACACCGTCTGGGTGATTATCGACCGATTTTCTAAGATGGCACATTTTGTTCCGTTGACCGGATTACCATCAGCTTCTAAGTTGTCTCTGTTATTCATTCGGGAACACTTCCGCCTGCACGGGTTACCTCTGGAGATAGTCTCGGATCGAGGGGTACAGTTTACAGCAAGATTCTGGAGAGCCCTCTGCACGGCTCTAAAAATTAAACTCAAGTTTTCGTCTGCTTATCATCCACAGACCAATGGGCAAACTGAACGCGTCAATCAAGATTTAGAGACTTTTCTCCGTGTTTACCTCTCTCCCTCACAGGATAATTGGGAGGAGTTGTTGCCTTGGGCCGAGTTCGCCCATAACCATCTGTATCACTCTTCGACTGGTGAGTCTCCATTTTTCATTAATTACGGATTTCATCCCCAGGTTCCGGAATTACTCATTTGTCCTCCAGAAGACGTTCCTGCTGCAGCCTCTACTCTCTGACATTTCAGTCAAATCTGGAGTTGAGTTCATGCCAATCTCAAGAGAGTTTCCGGTCGCTATAAGTTCTTTGCGGATAGGAAGCGACGGGCAGCTCCTCAATACAAGGTTGGTGTCAGGGTATGGCTCTCTACCCGCAATCTTCATTTAAAGGTGCCCACTATGAAGTTCGCTCCAAGTTTCATCGGTCCTTATCCCGTGTTACAAGTCTTGAATCCGGTTGCCTGCAAATTGGGGTTGCCTTCCCATCTCCGGATACCAAATGCCTTCCATGTCTCTCTTCTTCGCCCTCTTGTTTTGAACCGGTTTCATTCCAAGACCCCAAGGTCAACCTCTGCAGAGGCTGAAGAGGGTACGGACTTCGAGATCAAAGCTATTCTTGATTCCCGCTATCTTCACAAGAATCTACAGTATTTGGTGGAATGGAAAGGTTTTGGCCCAGAGGAAAGGAGCTGGGTCAAAGCTACTGAAGTTTCGGCTCCCCGACTGGTGCAGATGTTCCATTCCAGACATCCAACAAAACCTGGAAAGTGTCCAGGGGCCACTCCTGGAGGAGGGGGTACTGTCACACACCAGAGGCGGCGTTCGCCGCGCTTACCCCTGCGTGTCTGCTGGTCAGTGTTGCGGCCTCTGCCTTCGGTGGGTCACGGGCTCCGGCGTCTGGTTGGTGCGGCTACCGGCGGTTCTCCGGGGCATGGGCGCCGCCATGACACCCAGCATCACGTGGACGGGGGGCAGGTGATGTCATCAGACTGCTCCGCCAATCCAGCGTTGGCGGGAGATTCAAAGTCAGACGCCGGACAGAGCTTCAGTGCCTGAGTATCATCTTTCCCTGACGTAGATGCCAGTGCTCTCGTTCCCGGCGAGGATCCCTGCAGTCGTACTCCAGCGTCCCTGGCATTTCCAGCTACCAGTTCACTGCTCCAGCTTCAGTGTATTCAGCGGCTGGTAATCTCTCTACCTTCCAGTCATCCGTGCTCCTAGTCATCAGCGTCTCAGTCTCCGTTCACAAGGTCTACAAGTCCACAGCGTCTAAAACCCCTGCACTTCAATTCCTCACATCATCAGCGTCTCAGTCTCCGTTCACAAGGTCTACAAGTCCACAGCGTCTAAAACCCTTGCACTTCAATTCCTCACATCATCAGCGTCTCAGTCTCCGTTCACAAGTTCTACAAATTCACAGCGTCAGAGACCCCTGCACTTCAATTCCTCACATCATCAGCGTCTCAGTCTCCGTTCACAAGTTCTACAAATCCACAGCGTCAGAAACCCCTGCACTTCAATTCCTCACATCATCAGTGTCTCAGTCTCCGTTCACAAGTTCTACAAGTCCACAGCGTCTAAAACCCCTGCACTTCAGTTTCTCACATCATTAGCGTCTCTGTAACCATTTACAAGTTCTTCAACCATCTGTGCTAATTATCATCATTCATAAGTTCCACAAGTTATCAGTGACTTTTAAACATCACCCACAGTTTCTTCAATTACCGGCATTCCCCATACTGCTCACTTAACCCTTCAGTGGGTCTGGACATTCCCTTCAGTTATTCCTTTGCATTTGACTTTTACGTTGTTTTCCTTTGCAATAAAGCTCTTTCATATTTCAACAAACTCCACTGTCAGGGTCCTGTATGAGGAGATCCTATATCAAGCCCTCCCTTTTCCAGCACAGTTGTGGTTCCTCTTCCCAACCATCGGAAGAATCCCCGAGTTCACAACACCCTCAGTCTAGGCCAGTGACAGGGATGAATCTCACGACTGGAGAACAAACCTGGAAGGATATACCCTCTTCAGGAAGGACAGGTATAACAAAAGAGGAGGACGTGTTTGTCTTTTTGTTAAACCATTCTTAAAACCATTTTTAAAGGAGGTTATGTACGAAGGGACAGGAGATAACGTGGAGGCTTTATGGGTTGAAATTTCAAGTGGGGAAAAGGTACAAAAAAGCTATTAATAGGAATATGCTACAAACCGTCTGACATTAGTGTGACTGAGGAGGTACACCTATTGTAGCAAATATAAAAAGCTGCAGGACTGGGGGAGGTGCTAATCATTGGGGACTTTAATTACCCAGACATCAGTTGGAATAACGTATCATGTGTTACAGCCAGGGGAGACAGGTTCTTAAATATACTAAAAGATCATTACTTGCCTCAGGTTATCGAGGAGCCTATTAGAAATAGGACTATACTGGACCTAGTACTAAGTAATAATGTGGGTATAATATCAAATACTTTAGTAGGGGAGAGCTTGGGAAACAGTGATCATAATATGGTCACATTTGGTATTAGTTTCCAAATGCATCACTATAAGGGTTCAACAAAGACGTATAACTTTAGAAAGGTACATTTCGACATGTTGAAACAAGTACTAATGAACATTGACTGGGACACTTTGTTTCATGGTAAGAACACTGCTGAAATGTGGGATGCTTTTTAATGTTTGCTCAATAAAAATATTCGTAAATTAATTCCCATGGGCAGCAAACACAGGAGTTCTAAATACAAACCTATGTGGCTTACTAAGAAGGTTAAGGAAGAAATGGATAAAAAGTGGCGAGCATTCAAAGCATTCAAATAAGATGGGAAGGAGGAGTCATTCAAGTACTACAAGGACTTTAACAGTAAATTCAAAAAAAGAAATAAGAGCAGCTAAAATAGAAAATGAAAAGCAAATAGCTAAGGAGAGTAAAACAAACCCTAAAAAAAAAAATGAAGTATAGAAATGGTAAAAGATTAAAAAAAGAGAATACAGGAGTCAGGAGTATTGATAAATAATGAAAATAAAAAAAGCTAAAATATTGAACAAAATTTTTTTTATCAGTATTTACTAGAGAGGACCAGATGGTGGCGGTAGTGAATAGCATAAGTAATGATAGTGTACCATTGCTGAGCACTTGTTTGAGTGATGAAGTAGTCCATGAGGGACTACACAAAATTAAGATCAATAAATCCCCTGGTCCAGATGGACTACACCCAAGGGTTCTAATGGAACTATACTCAGAACTAGCAAGGCCTTTATATTTTATATTCTCCAATTCAATTAAATCAGGCATAATACCTAAGAACTGGTGTGTAGCAGAGGTAATTCCAATATTTAAAAAGGGAATCAAAACTCATCCTGACAACCACAGACCGGTTAGCTTGACATCTATAGTGGGGAAAATATTGGAAGGAATATTAAGGGATTGCATACAGGAGTACTTGGATACCTCCAATATTGTTAATAGGAATCAGCAGGGCTTTGTGCGGGACAGGTCATGCCAAACTAACTTAATTAGCTTCTATGAGAAAGTGAGCAACAATCTTGACCAGGGTAACTTTGATACAGTGCCTCACATGAGGCTGATTTTCAAACTAAGAAAACTCAGCCTAGGAAACACTATTTGTATTTGGATAAGTAATTGGCTGGATAACAGGGAACCGCGAGTTGTGGTTAATGGGATGTTGTCAGGTCTCTGGTTTTGTCTGTCCCCGGCGGGGGCGCTAGTGGGTCAGTGTTGGTGCGATGTATAAAGCGGGGAGGCAATATAAAAGTCCTGCGCATAAGCACTGATATTTATTAATGCAAAGCAGATGGTATAATACTGAATACAATGGAAACAGGTAATGTAGAAAACTATGACAGGTAACTGAATCCAAATTACATAAAAGTCTCTTGCAGCAGAACGTAAATAACTTGATAATGAATGCAGGTGAAATAACAGAACTCCAGTAGTATTTGGAAATACACAGTCTCTGAGTAACACAGGGTAAACTGATAATGATTAGGAAAGCAGAACTCCAGAATATATGAATAACTCACAGTCTCTGTAAAGCACAAGTCCTTATAGCCACACTAAGGCTAAAGCAGGAGACAGTTTCTAAGCCAGTAGATGTTATGCGGCTGAGTTGCCCAGATGGTATGCTGACAATTAGTGCACAGGTAAGTAATGAGAAAGAACACCTGAGGAGAGTCTCTTACTGCTGATGGGTTTGAAGCTGGATGTAGCTGAAGTCCGGAGTAACAGGAGAGCTGTAGAAATGGAAGCTGGAACAAATAATGTATCCACAGGGGATCGCTGGAAACAGGAACGCAGGAACTGGGAGAACTAGACACAGGGTATGTGACTCGTTGTCCGAGGCGATGAGAGTGAGCCCCGGACAGGAACTTATACCCCTTGCTCTGCAGTGATTGGTCGCAGTGTTCTGGCTGGAAACACAGGGCTGGATTAGATGCAGGAATCATAGCAGCATCCACACGGACCGGATGCCGGCACACAGCAGAACACAAACGCAGGACCAGACTCAGGGGTACTCAGCGACACGGGAGATGACGCTCACGGTCAGCGCATCCATACAGCCGCGACTGGGGCCATGACCTCCGGAGGCCCGCACACCAGCGCGCTGGTAGGTGAGACGCAGCTGACCGCCGATTCCTGACAGATGTATTGTACTCCAGCTGGGCCACTGTTTTCAGTGGAATACCACAAGGGTCATTACTGTTAAATTTATTTATTAATGACCTAGCAACAGATCTTGAAAGTACAGTATCAATTTTTGCAGATGATACCAAGCTATGTAGGGTAATTAACTTAGATAAGGATTCAGAGTCTCTACAAAATGACTTATTTAAACTGGAAATTTGGGCAGCCAAATGGAGAATGAGGTTTAATATAGATAAATGTAAAGTCATGCACTTTGGGGCTAAAAATAATCATGCAGCCTACAAATGAAATGGGGAGAAGTTAGGGGAGTTTTTAGGAAAATACTTGGGGGTTCTCATTGACAATGGAGTTAATAACAGTACCCAATGTCAAACTGCAGCAACAAAAGCAAATAAGGTACTAGCTTGCATAAAACTGGGAATTGAGACTAGGGATGAAAGCGTAATCCTGCTTTTATATAAATCATTGGTACGGCCACATCTTAAATATTGTGTACAATTCTGGGCAACACATTATAAAAAAGATATCATAGAGCTTTAAAGGGTGCAGAGCCGAGCTAAGAATTTATTAAGGGGATAGAGACACTTGATTATGAGGAAAGGCTTAACAGGTTAGATATGTTTAAACTAGAAAATATGCGTCTAAGAGGGGACATTATGTATAAATATATAAAAGGACAATACTGTACATGGAGCTAACAGGAGATCTGTTTATTGTGAGATCTCTGTATAGGACACGCGGACACTCCCTGAGGTTAGAGGAGAGGAAATTTCATACCCAGCGAAGGAGGGGGTTCTTCACAGTAAGGGCAGGAAGGACCTGGAAAGCTTTGCCAGTGAAGGTAGTATTGACGGACTCGTTCATAACTTTTAAAAACAGGTAAGACAAATTTCTAACTGAAAAAGATAACCAAGGATATAATGTCAAAATGAATGTATTTTAGAAAAATGTATTCTAAGAAAACTATGTATTCTAGTTGTTAACTGGACGAAAAACAGTATTCAATTGAGTCATTATGGTTTAAATCTATATAGATGTAGATAATGTATTCTAGGAAAATATATTGTAGAAAAACTACACTTGAGTTATTATGGGTAATTGTTATGGTTATATAGGGAATAGTATAGGGTCATTATATAACCTCATTAACTATGTAACAGGAGAAATCAGCCCTATGCTAATAAGACTAGGGCTGTTACCAACACCATGGCAGCACTATAGCAGGGGAATCCCATGCTAGATGTCTCCTTGGTTGATAAAATCTAGTTATGGTTGTAGCATTTTCGAGGGGGCACCACATTTTTTTACTCTGATTTTGCTATTACCAGCCTATGTAGCAAACCCAAGTGCTGGTTACTATTTGAGGAAGACCCAGTGATCTTTTTGTAAAAAAAACAACACTGCTGCACTGATCCAAAGGACATTTCCACCAGCTGCACTCCAAGCAATCCAAAAGAATCAGTCACATAAACTATATTGCCTCCTGTAAAACAGTCTCTCTGAACGGGATCCGGTCTGAAGATCGACACTGTCTAGGTCGACCACTATAGGTCGACAGTCACTAGGTCGACAGGGTTGGAAGGTCGACAGGGTTTCTAGGTCGACATGTTCTAGGTCGACAGGTCAAAAGGTCGACATGAGTTTTTCACATTTTTTTGAACTTTTTGATACTTAACGATCCACGTGGACTACAATTGGAACGATAATCTGTGCCAAGCAGAGCAGTAGCGAAGTGAGGCACCTTGCGAGCCATGCGAGGGTACACGGTGCACTAATTGGGGTTCCAGGTCACTCTACGAAGAAAACGACACAGAAAAAAACAAAACCCTCATGTCGACCTTTTGACCTGTCGACCTAGCACATGTCAACCTAGAAACCCTGTTGACCTTCCAACCCTGTTGACCTAGTGACTGTCGACCTATAGTGGTCGACCTAAACATTGTCGACCTAGACAGTGTTGATCTAATGATCCACACGCTCCCTGAACATAAAAAAAGAGTATAACTCAATTAGTGCATTATTCTAGTTAAAAAAAAAAGATGATACTAATGGGTTAGAAGGTTGGGTATATGGGGGTTATTAGAGTCTTTTGCAGACTAGGGCTGGCCATCGGTGAGTTAACATCGATGATCCTTATCTATGGTGCCATTGATTGTTAACCTCAATGGTAAAAACCATCTGCAAGGGAACCATCAATGGTTTCACCCATCAATGGTCATCCATGCTTTACTATTCACTGAGCTGTGGGCCAATCAGAGCCTGGGAGTAGGGCTTCACAGGTGTCAGGGGATGGAGCTATACTCTGTGTTCCGGTACTTTATAGAAAAAAACACCCAAAACATTGGGTGGTTTTGTGCTTTCAATGGTGGGAAACCATCTGGTTTTAAGTAAATAAATGAAATAGTACTTTACTGTCAGCATAAAATCAGAAACAGAATAATAAACACCTAGCCCCTACAGGGCAACTAACTCACTTCATGACCCCTCTGTATAAAGCAGCTAGTCTGCAAACACAAAAGTCTTTCAAAGTCTTTGCAGACCTGTCTTTCACAGGTATAGTTACCCTGGCCTCGCTTGGCATCTGGCTTCTCACACAAAGTCTCGGTCCTGCTTCTTGTGTACGGCAGCACTCTGTCCAAAATATGCACGTCAGGCAGAAAAAACTGCAACGTTTCAATGTTTAATTAGAGATGAGCAGGTTTGGTTTCCCGGAAACTGAACCCCCCTCGAACTTTGCGATCCACCTTGATTACGTCATTGAGGCAAAATGGTATCAACCCGCTGTCGGAATCTCGCGGGTTTTGGATTCTATATAAGTCCCCGTGCATCAGCACCATCTTCACTCCGGCATTGGAGAGTGTACTGGATGGACGTGTCCATCTCAGTACTGCATGGCTCGGCTGGCGTGGCGCGACGCGTGTGGGTGTGCCCTGTATACTGTATCTAAAAAAGGGGTGCTCTGTCTGCTGTATTTGAAAGGGGTGCTCTCTCTCCGTCAGCTGTATCTGAAAGGGTCCTTTCTCTCTGTCAGTTGTATCTGAAAAAGGGGTGCTCCCTGCCTGCTGTATTTGAAAGGGGTGCTCTCTCTATCAGCTGTATCTAAAAAGGGGTGCTCTCTCATTGTCAGCTGTATCTGAAAAAGGGGTCCTCTCTGTCTGCTGTATCTGAAAAAGGGGTGCTCTCTGTCAGTTGTAACTGAAAAAGGGGTGCCCTCTGTCAGATGTATCTGAAAAAGGAGTGCCCTCTCTGTCTGCTGTATCTGAAAGGGGTGATCTGTCCATCCATCCAGGGGCTCTGCCCCAGTGTAAAATGAAAATAATAAAAGCTAAAAACAAAAAGCCTAAAATTATAATTATAAAAAATATACTGTATATATATATATATATATATATATATATATATTTATTTGTGCTGTACCCCAGTGTACTATACAATTTTTATTTTATTTTCAGAAGTACTGTGACACTGTCGGTCAGACAGCAATATTTTTTCTAGAGATAAGCAGGCTGAACCCTACTGGACTTCACGCTCTGAGCCCTGATCCGAGTCACCTGACTCGGAAACCAGAACGTCATCATCCTGCTGTCAGATTCACGCGCGGTTTGAACTCCATATAAGGACCTGCGCGTTGCCGCCATTTTCACTCCGGCATTGGAGGGTGTAAAGAGAGGATGTGTCTCCATCCACAGTGTCCTCAGTGGTAGTGTCTTGTGCTGCATCTGTCCAGTAACAGTGGTTGTGTCCTCTGCTGCCATATGTCCAGTGCTGCTGTATAGGGTGCTGTGTTGTGCTGCATCAGTTCAGTGGTGGTGTGTTGTGCTGCATCAGTCCAGTCACAGTGGTGGTATACTCTGCTGCCATATGTCCAGTGCTGCTGTATAGGGTGCTGTGTTGTGCTGCATCAGTTCAGTGGTGGTGTATTGTGCTGCATCAGTCCAGTCACAGTGGTTGTGTCCTCTGCTGCCATATGTCCAGTGCTGCTGTATAGGGTGCTGTGCTGCATCAGTTCAGTGGTGGTGTGTTGTGCTGCATCAGTCCAGTCACAGTGGTGGTATACTCTGCTGCCATATGTCCAGTGCTGCTGTATAGGGTGCTGTGTTGTGCTGCATCAGTTCAGTGGTGGTGTATTGTGCTGCATCAGTCCAGTCACAGTGGTTGTGTCCTCTGCTGCCATATGTCCAGTGCTGCTGTATAGGGTGCTGTGTTGTGCTGCATCAGTTCAGTGGTGGTGTATTGTGCTGCATCAGTCCAGTCACAGTGGTTGTGTCCTCTGCTGCCATATGTCCAGTGCTGCTGTATAGGGTGCTGTGTTGTGCTGCATCAGTTCAGTGGTGGTGTGTTGTGCTGCATCAGTCCAGTCACAGTGGTGGTATACTCTGCTGCAACATGTCCAGTGCTGTTGTATACTAAGTCCCTTACAGTGTTGCTGTGTTGTCCTGCATCAGACCAGTGGTAGTGTCCTGTGCATCAGTCAGTCCAGTGACCAGTCACAGTGGTATCCTCTGCTGCCATATGTCCAGTGCTGCTGCATAAATCCAGTCCATTGCAGTGGTGCTGTGTTGTCTTGCATCAGTCCAGTGATGGTGTCCTTGTGCTGCCATATATGTCTAGTGGGTGGTCTTCAGTTTGCCGGCGGCCAGGCTCCCGACGACCAGCATGCCGGTGCCGGAATCCCAACCACCGGCATACCAACAGCTTTTCTCCCTCTTGGGGGTCCATGACCCGCCTGGAGGGAGAACAGATAACCGTGCACACAGCGTGGCGAGCGCAGCGAGCCCGCATGGTGCTCATTTGTGCTCGCCCAGTGGTCGGTATGCTAGCCGCCAGGAGCCCAATCGCCGGCATAAAATGCTACACCCACTTCCAGTGGTACTGCTACAAATGTCCAGCGATCCTGCCGTATATGTCCAGCGGTACTGCCGTATATGTCCAACGGTACTGCCATATAAATCCTGTGGTCCTGCCATATAATTCCAGTGATCCTGCCGTATAATTCCAGTAATCCTGCCGTATAATTCCAGTGATCCTGCCGTATAATTACAGCGATCCTGCCGTATAATTACAGTGTTCATGCCGTATAATTCCAGTAAATTTGCCGTATAATTCCACTGATCCTGTCGTATAATTCCAGAAGCGGCACCAGTAACAGCATCTCGCAAACGCCAACTCGTTCTTAGGCAGGCTACACTATGTATCACCGCTTTCCGTAAGAGGCACACCACTGACAACCTCTTATGGAAACTGAGGGACATCATTGCACAATGGCTTACCCCAATTAGACTCTCCTGTGGATTTGTGATATCGGACAATGGTGGTCATTCCGAGTTGTTTGCTCGTTGACGATTTTCGCTTTGCTGCGATTTGTTGCTAAATGCGCATGCGCATGGTACGCAGCGCGCATGCGTTTAGATATTTAACTGAAAACTTAGCAGTTTTGCTGTTGTTCGTGCTGCGCTTTTCAGTCACACTGCTGATCGGTGAGTGATTGACAGGAAAGGGGCGCTTCTGGGTGGTAACTGAGCGTTTTCCGGGAGTGTGCTAAAAAACGCAGGTGTGTCAGGGAAAAATGCGGGAGTGTCTGGAGAAATGGGGGAGTGGCTGGCCGAATGCAGGGCATGTTTGTGACATCAAACCAGGAACTAAACGGACCGAGCTGATCGCAATCTAGGAGTAGGTCTGGAGCTACTCAGAAACTGCAAGAAAATATTTAGTAGCAGTTCTGCTAATCTTTCGTTCGCTATTCTGCTAAGCTAAGATACACTCCCAGAGGGCGGCGACCTAGCGTTTGCAATGCTGCTAAAAGCAGCTAGCGAGTAAACAACTCGGAATGACCACCAATGCCATCAATATTGTGCGTGCATTACATCTGGGCAAATTCCAGCACGTCCCATGTTTTGCACATACAATTAATTTGGTGGTGCAGAATTTTTTTTTAAATGACAGGGGCGTGCCGTGCAGGAGATGCTGTCGGTGGCCCGAAAAATTGCGGGCCACTTTCAGCATTCAGCCACCGCGTGCTGAAGACTGGAGCGCCATCAAACACGCCTGAAGCTGCCCTGCCATCACCTGAAGCAAGAGGTGGTAACGAGGTGGAATTCAACCCTCTATATGCTTCAGCGGATGGTGGAGCAGCAAAAGGCCATTCAGGCCTATACATCTGCCTATGACATAGGGAAAGGAGAAGGAATGCACCTGACTCAAGCACAGTGGAAACTAATTTCCATGTTGTGCAAAATTCTCAAACCCTTTGAACTTGCCACATATGAAGTTAGTTCAGACACTGCCAGCTTGAGTCAGGTCAGGCTTTTGCAGACTGCTAGAGCTGAAGAAAGTGAAGGAGGATCTGAAATGGAGCCATTGCACTGCTAAGTATGTCGGACTTGCAGATCAAGTCCTTCAATCGCTTTCCCATGATTCAAGGGTTGTTATTGTCTTGAAATCAGAGCACTATATGTTGGCGACCGTACTTGATGCTAGGTTTAAGTCATATGTTGTGTCTTTCTTTCCAATGGGCACAAATCTGCAGAGAAGCAAAGAGCTGTTGTTGAGAAAATTGTCGGCTTAAGTGGAACATGAGAAGCCATCCCCTGCATTTTCTCCGGCAACTGCGGCTGCGTGAAAAAAACTAAATTTTACAAAGAGACCCACTGGCGGTATGAACATCAGTCAGGAAAGACTTTTGACATCTGATCCGGAGTGAAAGACCTGACTACAATCACTGACATGTCTACGGTCACTACATATGATGCTTTCACCATTGAAAGAATGGTTGATGATTATTTCAGTGACAGCATCCAAATAGTCATGTCAGACAGTCCGTTTGAATACTGGCAGGAAGAAAATGCAACATCATGGCTGTCAACTAAAGCCAGTTCGTGAACTGTCCATTGCCAGCTTGTTTTGTGGGCACCTAAACAAACCAATAATTTTGGGTGGCCCTCAGCATGCGAGTAAAAGAATTCTGCTAAAAAGCTGATTTTGCAATCCTTACCGAATAAGGTCCCTTGGGGCTAATTCAGGTTGGATCGCATTGCATTTTCTGCAAGGGGCATAGAAAATGCGATCGCCTCTGTCAGGCAGAGGCGGTCACGAGGCGGGGGGGGTCAGTGCTTCCTAGGCGGAGATGGAGCATTGCGGGGGCGGAGGCCAACAAATGGGGGGCGGTGCAGCGCGAACGGGAGCATGGCAAGGACGTGATATCGGCAGCTGCTTGACGTCACACACTGCCTTCCGCAATTGGGAACATGGCGGCAAGCCTCCAGCACCCGCAGGAGGTATCCTTGTTGAAGGGGGGCGGCGGTCAGCAAGCTGGACGGCCTTGCTCTGCGATGGGCGGCCCCAAGCATGCGAACAGAAGGATTGCAAATTCTGCTAATTAGCAGAATTTGCAGTCCTTACTGAATTAGGCCATTTGTCCACTAACTGGAGCTGTATACATTTAAGTTGTCCTTGGAATGTGCAGCTTAAGTCCCGAGCAGTATATTTTAGTTTATACTGCTAAACTATAGCTGATCTGCCTGCTTTAGTCTGTAGATAGGCTAAACATTAGCTGAAGAATTAAGTTAGTGCCAACCTTAGCAACTACTACTTAATGGATCTTTTTAAACTTGGACTGAAGTGCTAAGTGGTGTGCCGCAAGGCTCAGTATTAGGACCGCTATAGTTCAATATTTTCATTAACGACCTAACAGAAGGTCTAGAGAGCATGGTGTCAATTTTTGCAGATGATACCAAATTGTGTAAAGTTATAAATGCGGAGGGGGATGCTGAGTCGCTTCAGAACGACTTAGTTAAATTAGAAGCTTGGGCAGCGAAATGGAGAATGCGCTTCAATACAGACAAGTGTAAGGTAATGTAAGGTAATGCACTGTGGTAACAAGAACAAAAATAACACCTACCTACTAAATGGGGTAAAATTAGGGGATTCTGTACTGGAAAAGGACTTAGGTGCAGAGGCAGAACTCTGGGAGGCAACGGAGTCATCTGCCGCCGGGCTCCTGCTCTAAACAGGGGCACCTCTCCTACCATTCTGTGACACCATTGAATTAAGTTAATTGATAGCTGTCGCTGTCTTTTCAGTGGCCGACTTCCTCACTGGTCCCTGCACCCTGCACACCCTCTTTATTATACTGAATATATACACATTTTACAAGTGTCACACCCAGGATTAGAAACCACAACCTATTACACGAGAAGCAGACACCTTACTGATGAAGCTGTTTGCTCCTGTATAGGAAATATGAGAATTTTAACTATATGTAGATACTTCTCTGACAATTACACATAACTTCAAATAGTTAGAATTCTCATGCTTCCTATAAAGGAGCAAATAGCTCCATCAGTAAAGTGGCTGCTGTTAGTGTAACAGGTCATGGGTTCTAATCCTGGGTATGACTGCTAAGAAATGTGTGATTTAAAATAAAAGACAATGAAATGTATAAATACAGTATATAAATTTTTTTCAGAACACTCCATATACACACACACACACGCACACACACACACACACACACACACACACACACACACACACACACACTCACGCACTCACGCACACATACATACATATATTTATCTTGATATAGGAAATAGGGGGGCACCAATATTTATCTTGCCTCCGGGCATTTGTGACGAACTTACGCCACTGCTTAGGTATACTCATAGATAGCAAACTAAGCAGTAGTACCCAAAGTAGGACTGCAGCAAAGAAGGCTAATAAGATATTAGCATGCATAAAACGGGGAATTGATGCTAGGGACGAGAGTATTATACTCCCATTATATAAATCACTTGTGAGGCCACACCTTGAATACTGTGTACAATTCTGGGCACCTTACTACAAAAAGGATATCCTGGAGCTAGAAAAGGTTCAAAGGCGGGCGACCAAACTAATTAAGGGTATGGAGACGCTGGAATACGAGGAAAGGCTTGCAAGACTAGGCATGTTTACACTGGAAAAGAGGAGATTAAGAGGGGACATGATCAACATTTACAAATATATAAGGGGACATTATACAGATCTTGCGCAGGACCTGTTTTTGGTTAGATCAACACAGAGAACTCGTGGACACTCGCTCAGGTTAGAGGAGAGGAGATTCTGCACAATACGGCGTTAAAGCTTTTTTACGGTAAGGATGATACGTGTTTGGAATTCCCTGCCTGAGGGAGTTGTAATGGCGGACTCAGTCAACACCTTTAAGAATGGGTTAGATAAATTCCTAATGGATAAGGATATCCAGGGTTACGGGGCATAGTCACGCACTATGGTTATTATAAAAAAGAGGGGTAAAATGTAACAGCAGTCATCAACTTCAGTCAAAATTTTCTACAAAATAATCGTGCATAGGAGACCACAAATAGGTTGAACTCGATGGACAATTGTCTTTTTTCAACCTTAGATACTATGTTACTATGTTACTATGTTACTACCTGTTATACAGTAATTTTTGTATGTTGGTGTGGTAGAGAAGCCATATATTGATGGACAGCTGTAACCACTCCCCCAACTCATTCCTTGAATGCCTCTATTGGTGGCCAGTGGATGCTCTCTCTCACTCCTGTCACTAAAGCCAGCTTCAGCAGCACCTGCTCCATGCTTTCACTGCAGTTGCTTGGCTGTTAGCACTGGGACCCTCTCTACCACAGCTGCCCGGCTGTCACCTCCACTCAGGCAGCCAGCTAGCCAGGGGTGTATCTAGGGATCCGAGCGCCCCTGGCAAAGTAAAGGACTGGTGCCCCCCCCTCCCCCCAACCCCCATATTTGAAATATTGAAGGTGTATGTGCCAAAAAAAGAGCATGACCACTCAATAGTGCCCAAATTCAAATTACACCACATAGTAGCGTCCCTTACTCACATTACACAGCACAGTAATGTCCGTTATGCTACACAGTGGTATGTGTATATATATATATATATATATATATATAGAGAGAGAGAGAGAGAGAGAGAGAGAGAAAGAGAGAGAGAGAAATATATATATATATATATATATATATATATATGTAGAAGAGAACAATTTTTTAGGTAAGTGCGCTAATTCCAGTCTAATATTCCTGAATCCACCATACGGTTAGCAGGATATTCCAATGTTCACAGTCGATTGTATACTTCTACTTCCTGTGTCCAAATATGTGGAATACACCAGGTAAAGTCACAGATGGGCTCAATAGCTTTATATCAACACCCTCCACTCCTTTGGGCGGCTGCTCAGTTCTTCAAGGTGCCACATGGGAAAATGTAGCCAACAAATCTACGAACAAACAGAAAAACCATAGGCGCTTGTTTTTCTGTTTGTTTGTAGAGAGATTATATATATGAAGGCCACACACACTACTGAGCCTCATGTTGACTTGTTTTAAGGACATTACATCAAAGTTGGATCAGCCTGTAGTGTGTTTTTCCACTTTAATTTTGAGGGTGACTCCAAATCCAGACCTCCATGGGTTAATAAATTTGATTTCCATTGATAATTTTTGTGTGATTTTGTTGTCAGCACATTCAACTATGTAAAGAACAAAGTAAAGGTTGAGTATCCCTTATCCAAAATGCTTGGGACCAGAGGTATTTTGGATATTGGATTTTTCCGTATTTTGGAATAATTGCATACCATAATGATATATCATGGGGATGGGACCTAAATCTAAGCACAGAATGCATTTATGTTTCATATACACCTTATACACAAAGCCTGAAGGTCATTTTAGCCAATATTTTTTGTAACTTTGTGCATTGAACAAAGTGTATCTACATTCACACAATTCATTTATGTTTCATATACACCTTATTCACACAGCCTGAAGGTCATTTAATACAATATTTTTAATAACTCTGTGTATTAAACAAAGTTTGTGTACATTGAGCTATCAAAAAACAAAGGTTTCATTCTCTCACTCTCACTCTCACTCAAAAAAGTCCGTATTTCGGAATATTCCGTATTTTGGAATATTCCGTATTTCGGAATATTTGGATATGGGATACTCAACCTGTATTTAATAAGAATATTTCATTCATTCAGATCTAGGATGTGTTATTTTAGTGTTCCCTTTATTTTTTTGAGCAGTGTATGTATATATATATATATATATATATATATATATATAGTATATAAATAATATACATACAGCATCACAGCATCATTCCAGCACTCTGGCAATCTGTACTGCTGGAATCGTACTTACCCTGGTGCCCTCCTTATATGTGTGTGTGTGTGTGTGTGTGTGTGTGTGTGTCTGTGTGTGTTTCAGTGT